>NC_059432.1:68900194-69530194 GCF_021028975.2 Sphaerodactylus townsendi
TGTGGGATTGGGCACCCATTTTGCCCCAGTACTTGACTAACACAGCAGTATAGAACAAGGATAAAAATGTTAACGCCAGATAACAACAGGAAGCAACACAACAATGAGGTAACATTAAACAGTATTGTAGAACAACAAGGTTTGAATGAGAACTGTGAGTTCCTAGGATGTGAAACTTTTCTGAAATATAGGTAGATGCATACACTATGTGTCTGAAAGTTGAAGCTCAAGGGGGGGCCAGGATGCCCTCGTCGCCGTCCAGGAGAAGGCCCCTTCAGGGTAAGTCTACCAATGGACTGTTCTCCTGAAGGCGACCTCAGGCATCCTGATTGGGACCTCCCCGAGCAGTGTCCCGTATTGGGTGGGTATACTAGTCCCCGAAAATGTGTTCCAGCACACGGTGCCCAAAGGCTACCTCGTTTGCTGCTATGGTGTGTAGTTTGTAGTGTTTAATGAAGGAGGTTGGGGAGGACCAGGTGGCTGCCTTGGATACATCCTCTATAGCAGGGGTAGGGAACCTGCGGCTCTCCAGATGTTCAGGAACTACAATTCCCATCAGCCTCTGTCAGCATGGCCAATTGGCTATGCTGGTAGGGGCTGATGGGAATTGTAGTTCCTGAACATCTGGAGAGCCGCAGGTTCCCTACCCCTGCTCTATAGAGATTTGACATCTGAGAGCCGCGTTGGTGGCTGCGCTTCTTGTGGAATGAGCCGTGATTCCTGAAGGAACTGGAAGTTTTGATGCTTTGTACGCCTCAATGATGCACAGCCTGATAGAGGAGCTGATGGCCGCTTTGGACATGATGCCACCTAGGTTGGGCATGGAAAGGTTAATGAAGGGGCTTTCTGTCTTCCTGATGGTTTCAGTTCTAATAATGAAGGCCTTCAGAGCTCTTCGGAAATCAAGCTTATGCCAGAGAAGTTCCTTCGGATTAGAAGGTGATGGAAAGAAAGTAGGCAGCACTATCTCCTGTTTGAGGTGGAACAAGGAACCGGGATGAACGTGGGGTCCAATCGCATCACAACTCTGTCCTTGTGAAAAATGCACAATTGAGAATTTACGGACAGTGCGCATAACTCCGAAACTCTTCTGGCCGAAATCAGGGCAATTAGGAGCTTCATACGAAGCCACTTGAGGTCGAAGGACTGAATAGGTTCGAAGGGAGGTTTTGTAAGAGCGTTTAGGACCATGTTTAGTCTCCAAGAGGGGAACCTGTGGACAACGAGTGCCTGTTTCTGTTTGACCCCTTTGAGGAAACGAAGGATGTCCGTATGTCTTGCAGCTGGTACTCCCTGTAGGCGTGGCTATACAGTAGTCAGCGCCGCCGCCTGTCACCTTAGGGTGGAGCTCCTCAGACCCTTATCGAATCCATCCTGTAGAAATTGAAGAACCTGGGAGACTCTTGGACGCATGGGGTTGGTATCGTTGTTGCTTGACCACTGAACGAAGGACTTCCATGAGGAGTTATATATACACGAATGGTAGAGGGTCTGCACGACGCAATGATGGTTTCAGTGACCTTTCTGGAATATCCCTTCCTGGCTAACGATTCGCGCTCAATTTCCAGGCGGTTAGACAGAACCATTGGGGGTCTGGATGGAATATCGGACCTTGGGACAGCATATCTACCGGGATGGGTAGTCGTGGGGGGGGGGGGCGAGTGATAGCTGCAGAATGGAAGAAAACCATGGCTGTCTGGCCCACCATGGTGCCACCAGGATGACCTCTGCCTCCTCTTTCCAGATCTTCCTCAGGAGTTTTGGAATAATGGGAATTGGGGGGAAGGCGTACAGAAGCTTTCTTGGCCACTGCGATGTTAGGGCGTCTGTGCTTTTGGCTCGAGAGTGGAAGTACCTGGTGAAAAACGTTGGAAGTTGATGGTTCTCTGCTGAAGCGAACAGATCGATAGCAGGGGTCCCAAATGTCTGCGTTATCGTTTGCAATATTGAGGGATGTAGTTTCCATTCTACTTCTAGTACCGTCTGTCGGCTGAGCCAATCTGCCTCTATGTTGAGGTTCCCACTGATGTGCTCTGCTGTCAATGAGGCTAGGTATATTTCCGCCCAGGAAAGAATCCGGGATACTTCCTGGTGGAGACATGAGGACCGAGAACCCCCCCCCCCCTGGTTGTTGACGTGAGCCTTCGCTGCCACAATGTCTGTTCAGATCAAGAGGTGTTGGTGTTGAACAAATGGCTGTAGGTGTTGCAAGGCCAGACGGATCGCTGTCATCTCCAGTAGGTTGATGGGGAGTAGAGATTGTTCTTTGGTCCAAGTGCCCTGGACTATGTGGCCTTGGCAGGAGGCTCCCCAACCTCGCAAGCTGGCGTCTGTGAAAAGCTGGATCCAGCTGTCGTGTAGGTACACCTTGCCTGTGGACAGGTGCTTGTGATGAGTCAACCAGGTCAGACTGTTCTTGAGCTGGTTGGGAAGCATTACCGACTGGTCTTGTTTGCTCATTATTTGATGTTGATATGGCATCAGAAACCGTTGCAGAGTCCTTGCATGGAACCTTCCCCATTGTAGCATGTCGATGACTGAAATGAAGAGTCCCATCAGTCTGGCAAGCTGTAGAATTGAAGCTCTTTTTGCCATCTGAAATAAGTGCACCATTCTCTGGATCTTGATTATCTTGTCGTGAGGAATGAACAAGGAGTTGTGAATGGTGTCTATTATCGCTCCCAGATGTTGCAGCCGAGTGTTCGGTGTTAAGGAACTTTTCCGGAAGTTGATAATGAACCCATGACGTGTCAGGGTGGTAATGACGGTCGATAGACCCAGGGCATTCTGTTGCTTGGATGCTGATCTCACTAGGATATCGTCCAGGTAGGGGTGGACGTGAATGCCCTGCTCTCTGAGGGCTGTCAAAGGGGCTAGAAGTACCTTCGAGAACACTCTGGGAGCGGTAGCTAACCCGAACGGAAGAGCTTTGTATTGGAAGTGAAGATTGTCTATGGTGAATCTGAGGAATGCTCTATGACGTGGGTTGATGGGCACCTGAAGGTAGGCCTCTGTCAGATCCAGAGAAGTGAGATGGTCTCCCAGGCGAAGGTGTTCCACTATGGATCTGAGAGTCTCCATCTTGAACCGACGTAGACGTATGTGTTTGTTCATGTACCTGAGGTTCAAGAGGGCTCTCCACTCCCCGTTTCGTTTTGGCACAGTAAAGAAGTGGGAGTAGACTCTGCAGAAACGTTCCGAACGAGGCACTGGTTCTATAGCCTGTATCTTGAGAAGATACAAAATGGCTTCTTGTGTTCTCAGTTTCTTGACTGGATTGGAGTGGATCATGAACTGGCGAAAGCGGGGTTTTGGAGGGTGGTGGAACTCGCTGAGGTAGCCTGTGGTGACTAACGACGTGGTTGCCATTCCAGTGATGTTGAAAGGATTGGAGGCGACCACTGACCGGCACCTCCGGTTGGTCAGAATCTTGCTGATCGATCAGGTTGGAAGTTCTTCCCTCCTCTACCAACTTGTCGGAAATTGGAGGAACAAAAGGAAGAGTTGTTTGAGTTGTTGGTATTGTAGTTACGTCGGCGGAAGGAATTCTGAACAGGCCGCCTTTTGCCCCCCTTTTGACAGACATCAGCCCGTCTGTCAGAGGAATCTCTCAATGTGCCCTCCCCACCCTTGGAGCAGCAGTGGCATAGGAGGTTAAGAGCTCATGTATCTAATCTGGAGGAACCGGGTTTGATTCCCAGCTCTGCCACCTGAGCTGTGGAGGCTTATCTGGGGAATTCAGATTAGCCTGTACACTCCCACACATGCCAGCTGGGTGACCTTGGGCTAGTCACAGCTTCTCGGAGCTCTCTCAGCCCCACCTACCTCCCAGCGTGTTTGTTGTGAGGGGGGAAGGGCAAGGAGATTGTAAGCCTCTTTGAGTCTCCTGCAGGAGAGAAAGGGGGATATAAATCCAAACTCTTCTTCTTCTTCCTTGGGAGCTCTGGCCAATGTGCGTTGTGATCTAAATGTTGTGTATATTTTGAGTGTGGATGAGCCCTGGTCTGCGCTAATGTATCTTGGCTTGGTTTTCTTATTGCCCTTGGTTTCGATTAGAACTGCATCCAGTTCTTTGCCAAAAAGATGGGTACCATAGTAATCATATGAGGTGACCACCTGTTTAGAGTGGAAATCCGCCTGCCACTGGCGAAGCCAAGCTTGCCTTCTGACCACGACTCCTAGTCCTAAAATGCGTGAGACTAACATGAGTGCGTCGAAGGTGGAATCCGCCCAATATGAAACCGCCATGAGCATTCTCTCCACCCCTCTCTAATTCCTTGAAATTCCGGGGGTATGATGGCCAGGATTCTGCGTGCTCAAACAATGGCGGCTCTTTCCATGGTGAAAGAAGGGGCCAAGGATCTGATTGTAAGGGCCAGGCGATCATGTATTCTTTTTAGGAACATGTCAGCCCGTCTGTCAGAGGAATCTCTCAATGTGCCCTCCCCATCCTTGGTCACTAGACGGCCTGACTGTAGGGCCACTACTAGGGCATCAACCAGAGGGGTCTGGATCATGGAGTGAATGTGTTCTGGTAGCATGTACAACTTTTTGAGGAAGGTTGGACAGGAACTGCTAGCCTCTAGGTTTTGCCACTCTCTTTTCATTCTCCTCTCAAAGTATTCTGGGAGAGGAAAGGCTTTGGGGGTATCTTCTGTTTGGGGGGAAAATGTCTTTTTTCCCTTTGGGGCATCCTTTAACTGTTTTTTTTGGAAACAGAATCTGCCATGGGGTCCTCTGCATCTGCCGCATCCTGTAATTCCAGGGCGGCAATGGTCTTGGCCAACGTCATTGCTAGGTTCTCCTGTTTAAAAAACCTTTTGTATTGCTCATTGGTTTCAATAGGGGCGTCTTCCCCCTCAGAAAAATGATCTGAGGACTCCCCAATTTCCCCGTCACTGATTTCATTCCCAGGGATATGGAGGGGATCCCTAAAATTGGAAGCAGAAGGGCGAGGGCTATTAGACTTGGAGGAAGAACTGGATCTACGTCTCCTCCTTCTCTCCCTGTAATGGAATCTATTTCTGCCCCTGCTACTGGAGCGTTTTTCCTTATCACGTTTGTATGTGACCTCCCTGATGGTCTTTTCAAAGATTTTCATGAGAGCAGCAGGAGAGGCTGAAGCCCAGGAAGAGACATCAGTTAAGGATGGGGCATTAGTAGCAGTTAACTGCCCCCCCCCCCACCATTATTCCGATCTTGCCTGGGATTTGTAGAACTGTTGGCTTCAGAGGCGCCTTCTGGTTCCTCACAGATCGAGTACTCAGCCTGATTCTGGCTGGAATGCTGGCTGCCTTTGTGTTCTCCTCTCCAGCAATCTTGGGGGGGTCGGGGAGCTTCACCTTCCGTGACCCTTACAGGGGCGCTGATGCTCCTGTTATCCGGCTGCGCGGGCGAGCCATTAAGGCGCTTTTGCTGCTTGGCGCTCTTCTTCGCGCCTGCCTTTTTTCCATTCGATACGGCTTTCTTGCCGGTCGTATGGGACATCGATGCGGCGATTGAGTGTTTTGCCGCAGCAGCGAAGGACACCTCCGATGAGGCATCTGAGAGTTCGGGCACTCGCGACCCTGCTCGGGTGGCTGCCCCCGTTTCCTCTGCGGCCGTTCTGGCAAAGACTTCAGGAGGTGGGGGAGAGAATGATCGGGTGGCGGCCATTTTGAGGTGGCCCCGATTTGGCGGGAAAAACTCAGCCGGAAGGGAGAAGAGTACTGAGACACACACACACACACAAAGAAACACAGGAATAGGTGAACAAGAAAGGTAAAAAAGGTAAAAGGAAGAAAGGAACTCGAAAAAGCTTGGAGCTAAAGCCAAGCCCTGCACCCCCTGCTTAGGCAGGAAACGAATTGGGGCAAAATGGGTGCCCAATCCCACACAGGAAGTGACATCAAATTAGTTTCTGCCTCCCTGAGTATGGATTGGGAAATCACCCAATCAGGATGCCCGAGGTCGCCTCCAGGAGAAGGTTACTTCTTTGGAGTAAATAAATTATATTTATGATTAGTTGTTTAAATTGATCTACTCGCTATCTATCATTTGTGTATTCCAGATTGGATTAACATTGCAGATTGCTTGTTTCACATTTTGAGGAGAGTAAACACCTACTTTGCACCAGTAAACTATAGCTGAAAAACACAGTTTTCATGTTGAAATTCATATAAACAAAAGGAACAAATTTTAGTTAGTGTTTTATTTATTTTATCTTACATATGTATGCTAGGGTTTTATGTCATCATAGAGCAGGTAAAAGTTGAGTCTAGATCCTAAATTTCTGTGCTACCCCTTATATTAAAAATAAAGTTGAGGGTGTTTAGAAATTATATACAGTTTATTATTTACTGTTTTTTATTTACAAAATGTATATCCCACCTTTCTGACTTAATGAGGGCCGCTAAGGCAGCTAATTAACTAAAATATACTTGATAAAATACATTTTATAACCATTAAAATAAAACCCTCTTCCAAACACACTTATAAAAGTGTTTAAAAAAGCTAAAATACAAAACATGAAACATTGATTGGGAAGGAGGGATCATTGAGGGAATACTAAACAGAACAACAACAACGAAATCTTCACCTTCAGGCAGACAGTGACAACAGAAGGAGAGGGATGAATTCGATTCCAGAGCTTTGGTGCCATGGCTGAGAAGGCCTTCTGTTAGGTTGCCACCCCACTTAATCTTAGAAGGTGGGGGCACCAGAGGCAGGACCCCTGAAGACTACCTTAATGGTCAGGCAGTTTCATAAGAGATTAGGCGATCCTTCAGGCATGTTGGTCCCAAACAATATAGGGCTTTGAAGATCAACATGCACATCTTGAATTGTGCTCAAAAGCTAATTGGAAGTCAGTGTGGGCGGGGCAAGTCTGGAGTGATATGGTTTCTGTTATCCATTCCAGTAATGGTTCTGTAGTGTTCGGTACCAGTTGAAGTTTTGGAATATTTTTCAAGGGCAGTCCCGCATAGAGTGTATGGCAGTAATCTACTCTGGATGTGATCAACAGCACATCACCATATCTTAATGATTATTTCAGTATCTAATGTGCTATATCATTTAGGAAATACTTATAGCAAACAACTTGACAATATTAGTAATTCAAATATGTGTTCTCTTTCTCACTCCCAACCTTGGTGGTTAAACTGACTTAGATCTACAGTGACTATTATTGGTAACTGAGAAGGGGAAGAGTTGGATTTATATCCCCCCTTTCTCTCCTGCAAGGAGACTCAAAGGGGCTTACAAACTTCTTTCCCTTCCCCCATCACAACAAACACCCTGTGAGGTAGGTGGGGCTGAGAGAGCTCAGAAGAACTGTGACTAGCCCAAGGTCACACCAGCTGGCATATGTTGGAGTCTACAGGCTAATCTGAATTCCCCAGATAAGCAGGGAATCAAACTCAGTTCCTCCAGATCAGAGTACACCTGCTCTTAACCACTACGCCACTGCTCACACTGCTGTGAGGCAGAAAACTGTTCATGCTGTGTGGACCAGAATCAATGAATTTATTTGTATTTGAAATAGATCTTTATCCTTGCCTACATTCTTGTTGCACTAAAATCATTTTGGCTGTGATCATTACAGTTCATAACTGTACTGAAGCTGCCATGGGATTCTCCCTCTTTTATATAGAATTCCTAGAGCCCATATTTAAGTGCTTTTCCTTGTAAATTTCTCTTAAGAACTAAAAATTTCAGGAACTTTATAGATTTACTATGGTTTCATTTTTTCCTTAACCTTTTCCTGTTGGTTAACTTTACCTTAAATCTCTTTCCCAGTCCCTCTGTTGTATTCAGCTTACAAATTGTAAGCTTGCAGATCACGTCACTTCTGCGTTATGCCTCTAGCGCTCACTGTTTCAAGTGTATCTAATGTTACTGTAATAACCTCTAGTTTCAGTGTTCAGTAATAAGAGTAATGAAGGTGGATCTCTAAGCAGGGAAGGAGAGAAATGACAGTTGGGAAGAGCCAGTTGGAGGAGAGATGCACAAAGAAGATATTGTTAGAATGGAGAGTATAAGAAAGTATGGTATGGTTATTTTGTGGTAGTGTTAGTAGATAGGCTAAGAGTTTTCTAACCTTGTATATTCTTGTTGGTACATTAAATATAAGATTATCAGTAATATAATCTGAAAAATATCTCTGCCTTTTTCACCTATTTAAATACTCTGTGCAAACTCAGAACACAACAAGAGACATCATGAACAGGATTAGAAGCCAAGTAGATACAGCTGAAATGAGGGCAGATCCTTCAGGAGTGTTTTGCTCCCATCTCTATGCTAGATGACTTTGGGGCTGCTTTGATGTCTACATTCTCAGGCAGGTCATCATAACTCTGGAATGCCTCCCTTTGAGGAATTTGAGAACAGTCCACTGGTTACTTACCGAGAAGGGGCCTTCTACTGGAAGGATTAGGAGGACATCTTGATGGGAGTTTTCTCTTCTATTTACAGAAGCTACCAGAACAACAATTTTTTAATCAATCAGTTAGAAAGGGCTACCTGTGGGGAGATGAGAACTAGGAGGAAAAGACAATGATAAGCCAAATTCTTAGCAAATCATGACCACGTTATAGAAAGAATTATATTTGAAGATGTTGGGTACCACAAAAACTGCTCATGATTATGCCCTTGCCTTGCAAGATTAGTTTCAGGCAGTTAAAAGTCAGGCTTCCAAAGACCATAGAGAGGCAAACTATGGAAGGAGAAATTAATGGATAGACTATATGATGGTTTAAAGAGGTTTAAAGTCCTTATTGCATCAGAATCTAGATGGGACATTCTGTGGTGTAAAGGAAACAGCAATAGAGTTAGGTGATAGCAATAGAAGGGACGGGTGAGCCTTTTGCTCAGTATGAGGTTGTAGCTTCATGTTTTTGAAGGTCTATGAGGTTACAAGTTTGATGGCGACATGGACTGAAGCTGGATCAGTACTCTCTGAGTTTGTGAGGGAAAACATGGTGGAAAGGGAACCTTGATGAGACCTGAAAAAATATGGTCAGAGATACAGCAACTTCAACAGCATTGCTAGAACGCTGTATCTGTGGCTTGGAGTTATGAATACCATCCCAAGAGGCGTGGAAGATGTACTGATCAGTCTGACTTTGATGGAAATTTCTATTCCTCAAAGATGAGGGAAATCTGTGCAGGTTGAATGGTGTGCGTATGGTGTATGGTAAACAGACTGCCTTTAAATCAGGATGCCTTGCAGCGGCATCCGCTCCAGAAGGATACTCTGTCTATTCAGATAAATGAAGAGCTGCCTACTCAAAATGCTGATCTACATAAAAAGGCTGAAAGAAGATTCGACTTGTGGCAACATATGAAAAGGAGCTGGAGTAGATGGATCAGTGCTTACATACAAACCCGAGAAAATGTGTGCAGCACGTTTTCAGTGTGTGTGTTTTTAGGGTAGGGAGTGACATGGATTCTAAGAGGGTGGAGACAACAGCAGGGAAGGAGCGAAATGACAGTTGGGAAAGGAGAGAGACAGAAGAGATGAGTAAGGAAGGTTAGCAGTTTAGTTAATTTATCGTTTTGATGGTGTAGCAGATATGTGAACTCTTGATTAACCTGTTTGGTTATTGTTAATATATTAAACATATCCTGAATATAAAAAAATACCAATCCATTGTGTCTGCCTCTTTCAGATATTTAGACTGGGCACACCTTGAATCTTGTCATTTGCATGACAAATCAGCTGGTTTCTGACATTCTGTGTTTCTTCTTTTTCTCTGGGGAAGTAGTACACTATATCCAAGACATTCACTCTTTTCCCGGTTCTTGTTTGGCTCATGGGTGGTGAAGTGTAAGGAGAAAGGTCTGTGTAGATAACTCCTTTGAAACAGAAAGCTGCCATCACATTTTTGTGGTGCAAAGATGTAGGTGATATTAGAATTCAAGTGAGATGCAGGGGGGGGGGGGTGCTTTGATATATACTTAACACAGCAATAGTATTTTATTTCATTTATTTAAAGCATTTTACGCTGCTTTTTCACCCAGTCCAGAATCCTCAAGGCAGCAGATAGTTAAAACATCAAAATGTGATGTAAGAAGTGTATAGCAAGCATATAGAAAATGATAACAATACAACAAAACATAGACACATACACAAAAACACATAAAGCAGGAAGGAAAGACAGAGTAACTGAGGGAATACAAAACAAAAAAGTCTTCACCAGTTGGAGGAACATGGTTACAAAAAGAGACAGACGAATATCTTTGGTGAAGAAATGTTGTGATTTCAGCACCAATACTGATAAGGTCTGTTGTAGTGTTGCTAATCATTTAACTCCAGATTGCAAAGGCACCTGACTCTGAAGATGACTGTAGTAGTCGGGTGAGTTCATATGGGAGCAGGCAATCCTTAAGGTTTCGTGGCCTCAAGCCCTACGGGGTTTTAAACATTAGTACTAGCATCTCGAATTGAGCCCAGGAGCAAATTGGGAGCTGTGTAGGTGGAACAAGACTGGAGTAATTTGGTCTATATGACCCATTCCAGTCTACATTCTGGTTGCAGCATTTTGAGCCAGTTCCAAATACTTTTCAGGGGTAGCCCCATCTTCAGTGCATTACAGTAGTCTAATCAAGACTTCTCTGTTGCATTTACTGTACAGTAGTGGCAAGATCTTTTGTGTCCATGAAAGTCTTTCACTGGATAATCAGCCAGATGTGATGAAAGGCCTGCCATTACCTGCTTATCCAGCAAGAAGCCTTGTATATAGTATAGTATAACAGTATAATACTATTGTATAGTATATAAGGATTTTCTGCAAACTTGGAGCGTTTTTAGGTTGATAGAAAGAGGTGTCTTGTCTTTTCATGGTTCCAGTTTCTGGATTTAAGTATCCCTAGATCTGACTATGTTGAGAATTAGCTGTATTGAAAAGTAAGGGGCCTGCAAGGACTTAGAGGGAGATATACCTCACTTTCCCTTATTCCCCCATCCTTATTATTTCCCCCCTCTTCCTGGCATATCCTGTTCCTTTCCCCTGCTTCCTTCTTCACTTACTCTTTTATCTTCCCCTCATCTTTATATACCCCCTTTCTCTCCAGTGGAGACTCAAAGCTGCTTACCTTGGTCTTTATCTTTACAACAACCCCGTGATGTAGGTTAGACTGGGCGTGTTGGACTGGCCAAAAAGTTACTTAGTGATCTTCCACAGCACAGCTGGTATTCAAATGTGTCTCCCTCAGATTTTTGTATGAAAATATAACCACTACATCATACTGGCTTTGGTACACTGGCTGCTCTTGAATAATTTGATCAGCCAAGTTTGCCAGCAGCAGCTACCAGGTCCAGCCCCCCTTTTTCACAAGTGAAAACAGCCCTACAAAGTGCTCCTCCTGATTCACACAGTTACTTACCTACCCACCTTTTCCTGACAAAAACCAAGACTTGTATACTATAGAGCTGTGGTGGCGAACCTATGGCACTCCAGATGTTCATGGACTACAATTCCCATCAGCCTCTGCATGCTGGTAGGGGCTGATGGGAATTGTAGTCCATGAACATCTGGAGAGCCATAGGTTCGCCACTACTGCTATAGAGGGTCCCCAGGAATGGCTACTGAGAGCATCTGTTTCTTAAAGCTACAGGCACTCCTTTTTATCATTTTGCTTCCACATCTATATATATAAAAATCTAAACGTGTGTTTGTCCCTGATGGTCTCCCTCAGAAGCTGCTGGACAGATCGCCCCCAAATTTTCACAGGACGTCCTGTCCTGTTGTGGGCAGGTAATCGGACCTTCAAATCACCGAAAATTCATACCTGAGCCAGATAAAAGGTCTTTTTCCTGGCACACTAGGCCATGAAGTTGGCTGTGTTTAACTGTCACCCTTAGACTGTACGTGCAGCCTGTCTGTCTGTGGCCTGAGGGCTTGGGATGCCCTCAGAATGTTCGCGCAGATGGCCAGAGATGAGCAGTGAAAACAGTAAATAGGTAATACTGTTAGGTAATACGAGTGGAAGTGAAACACATACACACTTTGCTATGTGAGACGTCAGGTGGGGTTCCCCCCCTCACACACAGGTAACTTTCACTCTCTGTGCCTCACCCACTGCTACCACACAATACACATCCAGCTCACCCTCACACACCTCACTCTGCCCTCCCTCACATCCAACCACCACTTACCCACTTCCTCACACATATTCGCCACAGCTCTCTTTTACTAAAAGCGAGCTGGAGTTTGCCTTTTTCTTCTAAGAAAATCAGCGGGGTGGGGGCGAACCAACACTACCGGCTCTGCTTCTTTTGCACGTGGCCCTTTAAAAACCCAGGGAGCTGGCCTCGATCTGAGCGCCTCACCACCCTGCCTCTGCTGCCTGACTGGGATAGCCTTCTTGCCCCAGTTCTGCCTTACCCAAGCCAGAACTGTGCATGACAACCAGCCTCATGGACAGCGGGATTCGCACTCTGGACAGTTCAGTTGTGGAATGGAAACCTTATACTAAAAAAACAAGACAGTACCATATAACGATGTGCATTGAAAAGGGAAAGAGGGATTCCATTTGACCACCCCAAAAGGCTATGCTGGGGATCATTGGACCTGCATGGACATCTGTGTGGGTTGCGGACTGTGATGAGGAGGACAATTGCCACAGCAATACGTGGCTGGGCCCACTAGTGAGTTTTTAAAAAGGTATCAAGGTGCCCCCCCCCCCAAAAAAAAAACATTGGATTTTTCTCTGGTTTGTAGAAAAATCCGCTTTGTCTGTAAATGGTTCCAGTCTATGGATTTAAGTATACACAGTTGGGGTCTGCTGATAATTAGTTATATTAATTGATATTGATGATAGAGCAGAAACTGATACTAGATTCCTGTAGTTTATCTTTATCCACAGCTTAAAACCCAGGGGTAGAAATTACGCCAGGACTATTGAGTCAAGGCAGAAATTTCTACATACAAATATACTTCCATTTAGGATATCTTTCACTTTGAGCTATTATAAACCATGCTTACTAATGACAGACATGTTATACTCACTGTGATGGTACTTAAAATGCATAACATGTATTGCAGAAAGCAGTGGTTGCTATAGCAACTTTCTAGGAGGTCACAGGCAATGTTGTGTATATATGATCTGGCTGTTAATGCACGCTAATATGCCTGAGAAATCCAGCAGCTAGGAGAGAAAACTGAAACCTCCTACAACATACGCTATGATACATCTTATAATAGTTTCATTACCAACAGTAAATTGATAGAATATTGTACATGAGCTAAATTGTTTACGCTTATATTACCAGATTCCTTCTAACAAGAAAAGACTGAAACTGGAGAATGCATGATACCTATTACATAAATCCCTTGTCATTTGAAAACATTTGGTAGTGATTCCGTTGCAGTTCATCCCTATTTTCCTTAACATTGAATTGATGCCATTGTTTTTACATTATCCCTGAAAGGTTTGGTTTCTTGCCTGGGAAAATTTAATATAAAATTTTATCTTACTGCACGCCCTCACAACTGAGGGTCGGCCACTCCAGAACATTGCATGATTTCGCCTTTGATAAATGAATAGGCCAATTGGTGTCCTTGAACCACAATCTCTGTTTTAGCACTTACTAGTTTTCTCATATGTACCAAATACAGGACAGCCAGTACCTTTGTTTTGAGAGCTGACTAGATTGTAGGAATTTTCCTTCTCTGTCTAGAGCTGTAGTTAAATCATATAATGTAATTTTACAGCGAAATAATTTCCTCAAGGGATTTTCTGCAATATGTATAACATCTGAAACCTGCCTATAATCATTATCTTGAGAGTCCCCTGGCCAGTTCTAGCTGTTATCAATTGGGAAATAGAGCTGTGTTGCCAAAATTTGCAAACTCTGATGGCTTTTTTTCTAATATAAGGTCTTAATTTTCTGGTCATCACTTTATCTTCAGTTTGCATGTTTGAATCATTGCATATCCTTTTGAAATGTTATGATGGTATATAGCACTACTGTGCTGCAAAAAGTGGAAGGCAAATTGCTATGTTAAGGTTACACAGTGTGAGGACAGCTGATCCGCTGCAGGATTTGTGAATTCTGGCTCCATCTGCTTGAATGTATATCTTATTAATATATGTAGTTGGGTTTTTGTTTTTTGGTACATTGTTATATAATGGATGAGACTAAAGAAATATAGTTACCTTTTACACAAAATCAGTATTTAAGAAACAAATATGTTTCTGTTTGGATAGTTGTCATTGAGAATATGCCGGATTGATTTTATGATACCATAGGTTAAAAAGCTTCATACCACCTTGGATAATCCACTTATATACTGTTTTAGTGTGTGGTTCAAGTGGATGTGTACTTGATGAGGCACTCCACATCATATTTAACACTGTGTGATCATTGAACTGGCCACCAGTCCTAAAATGGAATTACACTGTGGGCCAGAACCAGAATACTCATAATTGCTTATTGTAAACTTTTCAAATGTTGGTAATTATTTCTCCTTAGTACCTCAGAGATTAACGCCTGCTCCAAATCAGAGTAGCTCTGCTAAATGTTGTTAGTTGTTGCTGTATTAATTGGGATAAGAAATGTGTCTGTACTTTGGCTTAGTACCACTAGTCTTTATTTAGTGTAACTCCCCCCCATTATTGTACCAAATCCCTCAATAAACTCAGTATTTCTATTTATATCAAATCTCTGCCATCCTTTTCCTACTAAAGACTTTCTACTCACAGCTACCACTTTAAGTAAAAGATCCACGCCCTGCACATACATGTAAGCTAATTCCCCATGTTAATGTGAATGTATATTCACATGTTTGTGGGTGTGTGGTAATTAAGTGGCACTCCACCTCTGAACATGGAGTTTCTACTGGGGGGGGAAGACATGTTGCTAGAGATATGCTCATCATTACTTACAGGGAGGCAGGACCAATCGGAACTCTTTGATGTCACTTCCTGTTGGGGTCCTCAGGATCAATTCCCCTCAGTATGATTCCTGCCTCTGCAGGGTGTGCAGCGTTTTAGCTAGGTTCCATTCGCTTCAATGGTCGATGTGTCGTTGGTGTGTCGTGAATTTGTCTGTAAAATTTAGTCTGTCTAGTGAGTCATGCGTTTGTCTGTAAAGTTTATTTCAGTTGTGTGTATCTGGGTGTTATTCAACTTGGGGCCAGCACAGAAGGACGGTAGCAGACAATATGTCCTTGAGGGCATTCACCCCACCGAGGGAGACATTTGCCCATTTGGCGGTGGAGAGAACAAGAGGAGCAAAGGGAAACAAAAAACAAACGGAACGATCCCCCCCCCCGAACGGAACTCAACGCACCAGCAAGACAAAAACATGGCAGGGCGCGAAGAGGAACCTCCCGCATCCAAGAAGAAGAAGAAGAAGAAAGAATTGCTGCGAGGGAGCCGCAAGCCTTCCCAGGGCGCAGCCGCGACGGCTGGCTCCCAGCTGAGCTCCTCCAACCCTTCACGGGAAACGGAGCGCTCCGCCGAAGGATCGGTATGCTAGGAGGATGATTACGTCGGTCATGGTGACACCCGATCCAACAGGCAAGTCCCGGGCCCCGGTCTTGGTACTGGGGGGGGGGGGTGCAAGCCACAGCAATTGGCTGGAAACGGAGGCTCAACAATCTCCAACCCAGAGTCCTCCATGAGGGAAAACAAGGTTCCCGCCAATTCAGCCATTGCAGCCTGGCAATCAGCTCCCCCTGCTGCCTTTGCAGAACTACTGCGGGCTGAAATAGAGAAAGCCTTAACAGCTAGAGAACGCTGAGGGGAATTGGCACGCTAGAGGGAGACAGTGCAAAACCAACGCTCCCAGACTCAAACCCTTCCCAACTCACCCAGGGGAGATTGGGGGGACCCTCTCACCTTTCCAGAGGAGGACGAGGATGGGTCAGACAAAGGGGACATTGAGAGAACCAATAGATTCTCGGAAGGTGAAGACACCTTGGGGGAGGTTTATGAACAATCTACAAAACTTTTTAAAAACGAGGACCTGCAAATGCTGATTGCTAAAACCATATCAGCGCTAGACCTACAAGACAAAGCAGATGCTGAAGAACCGGGGACCCCAATGGGGGAGGATTCTTTATCCAAAACAGTTAAGGGATTTCCAGAAGGAAAATAATCCTCTGATGGAGAAATTTTTTCCCCAGTACCGGAATGTTTTGTAAACCACATTAAAAAGGAATGGTTAAATCCAGCTGGCAGGAAGGGGCTTCCCCCAACTTTTAAAAAGACTTATCTGATGCCTGCCCCCTTCCATACCATGCTGAAGAACCCACCAGTGGACTCACCAGTGGCGATTTTACACTCCGGGGGGCTAGTAACTAAGGAAGGAGAGGGATCCATTAAAGACCCATTAGACTGCAGGTCAGAAGCCCCCCTGCGCAGATCACACAATTGGCTGGCCGCATTAATTAAATCTCTGTCCCCAGCCTCCACAGTCTCCAGGGCCGCCATGGAGTGGCTTAAAAGAATCTTAGAGAGATTACCACCTGAAGAAACAGCTCTAAGGGAGGGGGTAGAGAGAGTTTTAATAGCCAATGCCTTCATAGCAGATGCCACCATGGGCGCTATTGCTCTAGCAGCCTGGACAATGGCATCCAATATGGTGGCGAGACAGAATGCCTGGATAAGCCCTTGGCAGGCGGATACTCAGTCAAAACTTGTGGTAGCAGCCTATTCATAATACGGGAAAGCATTATTTGGAAAAGATCTGGACCATGTGCTTGTAGAAACAAAAGACAAAAAGAAAGCTATGTCTAAGGCTATAAAACCAGAGAGACCTCAGGGGTTTAATAGAACAACCTTTAGATCTCATTAAACACTGTCTAGGACACCCAGGGAAGGCCCACGTCCCAATTGGCAAAACCAGAGTTCCTTTCGAAACAAGCAAAACTTTCGCCCCTTCAACGAACAAGGCAAGACTTTCAAAACAGATTGCAACAAGCAATGGCAGTTCAGACCCCCCAGTGGGGGGGCCGCCTTGCCAAGTTCTCCCACCACTGGCAGGGCAATCATGTGGACAGATGGGTACAGGAAGTAGTACAAAAGGGCTACACAATAGAGCTCCTAAAATACCCAAACAACACTTTGTACTGTCCTCACTGTCCAAGGACCCCCAAAAAGCAAAACGAACTCTAGAGGCAATAAATCACCTGCTACTGATTCAGGCGGTGGAGGTAGTCCCGATCCAGGAGAGATTCTCAGGTGTTTAATTACACTTCTTTACTGTCCCCAAAAAGTCAGGGGACTGCAGGGCAGTGTTGAACCTAGATTTCTCAACAGATTTATCAAATTACCAAAATTCAAGATGGAAACACTAAAATCCATCTCACTGGCGCTCAACCACGGGGACATTCTCACATCTCTGGATCTGAGAGAAACCTACTTCCATATCTTGATTCATCCAGCACACAGAAGGTTCGTCAGATTCGCAGTGGGAGAACAACACATGCAATACAGAACGCTCCCATTTGGGTTGGCAACCGCCCCACGGACATTTTCAAGGATCCTGATGGCCCCCATCATCCTTCTCAGAGAGCAGGGAATACACATATACCCCTACTTAGACAATCTATTGATCCGATCCAGGTCTTACCAGCAGGGGGTGGAAGATGTACAAACGGTACAAAACGTGTTGCAGCGACATAGGTTCTTGATAAACAGAGAAGAAAGCTCACTTATTCCAGCACTACGATTAAATCACTTAGGTGCCACCATAGATACCAGAAATGATGCCCACCCTTATTCCAGAGGAAAAAATAATAAAAATCCAACAAGCAACCAGAAAAGCTATTTCCTCACATCAACACTCCTTACTTCGACTCACAAGCCTGCTGGGGCTGTTCATCTCGGTGATAGATCTATCCCAATGGACGAGGTTCCATGCAAGGCCTCTGCAACTGTTCCTGAGAAGATTTCAAAGGAACATCATCATGAAAAGGGACAGAAAAGTGACTCTGCCTGCCACAGTCAAGGGCAGCCTGCACTGGTGGACTCAACGGCACAACCTCACGAAAGGGAAGAGGTTTCTCCACAATCACAGACCTCAGCTATTTACGGACGCCAGCCTCATGGGCTAGGACGCAACTCTAGATCATCAATTCATACAGGAAACTTGGTCGACTCAGGAAACCAACCTACCAATAAATCTCCTCGAAATGAGGGCGATCCTCCTAGCACTGAAGCATTTTCTACCACAACTCAGAGACCAGCATGTAATTGTGCGGACGGACAATATCACAGCGAAGATGTACATAAACAATCAAGGAGGTTCAATGTCTTGACGGCTACACCAGGAAGCAACCAAAATTCTTCAATAGGCAGAATTACATCTACGGTCACTAGAAGCACAACACATAAAAGGAAAACAGAACACGAAGGCAGACTGGCTCAGCAGACAGCAAATTCAGGAAGGGGAATGGCGCCTAAATCCAAGAGTCTTCCAGCAAGTTGCCAAAACACTGGGGTGGCCAATGGTGGACTTATTCGCGTCACCCAACAACGCTCAGATAGAACGATTCATGACCAGGTTCTACAACAGCAGAGCAATAGACACAGATGCCCTGACCGCTCCTTGGCCTCTGGGGATCCTATATGCATTCCCACCATTTCCCTTGATAGCACGTCTTCTCAGGAAGATAAAGGAGGAAAAAGCGACAGTGATACTAGTTGCACCACGATGGCCCAGGAGGCCGTGGTTCTCAACAATACAGGAAATGGCGATAGCTCCACCAATAAAACTGGATCCGGACCCAGACCTTCTTTCACAAGGCCCCATCAATTTCCCCGACCCAGAATGCCTCAAATTGACCGTGTGGCTTGTGAGAGGAGATATCTGATACAAAAAGATTTCTCTGCAATAGTGACAAACACCATTTTGGCAGCATGCAAAAGATCCACAATCAACATATATAACGCATCTTGGAAAGCATTTGTGAGGTTGTGCAACTGCCACTCAGTGGACCCAGAACATCCGTCATTGCAGAACATATTAGAATTCTTACAGCGGCAATTTGATCTAGGACTTCGCAGCGCCACCTTGAAAAGACAAATAGCAGCCATAGCAACTGTGTGTCCATCCATTGATAGTGTCCCCATCGCCAGGACGTTATGAACTTCCTAAGAGGGGTTAAGCTATCACAACCCCCCACAATTCATGAATTTCCTTCGTGGAAGTTGCACACAGTATTGATGGCACTCACGAAACATCCTTCCGATCCGATTCAATCCACACACCTAAGGTGGGTAAGAATGAAGACACTATTCCTGATAGCAGACATTATTCCTGATAGCAATAACTTCAGCAAGGAGAGTTTCGGAGTTGCAAGCACTATCCACGAACCCAAAACTATGCACCTTCTACAAAGACAGAGTAACGTTGAGGCCAGATCTGGCTTTCATTCAGAAAGTGAATTGTACTTTCCATTGACGTCAGGAAATTACAATCCCGAACTTCGAATCCGAGAAATCCAAAGGAGTACTTGTGGCATACATTGGATGTCAGAAGGGCGCTAAAAGCCTTCCTGATCAGGACTGAGCATTTGAGAAAGTCAGAAACCCTGTTCGTCAATATTCAACCACCGAAGGTGGGCCTTCCAATGTCTAAGTCAGCTGTGAGCTCGATGCTGAAGGCGACCATCATCGAAGCATATAAGGCCAATGGTTTATCACTGCCCTTAGGAGTCACAGCACACTCAATTAGAAGTGCAACGACCAACGCAGCATTTAGAAATCATGCTTCAATGGAGGAAATATGCAAAGCAGCAACCTGGTCCTCAATTTCATCTTTTGTCAGACACTATAAACTCAACTCCATTGCAGCCACAGAAGTGGCTTTTGGCAGAAGAGTTCTGGAAAACATCATCGGAGATTGATGAGACCCACCCTAGTTAGGGGACACTGCTCGGGGAGGTCCCTAGCAAGATATCTCCCCCCCCCAGTAGAAGAGTCCATTGGATACTTACCGCGAAGAGCTTTTCTACTGGAGGGAAGAGAAGACATCTTTGCGCCCTCCCCCCCCCCCCGGTTTCTATTTTTCTCCAATGATGTTATTTCATAAATTAGAATGGCTATGAGGATTATTAGGATGGAGCTGGAATGAGGTTACAGTTTATGTTTAGGCTGTACGTTATTAACGTTGTGTTAAAAATGTTGTATTCTATGTTGAGTTGGTGGTTCCTGTGGTCCTCATTTCTACTATGCTGTCAGGTGGAATACTGAGGGGAATTGATCCTGAGGAACCCAACAGGAAGTGACATCAAAAAATTCCGATTGGTCCTGCCTCCCTGCAAGTAATGATGAGCAGATCTCTAGCAAGATGTCTTCCCTTCCCTCCAGTAGAAAAGCCCTTCACGATAATTATCCAATGGACTCTTCCATTTAACCATTGTGACAAAAACCATTAATAGACTTTTCTTACGTTAATTTTTCTAATTTCATTTGAAAATGATGTAAGCTAGTGGCCATCAGCTTGCCTTGTGGCTGTAAATTGCATAATTCAGTTATCTATTGTATTTATTTTATTATTTATTTGAGCCCTTTTTATGCTGCCTTCCACCTGATCGGTGTGTTGTGCGAAGAAGCTTCTCAGTCAGTCTCTCGTCAATATTCTGCCAGTTAATTTAATTGAATCTCTTAAATTGAATATTATGAGATGGAGAAAAAGTGCTCTTTAATTCTTTATTGTTTCTAATCTTACCAGTTTTGAGATGTTCATTCTGACCACAGAGTAACCAACATGGGGAGGGGGGTACATTGGAAAACTGGCTTCTCATAGTTTCAGTGACAGTTACAAAAGCTTTAAAAAGGATCTCCATATTTAAACCCTTTGTTTCACATACTGGAAGCTTCCTATATAGTGGATTTAGTTTGAATTAAAAATAAGAAAGTAGGTTGCGATTTTACAGCAAACTGAACCATATTGAAATGTTAGGTGCTTTTATCACTATCTCCTTATCTGGTGTGAATATCTTATATACAATGTGCATTTAGTATTAAAGATTCTATTATGGTAAATTTTTAATGCTGTTGTCAAGATGACAGAGCTTTCTCCTTTCCACTAATATATACAAATATTGATTCACTATAAATGTATGTTATATTTGTGTAACTTCAACATTTAAAGAGTTTATACTTTCTCGCCATTGACAACTTCTACGTAAAAATGCTCTGAGAGTTCAGGAAGGTCTAATTCTGTATTCTATTCATTGTCTGGTATTGCAATATACTAGCAAACTGAATTACAGTATATTCATATAAGGATACAGTTAAGATGTTATGAAATACTTAGCAACAGTTTTCTTCTCTTCTGCTTTTTTCTTAAGCTGCTTTTGTATTTTGTCTGTTACATTTCACTTCATAATGGTGACTTTTTTAAAAAAACAGCTTTTGTTTTTTGTTTATAGGCTGGACTTGGAGATTGTTTGGAAAATAGTTCCGAGAACATTGGCTGATAAAGATACCACAAGATACAACACGAGACTCTTGTGTTTCTGTTAGCAGTCCTTAGTGTGCTACACAATGATTACTTCAGAATTACCGGTGTTACAGTGAGTAGTATGTTTTTCATAAGTGTGTATGTGTGTGTGTGTGTGTTCACAGCACATAATTAGTACAGAAAAATACTTTGGGGGAGGACATTCTTATAACTAAGGCACAGGTTTGGGTAGTGCAGTTCTTTGGGTACTTTAGCAACAGATTTCTGGCCTGCATGTTGCTTAAATAGATCTCCGAAAAAGATAAGTACAAATGGCATCAAGTTAACACAACACTTTTAATAGGCCCTTGCTCCTTAGAAAATCAGGCTTTTATTATTCTAGTATTTATATGCTACAGAAGTATGAGTTGAGTATTTGTCTTTGCTGTAGCTTATTGAAATTAGATTCTCTTCACGAGTCCTTTTATCATGAAACTAAAAAACTAAACTAGGCTAGATTGTTTTCGACATGGTTTTCAACCCAAATCAAAACTGGATCTTAATTCACAAGATCGTGATAAAGTTTTAAGGAAAAATTTATGCTGCATCGATCTCAAGGCAGATCTACTGATTATAAGCATATTGCCCATTTTAATCTCACATGGAAGTTGTGGGGAACTTTGGGATCTGAGTCCAGCTTATTTGAGCCTGTTTGTGGCCCCAACAGATGGACTAGTTTGAATTTTAAGTACCACGTGAATAGTTTTGGGGGAGGGTGGTGTCAGCACAACATCTAGTGCAGAAATAAAATTGACAGTAGCTCAGATTGAATTGGAATAGCTCATAAGTCAAAGTGATCAAATTTTTGTTAATTTAAGACTGACTGCCATCATCTTATCCTGTGTAACAAACATGCTGTCTTAACATTCTCTGTCATGGTTAATGTTGTTGTGAACTTTTCACATAAAATATGACATTATCTCAAATAAATACATAATTACACTGACACTAGTGTAATTATGGTACATTTGAAGTTGTTGGGGGGGGGGAATTGAACATCTGAGATTGTCTTATTCAACAAGCTAGCTTAGAATTGCCTACTCTGATTAGCAGAGTATTTCCCAAATGTTTATTTAAGGTTGTTTAACTGGAGAAGTTGGGGAATGAATATGGGACATATGGGAAAGGAGCTGTCATAGAGGGAGCTGGTATATAGAATGGCAAAGCTGTTTATACTGTTAATGGATTTTGTCAATTACACAAGCTGATTTTGGAGGTTTTTTAATTGTTGAAAGCATTTTATTATGGTAGATAATTATATTTTTATAAAGAACAGCATAATCAAGATGGATCAACAGAGAGGTTCTCAATGTATATTAAATTTTGATGGGTTTGAAGCAAATTTTATGAAGGGCTTATAGTAATAGAAAGAACAGAGAAGATTTCTATTCATTTTATCAGTTGGGCTTTTCCTGAAGCTTACTGTGATGTTAAAATTGACCAAAAGCGTTTGTCTTCCCTAATCCAAGAGTACTTTCTTCTGTAAAGATGTTTTAAAAGTAAAGATATTTTAAAATATGAATATTTGTATATCTTCTTTCTCTTATGAATTTTTTATTAGTGTTGGTCATCCTGAAAATCTTTGAGGCACTAGCACGCTTTCAAAGTGAAAGCTGCTTCTCTAATTTTTAAAGCCTCTCCAGCAACCAAATGCAGGAATATAATTTTGTTTTGGAGGTTTGTAGATCCTGGACTTCTGGTTATCCTAATCTGAATAGGATGTGGTGGCCCAGACCAATCATCTTCATTCCTCATTGGCACGTTGAAGATAAGCAATTCCAAATGTGCGGTTTGTACATCTGTATGGGTACTAATTAGCTTTCCCTGATGAACAAAAAGTTCCTGGGGTGCCATATAGCATACACAATGGTCCATAAATATGAGTCTTTAAAACCTTGTTGGTAGATATTAGATGGTAAGGCACTACTGGGTTTTTTGGAAGTTTTCTGTTTCTGATATATCTGTTGGTTTTTTTTAAGTACACTTCCCTAGCTGAAATTGATAGATTCTCTTGGAGGCGGAGACCTTCTCAATGGGTGGTTTCCACCCCCTCTCAGGGAGGCAAGATCAAAAACGTCACTTCCTGTTCAGGCTAGGACTCTCTCTACTTTCCCAGTTCTATTTCCTGCCTGAACAGGAAGTGCACGGATCCTTTGGACTACTCAGCCTTATTTGCTAATTCCTTTCCCTTTTCTTCCTTTATTCTCCTTTGTGGCACCTTTCTTCTGTCTCTTGTCCTTTCTTACCTTTTTTCCTGTGTTGTGTGCAAGGAGGCTTGGGGATTTTCTTTAATACCCTCGTTCCTCCTTTCCCGCCCTTTTCCCTCTCCCTTCCCGCCAAGATGGCGGACCAAGAGTTCTCTCCCCCCAGAGAGACCTTTCATGTGTTAGTCGCAGAAGGCACTAGGGCCTCATCAAAAAAGACCCTACTCGGCAGCAGCAAACGCGTCTCCCCCAACGCCGCCTCTACTGTGGCCAGTACAACTCTGTTGGAGACGGCGGCTGAGGCAGCACGTCACGGTGCGCCCCGGGCCGGCGGGAGATGCACCAACGACAACACCAGCCGATCCGACCTCCCGGCCAAGCAGGGAAAGACGGTGCCAGGATCAGTGCCATCCCGCACCTCCTCTCAAGGCTCCGGCAGACTCCAGCCTTTGGAGACTTCTCTTCGGCCCCACCACAGCAGTAGCGTTGGTGCCTGATCGTCCATCCCTTCATCTCGCAGGCAAGAGCGTTCCGGTGGGGGGGGGCTTCCTCATATGGGGAAAGGCAGCTATCTTGCATTGCCCCCCCCCAGGACGAACAGGCCTGGCCATTGAGGCAGGGGATCCAGGGGATCCACCTCCCTCCAACGCACCCGCTCTTAATTCTCTGAGCCAAGGGCAAGCTAGGGGCTATCCTAGATCCCCAGTGCGCGCGCTCCTTCCCCCCTCAGAAGGGGGAGAGGACCTCCATGCCATATGCCCTGATCCTGGGTCCTTGGAGTGCTTTTCTGACACGGAGGAAGTCATGGAGACCTCCTCAGATCAGTCATGTAAATGATTTAATCCGGAAGATCTACAATTCCTGATTACCAAAACTGTCGCTGCACTAGAGCTGCAGGAAGTAGAATCAAACCAACCTTCCACTTCTGCTACCACATCCAACATCAAGGGTTGTCCCAAGAGCAGCAAGACATTTTTTCCTCAGGAGGAACCCTCCAAATCCATTCTTCCCCTACCGGAATATTTCATTAAAAGGATCAGGAAAGAGTGGGAGACTCTCGCCTCCAACAAACACCTACTATCTAATGCCCGCAAACCATATGCAGTGCCACAATTTGTAGAGGATCTCCTTAAAGTTCCCCTCGTAGATGCTCCTATAGTGGCCATTCAATCTTCAGGCTTGGTGTCTAAAGACGGGAAGGGCAACCTCAAGGACCCTTTAGATAAAAGATCTGAGGCAGCCCTCAGACAATCCCATGGATCCCTGGCCCTGGCCATGAAGGCCATCGCCCCAGCATCCATGGTATCACGAGCCATTCTAGTATGGCTGGGACGCATCATGGAACTCCTCCTCCCTGAGGCCCAGGGAGTCCAAGACGGTCTGGAAAGGGTGAGAAATTGGCATCATTTATTGCAGACGCCACCCTGGATGCCCTGGTCCTCTCAGCTCACTCCATGGCTGCCAACATGGTAGCCAGACGAAATGTCTGGCTCAGGACCTGGCAAGCCAGCAATCAATCTAAATCCATCGTTGCCGCATACTCCTTCCATGGGGGTAGATTGTTCGGCAAGGAGCTGGATGATATCCTAGCAGAGTCAAAGGACCACAAAAAGACCATGCCCAGGTATGTACACCCAAGTGGAGCCTCCTCGTGACCCAGGAACAACTGTTGGACTCAAAAATTCTTTCAGCGCCCCCCCCAGGGACAACTGAACCCCCTCCTGGCAGAACAGGGGCTCCTTTCATAGAAGAGGTGGCTTTAGAACCCAAAACAAGCTCGACAAGAACCGAAGACCAGAACCCACCCCTAGATCCTGACTCCGCTGATCTTCCGGTGGGCACTTACCTTCTCAACTTTCGGGCTCAGTGGAGAGGAGACCACGTTGATGCCTGGTCTCAGGAGGTGGTATCACTCGGGTACACCATAGAGTTCTTCCGTCTACCTCCTCCCAACTTTCTTCAATCTCCAATCAGCTTCAGACCAGAGAAGGCAAACAGAACCCGCGCAGCTGCCGATCATCTACTGACCATAAAGGCCATAGAATCAGTTCCAGTCCCGCAGAAGGACTCTGGTCATAACTCACACCTTTTTACGGTCCCCAAGAAAAACGGGGACTAGCAGACCATTCTCAACCTTCGGACAGTGAACCAATTCATTCTTCTAAAAAAAATTCAAGATGGAATCCTTGAGGTCCATCATGGAAGCCCTACGGCCAGGGGACTTCCAGACCTCACTGAAGCCTACTTGCTCGTACCCATTCGCCCTTCTCACCACAGGTTTCTCTGGTTCTGCCTAGGGGACCAACACTTCCAGTTCCGAGCTCTGCCGTTCGGGTTGGCCACAGCACCGAGAGTTTTCTCGAAGCTCCTTCTCGGACCCATAACGCTTCTGCGCCAGCAGGGGGTACACATACACCCTTACCTGGATGACATTCTGATACGGTCCAAGTCGTCACAGACAGCCCTCCTGGACTTGAATCTTACCATGCAGGTCCTTTAGAATCACGGTTTCTTGATCAACCGAAAGAAGAGTCATCTTCATCCAACTCAACAGTTGATCCATCTGGGGGCACGCATAGACACAGTTCAGAACTCCCTCTTCGTTCCAGAGGACAAGATTCAAAAGATCGTCAACATGGTGAACACGATAATCAAATCCAGGGTCTCCTCCCTCCTGTTCCTGTCCAAGTTATTAGGAGTCATGACAGCCACCTTCGACATGATCCAATGGAGCAGGTTTCATTCCAGGAGTCTACAATTCTTTCTGCGCCCTTATCAGTGGGACATCCTTCAGAAACAGGACAGATCCATCAACATTCCCCAGTCTCTCAAGACAGAACTCCTCTGGTGGACTGTCAAGTCCCATCTGTCACAGGGCAAGATCTACGTTCAGATCTTCACGGACACGAGCCTCCAAGGTTGGGGAGCGACCCTGGGAGAGGAATTTGCATAGGGCAAGTGGTCCGAACCAACATCCTCTCTCCCAATCAATCTGCTCGAGATTAGGGCCATATTTCTGGCCCTACAACACTTCAGCCCGAAGGTGACAAACAAACACGTTCTGATCAGAACAGACAATGTGGCCGCCAAAACCTACCTGAACCATCAGGGCAGATCCCGCTCATCCAGATTACACAGAGAGATCAGCAAGATTCTCACCTGGGCAGAGGGAAACGTTCTGAGTCTGCAGGCTGAACACATCAAAGGAAAACTCAACCTAAGCGCCGACTGGTTGAGCCGACAGACGGTATCTCCTGCCGAATGGTCACTCAACAGAACGGTGTTCCAACAGATCACCCTTCAGTTCGGCACTCCAAGAGTAGACCTGTTCGCCACGGCGGAGAATGCGCAAGTCCCGACCTTCTTCTCCAGATTCTTTCATCAGCAGGGTCAAGAGGTAGATGCTCTGATTGCTCCGTGGCCGAAGGGTTTTCTCTACGCGTTCCCACCAACACCGGTGATCCTGAAATTACTAAGACGCATCAGAGCCGAAAAGGCAGAGGTCATCCTGGTCGCCCCCCTTCTGGCCAAGGAGACCATGGTTTTCAGCAATAACGGAGGTGGTGATCTCTCCTCCCTTCCACGGTTGCCAAAAGTGCCTCAGAAGCAACACCCTTAGACATCAGGTTGCGGCACTGTCCACGGTGTGCCCCACCTTCCGGGGCTTGAGTCCTTCTCAACATCCAGATGTCCTCTGATTCCTTAAGGGTGTTCAGCAACAACAACCGCCAATCAAACACAGGTTTCCCTCATGGCGCTTACATGGCGCTGACAGCCGTCACAGCATCACCGTTCAAACCAGTACAATCAATTCACCTACAATGGCTTCATATGAAAACAATCTTTCTCGTGGTTATTACTTCAGCCCGTAGAGTCTCAGATCTTAGAGCTGTCTCAGTGAATCCTAACCTCGGCGTCTTTCATCAGGACAGGGTAGTGCTATCACTGGACCCTACCTTCAGATCCGAGGCAGCGTCCGCCTTCCATCTTCAATAGGACATAGTTCTGCCCAACTTCTGCCCCAAGCCGACGCATCCCCAGGAATGTACCTGGCACAATTTGAACGTGCTCAGGGCCCTTAAGGCCTTCATTCTGAGGACAACTGACATCAGACAAACTCAGTCTCTCTTTATTAATGTGTAGTCCCCCAACCTGGGACACCAAATGTCCTCCGCGGCTATTAGTTCAGCCATTAGGACGTGCATCGTGGAAGCCCATAAGGCCCTTCACATACCAGTTCCTGGGGGCATCACCGCCCACTCCACCAGAAGTGGGGCCACCAATGCAGCATTCCACAACAAAGCATCTCTTGAACAGATTTGCAGAGCAACCATCTGGGCCAGCCCCTCATCGTTCGTTAGACACTACAAGCTGCAGTTGTGGGGCGCGGCCGAGACAGTCTTTGGCCGCAGGGTACTTGAGAACATACTGGACGCTTAGCAGTAGCCCACCCAGATTTGGGGACACTGCTTGGGGAGGTCCCACCGAGAAGGTCTCTGCCTCCAAGAGAATGGACCATTGGTAGCTACCCTGAAGGGGCCTTCTCTTGGAGGCAGGAGACCTTCTCATCCCTCCCATGGCATCGCTAGCGTCCGGAATGGTCTTCAACAGTTCTAGGTTAAGAAACCTTTCCTCTTCCCCTCCTACCATCACCTATGCTGGTGTGGGGGGTCATCTGTTTCACTGTTATCATTGATTGTTACTATATTTTCTTCTTCTTGTTCCTCTTATTTGGTTATATTTGTCATTAACACTGCTCAGTCAGGAGTTTACTGGGAAAGTAGAGAGAGTCCTAACCTGTACAGGAAGTGACGTTTTTGATCCTGCCTCCCTGAGAGGGGCCTTCTCTTGTAGGCAGGAGACCTTCTCGGTGGGTGATTTCCACCCCCTCTCAGGGAGGCAGGATCAAAAACGTCACTTCCTGTTCAGGCTAGGACTCTGCTCAGTCAGGAGTTTACTGGTCTGGGTTAGTAAAATGTATTTATTTACTTAAATAATATGTGTAATATTTTACCCTACCTTTCCTTTTGGCAGCTCCCCCCCTCCCCAAGTCACTTCTGACTTATGGCAATCCCATACAGCTATTCCCATCCAAATACTGGCCAGAGTTAAGAGTATGTGTCTGGCTCAAGGTCACCCAGTAAGTTTCTATGGCAGACTGGGGATTCCAACCCGGATTTCCCAGATTCTAGTCCAACACCTTAACTACTATATCAGTCTGGCTCCTTGGCAGCTTACATTAAAACAAGTTCAAATAAAGAAAAAATAAACCCCAAATATCTCTTACATGTACCCCAAGATGCCTATTCATATCCTACCAAAAGCTCTCGCAAACAGCAGTGCCATGGATCTCTTACAGGTTCTACTGGCAGACATATGTATTGTGACCACCCTTTTAGGTACCTTAATGGCTAAGGATGATGAGGGACCACAAGACCTAACAGACTGTAAATTTGAATAAAACCTCAGGGAGTCTCAGCAGTCTCTGGTGTGATATACAGTCATCCCTCCCACATTGCTGTGGTTAGGGGCACAGCACCCCCTGCAATGTGGAAAACTGCATGAAATGGGAATTGGGGGGTGGAGGTGCTGCTGGACTGACTGTTCTTCTGCCAGCCGCCGCTCATCTGCCTTTGTCAGCCCAAACTCAGCTTCCTCCCCTGCCAGCCGCTCACTAGCCTTTGTCAGCCCAAACTGTTCTTCCTCCCCCAGCATCCTTCCTCTCCAGCTACCGCTTGCCTCCCTCGGTTGGCCAGAACTGTTCTTTACCCCTCCTCTAACTTCCCTGCTATCCGCTGCTAGCCTTCCTCCAATAGCCTGAACTGTTCCCCCCCTTCCTGGTTTCTCCTACTTCCCTGCCAAATGTCACTTGCCTTCCTCTGTTGGCATGAACTATTCTTCCCCATCTCCCCGGCTTCCTCCCGCCCCATCAACTCCTGACTCCCTCTGGCCACCTGAAGTTTGGGGCTAGCTTTCTGCTCCCTGCCAGCCATGCCACATCTTTGGCCTCTCCCTGCCTCCGGATAAGCGTGGCTTTGGGCATGTTGAACATCATGCTGGGGTTGAGGCTGTAAGAAAAAAACACGGTCAGTCAAAACCGTGATGTAGAAAGCCATGATGTGGGAGGGAAGACTGTAAATCCTGTATAGAGAGAGGGGTGAGAGGCCTATTAAGTTCACATATTCCTCCCAACAAGTTGTCAAAATGGGCTGTGATCTGAGGGCAAATGATATAACAATCCTGCTGAAACTAATTAAACCTGGCTCTTGATGGCAACTCTGTGAACAGCCAAGTGCTGGCTTCCAGGAAGACACTAACACACACTAAAAGCTACATAGTGTCATGTAGACATCAGAGCAGTAGAGTAGGCCTCTGTGTTTGTGTTGTCCTCAGAAACTCCCTGAACAGTTCTCTGGATGGACACACTAGCTCTGACATAGAAGCTCTGTAGCATAGTCCTCTCTTCTCTGTGGTATACCTACCCATTAAGTGGGAGCATTGGAGGCCCATCCACATGAGCTCTCTATGATATCTAGAGCTCTGCCTTTGTCCAATCACTTCTTCCATAGCTTTCTAACTGTATTGGTGGTCCTTCTTTGTCAGCACAGTAGGCACATCCATCATTGTATCGATAGCCATTTTTTCCCCATACTGCCAGATTCTGGGCATTTAGAGACACTACCACCTTAATCTGTGGCCTAAAAGCATGCTTTCTTTCTGATCAAGAATTTTCAACAGATTCCTTATAAGCTGCATTTGGTAGACTCCCTAGAAGGGAAGCATAAAAGTCATCTAGTTACCGTATATACTCGTGTATAAGTTGACCCGCATATAAGTCGAGGCACCTAATTTTACCACAAAAAACTGGGAAAACTTATTGACTCGCATATAAGTCGAGGGTGGGAAATGCAGCATCAATTGAGGCATCAGTAGGTTAAATGTTTTTGAATATTTATTTCAAAGAAAAACAGTAAACTGGCTCTGTAAGTGGAAAAGAGGGTCAACAAGAACAATATGGTATCAACAATAACTTTAAAAGTACAAAAACCTTAGCTCAACCAGCAACCAAGCTAAAACACAAGAGTTAAAATCCTTCAAAACTGGATTCCTCATCATCATCTGTATGTCCAAATGTAACCCAACTTAGATTTTAAGAGGGATATTATCAGAAATAGAAAAAATCTACTATTAGCTTCCATTGTAAACAATGGGGGGATGGGGCATCCTTTGGGGGTCAATAACTTTGGATCCCTGATCCAGAGCTTCACCAAACCTGGCTGGTATCATAAAGAGACTCTCCTGATGAGACCAGCCGGGTTTAAATGCTGGACATTTAGTTCAGAGGGTCCCAAAAGTTATGAACCCTCAAAGAGGCCAACCCCATCTACCTAATAGCTCCCATTGAAAACAAGGGGGAATGGGGGCACCTGAGTTGGGGTACATAACTTTGGACGCCGTAAACCAAATTTTATCATACTTGGCTGGTATCATCAGGGGAGGAGTCTTCTGAGGGTACCCTGAAATTTTGGTGCCCGCTAGCACAGGGGTAAGAAAACCTGCGGACTCTCCAGATGTTCAGGAACTACAATTCCCATCAGCCTCTGTCAGCATGGCCAATTGGCCATGCTGGTAGAAACTGATGGGAATTGTAGTTGCTGGTATCAAACCTCTTTGCTAGCCAAAAACTGCGCCCCCTGCTGGCCGGCAAAGTAAAAACGCACAAATTTTTTTAATGACCCGCATATAAGTCAAGGGGAGCTTTTTCAGCATTAAAAATGTGCTGAAAAATTCGACTTATACATGAGTATATACGGTACATACTAAATAAACAATTCCAGATTCTGCTTGGTGTCTACCATAAATCTTGACCTGCCTACAGACAGAATACAAGATAATTCATCCGTCAAGATCAGAGGTCCCCAGTGTGGTATCTGCAAAGTGTTTTTAGAAAGTGAGCTGGGCCAGGTGGAACATTTTCCCAGTAAGGCTTTTGTTTAGCCATTGGAGATTTAATTGCCTGTACAGATATTTAAAAATGTTGCTTTGATATCAGCTGCCACTAACAGACAAGGATCTTCACTAGTGACTGAAAGTAAGCTGCAGAAGCCATTTTGTGACTGGCTACACCTCCTGCAGCAGCATGGTGTGGCAGAATTCTAAAGGTGTCCACAGACTCAAAAAGGTTGGGAATGGTCTGTGATGAAAAAATAGAAGAGGCCTGTGATTTCTTTGCACACCATTGAGGTCTGGGTGACTTTGGCAATGGTTTCGCCTATGTTAACAGGAAATCAGGGAAAGATATTTGTCGGGCTCTATACTTTGTCTTCTTGTCAAGAGGACAGGAGATTGTTATCCAAGTTTTTCTCTCCAAGAAAAACTTCTTAAGCAGGTTCTGGTGTAGGTCACTACAGTAGGCGGCTATCTGGGACAAGTGAGGAAGTACCTGTTGGGACCAACACACCAAAGGGGTTCCAGAGTTCTTTACCAGATTCAGAACATTAACCTACTAGAGGTTAGGCCTCTTCCTGATTCTCTTTTTCCCCTGGCATAATATTCCCATGGCTCATCTGGACAGACAATACTATGGGCAAGGCACTTACAAGTGAAGCAGGAAGAAATTGCCATAACTCCAAGTAGAATTTTCTAGTTCTGTCCTCATCAGAAAAGATCATGCTTTCCTGTGCACAAATGGGCCCAAGGTTAATGAAACCCACAGACCAGCAGACTAAACAGACAGGCCATAGATCATATTGAGGAATGCTTAAGTTAGGGATTCTTGAGTAAATATCCAAGGGGCTCACTCTTCTTGGGAGTTCTGTTTTCTCCTATCTGTTCCTTTTCTGATCTTATATACCAGTGGCAATACAGACTACTGAGCTTGCATTTTGTAGACTCAAGGGAATTATATATGGTATGCTGTCATTTAGGATCAAAATGGAGCAGGTAGCTCAGGCTCTGTGTTGTTTCAGCTCTGGAATGAACATAGCCTTTCATTCTGTAGGATGGCAACTACTTATCACCAAATGTCAATTGAGAAAAGATAGAACCCTCACCTTGACATCTTCATCTACTGTTGTTTTTACTTAAATAATTAAAATACTCTTGCATTGGCTGTCTGCAGCCTTGGCAAGCAGCTCTTTCTGTTGGTTGTTCAGGTTAAATATGCCAGCCATTCTCCCCAAAGATTGGAGCAACTGTCTTTGTGCATCCCATGCTAAGATTCCCTCCCCCTCACAGTGAGAGAAAATCTTAGACTTGACACAGAGCTTTTCTTTGTGCTTCCACTATTTACTTAGTATTTATGTCTCTCCATAGTTTCTGTCTGAGTTTTAGGAGGAATTTATTATAAGGCTTGGGTAACACCTGAACGAAGAAGTATATTTCTCCTCTCCACCCCCACTCCCCAGAACTAGAGATAGAAAATTTGGAATTAAGAAGAAGAGTTGGATTTATATCCCCCCTTTCTCTCCTGAAAGAGACTCAAAGGGGCTTACAATCTCCTTTCTCTTATCCCCCCCCCCCAACAAACACCCTGTGAGGTAGTTGGGGCTGAGAGAGCTCAGAACTGTGACTAGCCCAAGGTCACCCAGCTGGCGTGTGTTGGGAGAGAACAGGCTAATCTGAATTCCCCAGATAAGCCTCCACAGCTCAGACAGCAGAGCGGGGAATCAAACCTGGGTTCTCCAGATTAGAGTACACCTGCTCTTAACCACTATGCCACTGCTGCTCACAAGTTTTCTTTCTTTGCTGAATTGGTAGGAACCATGTATGGTAGAAATATTTTTCCTGTGGTGGGCTGTTTCTCCTCAGTCCTCTGGGTTTCTCTTGGTCTTGCAGCTCTTCTGAATTTCTGGACCAGCTTAACAGCATCCACCCAAACATACAATTTACCATGGAAGCTGAAAAAGAAGGAAAACTGCCTTTCTTAGATGTCTTGGTTTTTCGCAGACCCAACCATCAACTAGGCCATACAGTATACAGAAAACCAACACACACAGACCGTTATCTACATAAAAACTCCAACCACAACCCACAACAAAAAAGGGGTATAATCAAAACTCTGACAGATCATGCAAAACGAAGTTGTGAACCTCACCTCCTCTCTGACGAAATCAATCACCTGGATTGGTCTCTGCAGGCTAATGGCTACTTCACAATAGAAATCAGAAGAGCTGTAAGACCAAGAGAATCCCAGAAGACTGAGGAGAAACAGCCCACCACAGGAAAAATATTTCTACCATACATCAAGGGAATCACTGGTCAAATAGGAAAACTGATGAAAAAACACAACCTACAACCATCTTCAAACCTACCAGGAAAATACAGCAGATGCCATGCTCAGCAAAGGACGAGAGAGACCCCCTCACTTCTGCAGGAGTCTATCACATACCCTGCAGCTTTGGAAAGGTCTACATAGGAACCGCAAAACGCAGCATTCAGACTCGTATTAAGGAGCACGAAAGACACTGTCCTTGTGTCTGGTACTGGAGCACCCACTGTTGCTTGGTGCACCTCATACGGAACACCCTTGGGCACGTTGCATCCTGTTGTTTAGATATTTCCTGTACTTCTCTGCATTCATGGAAGTATTGGGACATTTTAGTAGTTGTCATTCTCCTACATCATCAGTGTTGGAAGTTTCCTTGAGATGCTCTTGCTCAGTTTCACAAGACTACTGCAGGTTTCCAGAACCACAAAAGAGGTCCTGGGATGAAAGCTTGTCTGAAAGACCATGCTGATTGCGAGCACCTTCCTCCAAGCACCATTGCACTGCTTTTCCAAGAGTCAGTCATTGGCACCGATCAAGGTTGCCAGGACACTCCCAAGTCAGACAGTCAACACAGGTCTTTGGAAAAGAAGTCATTGTTGGTGAAGCATCTGCTCAGTTTTCTGCCCCATTGTTCAGAGACTCAGTTGCTTCTTGTTAGAACTGAACCTCTTGAAACCGAAACCATTGTATGTCGGGCTCAGTCACTCCCTCTGCACTAGTTTGGGACAGTGCTTCTTGGAGCCAAAACAAACATTTGTCATATCCCAGACATAAAAGATTCTCTTCTAGGTCCGATATTGATCTTGATCTTACAGGAGACTGCACTTGATTGGGACCTTGCCTCTCGGAGCTGGGACGATGGTTTGTCATACCCAGAACTGCATGCAATTTTTAAATGAGAGCCTCGTGCCTTCCACCAAGGTGAGGAAGCTTGCTAATCTTCCAATATGGGACTAGACAGAAGACCCTTGAAAATGAAGAACAATATTGCACTTACCTGTATAATGATGGTTCATAGAGTGGATTTCTGTGTGGGCACACATGCCCTCTCTCCTACCCTGCTGTGGTGTGCGATTTCAAACACCACAACTCTCTGCATAAAGTATGTAGCCATGGCGGTGGTAGGAGAACAGAGGGATGCACTCTGCCCCCTTCCTTTTAATCCGCTACATTTAGGCAGGAAATTTCCTACCTGAAGGAAGGGAGGGGAAGGGAGTGCTTTTAAAGCAGCGAAACAGAAATTAAAACTTTCTGTTCTCCAAAGGCAGGGTTGCTCATTCTCAGTCCTAATGTGTGCCTATAAAGAAGCCCAGTTGATGAACCATTGTTACACAGGTAAGTGCAACGTTCATAGCTCTTCATACCTGTTTGTTCTTGTAGTGACCTTGTGGGGTCATTGTCAAGTTTCCTTCAACCAGGGACCCTTTTTGGTTGCCAGTTTCCAGTTCTGTCCCAGAGTTGGGCTAGAGCTTCCCAGCCAGACCTGAAGCATAGGCTAAGTCAATTACATAATATCAAGGTAACAGTAAGGCACTGGGTTGGAAACAACAGCACACTGGAAGAGGTTAAAAAGTTTATTTGAAACCCATGCAAAGTTCAGTAAGCAAAAATAGCAAGTTGGGATACAAATAAACAAAACTACTACTCCCTAAACCAGAAAATTAACAACAGCAGCAGTGTAGGTCCAAAACAAGTTTTTTCCCCAAAACATTACCTTCTTTTCCATTACATTTTCTCCAGAAGAGCTCTGGGCTATCTAGACCCCTTCCTTCTCCAGGGATCCAACTGTGTGTCCTCAAACCTGCAGTAAGACCATTCCAGGAAGAACTCATTGAGTTTTCCAACTGAGCAGGAGGACATTTTTGGGTGATTCCCGCCACTTAGCTGAGGAGGCAGGAACAAAATCTTTTTCCTGTTTCCAACAGAACTTCCCCTCTCTTCTAGCTCATTGCCTGACTTTGGGGAAAACAGATATCCTTTGACTACTCTGTCTGAATTCCTATTTATTCTTCTGTCCCTTTCCTTTTGACTTCTCTCTGCTAATCTCTCCTCTTTTCATTATCTGCGTCATGCCTTCTCTATCCCCTCTGTTCAACCCGCTACTAAGGGTGAGTGCTACTTCCCAGCAGAGTGAGACAAAGAGAGAGATCCATCTGTTAGGGAAAGGTATCTGACACATTGGACTTCAAATCAGACAAAGAAGCGGATGGGACTTTAGCACTCTTGCCGGCAGGCATGTCTCTCAGAGCCACCATAGACGATGGAGAGGACCTGCTGGCACAATTTCACACAACTGACAAAAAGTGCGCCAAAATCACTAGCTTCAAAATGGAGCCTGCCACCGCTGCTGCTGACGCTGTGGATAGATCATTCGAAGACTCATAGGAGCGGCAGAGTGCTGTTTCAGGATGGGGAGTGCTCAAGTGCTCTGGAGGTCCCAATTCTGAGAGCTAGCTTGGTCTTCGGAAGTGTAACATGCCCGGTAGCATTCCTCTTGTGCTGTCTCCTGACTTTATCGAATTTCTTGCCTCCACTATGCAGCAGCAGATAGATCTATACTGTGTTCAAAGGGACATCAGGCCAGACCTGGGGGTCCCTTCAAGCCAATTAGCCCCAAGACACACACTCCTAGAAGGATAAGAGTGTGGGGAAACCGTGGCTTATCAAGGCTGCATGGAAGCCACTTGAGAGATTGTTCCCCTTCCTCTGAAAGGGAGTCTACCTCCAGAGAAATTTTTCCCACTCCAGGGAAGAGTGGGAGTAATTATCAGATGATGAGCAAGAGGAGGAAGTGGAAGTACCTGAACAGACTGCTAGGTGTTTCAAAACTGATGATTTCCAATACTTGCTTTCTAAGACTCTATCTGCCCCAAATGGGTTGCTAAGTCCAGGTATAAGGGTCATAAAGAATTCTTTCCCCATACAGGCAAAGACATTCCCAGATTTTTTTGAAAATCAGCTCGTCAGAATGGGAGAAGCCCAAAGCAAACAGTCAATACCTGGGCTTCATTAAAAAAATTATGTACCATGCCTGACTTTGCTAATGTAGTAATCAAGGCAGTATACAAAGGGAATTCCAATGGAGAGTTTCTATTTGTAGGCTTTTTAAACAGAGCTACTTGAATCTGCCTCTTCTTATTTAAAGTGACCTTCCAAAAATGTGATTTAATTTCTATCTATAGTGCTTGCAAACTTAATGTTTGGATGTAAAGTATTTAGCCAGCTGACCAAAGCCTCTGCTTTGATATGATCCTTTTCAGCCTTGATATGATCCTTTTCAGCCTTGGCCCCTGCCTGGTGGAACACTCTCCCTCCAGCTGTCCGGGCCCTGCGGGATCTTGGTGAATTCCGCAGGGCCTGTAAGACTGAGTTGTTCCACCGGGTTTTTGGAGTGCCCAGCAGCTGATTAGGTGCCCCTTCTACTCTATTCCTCCGGTTTTCGGAGTCCTCCTGTCATCTAGGGGACCCACTTTTGTTACTGTCTTGTTCCCTCTTTTTTTGGGAGGGTTTAATCTGGGGCATTGCTGACGCCATTCTACTGAATTACTGCTGCGTTTTAAATATTTAAACTTTTAAACTTACATTTTAATTTAATGGGGTTTTGTTTATATACTGTATGTGGAATCCATGTTGTACACCACCCAGAGCCCTTTGGGGATTGGGCAGTATAAAAATCCCATCCATCCATCCATCCATCCATCCATCCATCCATCCATCCATCCATCCATCCATCCATCCATCCATCCATCCACCCACCCATAAATAAATAAATAAATAAATAAATAAATAACAAAAAACAAAAAACAAAAAATGTCATCTATAAAGTGCCTGTACACCATTGTGTGGTGTAACAATTCATTTTCTTGATGATTATAAATGTAAAGTTCCTTCAATCTAGAGACAAAAATATTAGCTAAACTAGGACCCATATTTGACCCCATGCTTACTCCTGAAAATTCTCTGTATATTTGTGACTTGAAAGGAAAGACCTCTGTTCCAAAACAATATCCAAAAGTTTATTAGAAACCCTGTAGGTGGAGCAGGATCTCCTCTTAAGTTAAGAAAATATTCTGCTGAAACTCTCATATCCTCATGAGGATATTAGTATAAAATGATCCTATATCCAGTGAAATAAAGCATGCGTTATCAGGCACTTCCAATCCTTCCACCAAAGTGATAAAATCAGAGGAATCCCTTGGGTAAGAATATGTATGTTTGACAAAAGGTAAGAGAATATGGTCCAAAATGAGCTGTTTCAGGTTCTCCTGGTTGACACACCCATTACAACTCTGCACACATTGGGTCTGGTTACAGAGGACGGTGAAGGCAACGTGAGGGATGCTTTGGACCGAAGGGCCAGCCAGTGTTCCAAGAGGGTCATGAAGCTGCAGCAATGTTCATAAAGGCTTGAGCTGCGCCCTATTGTATCCAGAGCGGCCAGTAACTGGGTTGGGAAAATGATTCATCTTCTATCAGAGGGTAGTCACAGACTGTTGGAAGGCACCAACCATCTTCTCAAGGCAGCAGAATTCACTGCAGATTCACCTGGGCTCCCTGAAATTCTCGGCTAGAGTGCTGGCCTGTACCACAGCTGCAAGACGTCTGCTCTAGTTGTACGCCTGGTAACCACTGAAAAACTGAAAGACAATCATGGCTGCCTATCCCTCTCAGGGGGACAGTCTCCTTGGTGAACAAGTTCCTTGTGGAAACCTGTGATAAGTGTAAGGCTATGCTGAGACACCTCTGGAAAGGGGGACAGAAGAACTGGGAAAAGTTCTTCCTTTTGTATACCGCACACCCTATCCAGGATGCATAATGACTTTCACAAGAGCTCCTGGCACCAAACAAGACAGTCCCACAAGAAAGGGTTCTTTGGGAAAAAGTTACAACCCAGAAATTATAAGACTGACAGCCGTGTTACTGGTGGGAGGAAGGCTGGCAGCATTCACATCGGTATGGATTCACTCACAGGTGGACCAGTGGGTGAGAGTGGTCACCTCCATTGACTACACAATAGAATTCACCTCTCTTCTACCATAACACTTTCTGGTTTTCCTTTTTATCAAGAACTGTCAAAAGAGGGGAGGAACCTCCAGGGCCATACAACACCTATTAGAGATTCAGGCCACCAAACCCGCCCCCCTGGAGGAACAGGGGAGAGGATTGTACTCCTTATTCTTCACTGTCCCTAAGAAGAATGGGACTGGAGGGCAGTCCTCAATCTAAAATTTCTCAATCACTTTGTGAAATTCCACCATTTCCAGATGGAGACTCTATACTCCATTGCCAAAGTTCTACAACTGGAGGAGTTCCAAGCATCTTTCAACCTCACAGAGCCCTGTCTGTACATTCCAATCTTACTGGATTATCAGAAGTTCTTAAGATTTTGTGTGATCAGCCTAGTAGTATATCTGAGGGATCGGGGGATCCACCTCCCCCCCCCCATGTTGACAATATCTTGGTGAGATCTCCTTCCCATTCTCAAACCAAAATGGACATTCAGAGAGTTCTGCACTGTCTCCAGAAGCACAGGTTCATACTGAAAAGAGGAAAGAGTCTGTTGTTACCCTCTCAACAGATAGAGCATCTGGGAGTGGACCTAGACAGTAGGGTCAACTGCTTGTTTATCAGCTGACATTTCACTCCAATGGTCCAACTGGCCCCTGGGCCTGATGTACACGGTCCCACTGATCTGAATTATCTCCAAACTTCTTCAAAAGTCTACAAGCAGAGGTCATCCTGTTAACCCCACATTGGCCTCAACGCCCCTGGTACACCACTCTCAGGACTGCTGTTATCGGCCCCTCCTCTGCCTCTGCTTCAGCTCTTGGATCAACTTTGACAAGGATCTGTTTGGCATCCAGATCCAGGCTGTCTTCACTTGGCCGCCTGGAAATTGAGTGCCCAAACCATCTGAATTCCCGACTGAGTCAAGAGGTATTTCACGCCATGTTCGCAGCAAGGAGACTATTTACGAATTTCATTTAAAATGCTACATGAGTGGTCTTCATACTCGTACAATGATGCAAGAGAAAGAAGGTGGAGCCAATTTTCTCATCACTGATACAAATTCTGAATTTCATATAAGACGGCATTCACATGGGCCTGCATTCCACATATGTGAAGAGACAATTTGTGGCCACAGCTACGGTCATTTCGATCTAATGGAGGCTATCAAAACATCCTCTTATAATGTGCTTCCTTAAGGGGGCAAAAGCTCAAGACTCTCCACAGATCCACTGGTTCCCAATTTGTAAACTGCTTATATTATTATTATTATTATTATTTATTTATTAAACTTAATATACCGCCCTATCCCCGAAGGGCTCAGGGCGGTGAACAACAGAAAATCAAAACAGAAAACATAAAATCTTAAAACAGGTACATTCTAAAATGGGGCCCACGAGACCCATATACCACCCTCTTCCAAAATTTGAGGATGGGTCCCAGTGATGTTAGGGGACCCTACTAGCAGGGGGGAAGGGCGGCACTATCGGCAGCTGGACTCTGGAACCAGCAGTCTCTGGAACCAGCAGAGAGGAGTAGCAGCAGAAGAGACTTGGCCAGGAAGAGCAGAGTGACCTGCTGGTGTTCATTTTGGAGGGCTTTTCTCAAAGCCACAGCTTTTAAAACAGTGTATTTTAACAGGGGTTATCTCTTTTTCTCCTTGTAAGGCTGCTGAATCTGGAAGGTGGGGCTTAACAGGGGTTAACAGAGTTCATCTCTTGTTCCTCTATTAGCGCGCAATTTAAATTCAATTTTAATTTAATTTGGTTTTTTTTTTAAATTAATAAGGACATATTTGACAGATAGTACGTGCAGATAGCTCCAGGGGGGCAGTGACTAAAAGCTTAATATTTAAATATCTAAACAAATCAGATATGAAGGCAGAAAGCCAGCAGGGGGGTGGGGGCTTTCCAGTGTTTTGCACTGAGTGTCACATGTATGACTATCTGCCACTAGGACAGAAGTCGTGGGTGTGCCCTTGCTGCAATGAGCTCCTGGCACTCAAGGAATGTGTGCGTTCTCTTGAAGCCAAGGTGGCAGACCTGGAGAAGCTGAAAGAGGCAGAGAGGGGTGACAGGCAGAGGCTTTCAGGGACCTAACAGCCCGGGTCCCACTCCCAGAGTGACATCTCTTCAGATGTCATGGAGAATGAAGGCCTTGGGAATGGAGGGTGCCAGTCTGAGGTGGGGGAAATGCTCCCTTAGATGGGATCCCTTCCTTAACTGGTGATCAGCTATCCTCTCGCACTGAGGATACCCCTCGGGGAGGTGGGGGGCTCCTTGTAGTGGGTGATTCGATCATTAGAAATGTAGAGAGTTGGGTTTGTGAGAGGCGTGATGACCGCATGGTGACTTGCCTGCCTGAGATGCGAAGGTTGCGGATGTCCGCGCTTACGTCTAAAATAGGCTTTGGGACAGTGCTGGGGTGGAGTCAGCAGTTGTGGTCCCACATTGGCACCAACGACATTGGGAAATGCAGCAGGGAGGTTCTGGAAGCCAGTAGGCTGCTAGGAAAAAGGTTGAAGTCCAGGACCTCCAAGGTGGCATTCTCTAGAAATGCTACCCGTTCCACGTTTAAGTGAGCTAGGCAAGCAGAGGCCTGGGAGTCTCCAATGCGTGGATGAGAGGAAGGTGGTGTAAGGCAGAGGGTTTCAGATTTGTCAGGAACTGGGGAACCTTTTGGGACAAGGCAGGCCTGTACAAGCGGGGCCAGGCTTCATCTTAACAAAAAAAAGAGGAACCAGGCTGCTGGCGCTCAACATTAAAAAGGTGGCAAGAACAGCTTTTAAACTGATCACTGAGGGGAAAGCCGACAGGAGCTGAGGTGACCCGGTTCCAGGAATACAGAGTCCATGGGGATGCAGACAGAGAGGGAGGTTTTTCTAAATTAACCACTTACAAGTGAGGCTTATGGCAATGTGCATGTGACAAGGGATAGTGTCTACAAAAGACTTGAGGGGTAAAGCACATAAATCCCAGGTTGGGACAGAGACAGGGTATACAGGTGTCTCTATACTTCAATAGTAGAAGCATTAGACCTAAAATGGGGGAGCTAGAGTACAGAGTTTTGAAGGAGGGACTTTGATATAGTGGGCATTACAGAGACATGGTGGAATAGAGGAGAACCAGTTAGGTTCTGTTATACCAGGCTACAGGCTCTATAGGAAGGATGGGACTAAGAGCATTTGATTGGAGTTGCCCTTTACATCAAAGAGAGCATAGTATCACATAAAATAGACAATACAAGGGGAGCTGGTTCCCCTACAGAATCACTGTGGATATCAATACCAGGTGTGAAAGGACAGTTTAATATTAGGAATATGTTATCGTCCCCCTGACCAAAAGTGCACAAAGAGGATTCTGAGATGGAAAAAAAAAAGAAATTAGAGAACCAACAAAAACAAAAATGTGAGTGGTAATGGGTGATTTTAACTATCCCCATATAAACTGGAAAAATGCATGTTCAGGTCATGTAGTAAGGAGAGAGCATTCCTGGATATGCTAAATGACTGTAATAGAAACCTTGAATGGTTATGGAACCTTGGGGAGAGGTGATCCTAGATCTAATTCTATGTGGGACCCAGGACAGCCTGGTGCAGGAAGTCAGTGTTGTTGAAGAGCCGATAGGGAACAGCGACCACAATGCTGTCGAATTCAGTATCTCAGCATCTTGAACAAGTGGTAAGCAGCTAGTGTAGTTACATTCGCCTTCAGAAAGGGAAATTTCTCTCAAAGATCTTGGGGGATAGTCTTTTAGGAAGCTGAAAGGGAGAAAAATCAAGAGAGTCAAAACTGTCCAGGATGCTTGGAGGTTATTTAAAAACACAGTAGCAAAAGCTCAGCTGGAATAGTGTTCCCACAGGTTAGAAAAAGGGCAGCACCCCAGTCCAAAAGAAAGCTACCACCATGGTTAACAAGAGAGGTTGAGGAAATTATCAAAAAAAAAAAAGAAAATATGCTTTTAGAAAATGGAAGTCCAGTTTGGCTGATGAAGAAAGAATATGAGAGGGAACACAAATGGTGGCAAAAGAGAAGCAAGTTAGCTGTAAAGGGGAGGCAAAAAAAAGGATTATGAGGCACGCATGGCTCACGAACATCAAGACCAGCAACAAACAGTTCTTCAAGTACATCAAAAGCAGGAAGCCAGCAAGGGAAGCGGTAGGCCCGTTAGATGACAAAGGAACAAGGGGTGTGCTAAAAGATGGCAGGGAGATTGCAGAGAAGCTGAATGAATTCTTTGCATCTGTCTTCACCCAAGAGGAGGTGAGGAACATTCCTGCACCTGAACCAAGCTTCTTAGGAGGCGAATCCGAGGAACTAGCGAAGATAGTGGTAGACAAGGAAGAAGTTCTGGCAGCCATTGATAAACTAAATGTTACCAAATCCCTTTAGATTGCATTCACCCAAGAGTTCTTAAAGAGCTCAAGCATGGTGCTGATCTTCTCACTTTAATGTGTAAACTTATCCCTGAAATCAGAACCATCCCTGAAGACTGGAAGATGGCCAATGTCACACCAATCTTTAAGAAGAGAAAGGATCTGGGACGACCCGGGAAATTACAGGCCAGTCAGTTTGACATCTGTTCCTGGTAAAAATTAGTAGAGTCACAATGTCATTAAAGATAAAATTATAAAACATGTAGAAAAGCAAGACCTGCTGAGAAAGAGTCAGCATGGCTTTTGCAGAGAGCAAATCCTGTCTTACAAATTTACTAGAAGTTCTTTGAGGGGTGTAAGCAGGCATGTGGACTTGAGGGGTGAACCGGTGGACATTGTCTACTTGGATTTTCAAAAGGCTTTTGACAAAGTTCCTCACCAGAGACTGTTGAGAAAACTCAGCAATGAAGGAATAAGAGGGGAAGTCCTCCTATGGATTAAAAACTGGTTGAGAAACAGGAAACAAAGAGTGGAGTGTAAATGGGAAGTTCTCACAATGGAGAGATGGCCGGAGTGGAGTTGTCCCCCAAGGATCCGTTTTGGGACCAGTGCTCTTTAACCTATTCATAAATGTGGGGGGGAATCTCAAAAAGGATATTGAAGAGATAGAAAAAGTGCAGAGAAGGGCAACAAGGATGATTGAGGGACTGGAGCACTTTCCTTATGAGGAGAGGCTGCAGCGTTTGGGACTCTTTAGTTTGGAGAGGAGACGTCTGAGGGAGGATATGATTGAAGTCTATAAAATTATTCATGGGATAGAAAATGTTGACAGAGAGAAATTTTTCTCTCTTTCTCACAATACTAGAACCAGGGGGAAAGAATTAGGACTAATAAAAGGAAACACTTCTTCACGCAACGTGTGATTGGTGTTTGGAATATGCTGCCACAGGAGGTGGTGATGGCCACTAACCTGGATAGCTTTAAAAGGGGCTTGGACAGATTTATGGAGGAGAAGTCGATCTCTGGCTACCAATCTTGATCCTTCTTGATCTGAGGTTGCAAATGCCTTAGCAGACCAGGTGTTCGGGAACAGCAGCAGCAGAAGGCCATTGCTTTCACATCCTGCATGTGAGCTCCCAAAGGCACCTGGTGGGCCACTGCGAATAGCAGAGAGCTGGACTAGATGGACTCTGGTCTGATTCAGCAGACTCTTTCTTATGTTCTTATGAAACGGTGCTCATCCAGGGGAAAATGAAACAGAAAATACAGTAGGAGAAATTCAGCACAGAATAAAGAGTTAGTGCAGGAAAACCTGGCTACTTTAAACGAATTCAAATCTCCAGGCCCTGATGAGCTACATCCCAGGGTATTAAAAGAACTGGTAGAAGTAATCTCAGAACCACTTGCTATAATCTTTGAGAACTCCTGGAGAACAGAAGAAGTCCCAGTGGACTGAAGGAGGGCTAATGTTATCCCCATCTTCAAAAAAGGGAAATGTAAGGCTTAACACACTCAAACGAAGTCAACTTTATAAAAAAAGAAACGAATTGTATTGATTGATTTATTGATTAGATTTATAGGCCACCTCATCCCCGAAGGGGTGCTGGAACTGAGGGTTCTTGCCCTCAGTTCCAGTCTATATAGGGTGTGTGAGAAGAGGGGTGTGTGTGGGCGGTCCTTTGGAGCGGCGGGAACCAGGGGCTCGAAGAAACTAAACTGAAACTTATTGCTCTGAACCTGAGTCCTGACAGGAAAAATGAGGACCCTAATAATTACTGTCCAGTCAGCCTGACATCACTACCAGGGAAGATTCTGGAGCAGGAACTGTATTGATAATTAGTAAACTGTAAGGCTCATGAAAATGTTGAAAAAAGTAGCAATCCCAGGACATCTCTGATCTCTCTAGAATGGGACTGTAGTCCATAACATCTGAAGGGCTGCGAGTTTGACACCTGTGCTCTAGAAGTAGAATGGTGGCACTATTTTATTACTTTGCCTGTGAATCTAGAATGACTCCGATAAATTCCACTAGAAATGAAGTGTACATTTGTGTGTTTGATCTGTTCTTGCTGAAAGTTTTACAGATCTCCTTTGCTTAGGTTTTTGATGTTTTGTCTAAACAACAGATGATCAGAATCTTTATGTGAAATTGCAAACTAAGAAGTGAGAAAAACAGCATTTTAGGAAAACAGTTGTACATGATGCATGAATTTTAATGTTACATATATCTGAATTTCTCATGTTTGTCAGTCATGGAACAAAGATTGAGATTTTAGCAGACATGAATGAATGTGAAGTAAAAGTGGTGAGGGAAAGATAGCAGGCATAGTGAACTGGGAACCCATAACAAATAAGAAAATGAAAATATGGAATTCTTGGTCAGAGAAAATTAAAAATTAGCTTTAAATAGTTTGGTGGTATACTATTAATTGAGGCCTATGTGAGGATCAAACAATTGTCCTAATTTTGTGCACTCATACCCTAGATTATCATTTGCTATAGCTGTTATGCAGAAGATTTTACTAAGTCATGCATTGTGTTACTTCCACTTTTAAAATATTCTTATCCAAACATGATGGTACCAAACTCCAGAACCCCTGATGACCTCACCCAGTGGTTTCATATAGATTTTAAATAGCATGGTGGATAGCATTAAGCCATGATGGCACCCCACAATGAAGTTCTCAGGGTTGGGAAAATGACCCCCCCCCCCAACTGCCACTCTCTGGAGCCTGTCCGAGAAAAAGGACGAGAGCCACTAAGGAATAGTCCCCCTCCCCCCCAACCCCAACCCATGGTGTTGCTGCAGGAGGATACCAGGGTCGATGGTATGGAAAGCTGCCAAGAGATCAAGGAGAATCAATAACCTCTCCCAGTACAGGTCATCCATCAGGGTGACTAAGGCTGTTTCTGTGCCAGTCCCTGATAGCAGACTGGAGCGGTACTACTCAAAGTAGACAAGTGGGCATATACAGCAAACTCCCACCTTCAAGAAGAAGAAATACTCCACACAGCAGATTCTTTCAAAAGAAGGCTTTTACCGTAGAGTTGCTATATGTACATGATACTATATACAGAGTATATTAGACAGTCCAACAAAGTGCTCCGCCAGGCACTTGTTTCCCTAAGGAACAAACATACAGTACATTGCTGTTGCTTATATACATGGTTCCACCAATCACTGTAAAGGTCACTAGCAACTGGATTGAACCGGTCTCCTTGCTGTTCTCTCGCTGTCAGATCATTCCTTTCTTGCTGACTCATACCTCTGCTGGATAGGATATGATCACCATATAACTGTCATGACAGTCCCCCTGCTGAAACTGGATTGAAATGGATCTAGATAATCAGCTTCCTCCAGGTGTGTCTGCAGTTGGGCAGCCACTACCATAGAAGGACCTGGATCTGGGAAAGATGCAGTTCTACTCTTATGTAGTTTTAATTGAGTTGCTCTGTCAATATCAGTTCTACATCTGAAATTCAAAACAGCTAAGACTTGTTCATCATGATCTAAGCTAGGGGAAGGGAGGAGTGATATGCAAAATGGGAAAGGCTGCTGTTAGAGAGGATGCAATTACTTGACTCTTAACATTTGAACCTGACATGTAATAGAATGTCTGATTGAAAAAATATAAAAGAAAAGCAAGAAAAGCAAGGAAGTTGCAGGGAGGGTGAATCCCATTTCTCCCTACCTTTGCTTCTGTCACTCCTTGTGTCCCTCTCCATCACCCATGCCCCCTCATTCTTTCTTCCCACTTTCACTGCCATTCCCAGCCACCAGTGGGCTGCTACTCCCCCTGTTGCCCCTGGTATTGCTACCTCAGCAATAGAGAGTAGTGACAGTTCTCAGGAGAGACAGTTCTCAAACCCTCTCCCCTACCCACGTTCTGGGCTGTCACCTCACTGCCTCCGTGCACACTTGTGCACCCTTGAGCCACCCTCAGCAAAATTTTCCCTTGGTTTCTGAATGCTGAAAGTGAGGTGACTGAACAGGAGGCAAGTGAGTGTGTGAGATGTAATTGTCACACTCTTAGCAGTCAGCAGCAAGGGGAAAGTTTTCTGAGAGTGGCTCAGTGGATGGTACTGGAGTTGGATGAGGAGATTATTGAGGCAGCCCATCAGGAAGCAGGGCTGGCAAGCAGGAACACACTTAACCATTAGAATATATCTGATACATTAGAGACCAGCCCTGATGGTGGTATTTGTCTCCCTTCCAGAGCAGTTTTCCAGAATATCTTGGTTTTCAACTGGTCAGGGTGTTGGGTTCAACTGTTGTCCAACAAGTTTCATCCCTCACCTCCAAACTATGACTAGCCTTTCACAGAAATTATGACAAGTTTCTTCCTTTTCTGCAAGAGGAGCGAGCATAAGGAGCTGAGAATCAAGAGAAATATTGAAGTGGATACTCATGGCCATGAGTCTGATTAGCTGATGAGAGTGTATCTATGTGGAAAGCATTCAGTACTTTTGATTAGTGAATGCTATCTAATTCTTCCGTAGCATAAATGCATATTAAACTGCAGCTTGAATGTACATAGCTACTTTATATTTAGAGCATAAGGAAGAATATTATGAAATATGGGCATATCTTCTTAAACTGTCCTAGTGTTTGGGTTAATTATGCTGAAATGCAGACTAAATGGCACAGACTTCACATGCTTGGTACGTATGCTTGCAATTGTAGCAGCTACAAATACACAGTCCAAACACTCTGCTGCCACCACTCTGTGAGAGAGATCTAGTTGATAAATAGTATCCAAGGGGACTTTCAGTTTCAGGGTTTTAGTCGTTTAGGATTTGATTCATTTGAGAAGACAAAAAGGATAAGAGAATAAAGGTATTGAAAACATAATGTAATGATCAAGTACTGTTTCAACTTCACCATATATAATAATGATCATAGTGAATTCTTGTAGTCCAAGGGATATGCAGAGTGCTGTGTTTGACAAACATTCAAAAATTTTGGATAGGAACAATCATGGAAAATTGAATTATTGAGGGGTAGCATTTCTATGTTTAGTCTATTGATGTTGATGCCTGGGTGGCTTCCAAAATCATTTAACACTAAAAGAAATATAGCTAAAAATAATGGCAAGAAACGAGGGGTTTAGGTGAGTGAGTCCAGCCTAGTCCTTTTCCTCTTTGCAGCACTGTTCTCCCATCATTGTTTCCAGATGGAAACAAAACTGACAACATTGCTATTATTTGTTTAGCATCTTTAAATTCTGTCTTTTCTAGATATCTGCTTGAGGCAGCTCCCAACCCCCAGTTCAGATTCTAGTAAAGTTGATTTTCAGTGATTTGGGACCTGAATTGGAACAGTAGTCAAAGGCCAGTGAAATACAGTGAGGGTGGTGAAGAGGGTGACATTTTCCTTCCTGTGTCTTCTGACTCCGAAGCTCTTCTGATGGAGGAGGGTACAGTTTGACCCCCTTTCCTTTCTCATTACAGCCCACCAAGTTACATGGCTATTACTTCACGTAGGCCCTGTACAGTTGCAGTCGGAATGCTCTCACTACACCCCCACAGGGGTGCGCCCCTGGTGCGTCGCCCCCCCTTCCCCTTGGAGCTACACCTCTGCTAGTCAGTAAAAATAGATTTAAAACATGGATTTCTGTATTCTTTTACAGCTTGCTGCCATTATAGGTTGTCTCCTCCAGGGAGAGAATAATACGATAAACCCCAGGCTAAACACACAAAGACCTCCAGACTTGTGGTGTATTCTACTCAAAAGATTTCACTTTCATTTTTATTGCTTGCCCTTCCCTCTGCACACTTAACTCCTTGGGCAGATCTATTTCATTCCAAACAATCTTCTATTAATTGAACATCTTGCAGTTTAGCACATAAGGGGTAAGGAGTTGATTCTGGGTAACCAGAACAATGGGAGTAAAGTCTTTTTTTCCAACTTGTACATTTATTCTATAGCGTTCTAATGTGAAGAAGAGGCATGTTATCTCTGTAGATTGAGAAACTGAAAAACAAAGATCTGTGATAATATCCTCTAGTTGGAAAAGTTGCCCAAAATAATCGAACAGATGCCTCTGAGAAAGCATGACCATTGTGAATGGATTATTGAAATTTTTTTACTAAAGAAATTTAAGCATTACATGATAAACAGCCTCATGCTACATAACTAAATACGAATTCTTATTCAGTGATGAATACCTTTGGACTATAATGTGTCTTAAATAGAAAACTATCTTCAGATAGATTCTAATAAAACCCAAAAAGCATTTTATTAAAACCAATTTAAATTTTAAAAGTCCAATTTAAAATTTAAAAACTCATTTTAAAAAACAATTGTTCTTTGTTGTGCTAGTTTCCTGTGGTAGGAAGTTTTACTGTAGTGGAGTATTTCAAAATGCAACCCTTCATCTATGGCAAAATTCCATTTTACTGTCTCAGTATTCACTCTGGTACATGTAGACCAGACGCAAATATGGTTATAGAAGGTCATATTCTGTACATCAGTAAATTGTGGTCTTTAGTTTGAGCTCTGAAAAGATGCTGATGGAGTATCCATGTAGACAGACAATCATACTACATGGACAGCTACAATAAGATGGGGAAAGGACACCCCCCCCCCCCGCGCGCGCCTCTTATGCCAGCAGAACGATAGGCAGAAACTGTGCTTGCATTCCTCTCTTTTTAGGACATCACCCTTCAGATTGCCATGAAAGGGGAAGGAAGGAAAAATAGAAATTGGAAAAGATCTTAAAACTAGTATTATTTGATAAAAACAGAATATGAAAAATTAATGGAGGCTGGTATGTCTAAAAAACATACATCTGTTACATATTATGTGAATTTCGGAAGTGTAGCCATGCTAATCTGCTGTAGAAGAGCTAGATTAAAGTCCAGTAGCAAGATTTGCAGGGTATAAGTGTTTGAGAAAACGTCCAAGGAAACTCTGCAGAGGAAGCTACAAGTTGGCTGCAACTTGGTGGCACTATATACACAGGCATGTAAATTTGAGTGTCAAAGCTCTCTTCATATATCTGCTGAAAGGAGTTTTGACTGTCAAAGGTGCTACTGGATTGTGGCTCTCATATTCCTGGCACAACTGTTAGGCACCATGACTGCAACCCATGGCCCTGAAAGCATTGTAGGAGCCTTTAGTGGTTCTTACTTCCTCACCAATAGTTATGTCACCCTCAGATTAAGTTGATTTGCAATTGTGGCTTTGCCTTCTTTGGTGGACATAGCATCTGATCTGAGGCAAAGTGATCCACTGGGAGACAGACTTGTTGATCACTGCAGAAGCAAGTATGTTGGGTTGGGGAACCTACTGTTCTCCTGGAGGAGGAATCCATCTTGCTGGGTTATTTCCTAACCCACTTCCGGAGGCAGGATCTACTTTTTTCTTTTCTTACAACTTCCTGTGAGACTCCGACTTTGGCAGTATTTGTTCCTGCCTAGCTAACGGAGTGCACGGATCTCTTCGAGGCTCCTCGCTTCAGAGTAGAATTCTTAGATTCTGGCCTTTTTTCTGTCTTTTCTCTGTCTTTTGTGTGCCCTTGGTGTCAGTAACGTTTAATTAGTGTGGTTTGTGTTAGTGTGTCTGGGGGAGTTGGCGTCTCAGTTCGAGTGTAGTTCCCGCCTTCCTCCGGAGCATCATGACGGGGCGGCCATTTTCCCCGCCAAAACAAACGTTCACCAGGAGCCCGGCCGAGGCCACTAGGGCCGCCAAGGGCCGAGGAAAAACATCCCTCTCCGGAAGCCGCCTGGCTGACCAGGAGACGGGCAACTTTTCCCCCCGAGGAGGCCGCATGGCCGACCGAGGGCAGGGCAACCTCCGAACGGCGGGAACAGACCCCGCGCGCCTCACCAGCCGCCCGGCTGACGGAAGGCTGGGAGTTAAGCCCGGAGGACTGGTCTACCGACCAGGAGTAGACCAGAGGAGGACCCACGAGAGCCGGATGGCTGACGGAGGGTCGTCTACGGAGCCGCAGCTGGGAGCGATCGGCGGAGCGGAAGGCGGCGCGGCGCCTTGGCGGCCAGAGCAGCAAACGCAGCCGCTAGAAGCCGCGGAAGAAAATCAATCCGCCATTTCAGCGCCCGCTTCCAGGGCGGCCAGGCAAGAGTTTATTCTCCCGGGGGGGGGGGAAGAGACAATGCCCCAGGCCCCTCTATGGGCTCCCAGGGGTGGCAGGGAATTTCCCCGGAGGATTTTGTGAGCTTAATGACTACTGCCATGCAAAATGTCATGTCTAATGTTCAGCAATTCCCTGCAGCCCAATCCATGTCTGGTCAGGCTCCTGTCACCCCTAGAACTAGGTCCAGATCCCCACTGGAGGGAACCTCCAGAAGACTAAGTCTCACCTATGGAGATCCCACTGCCTTCCCTGGGGAGGAAGAAGTTTTGGGAGAGGATGTGACCGAGTATGAACGCTTCTCTGACTCAGAGGAGGTCCCCATTGATATCCCAGATCAGACACCAAGGTTCTTTAAAGTGGAGGACCTTCCATTCCTACTTTCTAAAGCCGTGGCAGCCTTGGATCTGCAGGATCCTGAAGGAGCCAAAGACCCCCAGGAGGAGGGCAGTACTGATTTGCCCATCAAGGGCAGACCTACAGGAAATAAGACTTATTTTCAGGAGGAACAGGGCGTTCCCACCTGCTTCCCTGTGCCAGCCATGTTTGAGAATAAAATCCTGAAAGAATGGAGCAATCCAGCAGCAAGCAAGGGTTTCCCAGCAGTCTTTAAAAAACTGTACATGACCCCAGAATTTTTCAACAAAAGAGTTCGAGTTCCCCTGGTAGATTCACCAGTTGCAGGCTTGCAATCCACCGGCCTGGTTTCCAAGGATGGGGAGGGCGCCCCCAAGGATCCGCTGGATAAAAGATCAGAGGTGGCTCTTAGGAGGTCACACGAAGCAGCAGCGGTAGCACTCAAAGCCCTGATTCCCTCCTCCATTATAGCTAGGGCCAACATAGTATGGGCCAAGCGCCTGCTGGAGATGGTGCCGCCAGGGGAGCCTGGCATCAGAGATGGGTTAGAGAGAATAGTGCTAGGGGCTTCATTTTTAGCCGACTCCACCGGGGATGCCTTGACCATGATAGCTCGATCCATGGCCTCCTCAGTGGTTGCTAGGCGCAATGCCTGGCTTAGAGCCTGGATGGCCGACCTGCACTCTAAGATGGTCGTGGCCGGGTACTCATTCTTTGGGGACATGCTGTTTGGAAAGGAATTAGAGCATATCCTAGTGGAGTCTAGAGATAAAAAGAAGTCCATGCCAAAGATGGTTAGGTCAAACTCTCCGTACTCATTCTCCAAAACTTCCTTTCGAACCCAGAGAACCTTGCCAAGATATTCCAGGGATAGCAGACGTTCATCATGGCAGCAGCAGCAACAGCCGTCCTGGCAATCCAACCAGTCCTTTCGTGGCAGGGGATCCTTTCGCGGGTTTACCAGAGGGAACAAGTTCAACAGATCGGAGAAGCCCAACAGAGCATGACTACCCCGACAGTCCGATCGGAGGTCGCCTGGCCCTCTTTCCTCTAGCCTGGCAGGGCGATCACGTGGATGCTTGGACCCGGGAGGTCATTCGAGTGGGTTACAGCATCGAATTCCTTCAGTTACCCAGAGCACGCTTCATACCATCGGCGGCCAGCCACAACAAAGACAAAATGCTCAGACTGGATCAAGCAGTTCGACATTTACTTCGCATCAAAGCAATAGAACCTGTGCCTCTGAGGGAGCGGTCGTCAGGGACCTACTCGCATTTCTTCACGGTCCCCAAAAAGAACGGGGACCTGAGACCTATCCTGAACCTCCAATACGTAAACAAGTTTGTGAAACTCCGCAGATTCAGGATGGAGACCCTAAAGACCATCTCGGAGGCCCTGAGACCGGGCGACTTCCTATCGTCACTGGACCTCAGGGAGGCCTACCTGCACGTACCTATCCATCCGAAGCACAGAAGGTTCCTAAGGTTCGCAATCCACTCCCAGCACTTCCAGTATCGTGCGTTACCATTCGGGCTGGCGTCCGCACCCCGAGTTTTTTCGAAAATTCTCGTGGCCCCCATCATCCTGTTGCGACAACGGGGGGTTCACGTGCATCCGTATTTGGACGATCTACTAATTCGCTCCTCATCCAAGATGCAGGCGACAATAGACCTCCAAAGTGTCGTGCAGGTACTGGAATCTCACGGGTTCCAGATCAACCGCGAAAAGAGCTCCATGACACCGAGCACCAGGATGGAGCATCTGGGGGCGGTCATAGACTCCAACAAAAATGCACTGTTCATGACAGACGAGAAAATCGTCAAGATCCAGAAGGCCACCTTAGCAGTACTACAGAACGATCGCCAACCGCTTCTGAAGTTAGCCAGCCTACTGGGACTCTTCATTTCCACGATGGAGATGATCCAGTGGGGCAGACTACATGCCAGGGTGTTACAACAGTTTCTACAACCTTACCAGAGAGACATCATGTTGAAGAAGGACAGACTTGTGCGTATGACCTGGAACCTCAGACTCAGCCTGCGTTGGTGGACATTCAGAAGGAACCTCTGCCAAGGGAAGTCTTACCTGTTGCTCCACCGGCTACAGATGTTCTCAGACGCAAGTCTCGCCGGTTGGGGGGCGACCCTGGAATCAAATTTCGCACAGGGAACCTGGTCGAAAGAGGAAGCTTGCCTCCCAATCAATGTGCTGGAAATCAGAGCCATCTTACGAGCGCTCCAACACTTCCAACAAGAAGTCACCGGTCAACATGTGTTAGTAAGGACGGACAATATAGCAGCCAAGGTATATATCAACCACCAAGGCGGGTCCAGATCCACACAGCTGCATCGGGAAGTCCTACCGATCCTACAATGGGCAGAGAGACACCTGAAGACGATCCAGGCGGAACACATTCAGGGGAAGTTGAACGTGCAAGCCGACTGGCTGAGTCGGCAGGCTGTGCAAGAGGCGGAATGGACCTTGAACAGACAAGTGTTTCAGATGGTAACACAACGTCTAGGCGAACCTCAGATAGACCTCTTTGCAACAGCAAACAACGCGCAGCTGCCGAAGTTTATGTCTCGGTTCTACGATCAGCGGGCCATAGACACAGATGCATTAACAGCTCCATGGCCAGAGGTACTACTGTACGCATTCCCACCGATTCCAGTGCTGCCCAGATTCCTACGCAGGGTCATGATGGAACAGGCACAGGTGATCCTAATCGCCCCCCTTTGGCCCAGAAGGCCCTGGTTCTCGGTGATTCAGGACCTCGCCGTTCAACCTCCAATCAAATTACCAATGATCCCAGACCTACTGGCTCAGGGACCGCTTCTACATCCTCAGCCACAGTGGTTCCATTTGACCGCGTGGCTATTGAAAGGGAAGTATTGAGACGTAAAGGATATTCTGAACAGGTAACTAATACCCTGTTGGCTTCCCGCCGTCCATCAACTGTACGTATATACAATACATCGTGGAAGGCCTTCGTTCGATGGGGGAGGAGAAAACACATCGACCCAATCAACCCCGACGTGGCCACCATCCTAAATTTTTTGCAAGATGGATTTGAGTCAGGCTTACGCAGTTCGACACTCAGACGACAGATGGCAGCATTATCAACCGTCTGGGAACCGATCCAGGGATGGCCGGCTTCTCGTCACCCGGATGTAGTCAGGTTCCTCAAAGGGGTGCAGCAGACCCAACCACCAACCTTACACAGGTTCCCGTCCTGGAAACTACATTCTGTACTCAATGCCTTAACTAAATCACCCTTTGAACCTGTACAGTCTATTCACTTACGTTGGCTCAGAATGAAAGTCTTATTTTTGGTGGCGATTACGTCAGCAAGGCGGGTGTCGGAGCTAAGGGCACTTTCAGTGAACCCTAACTTGTGTACTTTCCATCCAGACAGGTTGGTGCTACGCACTGATCCAACCTTTAAGCCCAAGGCTAGTTCAGACTTTCACTTACGTCAGGAAATCATTCTGCCAGCCTTTTGTCAACAACCGACACATCCCACCGAACGCCTGTGGCACAATCTGGATGTGCGCAGAGCAGTCAAGGCATTTATCATCCGGACACAGGACATTAGACAATGTGATAGTCTGTTTATTAATACGGCTCACCCTAACTTAGGACATAGGATGTCCTCAGCTGCTATATCTGCAACCCTGAAGGCGTGCATCATCGAGGCGCATAAAGCCACCAACCTACCAGTGCCCGAGGGCATCACAGCTCATTCAATTCGTTGCGCGTCTGCCAACGCTGCTTTTCGGAACAGAGTTTCCATAGAAGACATTTGCAAAGCCGCAATATGGTCATCTCAGTCCTCATTCGTCAAACACTACAAGCTAAATGCCTGGAGAGCAGCAGAGTTAGTGTTTGGTAGAAGGGTATTGGAGCACATAGTGAAGGATTTGGAGTGACCCTCCCTACAGGGATACTGCTTTAGAAGATCCCAGCAAGATGGATTCCTCCTCCAGGAGAACGACCCATTGGATACTCACCGTGAAGGGGTCTTCTCCTGGGGGAAGGAATCCATCTTGGCCCACCCTGAGGGGTAATATCCCACTTGTGCTCCATTATTCCATACTCTACCGTTCTAGGGCTGCGCATAGAATATAGGATACAGATATAGTTTTACAAGTTCCAGTTGGATGTTCAGTTTTCGTGTTTGTTAAAATGTTATGTTGTGGGCACTTGTTATATTTTTCCGTCTTTCACTTAGCTCGGCCAGTTGGTATACTGCCAAAGTCGGAGTCTCACAGGAAGTTGTAAGAAAAGAAAAAAGTAGATCCTGCCTCCGGAAGTGGGTTAGGAAATAACCCAGCAAGATGGATTCCTTCCCCCAGGAGAAGACCCCTTCACGGTGAGTATCCAATGGGTCGTTCTCTGGTGTAGGTCCAGGGAACTTTGTTTGCATTGAAACAGTCTGTCAGCATAAATTTTCTAGCTGAAAAGGCGCCTAGCAACCATCCAAGCTGAGTACATCAATGTGCCTCCAGGATCCAAACTGACTGGCTCAGCCAGACTTTCCTGGGCTGAAGGGAGTGGTCCTTTCCTTAGGCTCTGTTCAACAAATGATGAGATGATTCTGTGTTGTGTTGTTCTCTTTGCCTGCCATCTCAAAAGAAAGACCACCAATTTCTTCTCCTTCTACAACTGTCCACAAGCAGAACAGATGGATGGACTCTTTTTTGGATGGCTGGACAGACCAGTGTTTGCTTTCCCTCTGATTCTGCTGATTGCCAGAGCACTGAACAAACTCATGAGACAGCAGAAACGATGTTCCACATTGGTCAAGGAGGCCCTGGTTCTCAGACCTAATCTCACTGTCTGCTCTGCTGTTCAGGATCCTCCTGATCCTTCTGGGCTCTCTGCTCCAGATGTCATGGTTGAAATGTAACAGACTTCTCACTGTGATGCACTTCTGAAGATGCCAGCCACAGATGCAGGCGAAATGTTAGGAACAAGATCTACCAGACCATGGCCACACAGCCAGGAAAATCCACAACAACCAGTTGAATCCAGCTATAAAAGCCTTCGACAATACAATAATAGAAGAACTGGAATATATAATTGTTCTGCCAAGGACGAAGAAATTATCAAAAACTTAGCAGAGAACACCAGAATAATGATTAAGGAAGATGATGGAACAGTGTAGTGATCCTTAATACTGAGGATTATTTGAAAGAGGTGAACAGGCAGCTCAGTGATGTAACCTATTATACTGTTATCAGCTGCATAGTGCCAAGGGGATGGGGGTGCATGACGTGCTGGGAGTGCACAGGTGTGGGGGGGAGTGGCAGGGGCGTTCCCAGGCAGGGGGGCAGGGCACGCGCTTTCTCCAGGCACTGTTCCCCCTTACTCCGGCCCTGTTATACTAAAATAAATAGGGACCCCACAAACCTAATTCTTTCTGTCATTAAGATCACTATAGAGAAAGCTCTGCTTTTGTGGGCAAATAACAGAAAATGAGACCAAATATTTAGTATAGACATACTCTAGGGCAGTGATGGCGAGACCAAGTGCCCAAATTGCAACCCAAAACCCACTTATTTATTGCAAAGTGCCAACACGGCAATTTAACCTGAATACTGAGGTTATTAGGAAAAAACGGTTGGCTCTGAGATGCGCGTAACTCGGGAGTAAGCTCAGTGAAGCTTCGAATGGGTGAATCATGACCCTAGGAGGGTTTACTCAGAAGCAAGCCCCATTGCCAGCAACTGAGCTTACTCCCAGTTAAAGGATTGCGCTTTAGTTCTTTCCATGAAAATCAGTGGGGTTTAACAGCGCTTAACAGGGTTACCTACACTGCTTCCCCAAAACTAGGTCTTAGGTTTAATGCTAATAATCTCCCTGAAATAATTACACTATTATCACACTGGGGGTCTGGCGGGGGAAGGGGGAGGGGTGTGAAGGGAGAGGGAAGTAAAACTTTCGCTTTCCGAAACCCAATAAGCCCCCCACCACAAAATAGAAGTAAAAAGACAGTCAAGGAAGGCTATCCTAAGCAAGAATGCTGTGCAAGGGGTGGGATAACTTCAGGAAAGCTAAATTGGTGAAGCAGACATCTGATCTGCAGTTTTTCCTTCACATGTCATCACAGCACTTTCCACAAAAATGCAACAGGAACAGAAAAAATAAAAGCAGTTCTAGCAAAAACCTTGCAGTGCTTTTTAAAAATCCTAAATGCATCTCGGTTCCTCCACCCTAGCCTTGATCTGCCCAGGCGATTGGCAAAACACTTGGGCCTGAGCGTTTCCCCGGTGTTTGAAAAGGCACACATTTTGTTTGTTCAACCCCTTGACCAGCAGCAGCCAGCCTGCTCCAGTCTCCAGTAGGTCCTGTGTGCACCTGCCGCTCTGCCCTGAGCTGCTCCAGTGCCTCTGCCCCACTCCTCTGCCTCCACTGCACCTGCTCGAGCAGGGGCCAGCCTGCTCTAGCCTCCAGCAAGCCCCGCGCGCACCGCTCTGAGCCTTTCTAGCATCTCCGCCTCCTCTGCCTATGCCCCCCTTGGGCAGCAGCCACCCGGAGTACAGGCACAAGGCCCGCAAGCCGAGTCTTCCCTGTTCACCGCAGTGCAGGCATGCTGTGCCCAGCGGCCCAGGCCAGCCTAGATGTGTGTGTGGGGGGGTGATTCCCACCCACATGATGAACTCTGTGCTCATGTGCCCACAGAGAGGGCTCTGAGTGCCACCTCTGGCATGCATTCCATAGGTTCGCCACCACTGCTCTAGGGTATCAGTTTTCTATATCCTCCCTGAAGTTCATAATGCATTCATGATTCTTGTTGTGGCAGCCTTATATACCAACATACCCACAAAGATGCTAGACTGGTTCTTACAAATGCCTTAAATAAGAGGACTGTTCAGTGCCCATTTACCTATTTCCTAATTGAACTTGCAGGTATTATAATGGAGAAAAATATTTCAGATTCAATTCTTAATTTAGTTATCAAATAAAATGTGTCGCTCGGTAGTGGGGGTCACCTTAAGCATTGCAGATCTGTTTATGGAAGATCTGGAAATCAAATTTGTTTGTAACCCCTTACAAAATCCTTTTTGGAAAAATGAAGCTTTTAACAAGCGTTACACGGACAATCAGTATTCACTGATTGGACTTCAGTTCAACCATTTATAGATTGCCTAAACCATTATCCATTTTACTATTAAACCACTATCCATTTTACTATTGCCTAAACCATCCATTTTACATATACAATTTTACTGTGCATACTGAAAAAAATCAACCACAGTCTATGTTATTTAAAAAGGATAACTTGCAGTTAAACCATATTTAAAACCCATGGACAGGAATAACTTTCTTCAGTACCAGTACTTCTACTCTAAGTATTTGAAAGACAGTTTATCCTTTGACCAATTACTATGGATAAAAAGAAATTCCACCCAAAACAGTGATTATCAGGCAGAAGGTAATAGATTAACTAGAGAATATCCCTCTTAATCCATTAAAAGACATTGTTCAAATTGTGATCGTTCTATGAACATAACATTGCTCAAATTGTGATCGTTCTATGAATATAAAGAAGTATATTCATCCAATCAGTAATCTTAGATGAAAACTAAGGCATTTGACTACTTGTCAATCAAAAAATTGGATATATTTAATACGTTGCATGTGTGGTTTGCTGTGCATGATAATGTCATCTAGAGCTTTAAAATTTAGGATGTCAGAACATTGCTCTAAAATTTATTGACAAGCAGCACACTGAATATGATTTTAGGTTTTGTGTCTTGTATACATATAGGTTGCTTTCTTTCAATCAGTCTGATATCAAAAGGAATTTGCTACAAATGGAAACTAAAATCCTTAAATTTAAAACTTATGCACCTTGGGGTCTCAAAATAAAGATGGACTACTCTAGTTTTCTATAAATACAGGCATTATATTCTGTTCAGAGCATGTCTCTTTCTAGCTAGAGAATTGTTTCCTAAGAACATGTCTCTTTAATTGCAGTTATAGAGTCAGTTTCTGTGTCTATATACAGGCTCTAAGTGCTCGCAGGACTCTTATTTTTAGCCTAAGTATGAAAAACACAATGGTTCAGTAAGGTCATATTGTAACAGGCAGTACAGGTATCCCGCTGTTTTCAATTACTCTCACATTTTTAATATGCAGCCTACACCAGACTTTGTAATGCGATTTCAGCATTAGACACACTGCATTCACAGCCCAACAGATACACAACACATCTGTTAATGATAGCACAGCATTTTGAAAAGTAGGTAACTAAGCAACCTTTTATGAGCTATTTATGAATGTTGAGCCTATTTTTCTATTTATACTATTTAAAGCACAAAATGCTATGTATTAAGCAGTAGATTTTAAGTGGAAATGCTGAAACGGTATGCATTTATAAATAATGTTTAACAGTTTTATAGTTCAATCCTTATTGCATAGGTAATGTCAATGCGTTTGTTATTTGGTACTAGAATACCGGAAGATAGTTATCCCAAAACAAACTGTAGGGCAAGACAGAAATATGTTGCTGAGGAAGTGGATTAAATTCCACGAAACAGAAGAACATGGGGATACCAGTACTATTTACACAAAGAATTTGCTGAATATCACCGTGTCCATTATGGACTTTCAGGACATTTACCGTTGCCGTATATCTGAGTGAGACCTGTTGGCAATACTAATTCCTGTTGAAGGATTTTGTATTTTGATTTTGATTTGTGGAGGATTGCACTCTTGTTTGATAGCATTTTCATCTGTGTAGCCTGAGTATAATGTTTTTGGGGAGATTTTCCCTTGGTTTTGTTTGTTTTCTGAATTAGGGCCACCAGTTTCAAAACCGTGATCAATCAGGCTTTGACCCTTATGGAACCCAGGTTGTTCAGGGGTGAAAACATTAGAACCATCAGCCCAGCCTTCAAGTTTTAACAAGCAAATGACAATTCTGTAACTTAGAAACAATATTCAGTAAAATTATGGGCAATAATTAGCTGGGTTATTACTGCCACCTTTTAAGAAGACAGGGATAATGATGCTTTGTTTCCAGTTAGGCAGAACTATGCAAGTATTATCAATTTCTAAAAACAATATCGATAAAATAGGTGGCCTCCAATGCTGTTAGTTTATGGAACTCAGGGGGAATTAGATCTTCCCCAGAAGATTTACCTAACTTTAGAGAAATAATCAACTGAGTACCTTCAAAACAGATAACTGGATCCCAAACAGGGAGATGTTCCTGTTCATCTACAAAGAACTCATGTGAAGACTTTGTTTGGGAGGAGTTATAGATAGAATAAAAATCATTATACCAGTAGTCTACTGAGCTAGGCTCATATTTTTTAGCTTTCAGAGTATTGTATTTTAATTACCAAATCTCCAAATTCTAATCCGGACCTCTTCAGCGTCTCATAATTTTATTAAAGCTATGACATGGGCCAACCCTGGTTGTCTTCATTACAAACAAAGTTGACTTCTAACCCATGCCTAGTGACCCTGAACTGTTACATAATCTGTTATTAATTGAACAGCTCAATTTAATTGAATGTTGGAGCCCATATAGAAAGTAACTTGTAAATAAATGAATTCATCCATCATCACTGAATGATATAAATCAGTGGTGCTCGATGGTACTCAGTGGCTTGCAAGCTGCTTGTGATTGCCATTGATTTCAATCTTGTACCCAGTTCTGCACAAAATTACTGCTGGATACATTACTTCTGATCTAAATTCATACAAAATTGTACCTTTTCTACAGCAGGCTGCAACTGTGATTTTTCTAATGCAGTAGAAGGGCTGAGACTGTAGAAGTACTTGCTATGTGATCTTTCTTTATTTTTGACCCTATTTATTTTAGAAAATGGATAAGAAAAAAATCCACGTGTTTACTATTTTATGTAGCTTTTATCATGTGTTGTTTTTATAGTCTAAGATGCGTATTATAACATGACAACTTAAAAACTGGGGGTTCTAAAGGTATTAAAGTTTTGCCCTTTTTCTTCTATTTTTCAGTCTGCCAATAAGAAGCCTCGAAAGACTCCAGGAGAGAAATTTCGTTCAGAACCCGGAATTAGAGGAACCGGTCGTGGAAGAGCTAATGGTCATCCTCAGCAGAATGGAGAAGGAGATCCCGTCACTTTGTTTGAGGTGGTGAAGATGGGCAAAAGTGCTATGCAGGTAAAATTGTGTGACCCTGTTGCAGATATTTATAAATTAAGTAGATTTTAATTAATGAGGTAATATGTTTCCTTTTTCTTCTTTTGCACATCTCCAAATATTAAGATTGAAGTATGAATCTAAATAAATCACCATTTTGGAATTTATCCTAGCACTAGTGGTCTTTTGTATATTTTTATAGTTATTGTTTTTTTCCATTGTAAGCCACCTTGAGTTCCTCAAGGTAGAAAGGTGGCTAATAAATGTTTTAAATAAATGCATCAATAACTTGAAATTGTGCAAGAGGGATTTTGGTATAGGTGCCTGGTAGAAAGAGGCTCCCTGACCTGGACATCCCTGAAAAAAAGAGTCCTATATCCAGGTGAAGTGTAAAATGCAAGGGTACTATATAAAAGTTGCAGGTTTCTAATGCAGATTTTAGCTTTGCTGTTCTTTGCTGAGCCCTCTCTCCTTATTGTCAAACCTTCAAGGGTAGCCCTGAAATATGCAAATACAGTTCATAACAACTGAACTCTGTGAGTTGACTGGCTCTAGCTACAGGCCTCTTAACAGTTCTGAGGAAAATAATATTTATATAGAACCCATTATAACATTTTATAACAGGAAACCAAAATACAAACTAATAGTCAATCAATATAAACACAATATCCCCTTCTCAACAATTATTACAAACATTCTTATACCTGAAATGTGCAAATACAGTTCATAACAACTGAACTTTGTGAAGTTGACTGGCTACAGGCCTCTTAACAATTCTGAGGAAATGGAACCTTTTCTTCCTTAAATGAAAAATCTGAGCTCTTTAACTCTCCCTAATGGACCCTGGGTTACACAAACAGAGCTTCAGCTATAGCTGGGGTGAAGTTATCAGCACAGACTAGGGCACATATACTCGAGTATATACGGAATTACACTTGGTGCAGTTGTTCAGCTGCTGCCTCAGCTGCTTGGTGGGAATCTTTGAACCTGGGCTGCTGAAAAGTCCACCACCTCACCTCTTTGCTTATTCTGCCATCCCAATTCTGTATGGAGCAATGGCACTGAGCCATTGTGAGGCAGCAAGTTACAGAGTGAGCGTTCCTGCTGATGGATGATTTGCCCCCACACCAGAACTTGGAACCCAGGTTGCCCAGGAGGTCTGCCTCCTCTCAGCTCTGATTCTTCTCCCTTCTTAGTTCCTTAGTCAGGGAATAGGTTGAAGGCAGCAACTGATGAGCCAGTGTCAGTTCACCTGTTTTACAGTAATTTATGAATGACTTCTCTTTATCTGATTACTAGTTGAAAACCAGAGTAGGTAATCCCACTGTTTATATCATGGACTTTATGCCCCTAGTTATGTACCAGATATAAATGTCAATTATTGTGATGCTGGCATTTAATGTGGTGCTCAAATTTTAAGTACAGCAGTTGTACACATTTACTGAAAAATGACTTGCCTTAATTTTTGAAGTAATAACTGACTGAATACTCTTCTTCAGAATAGTTTTCCATTTTCATTGGAGCGCTGCACAGTTTTGATCTCTGCCAAGTTCATTGTGTGAGATGAACTTATAACACATGGACAAAGAGCAGTCAGTATGTTTCTTCCATAAAGCTTGTTAGTGATTCTGTTTACACAAGCTTCTGTATCACAAGCAGCCTTGTTAGTTTGTTGTAGAAAGAATTCTACATTCTGTCTACACAACAATCTGAAATGACTGTTTTAATATTCCTTCTCTTTTATCGACAGTCTGTGGTGGATGACTGGATTGAGTCATATAAACAAGACAGAGACATAGCACTTCTGGATTTAATCAACTTTTTTATCCAGTGTTCGGGATGCCGAGGTACCAAAAATGATAGAGACTGTTAAGAGAACTGTTTAGAGTTGATATGTTGTGGAAGGGGTGGGGTGTGTGGAATAGTGCTATACCTCAAACTAAATAGATAATGCATTGAATGTTGATATTTTCCTGAGCCTTCGTGGAGGAAATAGTGCCTAAATTATTGGAAAGAGAAACACATTTTTGAGAATTAAACTAATCAGTTGTACTTAACCTGAACTTAGTGTTGACATTTTCTTAACATTCTTTCTGCCCATTTAGGAATGTTGCTTTTCCAAATTAGAGGAATTAATATTTTCAAGTACCTATAGATTTACTGTGATGTTAATGGTTATGACATCTTCAAGAGCTTAATTTGTAATTTAGAATTGGTCAAGTGTGGTGATTTAGTTCAGAAGCTTTTCAGAAAGGCTAAACTTCCCAGGAGGCAGTTGAGAGACTCAGAAAGAATTGAGGACTCAACTAAAGGAATGAAATATTGTAATCTCCTGAGATGGTCCTAAATAACAGTTTTAGAATAGTCAGACTCCAAATTAGAAATGTTAAATAATTTGGGTACAAAATTTAATATACCTGGGTATATTGGAATGTGCAGCAGCATGGCAAGGAGAATTACTTTGCAAGGTGGGGCAAAGCCTCATTGGAAGTAGTGTAACTCCAGTGCCATTGCCACCAGCGCTGCACAAAGTGGCATGGATCCTGGTGCAGAGGCACTTACCTTGGTGGCAGGGCATTGTGCAGTTCTGTGGCACCCAAATCTGGTAGTTTTCCACCACAACATCACTCCTTCATTGTTGGGGCCTGCACTAGCATTCCTGGGAGCGGAGCCGACTTTAGTAGCTTCCAGCGGAGTTTCAACCTGGGAGTTTCGGCCAGTGGAGTTTTGGCCTGGGCAGCACAGACATATGTCACCCAAAAGGGTGGTGTCAGTCATTTCTGAAATAAATTATTTATTTCGAAATGTCTTTCCTGGGAGGAAAAAGAATGTTCTCTCCTGGCACCTGCACTGCCGGATTATCTCTTTGGAAGTGGTGCCATCCCCGGCTGCTGTTCTATTTCTCCCCCCCACCCCCACTTTGAACTGGGCTGCCTATGTTATAGTTGGGGAACAAAGTATGAACTCTAGGATTCAAAAGAAAAATGAGTCTTCAAAGAAATTTTTCCCCATTGGAATCATTTGCTCCAAAAAAGAATAGCTCATGTATTTTTGCAAGTAGACACTTATTCTGATTTTGGAGTCATACTGTTTTTTAGCAGATAATGTGGGTAATAAAAGATAATGTTTGAAATAAAATTAGAATGATGATAGAACTGACAGTGGAGGCTATGCTGCTCTTTTTAGTCTGAATTAAAGATAACAAAATTAGCCTAAACATCATTATTTTACATCAGAGTTATCTAAAATGCTAATTAATGATATGCGGTCATAAAAATGGTGTTAGCAAAAGACTCTCCTTTGAAGGATCATCGTCAACTGGCAATTGTCCCAGTATTTAAAATAGAATAGATCAAGTTCCAACTAGATCAGTCAGTCTCATGAATTGTTCAGCAAAATTATATGCTTGCTTGAGCTATAAGAAAGAATTCCTTGCAGCTTAACACAACTTTGCCAGCAGTCAGAAAAATCACAATAGAATGGCAGTTGATGATGATGAAATAGTTTCAGAAATGCTTTATCAGCAAATTTGAATGTTGTAAGATGTAAATGAAAAATGTCTGAAAGTGTAGGCAAGATTTATATTTGAAGAAAAGAAAAAGAATGCCTGCTGCCAGACAGATGTGGTTTCAATAGGGTTTTGACATTATATTTAAAGTTTAATCATGGTGACACATTACAGTTTTTTTTACTTCCGCATCAGATATACAAGTATAGGGGAATGCTGTAGATATAAATGCACCTAGGTCATTGATGACATCTCTGAACTGTAAGAATTATTAATTGTGTAATTCAGATAATAGTTGCAGTTCATAGATTTGTGCATGCAGTCAAACTTTTTGTTTTCATTTGGATTTGAGTAGTCCTTTGCCAGACCGCAAACTTGCACTTTTAAACATGGGGCAGTTTTAAATGTGATTTGTCTGGTCAGGCAAGGCTGCTTGATTGCCAATGTAAGCAAAAGTACCCAGCTGTGTCTGCATGCAGTAGGTGGTTGGCTGGCTCAGGGCCAGTATAGCTTCTGAAAGGAGACTGTTAATTCATACCCTGAAACTAACATAAGTGGGCCAGAAGGACTTGTTTTACACTGATGGTTGCTACAAAAGTGTCACAAGTTTTTTGGCCCCTCATTTATCTTCCTTCTTCAGGTAACCAGATCCTCTGAATGTTTATGAATAGCAGTTTTGATTCTGAGGCTACTGTCTTGCTTTGGGTAAATGTAGAAACACTGGGCAAATTGCCAGGCAGTAAAGAGCATAATTGCTTTGTCAAGGATCATTTTTAACTTTATGATAATAGAAAACTGGATATATTTGGGAAGCTGAGAAATTTGCCTGATAGAAATATTAAAAATTATATGGCTTACTCCTGACTTTTTTAATGTTACCTCTTTGTGGTCTCTGTTCATCACAGTTTGACTTTGTGTCTGTTCGGAGCCTTGTATTCATACTCTTAAATTGAGCAGGAAGCCACAGTTCATCCCATCCAGGGTATACCCAGTCCAAGCTAGAGCCTTGGGGGAAAGAGATCGCTGTGCATAATACCGCATTTCCCCGAAAATAAGACAGGGTCTTATATTAATTTTTGCACCAAAAGATGCATTAGGGCTTATTTTCGGGATAGGGCTTATTTTAGGAGAATACGGTACCATCACAATTCATTAAGGCAGGCTCTCGGCAGCCTATTGCTTCCCTGTCACGTGTGATGCAAGCTGTATCCTCGTTGGCAGGGAGCACCCTGCTGGATCACACCATCCTGATCTGTAACTACCGGTAGGGCTTATTTTTGGAGTAGGGCTTATATTTTAAGCCTCCTCCAAAAATCCTGAAAAATCATGATAGGGCTTATTTTCGGGGTAGGTCTTATTTTCAGGGAAACACAGTAGTTATCTCTAGGAACTTCCAAATGAGGGCTCTGCGCAGGCATAAGGACCATATGCAGATGAACAACAGTACAGGTAAACCAGCTGTTTTGCTTGTCATGATCGTAACATTTAACATGATAGTCTGAGAATCTCAGCTTCCTAGTTCTTCGTAAACTCACAGTTTTCTGAATTGGAGGATGGACAAGCAAGCTGATACACTTCCGTATTTGCCATTATATCACTATGAGGATCTGAGTATTCAAAAGCCCCTGACTTGTCTGTGGCTTAATATGTGGTTCAAAAATATATCATAATCTTTGAGTAAAATCTGCATATGGGTATATTATATGAATAACACTTACTGGTTTTATCATAGGCACTGTACGAATTGAAATGTTTAGGAACATGCAAAACGCAGAAATCATCAGGAAAATGACTGAAGAATTTGATGAGGTATAGTATACAAAAACTAAGAAACAATTTCAGCTTTTTTGTCAGAGTGCTGGGCTTTCCAGCAGAGACCTGCAACCTGATGACCACTAGTGTGTTTATGGAATCATGTTGGTTGAAAGAATAAGCTAATCATTTATATTTGTAGGTGATAATTGAGAGAAAGCTTAGATATGAATAGTAGTTATCTAGTTGCTAACTAGTGATGTACTCTAGCTAGATTTAAATGCATTAAAATCCTTCAGTTTTAGTAGATGCAGTTTAAACATGTGTTTAACTGCCATTTAAAATCAATGGGACAGTCTTTCGACTACACCCCGTTCGTACAAGATGGAGAATTCGACGAAATATAAGCTTTGGAGGGAAATATTCAAGTATTGTTTTGTAGAAGGCTGCCACTGACTAAAGAAAATCTGTAGTCAAAATTTCAGGCAACATTTTGGCGCATAAAGAATATTTGGTATTCTTTTATTAAATTAAACAAACTGGAGGTCTGGAAGAAATAACTGGGCAAATGAACCGCTGGGAAATTTCATCCAGCTTCCTGCCCCAGTCAGAGTTTTCTGCACAGTTTAAGATTCCTTCAGAAAGCAGAAGCCCCTCTTTTTACTTTTGCTATTTGTGTTTCTGTTCTGCTGATAAGTTTGCTGTTAGAGAAAACATTAGGACTCGGGTAAAATCATGGGCCAGATGAACATTTGGGAAATTCTCCCACTCTTCAGCCTCTTCAAACCCTAGAGTGGTGCTGCCCAACATGGTACTCACGCCTGCCAATTTCTTTCCTGGTGTCTGCCAAGTGCTTTTACAAAATGGCCGAGTCTAAGGTGGGCCTTGTGCCCATTAAGGCTTCTGGTTGGCTGTGCTTATTAAAGGGCATCCTGTTAAAAAGAACTTCTGCCTGAAATGTTGAAGAGTTACTATTAGGGTTATATGTAACTTTGCTCCCTGAGATTTTGTGGTTGGATCTGCCTCCTGTGGCAGTCATGTGATTGGCATGACCTTACCTTGCTCCTTTCCCCACAGCAGCTCCTGCCTCAGATGGTGCCTGGGCTAGGCTGTTGCTTGCTGGAATCTTCTCTAGAGTGGGTAGATCTGGAGATGCCCCCCTCCCTTCAGACAAGTAGCCTGTACAAAATATAAAATACATGATGATATTTTCCTTCGAGGTTATTTTTGGTTTTGTACTGGCATTTCCCCCTCAGATGAATACTGCATGTAGAGTTGGGCAGTGATTTGTGGAGGTTCAGTGCTTCAGTGAGCACTGCAGACCCAGGTACAAGGGACCACATGAACACATGAAGATACCCTATGCTGAATCAGACCTTTAGTACTGCAATGCCATTGTTCTGTATTCTGACTGACAGTGGCTCTCCAGGGTCTCAGACAGAGGTTTTTCATGTTACCTGCTTCCTGATCCTTTTAACTGGAGATGAATAATGATGGAACTTGGGGACTTTCTGCAAAGCACATCCTGAGCCACAGCCCATCCTCTAATGTGTGAAAAGTGGAACGAAAATTTATGGCAAGTTAGAATTTCAAAGGGTGAAACTGGATGCAAAACACATCAAGTAAAAACTCCTTAAGTCCAACCTTAGGTAAAATTCTCAATGTAGAAGCATTTGTTCATTAGATCTATTACAGTGTGGGTTACCTGCAGTTTTTCTCAAAGGAAGAACAGATAGCATTCCATTTCTTTCACATAGCCATTTTCTAAGGAAAAGAAGCATCTAAGTAATGTTAGTCACTGCAAAAAAAAAAATCAAGGCAAAAAATAGTGTAGTGTGGCAACCAAGAAATGCTCTGTGACCTTGTTGAAATGCAAGTGTTGTTTTTTACCACCTCTGGTCAACTATGATAACGAGATGCATGGAAATAAATAATTGTGAAACTTCATAGTTGGATCTTATTCAACTTCATTCTACAAATGAGATCCAAATATGTGTTAATTGTAGTATGTGCATTTTGTCTGTCTTAGGATAGTGGTGATTACCCACTTACCATGCCTGGGCCACAATGGAAGAAATTTCGATCAAACTTTTGTGAATTCATAGGCGTTCTGATACGACAGTGTCAATACAGCATCATTTATGATGAGTATATGATGGACACCGTAATCTCACTTCTGACTGGATTGTCAGATTCGCAGGTCCGGGCTTTCAGGCATACCAGTACGCTTGCTGGTAAGTAAATGTTTAATATATGTATTTACTTATTGAAAACATTTTATACCATCTTTCCAGTCCACCTAGGGTTCCCAAGGTAGCAAACAATTAAAACAAACTTTTAAAAATACTTGTTATGAAAACAATTAAACAAAACATGTAGACATAAAAGAGGGTCAGTGAGGGAAGGCCAGATGAATAGATCTTCATTGCTGGCAGTCGTCAGGAGTTACAGATAAATCTTATTGAGCTGGGAATTCCATAATTTTGGTTCTGTCACAGTGTGGATTACCTGCAGTCTATTTTTGAAGACTCTTTCTTCAGATTTGAACTTATCTAATTTTAGATGTTGAGGGCATCAAAGAAAGGCTCCTGAAGATGCATTAAAGAATGGTGGCTTTCAAAGTTATTCAGCGTCACCATTCTTTAATACATTGAGATTAGTCTATGAGAACAGTTACTTAATTTCAGATAGATGTTGTGTATGCTTTTGCTGTAATAAAGTTCTGCAGGGGCATGCTTTCCTATCACTTTAGTGATATCCCCCATTGAATCCCTTTCATTTTCTCCTGTAGAAATTCAGATTGAATGAAGGGAAAACACTGTTGGCTAGATAATAAAGTGTTTGGGAAACATGGAAACAAAGGACACCTTAAATTTCAGCTGATTTCAGGTATTAAATACCTGAAATCTTTCTTTTACATTTTTCCTAGCTATGAAGCTTATGACTGCTCTTGTGAATGTTGCCTTAAACCTGAGTATTCATCAGGATAATACACAGAGACAGTATGAAGCTGAGAGGAACAAAATGATTGGTAAAAGAGCCAATGAAAGATTGGAGCTGCTCCTTCAGAAGCGGAAAGAGGTAAGTCAGGAGGTCAAAGTTGTCTCCCTAGTTATTCAGTATAATGGATTGTTGGAGGCTTTTTCGGCTGTTACAGCAAATCAGCTCTTGTGGCTGTTGTGGGTTTTCAAGGCTGCAAGTCTGTGTTCTGGTAGTTTTTGGTCCTAATGTTTTTGCTCAGAAGATGCCAACCATAGAGGTGAGCAAAAACTACCAGACCACAACCACACAGCCTGGAAAATAGGCAACAACCAGTTATGCTGTATACTTTATAGAAAATACCAGAAGAATATTGATTACATAAAGCTGGTTCTGTCTTAAGGAAAGAGGAATATAATCTTACTAAAGAAAATTCAGTTGAGTATCTCACAAAATTACAGTAAAGTGATATTCCGACAACTCTTGCCAACTGTGCACAGAAACAATAAATATGGTTCGGGATTGCAAAGAAACACTGGCCACCAGAAAGAACCCCCCCCCCCCCTCTGTTTTTCCTTTCTAGTTTTATTAGAGCAGGGTTAAGAGAACTGCTGGATTTTCGTGCATCATCTATTTGTTGACTGTTGGTTGGTTTTAAATTATATACTTGATTTTATATGTTATATGTTATTTTTAATGACATTAGCTCCCTGAACTCTACTTGGGTGGGGGGCAGGTGGGATAGAGATCAAAAATATAAATAAAGCTATGTGGTCGTAAATGGCCTGAAAGTACCTTGGGGCCCACTGTTTGAAAATCACTTTTAGATAAATAAACAGTAGTAATTATTGAATTGAGATGACTTGGAAACTAAATCAACAATGCCTTTTCCTCAGAAAAGTCCAAAAACCCTCCACCTCCATTTTAATATATTATCAGATTATCTGTGAAATCCAAAGGGGGAGGGAGGCTGAAGTCACATTGAAAGCTGCAGAAGTGTTGTGCCGGTGCCCCCAGCACCATGCAAAGTGACACAGGCGCCAGCACAGAGAGACTTACCCTGCCGGTGTGGCGCTGTAATGCAGGAACCAGGAAGTGGTCTTCTACACCATGGTTCCTGCAGCGCAGGAGGCTGTGCCAGCTGTCCTGGGGCAGAGCTGACTTTAGGAACACCCTCTACACTGGCAACCGATTTAAGTGGCATAAGTCAATTTTCTGTATTGAATTTTTTAGGCATTTGTTTTTTTTCTTTTTTTCCCCTCTTCCCATGTCGCCTGAAACTCCATTGGAGGCGGTATGCACTTGCTGCCACGGCACCCTCCTCAGCCAGTGTTCCATCACTTTCCCTTTGGGATTGAGCTATCCAAGGTCACAAAGGTTCTTTTCTAAAATAAAAGAGCAACCAATTTAACTTCATCTCTTCAATACAATCAGTCCTAAGCCTAGCTGATATGATCATCCATCTTTAAGTTAAAATTTAATGTGTAAAATGAGGAAATTGCCAGTCTCCCAAGGCATAGGACACAGAATCAACCCAGATTATCTGTACTACTAATAAACATAAAGCTGCTATATAATGATGGCCAGTCTGAAAGTTTACTACTTTTTTAAAAAACCAAAGAACAACTTGGTATGATTTGAGTAATTGCAGTATATGTTTTCAGTATTAAATCAGTGTGTAGCATCTACATCTTTAATGAAATGAATTGATCTTGTGATATGAAAATTTAAATTAATAAAGGTACATATCTTATACGTGGTTTTAGAAAAGAGTATCTGAGAATGTGTCACTGTAAAAATTATTAAAATGTCAACAGTATTTGAGGCTTTAATTTTTATTACAGCTACAAGAAAATCAAGATGAAATTGAAAATATGATGAATTCTATTTTCAAGGGTATATTTGTCCATAGATATCGGTAAGTGAAGAAAAGGCATGATTTGATCCAAGTAATGATCTTCTGCTTAACATTGTTTCTTGTTAAGCTTAAATTTTCCTGCCAAGTTTTTTTAATGTGTGTTGTTCAGGATCAATGGATTTCTACGGTGCTATATAGATGCTACTGTGATACCCTTATCCCCCTGTGGGGTTAATGCCTTCCCTCCTTCCCCTTCCCAGTAGGTGTTATTAACATCCTCGCCCTGGGTGGTTGTAGGTGGCTGATAAGTTTCAATCTCTGGAGGCACAGGGTGCCCTGCGGGCCTGACCCTGTGTCTTAGGCCCTCCTTGCCTCCTCTTCCGGCAACACTCCTGTTATCTATTCTTGCCCTGATCCTGGGCACTGCCGTGGACAGGGTCCTTGGAGTCTTCATTCCCACCCCCACCATCCCCGGCTCTTGTCTTCTCCGTTCGCTCTTCCTCCATCTCCCTCCTGTTTCTTACTGCTTCTCCCCATCTGTCGACTGTCTTCTTTTCTCCTCGCTTCCCATACGCTTCTCTCCCCCATACTTGCTCCTTCCCTTCTACTACTCCTTGGCTCCCTTCTCATCCCCCATTTAACCTTCCTGCCCCTGGAGGTTCCCACCCCTTGCCCCACTCTGCCCCAATCATGCGTGGCTGCCGGGGCTGCGGCCGGGCTCGTCCGGTCCTGGGCTGCCAATCAGTGCCTGGCCCTTTAAGATGGGGGTAGGGCTGACGCCCACCCTCTGGCACAGACCCAGCTGTTGGGCCCCGCATTGGAGCACCATCCCAGCCAGCGCTGGAGGCCTCCGCTCGGGCCAGCTCAGGCTACGGTTGCCGTGTTCCTCCTTGACTAGCCAGTAAGTCCAGGGGCAGGTTGGTTAATGCCGACACTGGCCTGGCTCTCATGTGGGCTGCGGTGACCAGCTGATGCTGCATCCGGCTCCTGGGGTGGTGACTGGGTTCCCCCTCTCCTCCAGGGAGCCCCGTGCCAGGTTGGGAAGAGGGTCCTCATCCTCTGCCCCTGGACATCTACTTTAAATTACTTTATAAGCAAAGTAAATACTTGAGATACACAAATCAGGCATTCCAATTTCAGTAGGTTATCCAGGTTTGTCTTTAAGGTTCTGCACACTGTTTTTGCTTGAACAGACTGACAAATTTATTGTAGTATTAGCTTTTATGGATTTCAATACGTATCATCATAGGCTCTGTGAAAAAGCCTGAATTTGTTTAATCCTTTGCACATTTAATGGAGCAGTATTCAGTGGGTCAGAAAAACTGCTCCCAGAATTAGTAGAACAGTTGAAAAGAAAGTTGCCAAAATGCTAATGAACTTTAGACTGGCCTAATGACTAGTAATGAGGGTATGAAAGTGGTTCTTGAGCTGAAGGACATTATGGTTTGTACATTTTCAAGTTACTCCAGTAGCATTCACTGGAATAAGAGAAAAAAGTGGAGATTCAGATTCTAAAGCTGAAGGCCGCTCACATTTATTTTCAGATGCTTTCAGAAATAGCAGGTCTAAGATAAGTCCTAGCTAATTCACCTGTCGAATTTGAAGGTCTCCAGAACTTCTAGAGAGGCTAGAGCCAGACCTGGCCCCTGCCTGGTGGAACACTTCCTTACCAATTAACTATCCGGGTCTCCGCGGGATCTCGTGAGTCTGGCGAGGGCCTGTAAGAGACCAAATTGTTCCACTGGCGCTTGGAGAGGCCGCCTGATGTAACAGCCTCCCCTTTACACTCTGGACCCTTAATCTCTTTACAGGGCCCAACTCTGGTTTGTTCTTCCAGGGTGGGCCTAGAAGTTTTATGAAGTTTTATGCTGGATGCCGATAAATTTGTTTAATCCGCTGTTTTAATTGGGGTTTTAATGTGAATTGTTGAATTGCTATTATTGTGTTGTTCACCACCCAGAGCCCTTTGGGGGAGGGGCGATATATAAAAATGATTATAAATAAAAAAAAATGCATTTTCTGAGTTCATTTCACCACCTAGTTGCCAGCCTGCCTGTGCATCACCTAGTGTACATCCTCCCTTCTTGCTTCTTCCCTGGGCTATTCCAGTAATCCTTGTCTATTGAATTAGCCCGGGGAAGAAGCAAGATGGAAGGGTGTGCACCAGGAAGTGTAACATCCCCCCCCCCCCCTTGTGCATGTGTTTCTGCATGTATTTGGAGCAGAAGCAACTCTAGGGAAGAAAAACTTTCACCAGGATAAATAATTTTAAAGGTCCTTATCAAGGTGGGGGCCAAGTCTTAACCATGGCTTATATTATTGCTCATACGTCACTTTATCCTTTTCCAGATTTCTAAATGATGATTGAGAAAAACCTGCTTTATATTTGTTACTTTCAGAAGGACTTGAATATTAAAATTCCACCCTGGATTTACCATAGAGCCATTATATCTGAAGCAGTAGAGGTCTGTAAACTAGTCAGAATTTTTGTTAGGCACTCACCATTGAATAAGGATTGTTAAGGAAACAAAGAGTAATCAGCATGAGTCTCAGTCATTGTGTACAGAAGAATAGGCTTCTGAAAAGGGTTGAGGCTGGTTATTGCTGCTTTACCTTTTCTGCTAACCGAGGCAACATGAATTCTTGACTGGAACAAAGTAGTGATTGCTTTGATGTTCAGTTAAAGTTTTTGAACCAAAAGCACAAAAGGAGTGTAACAGAATCAGTCTATCAACCGAGCCAACCTACTACACATTGGCTACCAGCAAGTAACTCAATAATAGAAGTTTGAATTTAATAAAGTGCAAAAAATTATAAGTGAACAAGTGCACATAATTGTATCCACAACATTGGTACAAACACATATAAATAGGACTTGGTATCCACAAGCAAAGCATATAACATGTAGACAAACTATTGTCCCGATGAGAATTACTAGATACAAAATAAAGATCAAACAACAGAATCCACATCCACTGTGTTGTAAATCAACCTAAACAAGGACCTTGATGTTGATACAGACGAGAATTCTGGTATTAGCCCATTTCGTGGCTTGGCCACTTTGACAGTAAGACGGCCACTTTAGCAGTTGACAAAGAAAACTGAGGCTTAACCAGTATACTTCGTGACTCAGTAGGAAATATGTACGCATTTGGCAGATTATGCTGGTTACGGATGGATTTTCCAACAAAAGGCAAGCTACATTGACATCTTACTGATGAAGTGATATTTGATCTTGTTTGATCTTGATTTTGTATATAATAATACTCGTCTAGACAATAGTTTGTCTACTTGTTGTATGCTTTGTTTGTGGATTCTAAACCCTGTTTGTATGAGTTTGTGCCAATGTTGTGAGTACAATTATGTGCACTTGTTCACTTTATTAATTTTTGCACTTTATATTAGCGTTTGAATTATTTGCCTGTAGCCAAGGTGTAGTAGGTTGACTCTGTTAACAGCTAAAGTTTTTGAGCAAGTGTGACAGCCAGGGATGGAAGGAAAGGATTGAAAGGGAAAAAGGTGCTAGGTAGAGCAAGATATGGGGACAGGTTCATTCTTAAACTTTTCATCCTTTCCTTCCATCATCCCCAGGCCCTAAAAAAGGACTTGGCGAACATTACAGAAAGTATCAGCTCCCTGAACCATGCAGATTTTTTCTCCTTTATAGTACAAAGAATCCTATTAAAGCAAATGAGAGTGGCAAGAACAACTTTTCTGGCACTATATTATTTTCTGCGCAGAATTGTGCTGAAAGGTGCTGAACCCCACCTACATCTCCCATGCGCACAGAGCAGTGATTCTTTGTGATTTCAATGTAGGCTAGCTACTGTGATTTTACTACTGAACAAGTCTTTGTCTGGATCATTCAGGAACTAAGTTTGGAGGAGTTTTGGTGGCCAGATCCATCTCCTGAGATATACCAGTGTGTACGCCCAGAGGGGCCGAGCCATGCTGTCCCATTGAGTTCTATTCTACTCCTGAAGCTGCATCATTGAGTGCAACCTCATCAATTGGAGATGTACAATTTTTTTAAAAGTTTCCATTCTGTTCTTTCTTTCCAGTTTTTTCAGATTCCTTGGAGGGGTGCAGGCCTTTATCTGCTTTTGACTCAGTCTTCGGCACAGCAGTCTTCATTTTAAAGTTACTGAAGTTTGCCTGCAGATATTGCTAGTGCCTTGCTTGCTGCAATCACTCCATTCACTTTAGAGCTAGCTTGTGGTAATATGTTTTGTGGGTGTCAGATTCGATGGCCCAGGTACTAACTAAACCTGTTTGGTCTCTGGATCATTGTTGGCCCTACTTACATTTAACCTTTTGATGCTGTTGCTTCAGTTTTCTAGAGATGAGGCAAGAGCTCAGAGTTTCAAAATCCAAGCATCAGCATCATTCTTTAGAACTGGACAGAGAAGGCAAAGCACGACAGACTTGTTTGCATCCTGAACCTCAGATCATCACTATGGTGTAGCATCTTTTTGAGTATTTTACTAATTGAACCCATTTGTAAAGGGGTAGATGCATTTTAAAAACACTCATCCAGTTTCACTACATTTCCAGCTTTTCCTCAGGGCATTTCCCACATACTCACTTACTTTGATACCATTCCACCCAATTTTCAAAAATACTTGGGAGTCTTCCCATTGTACCTCCTTGTGTAGCTGGAAATGCTACTTGTGTCAGTACCAAAACTCTTGAGAACATAACTAGGAAATCATTTCCTCAGCATGGCAGTTTCTCATGGGAACAGATCACTCTCTTTTTGGATCATTTGTTTCAAGAGCAGAGACCTTGCCTTGGTGGTCAAGAATGATGCCCTGGATAAAACAGCAGCTAAATATGTGTAGACACATAGCAGATTGAAATTCTAAGGTCACATTTGGTCCCATTGCTGTACAAAGGTTGCTTGTCTTAACTCTACATCTCTAGCTTCAGAGATTGAGATAAGAATTTAGGATCTGCCATTTGGCGGCAAAAGTGTATTTAGTCTCAAGATAGATGACAACTTGGAACATGTTCTGCTGTTTGCTTGAGGAGTTTACCCTGAATACTGCCTGTCTACAGTAATTAAAGCAATTATTCTCATCAGCACGGTGCCTAGTGCCTTCTAATAACCATTCATATGAATGCTATTCTGTCTTCTCCAACTTTCATAAGTTACACACTGTGTAACAGACTTCCCTCTGTTATACACCTCTGAAGATGCCATCCACAGATGCAGGTGAAACGTTAGGAACAAGATCCACCAGACCATGGCCACACAGCCCGGAAAACCCACCACAACTAGTCTGAATAATGTTTCACATTGTATAGCAGGTGTTCTGAAAACTATATTTCCCATGTAAATTCCACGAAGTGGGGTAACATACACATACACATTACTTGAGAGTGTCTTTTTTCCTTTTCGAGGGGAAAACAAAGTGGAAACGTAAATTAGATAACAAGAATCCCCTCCCCACCTTCTGACAGTTACCTGCTGACAGTTAACTTTGCTTGTAGCACCACAGTATTTTGTGATGGTGAGTCTGGTTGGCTTTCCAACCTGCTGAAACTTATACTTCCAATTCAAAAGAGACCTTCAGAAATACCATTCAATCATCTTAAGGTCTTGGCTATTGAAGACTAGAGTTCCTTTTGTTATGGAATACATCCTCATTACAGTTCCTATCAGCAAATCATTGAATGTTCAAGTGGTATGCAGGCATTCTTCTTCACTGTTCTGTTCTCAAGTGCATATTTCCCCATAGGAATGAATGGTAGCTATACATATATGTATGTGAAAGTAAAGTGGTCTAGTTGGGAATACCATTCAGTTGGGGATAAACCTAATTCATCAGCAGCAGAGTTCCATTCTGGATTCTGTTTCTTCATTACCCTTAAGAATTTCCGTTTACAGAAAGCAACATCGGCTTCGCCGCATTTTCATAGGGCACCACAATGCTGAAATGAAGCAAGCAGATTCACTGAATTCTCCTTTTTTTCACAGTGATGCTATAGCAGAGATTAGAGCTGTTTGTATTGAAGAAATCGGAGTGTGGATGAAAATGTACAGTGATGCCTTCCTGAATGATAGTTATTTAAAGTATGTTGGTTGGACACTTCATGACAGAGTAAGTGTGGCCTGCAGTAAAACAGATTTTCCTGTCAAAATGTGCTCCTTAGAATTATTTTGGTTTGTTTATGTGTAACATTACCCATAAGTTTATGTCTTCTCTTGTTTCCTATTCCTTCAGCTTTTGAGTAAAGCATTATTCATTCTGTTCTATAGACGTTACTTGAAATTATATTTGAGGAAAAGTTTCCAACTCCAGAGTATGTTCATTTGTAGTTTTAAGAAACATGTAACAGTGGAAGATTTTATCTTTGAGATTATACCCTGTTTTTTCATTACTCTAACTTAAAAGGTACAGCTTTCATATGTGTAAAGTAGTGATAATAGTATATAAACTTAGCTTGTTACAGAAATATTAGTGCATTTAGACTCAGGAATAAATAGTCTTGATCCTGTTCAAAATTTGCTTTGCTGTAATTTGATTCTTTGTATCTGGTTCTGTAGTAACAAACTTGAATTACTGAGTACTAAGAAGGTCTTTTGTTAGTACTTATTTTTGCACATTCAGATAGTTACTAAGTAGTTCTCTGGTAGCCACAGTTATTATCCATTGGTTAATAATCCTAATCTAATAACATGAGGCTCTTACGCCATAGTAGAAACTAGATTTTCTTAAAACTTAGTAGCTATACGTGCCAGTGGGCTACTCTAGACCTGAACATCAGATTGGATCGCCACCCTGATCTCTTTTCACAAGCACATGCCACATAGAACCAGAGGCGTAGCTAGGAAGAATGGAGCCCAGGGCAGAATTTGAGTGTCCCCCCCCCCCCCCGGAGGCAACCACCCTCCCCTACCATGACCAAACAATAAATTTTTTTTTGTAACCTAGGTCAGTTTGTTAAAGGGGACGGGGAGCCGGGCCGAGGGGCAAGGAGGAGTTATCTGCCTATTACGGATCCCAGATCCATGGGCAGAGCAGGCTGGCTGGGGGTGGGTGGGGGCTGGAGAGCTGGCACTGCCCAGAGCAGGCCCGGCTGGGCTTTTGGGGTGTGGGAGGAAGGAGGGAAGGCTTCTGCCGGGCCCCTGCAGGCCTGGCTGGGCTTTTGGGGTGGGGGAGGAGGGAGGGGAAGCCTTCTGCCAGGCCCCTGCAAGCCCAGCTGGGCTTTTGGGCTGGGGGAGGAGCGAGGGCCCCTGGCAGGGCTGGGTCTCCTTCCCTCCTTGGCCTGGTCCCTCCCCAACAGACTGCTTTTTCAGCCGGCTCTGCTGGAGGCGGGGCAGTCCACAACTGACTGCTCTGTCAGCCAGCTCTGTTGGGAGCAGTCTGTTGGGATGGGGGCGGGTCAAGGGGGGAGGGTGTGGGCAGTGATTTTGCGCCCCCACGTGACTTAACTGGGGTGCGCCCAGGTGAAATGTTCCCGCATGTCCCCATTATAGTTTCGCCACTGCATAGTACTTAGACACCTCTGCTTGTGCTGTTCATTGCTGTTGATGCTCTTGTCACTAGATTAAGGGGTCCCACCAGTGATCCCATTTTGATTCGTTTAGTTAAGCTTTGGAAGCAATAAAAAGACATTAATAAATTTGCCTAAAATCAATCCATCAGTTGTTTCTCAGCCTGGTTTCCATATGCTCTTGCCACTGCTGATGGAGAATCATTATGGTGCAGCCACCCAGGCTCTAGCAGTAGTGGCTAGAGGTCCAGTGAGGACTTGGTTTCAGGAAGCCTGCTGAGTGATTTCAAGCCAGTCGCTATTTCTCAGCCTAATCTATTGTGTGAGTTTATTGTGAGATTAAAAGAGAGAACAGTATATACTGTTCAGAGAAAAGATGGAATTAAAATGTATACTAAGATATTTCTAATGTTCTTATCCACTAATAGAAATTCATGATTATGGCAGAGTATTTTGTTAGCAGGCACCTTTCAACAAACCAGGATTTGCCTATAGACCTGCATAAGCCTTTTCTGATTTTAAAGTATGTATTGGATTAGAAGACAATGAAATTGGCAGGGGTGGGGAAATATTCTGAATTGCAGCCAAAATTTAAAAATTGAATAGTGGTTCATTTTAATGAGGCTTTGTATTTTCGATCTCAGTCATTTTGGAATTTCTACTTGCAGAACCTATTCAGTAAAGTAGAGAGAGGCGAGTAACTCTTACCAGTATTGATGCCAGTATAGTTACTGAAGGAAGCAGTGGGATAAGATGGCAAGACTTGCTTGAAAAATGTTGGCAGCTGTCAAGCCATTGAAATGATGGTCGTTGGCAGTTCACAATAAGAGAATTCCATTTCCCACCATTTGCCACTCACAACAATATGCTGTGATAGAAATTTTGGAAACCAGAACTTGAGAGGAGAGAATAATAGCGGCTGCCTGCTTTAGGAAGTTGAGCCAAGATGTGAGAGGGGGAGAACAAGCCGTTGGCTAACCAGGGATGGAGTAGGAGAGAGAAGCACTTGAGAAGAGGTGGATTTGGTGGGCTTCATGACTGTTGGTTTTCTGCAAATGTGTGTGCTGATTTTTACCTCAGAAGCTATTTTTAAAAATAAACTTTAAATAAACTGGTGCCACTTCAGATTTTATGTACATTCAAGGGTGATGGGTCACTTTGAAAGGTTTAGAGCATAGGACACTGTAATACCAGTAACTCTCACGTGTTCCTGTGTGAGAAACAATTTTTTATTTTTCTAAAATACTAAAATCAACTGGATTTTTAAAAATCTATGGCTTAATTGGGGAGGGAGTTGCCCAATAGCTGATAAATTTAATAGTTTTTTAAATGAGCTGATAAATTTAATAGTTTTTTAAATGACCCTGCCAGCAAGTGAAATTACAAGCGCAGTAAACCTGATAAAATGGTGCTCATGGTGCCTTTCTTTTTTTCATTTGAGATTTCCTTGCAGCGGTTATGTTTAGAAAAAGAAACCAAAAATAATATGTTGAATTGTACATTTCTGAAAGAATCCCTATAGTGGGATGGCTAGAACTGGATTACTGTAGAAGAGCATTCTTCTGCTTTGATCAGTCTCCCTTAACCTAACACCATTTGTTCTAATATTCAGGATAAATATCACCTAATATTAACAAGTCTGGTATTTGGCTGCATTTGTGAGATTGAAAATTTGACAGTTTAAGCTATTTTCCAGTGTGGTTCTAATAAGAGAATCTCTTGTAGATCTTTCTTCCCTGGTTCTTCATTTTTCATTTTTCTTTCACATACATACTCAGTAGTTGCATTTGATTATTCCTGCTTATACTGATTTTAAGTCCTTTATGCTATTATATTAAACATGTATACCTGGGAAAAATTTTCTCATTCTATATTTTCTTTGTACAGTTATCCCATCTTCAAAAAATGAAGCCTGTGTCGTTTACTGTCCTTCATAGATCTGTGGTTCCTCTTAGGTGCCACAGGACCATCAGTTCCCAGAAATGCTTTCTGGTTCCCTTTGTTGTTTTTCATTTCCATGGAGGAAGAAAGCTTTCATTTTTAAAGTGTTTTTAGATTAGGCTTTACTGGCTTTTATCTGAATCCTGATTTTAGTGTTTGGTTTCTTTCTGCTCTTGTTTGTATACATTTATGTGCATTAAGTTTTAATCATGTAAAACTTTTTGTAAGTCACTCTAAACATTTGTTGGAATGATAGCTAATAAATGAGTACAATAAAACATATGATAATTTTCTTTTCTGTGTTATGTGAAAGAAATAACTCTGGCACCTTTTGCATTTAATAAATTCTGGTTTATTTTGTTTAGCAAGGTGAAGTGAGATTGAAGTGTCTGAAAGCTTTGCAGAGTTTATACACCAACAGAGAGTTGTTCCCAAAGCTGGAGCTATTTACGAATAGATTTAAGGTAAACACATTTTTAAGAACACATCCATCTTAATGCTGTCTTTGATGTATTTTTGTATACTACGTTCTCAAGAATTTTCCCTGTAAGAAGTAGAAGGGTTGGACCCTGGAATGATTGATGATCTTTTCTCTTTTTCCAATCCCATTACAAAACAAAACCCTTTCATTGTTTTAGCTGTTTCCACTTCCTGTTTGATCAGGAAACTACCTTATAGTGTATGAAGCTCTCATAGTTTTCATCCTTCTCTCTTCCCACCCCCATCCTTCATGATGGAATTTGTACATGTGTGTAAACACCTGATTGTGGTGCTAACTCTCCAGTTGGTTTCTTCTCAGATGATTGAGTAATTTGGTATTACTTAAGGGGCTCACCAGAAAATGCCTGCTCCTCTATGTTTACGGTCACCTTCACATACTGCTTGTTTGGTAGTATTTTAATGCAGTGATTTAGCATCACGATAATTTTGTGCAATGAAATAGATTGTCATAGTGACTTGCCCTTGGCTTCATAATAAGCTTCAAAGGAGGCAGAGATTTGATTCATGTTTTTTTTAATCAAAATGCAATACTGTAGTTTTACCCTTCTCCTATGAAGAAGATCTTAGTGTGAACACCTAAAAAAGTACATATATTTGGTCTTGATCTGAGTTTTGGACAGATCAGCGTTCACACTTCTTACAGGGATTTGACTGTGCTGGAAAGCAAATAGAAAACTGAAGTGAAATTGTTTGTTAAAGTGTGCATAAATAGTACAGAAGTAAACCATGGATTTTCAAATATCCCCATATATTTGTTTACTTTCGATTGTATAAATCAACCTGTGATTCCTTGTTTCCTTTTCCTTGTATGGTACAGAGGATTGGTATTATGTTAATATTTTTGTAAAACTATCAGTTATAATATTTTTGTAAAACTATATACTTGGTATACGTCCTTTGAAGGTATTTTCCCCCTGTTAGGAGCGAAGCGCGGGATTCAGTGTCAAATGTAATAGAAAGATTTGTGCAAACTTTATAGGAAAACTTCTCAGTAGTAAGAAGACCTTGGATCCAATTCCTGTAATTTACAACTTCAGCTGTTTTTCTTGGAAATATTTCTGATCTGTCTGCTTTTTAGGATCGCATTGTATCAATGACACTTGATAAGGAATATGATGTTGCTGTAGAAGCCATTCGATTAGTCACACTAATACTTCAGTGAGTATATTTTAAGGTAGTATAAGATACCTTTGCCAGCATTATTTTTTCTAGTTATTGTTTCCTTTTATGTGATTCAGGACAGGATTACAAAAGCAAATCGTAGTGACTTTTATAAAGCAGCTTCTGAAGTAGTTGCGGGATAAATTTTTGCTTGAATGGTTTATAAGAATTCAGTTTCTTTGGATGGTTCCTTTATATAAAAGGCAAAATATAGAACAGTTGCTTAACCTGGTGTTTTTTTAAAATATAGAAACATACATGTGTATTTAGTTGAGAATAATATTCCCAAAAGTGGGGGCACAGGACCTTAATACCTAATTTACAGATTAGTATTTTACAGTGCCAGATTTGCTTTATACTTTTCCTCAAATGTTGGTTTGTTTGAATTGCCACTACCAAAAGGCACCCAGTCTCTTCCTCCTTTATTGAGATTGGTTGTAGGAGATCTCCATCCTAAAACCTTTTCATAAATCCAAATTATGGTTGCATTGGTAAAAAGCTATCAGTGCACAAATGCTACAAAGAGATTTCATATACTCTTGCCTACAAAGTGTGCTATGGAAACCTGGTTTGTAGGCACAAGAACAACCCATAGTTGGTCATCTCATGCAATTCAGACATCAAAACAAATATGGCTTATGTGAACCAGGAAGGGTTCAAAGCTGCACTCAGGGGAAGAGGAAACACACAAGCTGAAGGACTTCCAAGGCTTTTATTGTCAAAGGTTTTCATGGCTGGAATCAGCTGCACATTTTGGGTTTTCTAGGCTGTGTGGCTGTAGACTGGTAGTTTTTGCACCTAACATTTCACCCGCAACTATGGCTGGCTCATGACATGCCTCTGAAGATGCCAACCATAGATACAGATGAAACGTTAGACACAAAAACTACCAGTCTATGGCCACACAGTCTGGAAAACCCAAAATGCCCACTTCGAAGGCTTGTTCATGCAGTGACAAGACACGGTTTGTTGTTGCATCTGAAAAGAATCTCACTTGAACGATGGTATGCTACATGAACATCATTTGATTGCTGAAATGAACCAGCTGTTTAATAGTGCTGCAGTTGATGACTGAGTTCAGTGACTTCTAGCTGAATTCACTGCATTTATTAGGATAAAAGAGTAATTTATGTAATAGAACCATTTCTACTTAAAAGTTGTGAAAGCAAGCATCAGTTCATTTTGTAAATATACTTTGAGATATATTCTTTGGTTTATATCCCCAGAGATGAAAAGTCATTTTTGTTTGGAATATTATTTTTTTAGAATTTTAATTGTGCAGCATATTTCAACAGTTGATACCATTTGCATTAAAAATATTGTTTAGTGATACAGTATAGTCATTATAGTTACAAGTTCAAATTCTGACTCTACCATGGAAGCACACTGAGTGATCGTGGGCCAGTTTCTCTCTCACTGTTAGCTGTCAGGGTTTGGTAGAGAGAGTAAAATGGAGGAGAGGAGAACAAACTGTTTTGGGTACCCGTGGGGGTGGATGGTGCCCGTGGGGGTGGGGGTGGGAACAGGATATAAACATCAAAGGACACATATGTGTTATCTATTCAGAAAGTAGATTATAGGAAGTAGTAAGGTGAATCAAAAGCACTTGGTTTCAAGTGATGTGTTCTGGCTTTTCCAGTGGAAGTGAAGAAGCTTTGTCAAATGAAGATTGTGAGAATGTTTATCATTTGGTGTATTCTGCACATCGACCTGTTGCAGTAGCAGCTGGGGAGTTCCTTCACAAAAAGTAAGTCTATGTGATATGTCTGAAAAATAGCAGAATATATTGCACAAAAGCTAAAGGGCATGCCAAGTGGCCAAAGTAGTCCTTAATATTATCTGATACACTATTATATAATGAGATGAGTCAGGAGGACTTTTGCTTAGAGAGTGAACAGATGTCATCACAACTGTTTCACGCTAGTACAGCAAATTAAAATATATTAACCCCTCTACTCAGCTATAATTTAAAACAAAGTAAACTTAAGTAACTATAGGCAATCAATACAATTAATTAAACTAGCATGGGGTGTCCAACTCTGGCGCTTCAGATGTTCATGGACTACAATTCCCATCATTCCCTGCTGGCATGGTCAATGACACCCCTGAACTAGCACAATAAAACTGTAGTATTTATAGAGCTAGCAACAGCCTTGAGTGGACCAACTTCATTAGCTTAAACAGATTTGGAAATAGAGCTTGGGGAGGACAAGGACCTCAGCGGAGTACAAGGCCATAGAGTCCCCCCTCTAAAGTACCCATTTTCTCCAGGAGAACTGATGAGTTGTAGTTCAGGGGGATCTCCAGGTCCCACAAGGAGGCTAGTATCCGTACATAAGAAGCAATGTAATTAAGATGGATTTTAGAGTTTAATGTTTGCAGTTAAGGACTGTGAGCAGTAGTTTTGTATATGAGGTTGAAACCCCTCATCTGTCAGTACTTTGTGGGCCAAGACATTTTTGGCAGTACAGATCTGTTCATTATTTTAGATTGATTTAGGTAAAAATACAGATAGCATCCCTCTTCTTGTATGTTCTACTAATTCTGTTGCCATTTTGTAAATATTTAGAAGTTCATAGTTTCTGTTTTAAGATAATACTAATAACTACATAATCTGAAAAGTTTTCCATCTCTGTGCTGAGCATAGGTTCCGTGGCAACAGTATGATAGTGCATTATTGCCCAAATAATGGGAAATTTGGTCCATGATCCCCATTTTTGTAAGATCCTTGCACTGCTATCAGATCTCTTCCACCGTTCCTCCTTGACTGCTTTGTATGCCATAAGGGGACATAGAAGCCTTCACTGTTTTTTAAAATTATGCAGTCTGTACTGTATTCTACCTGCTCAGTCTCAGACACTAGGTCCTCTTCATATTCTTTTTTTTTTAAGTCCACCATTGCTCCCATTTTGGCCTACTATCAGTCTCTTTTTTTCAGGATTCTTTCTCTGAATTCTACAAAGACTTTCATTTTACAGCCACATAAATGCTCTGGTTTAGGCTGTGTTGACATAATATATTTTGTGATTGGGCAGTGCCATTTGTGTACTTGTTAAATGCCTTTGTCTAGTTTTGTTAGACCTGGTGAAGGAATTTATCCCCAGAATGTTACCACTAAGGCTGACCCAGTGAACTTGGTAATGTGAAAAATACTATTTTCTCTTTCTAGACTGTTTAGTCGACATGACCCTCAAGCAGAAGAAGCCCTAGCCAAGAGGAGAGGACGGAACAGTCCAAATGGAAACCTTATTAGAATGCTGGTGCTTTTCTTTCTTGAAAGTGAGGTAAAATTATGCTTTCAGTTTTCATATGAAGTATGGCAGACTCTTACTATTAAATTATCTTAGCATTTACTATGAACTGTTCACTGAAACCTAGCTTCGTTTTTTGGCCTTCTCATTTATTTGCTTTTGGCTTACAGGATATATTCCAAAAGCCATGCAAATGTTTTCAAAGTGATAAAGTCTGTTAATAAGACCAGTGATGATGGAGAAAGCTTCAGCCACTGTTGAATTCTCATTAGCATTGGATGGGGCTGTTTCCTGATATGGTTTTGCTATTTAAAGGAATATGGTGCAAGGTGTGTTTTTAAAATTGCAGTGGAGGTTTGTGTTCCTGACTAAAAATTCCTGACTAAAATACTTTGAACCAAAGAGTCAGCGATAAAGAACTATGTAGGTTGGGATACTATGTGTTTGCATAAATGTGTTGTGAACTTTTGCATTTGCAGTAATTTTGGGATGTTTTAATGGAGAAATGTGTGGCATTTTAAAATAACCCACCCCAGATATATGCTCATAACGATACCTGAAATACTATAGACAGTAGAAGGGACAGTTTGGGAAAAAATGACTAAAAAGAAGTAGTCAAGTATTGACTGGAACTTACACTTTTCTCACTCAAACATCTTTCCTATTGCTATCAGCTTTGAAGCAGCCAGCACCAAATTGCTGCTGCAGCCATTGTGCTACAAGCGTTTGCTTGGGCAGCTGATTAGCAGGGATGGATTGGGTTCCTTGTATCACGAATAATTGTATAACTTGCTTATCAGTAGTGGTTTTGTGCTGACTTAGGGGATTTGGCCCATATTGAATATTATTCTGCCTACTCTTCTATAAAGTGATTCTGTGTTTTCTAGTTGCATGAACATGCAGCTTACTTGGTGGACAGTTTATGGGAAAGCTCTCAAGAACTGTTGAAAGACTGGGAATGCATGACGGAATTGCTGCTGGAAGAACCTGTCCAAGGAGAAGAAGGTATGTGTTAGATCTGTGATATCAGCACAGCATGATCTGATATATTCAGTTTGAAATGGGTGGAAAACAAACACCCATAAACTATTCAACTGAAGATAAGTCAAAACATCATTACATTCTTGAGTTGCAGTCAAAATTTAAAAATTGTTATGTTTAACTATAAATGTTGAATGTTTCAGTTGTATGGCTTTCTGTTCTGGCATTATACATGATTGGATCATCCAATATATTTTTGAATGTATGATTTCAAACATGGAGGCATTCGTTTACCAGTAGAAATTCTCCTCTTCCAAGATGTTTTTAGCTCCATTAGAGAAAAAAGAGGCACACATTCTCTATTGTATTTTTAACATTCTGTATTGTAATTTTAATCATGGGTTTCCCTTGTAACATGGGTTTCCCTTGTAACTTGACTCGTGAACTAGTCTTCAGCAACATATAGTGTCTTTTCTTTACAAATACTTTATTTTTAAATTGTTTCATAGATTAGTTGACTGCATTTTATTAGGTCGTTTAAGACCTTGTTATTTCTGTCTTTAGCAATGTCTGATCGGCAGGAGAGTGCACTTATAGAGTTGATGGTATGTACAATTCGGCAAGCTGCAGAAGCACATCCGCCAGTAGGCAGAGGTACTGGAAAGAGAGTAAGTGTTGTTAATTTTCATTCAGAAATTGTACAGCTAAACATTCTAAAGAGCAATAAGCATTTTGATCAGTGAATTGTTGTATATCGGACTGGATTAATTTAAATCAATTATTTAAGATTTAAGTTCCCAAGAAAAATCATTGAGATAGTTTCTAATCAGGATGCATACAAATTGGTTGCTATAACCATGAAATAATGTGACTTGAAGTTAGGGAAAGCTTTGTTACAATAACAAAGAAGATACTTTCCTTGCAACTTAATATTTTCAGAATATGATGGAATACTTCACTAATTTTTATGTAACAGTGCTCATGATTTCTGATAAGGTGTCATAAACAACCTGCAGCCATGATAGCTTGTAAGACAATTGCTGGCTGCTTCTTTTTTGTCCTGTTACTCTTTGCTTGAATCTGTCCTTTCTTTGTCTTATAATTTCCATGCCCTGTCCTGCACTCAGAAAGTAATTAATCTCAACCAGAGGTAAGGTCTAGTGATAGCTGCTGGATCATTGTTCTCCTTGAGCTATCAGATAAAAATATCCATGTTCTCATACTTGCAGAAAAAGCCATAATTATTTAATTATAAATTACTGCTGAGCAATTGTACAAGTTAGACAGTTCCTAGGCATAAAATAGTATAAAAGATCACACAAATTGATCAGTTGATGGCACCTGGTCTGCCATTAAGATCCTGGATGAATTTGATCATTAATGCCCAGTGGAGCAAAAAGGCATTCTGCAAATGTACTTCACTTCACCTTAGTCAATTGCAAAAACAAACAGCCCAGTCCTTTGGGGGGGCAGGGGGGCGGCGCTGAATTTAATTGTGAAGCCGGCACGAGGCTGCGCCAATATGTTTGTCCCTCCACCAGTGCAAGGAGCACCCCCACTGTTGGAAGCCAGCTGCCACTTACCATAGCTCCGCGGCAGTGGAACTTGGGTCCATCACAGAGCTGTGCTGCCATCTGATTGGCTTTGCAGAAAGGTACACTGGGGCTTGGACCGTAAGGCCATTTAGAGCTTTCCAGTGGTGTGGGGATATTTTTATGCCTTCTTGCACTGCCTGAAAGCCCTCTGGAGGCAGTGGGTTGGCTCAGCAGCAGCACCATCCCTGACTGCCTTGACCTGTGGATTTGACTGGCTATTCCATAGACCAGGCTTTTTTTTTACTATTTTAAAATATTGTCTATGACAGTATATGGTTGGAGTCAGTCTCCATGTGCTCATGTGGATCATTTCTTACTGTGTAATGGACTTCTTTTAAAACTAATTTGTATTTTTCTATTCCTGTTAGTACTATATACTCTCAATGTACAGTACTGAAAGTTCTATTTAGGAAGCGCTGCTGTTTTCTTTTAAAATGCATATTCTCAGTTGAAAAGAACAGAGTTTAGTTTGGTTATTGCAGTGAAACCCACATAAAGCCCCCATATATCCCCCATTTTAACAAAATACAGTACTAACTTGTAATCAGGTGCTTACGTGAGTGATGGGTTCACCATGGCTCTGTATGTTAAATGATACATGTTAACTGAAACAATTCCATGGAAGCCATTGAAAAGTATTTGGGATGTTTCAGCCCAGAATTGCAATATATGAGTTAATATCCTTTTAATTTTATAGGTTCTAACTGCAAAAGAAAGGAAAACTCAGATAGATGATAGAAACAAGCTAACAGAACACTTCATTATTGCACTTCCCATGCTACTGTCAAAGGTAACATTCCCTATTACATTCTTTTCTGATATTAAATTTATTACTGTACTTTTGTAACGTGGGCCTTTTTTCCCCATTACCAGTATTCTGCTGATGCAGAGAAAGTGGCAAATCTTCTTCAAATCCCTCAGTTTTTTGACTTGGAAATCTACAGTACGGGAAGGATGGAAAAGGTATCTTGGCAAAATAGTCAATTCTTAACTGGTAAAATTGGTATATATTTCAGCTGAAGATTTTAATTTTAGGTTGCTGTCTTGTCGTGCTATCTTGTGAAATTCCTGTGTTCTGTTCAACATATAGTGTAAGAAATAATATATCTTTCTCTCTGTTCTTCAGCATTTGGATGCCTTGTTGAAACAGATTAAATTTGTTGTAGAAAAACACGTAGAATCGGATGTTCTTGAAGCCTGCAGCAAAACATATAGCATTCTCTGCAGTGAAGAATATACTATTCAGAACCGAGTTGACATAGCTCACAGCCAGCTTATTGACGAATTTGTAGAAAGATTCGACCATTCTGTAGAGGATCTATTAAATGAGGTTTGTTTGAATTTTCTTTTTCTCTCAATACTTAAGTATATGCCCACACATTAGTGCCAGAACACGACTAATCTCGACTATTTATTTTTTGTTTGTATCCCAGAACACCAAATGAAAACTAAGGTTCTGTTGTATTGGGGGTGTAAAAGACAGAGGGCCTAGACAGAGGTGGGTGGCAAACACATGAATACGTTCACTGCAAATCACAAATAGAAATGGAACAATTTCTGTTTCACCTTAATGAGGGTTCAGTTAGTAGCAAATTGTAGGGTGATGATAATGCAGGTAAATCAAACTCTTAATGTGATAATTGCTACTAGTGGATTTGAAACTACCATTAGTATTTTATATTGTGCAGTAGTCTGTTCTGAAGAGCTGTGGGAAAAGTAATATTCAGAGTAAGTTGGCAGATTAATTTGGAGAGTCAGTGTGTTCAGATACTGATAGACTTTCAGAATAGGCTGTCTTGCATAAAGAGGTGGAGTTTGCATGTAACTGCTGTATGGGTTTGTCTTTTGTAAATCAGAGGCAAGCAGAAAACTAAACAAAGCTTATTTGCTCAATATAATATGAACTTTTCAGTCATTTGGATCTAGTTAGCATGTACAAAAGAGTGGCTTTACATTGTAATCAACTCCCATTGACGGAGTAAAATTGGATGCTAGCTTAGGTCAGGTTTAAGTTACATTGCCTATATCTTCCCATCCTCAGGAATCTGTGTCAGCTCATTTATCCCTAATTTTTATGTGTAGAAATGGACATCTGAAACACATTCAGTCTTTAAAGTGTTTAGGCAATAATTTTGTCTCTAAATACACTTGCAGACATACCTCTATGTTGATATTTTTGTTAACATTTCAGCTTTTATCTCCAGTCTTGTAAACAATAATTCCAGTTTGCAAAGCTGCTTAACAGTGGGCAGAAAATATTGTTTCAATCATAAGGAGCAAAAATTCACCAAAGAATGCTGAAACTTTTAAGAGAGGTTTATCTTTCCATGAACAAGATTCTGTATAATGAGTTGGATCCATTTTGCTAATGGAAGAATCTTTCACCAGTGCAAGCAGCCTGTCAGCTCAAGGTCCCTTGCACTAGAGCAGAGTTCTAGTATTACAGGCCAATCTGAAGGGGGCAGTGTGGGGAGGCGCTAGCAGATTTGGCCTGCCCTGGGCACTTACCCTGACAGAGGGGCAAATTCACCAACAGACACCCACTGTAGCCATCAATATCAGTGCTGCTGCATAGCAGGGGCATGACCCAGGTGGAGTTTCTGGGGACTTAGCGTGGCGTACATCCATAGAGCCCAATGGAAGGCTTTTTGGCAGCAGGAAGGCTTTTAAAATTAAATTTTAAGTTCGTTTAATTTTTTTTGCCTCTCCATGCTGTTGAGAAGCAGTGGGGTGCCTCTTACAGGCATTGGGGTGGCACCACAGTGGTGCTGTGTCCCACCGCCAGGGGCACTGGATTGCAACCGGTAATTACCATGGATCCTGATGCAGTGGCTCCCAGTTGAGTTCCGAATCATCTTCAAGGTGTGGGTATTGACCTTTAAGGCCTTACGCGGCCTAGGACCCTCGTATCTTCGGGACCGCATTACCCCATATGTCCCCACTCGGCCTCTGCGTTCAGCAGAGGCCAATTTACTGGTGGTTCCTGGCCCCTCTATGATGTGGCTGGCCTCCACTCGGGCCAGGGCCTTTTCAGCCTTGGCCCCTGCCTGGTGGAACACTCTTCCTCCAGCTGTCCGGGCCCTACGGGATCTTGGTGAATTTCGCAGGGCCTGTAAGACTGAGTTGTTCCACCGGGCTTTTGGAGTGCCCAGCCGCTGATCGAGGTGCCCCTTCTATTCCTCCGGTTTCAGAGTCCCCCTGTCATCTAGGGGACCCAATTTTTGTTCTGTTTCCCCCTCCTTGGGAGGGTTTAATTGGGGTTATTGCTGACGCCATTTTTACTGAATTTACCGGTGTGTTTTAAATTCTTAAATTTAAATTTTAATCTGATGGGGTTTTTGTTTGTATATATTGTATGTAGAATCTGTGTTGTGCACCGCCCAGAGCCCTCCGGGGGTTGGGCGGTATAAAAATCCCATAATTAATACATACATACATACATACATACATACATACATACATACATACATACATACATACATACATACATACATACATACATACATACATACATACATACATAAAATGTCCTCCTAAAGTCAGTGACATAGTTCCAAGGGGGCGGATGGGTGTACTATGCACCGGGCGTGCGCCCCTGCGGGGGCTTGGCAGGAGTGCAGGGCGCACACATGCCCTAGACGTAGTTCCCCCTCGCTCCGTCCCTGCCTAAAGTTGCTGTAATCTGTGGAGAAACACACCCTGTGGCTATTTCAGTCTTATTTCAGTGTTATTTCGTTGTGTAGACTGAACTATTCACTTGCATTTGAAATACATGTAACTTCATAAAATGTAAATAATGGAAAGTGTGGTGTTCTCATTCCTTAATTCAGTGTGTTTCCATTTCTAGGGAGAAGAAGCCGATGATGATGACATATACAATGTTCTTTCCACTTTAAAGAGGTTAACATCTTTTCACAAGTACGTGTCTTTACTTGTCAACCAATTAAATGCTATATATATATTTTGCCAGTTATTTTTGAACAGTTAGTGGGAAAAGGTGTGTTGAATTAAGGCTAAAACTATGAAATGTGGTTAAGAGAAAAAGTTTGACTGAAGAATGAGAAAATTTTAATGTTTCCAGCTTTGCATAGTTGTTAAGTTTACACACACTGTACTTTTTATTAAATAATTTCCAGCGTTCTAAGCAAGATTGGTCTGAAGCATGCTCATGAATCGTGTTCCTCCTTTTAGTTGACACAAGAAACCTTCCACCACCAGCATAGATCCTGATTTTCAACCCCATCATCTTTACTGCAGCTACCTGTTTTACAGGATGGATAAAAATCAATGATTAAAAAAATGGATTTTTAAAATTTAAATTGATTTTCTAAATAACATGCTTTTTCAGGAAAAATCTATATAAAGATACATTATAGTTCAAAGGTCATGAAATAAGGATTAATTTTTAAGGCTGTATGTTCATGCACAGTTTAATTTCTTTCAGTAAATAAATTCCATTAATCCATTCGCAATGTCATACTCTTCCAAAGGTTTCTGAAATATTATTTTGGGATTTTTTTTCTGTCCATAAACTATTCTCACAAATGCTTGGTTTTGCAGTTCTCAAATGTTATAAAACAAACATACTGAGTTGAGAAAAAGACCTTAATCCTGTTGTTCCTATGTACACAGAATCAACTCCTTACCTCTTAAGTGCCTTCAAGAGGTACAGTGAGCAGAAGATTGTTTGGAGTAGAATAGATCTGCAAAAAGAGCTAAATGTGAGGAGGGAGGTGCAAGCAGTAAAAATGAAAGTGAAATATTTTGAGCAGAATAATCTTCAAATCTTGGGATTTTTGTATATATAGTCTGAGGTTTATCATATTATTATCTCCCTGGAGGAGAAAATCTATAATGGCCACAGGCTGCAAAAGAGACCCAGGTTGGGAATATTTTAATGAAGTTCCTCTACTTTATGGGTAAGGCAGCCATGAGTTCAAAATGCAAACCCTGCAGCAACGACAAGGCCTGGTGACCCAAATGAATCTGGAAATACTTATGAAATTATTGTGTGGAGAAACTCTTGAACTCTAAAACAAATCTGAAAAAAAAATTCTAAAAATGAAACCTTTATTGGTTGTAAATGTTGAGATAACAGCAAAAATGAGTTTTTGTGTAGAAAACCATGATTTAAATCTAGTCTTATTGATGAATGAAAACTTATTGACTTGCGTATTAGTCGAGGGTGGGAAATGCAGCAGCTACTGGTAAATTTCAAAAATAAAAATAGATACCAATAAAATTACATTAATTGAGGCATCAATTGTTTTTGTTTTTGAATATTTATTTCAAAGAAAAACAGTAAACTAGCTCTGTAAGCCCTGATTCTCCCTTTAAATCCACTCAGAAAGGGTGTGTGTGTAAGATTTGAAGGGAGAATCTGGGGAAAATTTGAGGGTGCCTGTCAGGGGAGGAATGTTTATGTTAGCAATACCAACATTTCAGAGTATCTTTAGGAGACCCTCCTGATGATACCAGCCAGGTTTGGTGAAGTTATGGACCCCCATCTACTATTAGCTCCCATTGGAAACAATGGGGGATGGGAGCACCCACTTTGTGGATCCATAACTTTGAACCCCCTGAACCAAACTTCACCAAACCTGGCTGGTATCAGCAAGAGATTATCCTGATGGTACCACCCAGGATTGGTGAAGTTTGGTTCAAGGGGTCCAAAGTTATGGACCCTCAAAATGTAGCCCCATCTACTATTAGCTCCAATGAGAAACAATGGGGGATGGGGCACCCCCTTTGGGGGTCCATAACTTTGGACCCCCTGAACCAAACTTCACCAAACCTGGCTGGTATCATCAGGAGTGTCACCTGATGATACCCTGACATTTTGGTGCCACTAGCCTAAAAACTGCGCCCCCTGCAGGCCGACAAAATAAAAACCATAAAATATTTTTTAAAATACACGTCACTCGCGTATAAATTGAGGGGGGCTTTTTCAGCACAAAAAATTTGCTGAAAATTTTGACTTATATGCGAATATATATGGTATCACTTTCAATTTGGTTACTTAGGTCAAAGACTTAATGTCAGGTTTTTGTTGAGTATATAACATCCTCTACAAAACGAAATGTTTATATTACTACAGGATATAGCAATATCCAAATCTTTTCTGCAAAATGTTTACATTTGGAAAATATTGATTGATTGATTGATTGGTTGATTGGTTGATTGATTGATTGATTGATTGATTGATTGATTGATTGATTGATTGATTGATTGATTAGATTTGTATACCTGTGCCTCCCCATTGTCAACTCTGTCTCATAGCTCTTGTTTTCTTTTGAATTCAAGACTGAGTTAAGTTATATAGACATGAATCCACCAGAGTATTTCCATGGAAGGAAAGTTTTGTTCCTGTGCAGCATGACTTTCTCAACTCTCCCCTTTCCTGTTGTTAATTCTGGAGGAGGGCTCTGTAGGGGACATTTTGGTCTGCAGTGGGGGAAAGGACACCAAAGGCACACTGCAGGCAGAAATCCTTCTACCCATGCAGACATTCCAAAGGATCCATGCCAGTGTGTTTATGGCAGTTCATCTACTGTTTTCTTTCCCTTCCTCATGATTTTAAACCAGTGCTTCCCAGCCTGGGGTACCCATACCTCCAAGGAAAAGGACCAGAGTATTTGGGGTACATGAAAAAAATTACGTAATGGGTTTGCTAATATGGAAATACAGTTTTAGGGAAATGAGTTGCCAAGAGGTACGTGAGTGAAAAGAGGTTGGGAACCATTGTTTTAGGCCATTAATACTCAGTGGCTCAGGAGCTGCCTGTGGCTCTTCTGAGTGCCATTCCCCAATATGGCATCTGCTTCATGTTTCAGGAAGGTAGGCAAGGCCCATGTTGCCCATGGGCTTGTGGTTGACAGTTGGTTCCCACCATCAAACAGCCACTACCAGAAGAACAGAATGTTGCTCTCCATGAGCTACAGAGCGAGGACCACCATCTAAGGGAAAACAAAAGCTTGCAGATTATTTTTAACTTGCTCCTCATATATGCTGGCCTGAGCACCCTACTTGGATAGGGAGAGAGGTGGGAGGGCTTCTGCCAATGGGGTGAGGAGGCAGGAGGGCTTCTGCCAGGGCACAGTACAGTGGGCGCCAAGGGGCCACTGCTCCACCGGCATGTCTGTCCTGTCGGAGTGGTGGGAGGACTTCTCTCAACTTGTGGATCAATAGGCACCAAGGTGCTGCTGCTCCGTCGACCAGGATGGGCTGCTGGGGCTTGCTGTTGGGTCGGGAGAAGGCGGGTGGGGGAGGACATGGAATTGGTGGCGGGTTCATCATGGTGACATTCCATGGCTTAGCCATTTATTGGTTAGGTTTTGAATTATATATACATTTACATTATTCTATATTATATGATGTAAGCCTCCCTAAGTCCTGTTTGCCAGGGAGGGCAGGGTGTAATTAAAATTTTATTCTTTTCTCCTTCATAAGGTTTGGTCTCTGTGCAATCCCATGCACAAATTTTGTCCTGGCACAGAACAGATAGTTTTAAAACTCTAGCCAAGAAATGCACTCAGATTTACTGTCCTGAAGGATTGTTCTGCCATTTCTGTTCAAATATCTCACTGCTCAGTTTTCTTTTGACCACTGTATAGCTTGTTTCTCCAGGTCTCTTCCCCAAAGATTATCTCATGTTTGTACATATTTTGTTTCTCAGCTCTTTCTCGTAATTGTAGCCCATATTCTGTCCCTTCAAACCCCTCAAAAGTGTACTTGTGTTACATACCAAGTAGTGTTAAAACAAAACAAACATCACAAGGATTCAAATGAACCAGAGCCTTCATGGACTTGGGGAAAAAAGAATGAGGAAAAAGAAGCTTTAGACAGATAAGTTGTCTGAAGTGGTAATAGTTTCAGTAATTTCCTCCTCTGTATCCACCATGCATAGTATCAACTCACTATTCCTGATCAAAATAGAATCCAGTCCTTCAGTGTTATAAGAATGCCATCCAAAGTGGTGCAGTGGTTAAGAGTGTTGGGCTAGGATCTGGAAGACCCAAATTCAAATCCCTACTTGTGCTGTGGAACCTTACCAGGTGACCAGTCATGCTCTCAGCCTAACCTATTTCACAGGACCAGTCACAAACTCTGAGCCTAACCTACCTCACAGAATTGTTGTGAGGATAAGATTGTAGCCACTAAGATATCAAAACACACCTCTAGATTATCAACAGAATAATAGACACAAATGTGAACTTCCAGGTACATTAGCTTATACTCTTCAAAGGCAACATCAGTTCTGAGAAATCCAACACTTTTGTTTGTGATCCAGTTCCTTCCTCATTTTAGCAATCCATACAGGATTTCTATTTTACCACCAACTCTAATCCCAATTCCACCATTTTCTCAACAGCTGTCAACTATTACTTTATGACGCTGCTTGTCTTTATCTGAGGTAACCAATGACTGTAGTGTTCTGTGCTGCTCTACAAACATTGGCTACAGCACAACTATTGGCTTCTGCTACCCACTTCTCAGGCAGATTTCTTGTTGACATCACTATCAACTATGTGTGATATAGTGGGTGTGGCCCCAGTATAGTAGATGAACTGCCAGTATATCTTTCTGTAGTATTTGTTTAGTAATACAAGAGTAATAATTTTTAGGCTTTCTCTGTATTACTTAGGGAGTATGTGTAGTCGACCCACGCGGTCAGCGTAAGAACGAGACGAGACGCGGAGATAACATCTGGTGGAGATCGCCAGCAGCGGGAGACCGGAGGTCCGTGTTCCTAGCGAGTCTCCCGTCTGCCGGTTCCTGGCACCTTTTATTGTTATCCTATTGGGGGCGTGTGGGAGGGAGGACCGGGGGGAGTTCCGGGAGAGCGGGAGGTCGGGAGATCATCATGTGATGCATGATCTCATCTGGCTACGTGCGGAGAGGAGCGTAAGCGTCTGAGCCTAATCCTCACCTGGGGGCAAGACCATTGTCCCTGCGCCCGGTGATTGAGCCAGGCAGTTCATGACCAGTGACTCATGGGGGGATGAGGAGTGGGGGTGCGGTGCGACCAGCAAGGCCGTAGGTCCGTTGGCGTCCCAACGTTCTACCACGGTGCTGCTGGGTCAGCAGTGCATTACTACATCTCCTCCTTTTTTACATTTTAGAGAAAGGGGGGCCGAAACGCTAAGGGGCGATTTAAAGGGACGCTTGTCTCCTCCGCCGCCTGGTCAAGCTGACCAAGCTGCTTGTGTAACATTAGAACTTGGCTGCGGGGTAAGGGAAATTCGAGGGGCTTCTTACACACGTTGCAGGCAATATTAGACACGCATTGAACGAAACAAGATCCGATAATGAGGCATACAATTAAACCAATGCAGAGCTGTACAATAGCACTCAACCATCCTCCCGGCAGCCAGCTCCAGAGGGCTGACCACCACTGGGGCAAAACATCATACTTCAGATTAGATACAACTTCTTGCAGCTCACGCACTTTCATGTGAATCAACTGGGAATTATCAGAAAGATTAAAACAACACATATTATGTACATTCTCACAACCTTGGTGGTGTAACAACAACAAGTAATCAATAGCGGCACGATTGTCTAGGGTCGCTTGACGAAGTTCCTGCTGCTCGGAGGCCAGGGCGTCCAGAGCGGTGGAGGTGGAGTTGATGGACTTCGCAAGGGCACAGGCCAGCCGGCCAATAGTCTTAGCATTGTAAGAAGCGAGTCCGGGGACTCCCACTAGGGAAGTTGCGAGGGAGACGAACTCCGCTTCGGAGAGGGCGACCGCGTCGCTCCAACAGGAGGGGTCGAAAGGCAGAGCGGAGCGGCGGCGGCGTCCGGGCTCCCGGGGTGGAGCCTGGGGTAGGACGATGGTGAGGCGACTGAGGCAACAAAGAGTTCCAGCAGAGAGTCGGGCGGGAATATAATTAAACGTTCTCTCCCCACAGGTCCAGAACCAGCCCCTGGGGAGCAGGATGTTTCCGAACATGGGGGGAATGTCCTCCGTGTGTGTGCAGTTCCAATTGGCCGAGCCGATGAATGGGCCCGGGTCGGTTCCCCGCTTGGCCGCGCCGGTGATGCGGGCGCAGGTGTTAGATTCGTGGTTAGCGACAGTCTTGGTGACAAGGGAGAGAGCGCCGGCCGGGAGGGTTTGGACGACAGGTCCCCAGTCGGCGCTCATAGAGTACCTGATGGATGAGGCATTCATGAAGGGGCTTAGCCCAGACTCCGCTAGGAAGTCTCCGGGCGCTTTGCAGACGGGGAGCAGGCAGGAGCTTAGCAGGCTCCCGACTCCTAGGTACTGGCCCAGGCAGAAGGATGAGACGTTGGCAGCGGCAGCAAACTGCTCCCAGATGTTGGTCTGGTGAAAGCTCGTCAGGGGGTGGCCGATCGCCATCGGCAGGAGGCAGTAGAGCAGGCAAAGGATGGTGGTCGCTGAGTTGGCGGTAATGATTGCAAGGAGAGCGGCACAGAGGTTCTCGGGTGTCTCGGGGTGGTCTTGCTGGCGCAGCAGCTCTAGGGCTTGGTTGGTGGTCGCCTTGACGTCTCCCCAGGTCATTCGGGTCTTTGGGCGCTGGCGACGGCGTTCCTGTTGAGATCGCTGGGCGGGATCCTCTAGAGAGATGCGTTCCATCTCCGGGATGGGGTTGGTTTCCTCCTGGCGCCATTCCATGGGTTGGCCTGTCATGGTGAATCGGAGTCCACAGGGACCTGTAGGAAGAGGGACTGAAACACACCCCCTTTTCCCAGGTTACGGGGGGGGGGGGCGGGTCCCGCCAGGCTCAGTTTTAGAGCGGATGGCGGGAGATTGGGATCGAGTTTAGTGTTTAGAATTTAGTATAAGAAGGAAGAAGGCTTGTTTTGCAGCCTGTGAAGGTTGCTTTTAATGCAATCCTCCTGGGGGCCGCCTACTCCTCTTTCTTTAGTTGTTTGACAGGGAGGGCAGGAGGTAGGCGACCCTGGTGGGAATTGGCTTCAGAGCGTCATCAGGGTGCGTCAAGGCGAGGGTCCGAGCCTCGAGGGGGGAGGGAGCAGGCGGGTCCTGGGGGGATTGTGGGTATGCATGCTTAATCAGCAACAAAAGGGGGCTTTGGAGGCGCCTTTTGGGGGGATGGGCGCATCCGGGGAATGAAGCAATCAGGCAATTAGAGGCAAATTCCTCGCACACACAAAGGAAGAGGAGGGGGGGTTCTTTGCAAGGGAGTTGCACTTACCGTGGCCTTGGTGGCTAATGCAGGAAGCTGGATGGTGCTAAAATTTTTGATCGAATTATCTTGGGGAATTGCCGTCCGCCGAGACCGCTCCTTAAGGGGCGGCTTCGGCCGAGCGCCTGGCCTTGCACAGCCGCCAGGCGCTGGGCAAACACCACCCACCCAAATCATGAGTGGATCTGTGTTTGCAGCAACCCCTTAAGCTGGGGCCTGTCCTGACAGTGCTGCGGTATCAGGACGGGCCCAGATTTTAATCCAGGGAGGGCCAGTCAGCCAATTGGCCCTCCCGCCTCTACTGGTTGAAAAACAGAAAGAGAAAAGGAGGGGAGAGGGAAACAGTTTCCTTACGGAGATAGAGAGTGAACTTCTGAGGTCACAGTTGGGATCAGTGATCCGTGATGGCCTTACCCATCCCAGACCAAAGTCGTTTTGACCTGACTCATGAGGTCCCTTCCCCAGAGATTGACGTGGATGTCTAAGACGATGGGGCGGACTGTGAGCTGCCGCTCGAGCCCTGGGCTGTTGACCGTGAGCGGGCGGATGCTCCGTCTCGCGGTTTGTCTCCCCCCCACCCCCCAGATGTGCGGGCAAGCCTCGGTTGGCCACTGGTCGGGCCACTCGGCTGCTCTGATGACGGTAACATCAGCGCCGGTGTCCACCAGGCCCTTGAACTTACATCCTTCTATGGCGAGCTCCAGGTATGGGCGGGAGCTCCCGATAGGCGTCTCCACCGCTGCGACGGTGGTGTAGGCTGCGCCATGTTGGCTGCTGGGGCTCGTAGCCTTTATTGGGTCGGCAGCGGGCAGCGCATGGGGCAAGAGAATCAGCTGAGCGCAGCTGGCTCCGGCAGGCAACTCCTGTGGGATGTTTGTCCAGACCTGGAGATGGATGGGTCCTTGGTGCGTGGAGTCGATCACTCCGGGGACGATGAACAGTCCCTGTTCAGCGGCAGAGGCCTTTGGCAGCACTAGCCCAATTGTCCCGGTAGGGATGGGCTCGTCATACTGGGTTGGGGCGACAAGAACCTCGTGGGGGAACTTAAAGGAGATGGGCTGGGTGCATGCGAGCGAGATGCCACGAGAGGGGGGTGGTTTTGGCAGGGGCCTTGGCGTTTGGGTCTGCTCTAGTACTCTCCTCCTTGGTCCTGGGCTGGGGAGACGCCCGGGCGGGAGTTTCCCGACGGGCAGTCGTTTCTCCAGTGGAAGCCTTTCTGGCAACGTGGGCACCGGGTCTTAGGTGGCCTTCTCCTCCTGGGGGAGGACCCTCCTCCATCGGGGTTGTAGGCCCCCCCACCGGGCTGCCTACACTCCCTTCGGAAGTGTCCGGGTCTGCCGCAGTTAAAGCAGTTATCCTGAGGCTGCCTCCCGTCGGTGGAGAGTGCTGCGGCGAGGAGGCTAGCTTGGTGGGCGGAGGACCCGATGTCCTGGCAAGCCTTAAGCATGTCGGCCAGTTCAGGATTTTTGCCCAGGCCCGTGATCGCCCTGCGGCACTCCGTGGAGGCGTTCTCTTTTGCGAGGCGCATGAGGAGCTCGTTTTGGGCCTCCTCGCTATCTACCTGCCTCTTGAGCGCCTCCTGGAGCCTGTTCACAAACTCGGCATAGGGCTCTTGGGGTTTTTGCCGGATGGAGGAGAAACTCTGGGTTGGCTGGCCGGTGTTGGGGACCTTAACAAATGCCTTATAGGCGCATTCAGAGGCGACCGTAAGGGTGGCCTCAGGCAGGACAATCTGATCGTTGGGGTTGGCAAAAGCATCGAAGCCGTAAAGCTGCGCGGCGGTGTAGGCGCCGCCGGAGGTGGCTGCTCTGTTGAAGCACTGCTGGCGGAACTCACTTTCCCAGACCACAAATTGTGCAGGGCTCAGGAGCATACGAAAGGTGGTCTTCCAGTCGTCTGGAACCATTAGGTGGTTCCTTGCAATGGCCTCCAGCATGCCTCTCACGTAGGGGCTAGTGACTCCTACGTCCCGCATTGCTTTGCGGAGCTCAGTGAGGATGTTATAGCTTAAAGGGCGGTACTCGACAACCCGCCGAATGACGCCACCTTCCCCCTCAGTATCTGTGAAGTGGACGGGGCACAATGCAAGAATCTCGGCATCGTCTTCCGTCAGGGTTTCTTTCTTCTGCAGATCGTGGCTAATACGTTCTGCGAGAGTTTTGAAACCCGCGCCATTACGTGGCGCTGACGGACGTGCAGTGGCTTCGGAAAATGAAGGCGGAGCAGGGGGAGGGGGCGGCTGAGCCGCGGGAGAGTTTGAATTGGGTGAAGGAGCGAGGGGGGCAGAAGGAGGACAGGCGTCCAATTTAGTGGATAGAGAAAATTCCGGGGTTGAAATTGAAGGTGAAAGATCGAAAGGAGGGCGGCCTACAGCAAGGGAGCCATAGGTCTGCAGGCTGATGGCGACAAAACATTGTCTCCACGTCAGTAGCATGGCCACTCTCATCAGTATTTGTGCCCTCTTCTATAGTGATGGTCAACAAAATGGCTTTGTTTAATTTCTGTCAGGTTACGTATCTGGAATCTTTTATTTAATCTTCTCTTCTCATGCTTATTGAATATCTGAATATGTGTTGTGTTTCAGGCATTCATGCTTCTCTGTGACCTCTTGATGATCTTTAGCCACCAGCTGATGAGTGGAGGCAGGGAGGGTCTCCAACCTTTAGTATTTAATCCAGATTCTGGCCTCCAGTCAGAGCTCCTTAACTTTGTCATGGACCATGTTTTCATTGATCAGGACGATGAGAATCAGAGCATGGGTAAGCACCCATCTGGATATATGCTTATTAAAAACTTCCCCAGACAGCATGAAGAAAAAATCTTGATAAGTACAGTTTACCAGTTGATATTTTGTTGCAATTTAAAGGAACATATTTGTATTTCTTATATTTATCCCTTTTCTGCAGCGGTTGTACCCCTTGCCCTTTTTTAGGGTACTTCAAAGATGTGGGGAAATGCAATGTGTTAAGTAAATCATTTGTTTTGGAGAGTGGATGAGTGCACAGCACAATTTCCCCTTCAAAACACCCAAAGGATGATTTCAGCTATGTTGAGACAAACTGTATCTTTTAAAACTTAAATGAATGCTGATTTAAACATTGGGATTTTATAGCCTGTTTAGAAGTCCCCAGACTCTCCTCCATAAGAACATAAGAACAAACAAGCTGGATCAGACCAGAGTCCATCTAGTTCAGCTCTCTACTCGCAGTGGCCCACCAGGTGCCTTTGGGAGCTCACATGCAGGATGTGAATGTGAATCCTTCCTTTCCTCATGTATGGCTGAGGAATGGAATACTTCATAGTTTGCAAGAAATCACAGTTTAATGTTTTCTCCAGGTCAAATCAAATGGCAAATTAAAATGTCAAATCATAGTTCAATTCTGACTTGGAATCCTTATTTATAGACAACTGAACAACAACACACACACTGGTTGAAGATCTAGAAGTCTTCTTTTTCTAGCTTAACATGAAGGGAGGGAGAAGCATGTGAATGAGATGGTTTTCAAGGTCCTTTAACATGCATTGCTATGTTTTAAATGCAGCCTAGTGTGTTGGTGCATAAAAAGTAGCTATGAAAAGAGTATTTAAGAACCTCTTGAAGTAGTAACCCCTTTCCCCCTTTTTAACAGTATATGATATAGTAGGTCAAGCATGTAGAGATTCTGTTATGCCAATAAACATTGTTGATGTAGAGATTCATATAAATGAATCTGAATTCTTCAGGCTCATACAGTTCTTGCTCCATTTGCAAATGAACAGCAATCAGTCTAACTCCAGTTTGGTTGGGCATTTTAGCAAATTGAGATTATGTTTTTTCCGAGTAATTGGAATTCTAAATTATGGCTTTGTGAATGCCAGGGAAGAGAATTTAATAAATTTTAAAAAACAAAAAACCCCTAGGGTTTTTGCCTCATAATTGTGATTTGTTCATAATTATCTGAATCAAGCCCGAATATATTCTGCTACTTCAGTGAGAGCTCAACTGACATTGAATTCAAACTGATTGCTGCTGGTAAGTTTCTTTTCCAATTTTAAGTAGTCATTGAATTTTACTTGTGACCTACAGCTGATCTATCCACTCATATTCTGTGCATTTTGTAGTGCTACTTGAGTGAATAAGCTTGGTGTCAGTGTGAAAGACAAATATGTTATTATTTCCTTTTGTTTAGAGGGAGATGAAGAGGATGAAGCTAATAAAATTGAAGCCTTGCACAAGAGAAGGAATCTTTTGGCGGCATTTAGCAAGCTTATAATATACGATATTGTGGATATGCATGCAGCAGCTGATATCTTCAAACATTATATGAAGGTAAAGTTGTAGATTTAGCTCTTTTTCTCCTGAAAATGTCAGCATTGTATGTAAGAAAAATGTAGATTGCTTTCTTCCATTGCATGATTCTGCCTTATTGAGCAGTGTTGGGTACATTGTTGTATTGGATCCTAGTTTTTCTGTTTATAAAATTGATGAGTCCTTATGAGAATAATCATTCTCTGAAAGAGAATGGGATCATCATGCAAATTCTGTCTTGCTGTTTTGAAATAAACTGATGAGATCAGTAGTATTTGAGTTCAATATTGCTGTAATGAAATAGAGCATTTGTGGGTGAGAAGGAACATAGGCTGTTTCCGCACGGCCGTCGAGGTGCCTCCAGGCCGGCAAGAATTCTGCCGGCGTGGAGGCGTGGAGGCTACTTCGCGTAATACCACGTAAGCATGCGCGGTGCCTTCTGGAGAGGCCGGCAGGCGATCCGCGATGGAAAGCCGCCAGTCTTCCACGTCCCACTCACCTTGTCCCCGTCGTCGCGCCTGCTGGCCGTAACCGAAGCCCCGCCCACGCTCCCCTCCGACCTCCAGGGGTCGGTGGACAGCGCATGGGCTTCTAAGGCCAGCAGGCCAACGACGGGACAGGCGGTGAGTGGGACGGGGAAGGGAAACAGTGTGTTCCCGGCAAAGTTGCTGTTCGCACCGGACCCGGCTGCGGCCGAATTGACGCTGTCGGGGAAAAACAACCACCCTTTAAAAGCGGTTGTTTTTCAGGGCTGCCTGACGCTCCCTGGGGGAGGCGGCGCCAGTGTTGAGCGCCTGCTGCTTAGCAGCAGCATACCTGTGCGAATGGCTCCCTGGGGTCGGCCGTTTTATCCCGTCCTCAGGGCTGCCATTAAAAGGAGGCAGATGTATGAAACTTGGCCATAGATTCTGGAAAATGACCCAAGTCCAAAATAAGGTTCAGTTTTTTTAAAAAAATCACGATAAAAAGTTATATGCTATAACTGAACCTTTTCTTTTTAGTACTACAATGACTATGGAGATATAATTAAGGAGACTTTGAGTAAAACAAGACAGATCGATAAAATTCAGTGTGCAAAAACCCTCATCCTCAGTTTGCAGCAGGTAAGACTCTTAAAGCAAACTTTTAACTTCCAAATCATACCATACACAGAGGTGTTGCTATGGTTGATGCTGTTCGTTTTCACAATATTTCTCTTATTTTAGAAGGGTATTTGGAGGTCAAAACATGGTGCCCTCTTGGGACTACTTCATATATTAGTTTTTAGAGAGTCATCTATAGAGAAATAAATTGCATATATCAGTTGCTTGATCAATAGACTTTGCTTTACTGTTGTATTTGAACTAACTAGCTCTTATTAGATTGTTTTCATGAGTTCATAATAAATGGGAAATTAATTTAAACCCAAATATTGATTACATGGTATCAGGCATCAGTGTAAACCATCTGTAGCTTCCATTAGGCACCCACTACATTTTAGTTAGTTTTGACCATTAAATTCTTTTTTTAGCTGTTCAATGAGCTTGTTCAAGAGCAAGGGCCAAACTTGGACAGAACATCTGCCCATGTCAGTGGTATTAAGGAGTTGGCCCGAAGGTTTGCTCTCACTTTTGGCCTCGATCAAATCAAGACAAGAGAAGCTGTGGCCACATTACACAAGTAAGTGCAAAATGCTCCAAAGGGAATTCATTTATGTGTGCGACTTTTTTAACGGGAATCCATTTCAGCTTGTCAAGAAAGAATTGAAATTCATCATTCTGCTTACAAATTACACACATTTGCATAAGGAAATATGCTGATGTTTCCTAATGGTAAAATAGTTAGGGAATAAATTTTTTTTGTATCAATTGAATTCTTTAAAAATTAATTCTTTGAAACGCTGGTCTGACTCATCAGGAAGATACACATTAATAATTGTTAGTCATGTGTTATTAAAAATAGATCACATTTTGAATATTGTAATTTGCTTCAATAATCTTATGGAGAGATGACTCATAAATACACACTTTTTCTTTATATATGAAATGGTCTAGATGACTTTGGGTATATAAATGGGTTATGTATAATGCATCAATTATTTTCAGCTGAAGTGTTTAAACCTAACAAACTTTGAGCAGCATTAGAAATGTGTGGACTGCTGAATTGATTTCATGATAAGAATTGCTAGGGGTAAAGTGGGAGTTGTATGAATTCTATAATCCAGTTTATGTCTATGTGACTACATTCCAGTTCTGGTGCTAGACTGCTAGCCTTAAGCAACAAGTAATGCCCTTTATGGAGAATATAGTCATCTTCATCAAAAGCCTCCTCTTGCCAGTTCATTGCAGTGACCAGCAGGATTTAGATATCAATATATACCTGCATGTTCATCAACCATCCTGCCTTACCACTGGATTCCAGTTTGAATTGTTGATTTAGTTTAAAAGTATGCTTTGTCCTGTGGAGTTCAATTAAAAAGTTTTACTAATAAAAGGTACTTCATACAAGAATAAGAATTTCCTAGCTGTGTAAATGCTTATGTGCTTTTGCATTGTATTACAGGGATGGCATAGAATTTGCCTTTAAATATCAGAATCAAAAAGGTCAAGAATATCCACCACCTAACCTTGCCTTCTTGGAAGTGCTTAGTGAATTCTCTTCTAAACTTTTGCGGCAGGACAAAAAGACAGTGTAAGTGATATGTTGTATTGTGTTGGCTGTGTTGTATACTGATTGAAAGATTATGTAATGACAATTTCTGTAAATGTATTTGGAACCCTCTTATACTTCTCTTTCCTTTATAGAATCAATTGAAATGATGCATTATCTGAATAATTTTTCAAGCTATTATTATTGTTATTGTTATTATTTAGATTTCAGTCCCACCCATTCTCAACTGGTGTTGCGCTCATGCAGTGCTTAGTAAATTTGTGACCACTATAAATGACGTCATTTTATTTATTTACATTTATAACCCACCTTTCTCATACCCTGTTTCCCCTAATGTAAGACATCCCCGAAAAATAAGACATAGTAGAGGTTTTGCTAAAGTGCAAAATATAAGGCATCCCCCAAAAGTAAGACATAGCAAAGTTTTTGTTTGGAAGCATGCCCGACGAACAGAACACAGAAAAATAAGACATCCCCTGAAAATAAGACATAGCGCATCTTGGGGAGCAAAAATTAATATAAGACACTGTCTTATATTCAGGGAAACACAGTAGTGTAAGTCAATGCAAATAAGTGGATGAGATGTCTAATAAGCAGTGCAATAGGACTAGGATTTTTGCAACCACATTAGCTTTATTATTCAGCACTAATGCAGGGTTCAGTATAATCCCAGGCTCTTAATTGAGGCCCCTTTCAGATTATTGTTCTAAACCAGATGTCATCTGTTGTTGGCCCAAGTAAAGCAACACAAAGATCAGTGTTTCATATAGCTCATTGCTATCTATGAAATGTCTCTAAAATGCTCTAAAGCACTCTGGCCATTTCAAATGGCACCAATTTTTTCACACCTTTTGCTGCAGCACATTCCTTTTTATTCCCTTTTTAACCTTCTGAGATTTGTTCTATAGCGGTATAGCACCTTAGCAATCCATTGCATCCGAATTCAGGTGATACAGCACTTGATTGCTATATCATGAGCATTGGAATGCACTGGACTGCTATGGTGCCATGGCACAAATTTCAGAACATTTAAAAATGGCAAAAAAGAACTCACCATGGCAAAAGGCATGGAAAAAGCACAGGGTTTGGGTTTTTTTTGGAAATGCTCCAGTCATTTTAAACAGCACACTGAAGCAATTCAGAAATGCAAGGAAAAACTGAAAATGGGAGAAAGCAAAAGGGCTGAGCCATGCAATGCCAACAGGCCACAATCAGCTTTGTCTGAAAAGATTTTTAAAAATCTGTTAGCAGCTGGGAGCCAAAACAGTTATGTCTTAACTCACACAAAAATCAGTTAGCAAATGGCTGCTAAAACACATTGTAAAAGCAGTTTGAAAGAGGCCCGAACCCTATCAAATGTGGGAAACATAATTTAAGACCTTAGCCTACCAAACCAGCATTACTTTTATCTTGTCAGGGTTCAGTTTGTTCACTCTCAGGCATTTAACCAGAGTAGTCAGGCAGTGGCTAAGAACCTTTACTGCATCACCAGGATATTTGGATAAGGAGATGCAGAGCTCCATGTCATCAGTACATTGATTGCACTCAACTACAAATAAAGGCTTTACATGGAGATTGAATAGCACAGGAGATAGGACTGTGCCCTGTGAAACCTCACAGGATACATGTCACACTGATGACATCTGGTCTCCAGTGATAGCCTTTTGAGTCTAGTATTTAAGGAACAATGTAAACTAATCCAAAGCAGATTCTCTGTTACCTATTTCTGTCTCTTAACATCTCAGTGTAAGTGGCAATTGGGCTTCACAAAGAACCAGCAAAGGGAAAAAAACATTCCTGCAATAACTTTGTATAGAGCATTGTTTCCCAAAGCGGGCTGTACCATCCCTGCGGGTGCTGGAAGAGGACCTGTTCAACCATGTAGTTCACTTATTTACAACTAACCAGACTAGAGCCTAGAGCAAAATATTATCCTCACTTCATCTTTAAAGTTTTACTTCTCTTATCATTTCCAGAGTTATTTCCTTTGGTCGTGTTTGTTTGTATTTGCAATTCTGAGTTTTCACAAATCACACAATAGCCAATTGCTGATAATAGCTGTTGATTGTTTGTAATAAGTAAAGTTTGTGCGTGTATGGTAAGTAGTTGTATATAAATATTTTATGCTGTAAACTTCCTTTACCTTTAAGGTTTTGATTAGTAAGAATATGTAAGGTTTTGATTAGTAAGAATATGTAAAAACGTTATTCATGCAAAATTCTTTGCTGCATATTTATTTTCTAGCTTCAAGATTAGTTCAGGGCATTGTATGTGTGGCTCATTGGGAGAGCATCTGCTTGGCATGCAGACAATCCCACATTCAATCTTGGGCATCTCTAGCTAAAACGATCAAGTAACAGGTGATGTTAAATATCTCTTCCTGAGCCCCTGGGAAGCCACTGCCAGCCATGGTGGACAATTCTGATCTTGATAGACCAAGGGTTTATTTTAGTATACGACAGTTTCATGTATTCATGTGTTCGATAAATAATAAAGAGCACCCTTCACAACTATTCTTAGGGGAGGGACTGTGGCTCAGTGGAAGAGCCTCTGCTTTGCATGCAGGAGGTCCTGGGTTCCATCCCTGGTATCTCCAGTTAAAAAGGACCAGGCAGAAGGTGATATGAAAGACCTGAAACATTGGCGAGACACTGCCAGTTTTAGTAGTCAATACTGATACTGATGGATTTGATGGTCTGACCCATCTGTGTTCATCTGTGATAGACAAGGAAAGGTGGCACATGCATTGTGTACTACAGAGTGTATTCCATAGAGATAAAATATCACTTTGCCCAACCCTCCATACCAGAAGTCAAGGCAGAACTGTCTATGATGAAATAGCTGTCAGGATACAAGTTATCTGATGGTTATGTAGAACTGAAGTTATATTGTCACTATAGTTACTTTATTCATGCTTTTCTTTTCCCTTCTTCTACCCTTTAGTCATTCTTACTTGGAGAAGTTCCTAACAGAACAAATGATGGAAAGGAGGGAAGACGTTTGGCTTCCGCTGATTTCCTACAGAAATTCATTAGTTACCGGTGGTGAGGATGATAGGATGTCTGTGAATAGTGGAAGCAGCAGCAGCAAAGCTTCTTCTGTGAGAAATAAGAAAGGCCGGCCTCCCCTTCACAAGAAAAGGGTTGAAGGTGAGTCTTGCTTTGAAAAATGCACTCTATACAGTGGAACAAGGGTGCTTTTTAACATTTGTATGAATCCACTGGGGGAGGTTATCAAGAGATTTGGAGTAAGGTGCCATCAGTATGCTGATGACACAGTTTTATCTCTCCATATCATCTGAATCTGGAGAGGCGGTCAACGTTCTTGATAGGTGCTTGGAAGCAGAAATGGCCTGGATGAGGGCCAATAAATTGAGTCCATGAAGTGGGGACACATTCTCTACTTGATGGTGCTGTGTTGCCCTGAAGGGACAGGTAGGAAATCTGTGAGTACTGTTGGACTCTGCTATGACATTTGAAGCTCAGGTGAAGGCACTGGTCAGAAGTACTTATTCCCAGCAGTTCGCCAGCTGTGGCCCTTTCTAGACATAATGGCTATAGTAATCCGTGCTGTGTTAACCTCCAGATTGGACTATTGTAATGATCTGAGCATGGGGCTGCCCTTGAAGATGGTTCAGAAGCTGCATCTAGTGCAGAACACGGCAGCAATATTGCTAACTCCTACTGCTGGCCAGATGAACATCACACCAGTCTTGGAAGAACTGCATTGGTTGCCAGTTCACAACTGAGCCCAATTCAAGGTGTTACCTTTGACACATAAAGCCCTATTGGGAGGCAGGGGACCAGGCACAACCCTGTGGCCAGGCACAACACAGCAGTGTCCTCCTAAACAGTTTCCATGTCACAACCAGCCCTGGGACAGCACTGACAGTGCAGATTTTTGAAGCTCGCAGTTTCCCATATACCCTTTCTATGCAGACAAACTTGATGTTTTCATTTACTGTTTAAGAATACAAAGTACATGTGGAGGGAGTCTTCAGTTGACCACAAGTTACAAAACACTGGTGAAAAGCTTCAGCAAATCAATCATGGACATTTCTGTTCCTGAACTAAGCTTCCAAAGAAAGCTACATTATTAATAAATAGTGCTCAAGTAAACCTTGTATTTTACTGGAGATGAAGATTATAATGTGCACTGGAAATCAACCTGGGAATAACATGCTAGATAGCCAAACTTATTCTGTTCAAAGTGACAAAAGTAGATTTACTGTTTTCAGCATTTGTCCTACATGTTTATCAGTTCCAAATACTTTCACTTTGATTATCATTCTGTTATTTTATCATTCTGTTCAATTATCTTGGTATAGATGAGAATCTTGAAGGCTCCTGGCTGAACAGGAATGACACCATTCAAACTCCAGGTGCTCTACAGACGCCACAGCTCACATCAACCGTGCTAAGAGAGAATACTCGACAAATTGGGGAGCAAATCCAGGAGCATGAGTCAGAACCTGGAGCAGAACAAGATTTCTTACACAAGTAAGTAGCAATTCCATGCTTAAGCAGTGTTGAGAAGTTCTTGTTAAAAATACTGCTAAAATTATCTTTTTAAAATGTAACCTTTATGGCATGACTAGAATTGATACTGTTTTAAAAACTTGCTTAAAAGGGCGGGGGGAGTTCAGTGAATTAAAGTATTACAGGTGTTTGAAGAGGAGTTGAATGTTAAAGACATCACAAAAGGTATCCAGGAGGCTCCTGTAATTAAGCGACATTCGTTGCAGTACCAGCAATCTTCATCTTTCTTGGCACTAAATAGTGCACTAGGAGTAAAATGTCCTTTCAACAAAAATATTGTATCCTTGGGGGAAGTTACAGACTGTTCTACCTGAGAGACTACTTCTGTCTCATGAATATTGTGTTTACTGATCCAAATCAGATCTGTTTGGAAAACCCCATCAACATGAACTGTAGAAGCATTTAAGGCATTACTAGATTGCAAGTCTTTTGGTAGGACCTTGTTAGTTTTAGCATACTACCATGTCTCACTTTAGATTTTAGGGTGATTTATTCTCAGTGGCATATCTGCCAGAGGGATATGGGATAACCCATGTCCCCAGGTGCCATCTGTGTGGTCACAAAATCAACCCCATACACCAAATCCTTCTGCGGGCCTGCCAGGCGCCCCTCAGCCCTGCCCCACAAGAGGAAGAGGCCAAAGACCAGGCTGGGAGGCAGCCAGCACCGGCATGGACCCGCCGGCAGTTTCTGCCCCCCCCCCCCCCCAGCTCAACTGCTGTCTCATCTTTGGCCTCTTCCTCTTGCAGGGCCGAGTTGAGGGGCACTTCGGCGGGCTTACGGAAGGCTTCCAGCCCAGCACCGGTTTCTGCCAGCCTCCCTATCTCTGGCTGGCCTCCGATAGAGGGGGGGGGGGGGCTGGCAGCCTGCCACAGGGAGGGGGGCACCCGGAGCAGGTGTTGCCCCCTGGCACCATTTCCCCCGATACCCCTCTGTTTATTCCTATACACTGTTATTCAGCATTAATTTAATTAGTTTAATTCTTGTTAACCTAGTTAATATTTAATTTAATAAGGATTTTTCACCATCTGTACAAAAAATGCCACTAAAAGTATCAGTTAATAACAGTGAAGACTAGGAATAAATAATCTAACCCCTATAAAAGTCTAAAAATGTGCAACTGGTGTAACTCAGTCTTCTTGGAGTACAGTAAAAATGTCTAGTATACATCTTGTGACTGACATATTCCATCTTCTAAGCCCTCAGATGCAGATATCTTGGTTGGGCCAACAAAAACTAGAAGATTTAAGTCGAAAAGACAGAACGGGAATGAACTACATGAAAGGAAGAACTGGTGTAAGACATGCAGTGTAAGTGTTGAAATTCTGTAAGCCAGGGATATGCTAGGCGAGTGAAATTTCTTACTTGTATATGGCAGCCATTAAATAAGGTTCACTTAGTTCTAATAACACCAAAAGGCAGACTTACACAAAATGGATCGGGGCTCATGTGAAAATATATTTAATGCATTAGAGACACTTTTAATTTACTTTTAGGTTGCCTTTTTCCCAACTTAGGATTTTTAAGGAGATGAACAGTAAAAACAGTAGAACAAGTAAAGACAGATATATATAGTACACACACATATAGATATAAACAGAACAAAAACAAACATACACTCACATGAATGGGAAAGAGGGTCCATGAGAATCAATCCGCACTCATTGACAGAAGACTGTGATAGAACTGTTCAAATTTCCTGGGGAGGGAATTCCATAGTTTTGGTGCCATAACTGAGAAGGTCCTTTTTCACATTGCCATTGATCTAGCTTTAGAGGGAGGGGGCACTGAAACAAGGCTTCTGAAATATGACAGTAGCATGTGTTAGGCAGTCTTTAAATTATTCTCGTCCCAAGTCATACAGTCCTCAAAAGGTCAATACTAGCATCTGAACTGGGATCCAGTGTAGGATGAACACAACTGGAGTGATAACAGTTCCTCCAACCTACTCAAGTCAGAATTCCGGTTGCTGCAGTCTGCACTAATTGTAGCTTCCATATACTCTTCAGAGACAGCCCCACCCACACACAGCACATAGCAGCAGTCTAATCTAGATGTTTTCAGGGCAATCACCACAGTGGCAGGATTTTTATTTTATTGTTTTGCCAAGAAAAGTCTGCAGTTGACTCATGATCCCAAGCTACTAAAAGGCACTCCTGGGCATCTTCACCACCTACTTATCTAGGAGGAAGACATGAGCTTTCTTGCTTCATACTAAAATCATTATCTATTCAGAGTTTAAAAGCAATATAGACTAATAACTGTACACTAGATTTTATGCATGTTTTCCTTCTCTCACTTCATAAGACGGGGCCTAATGGAGGATGATGCTGAACCCATCTTTGAAGATGTAATGATGTCTTCTCGAGGGCAGCTAGAAGACATGAGTGAAGAATTCGAGGACACCATGGTCATTGACTTGGTCAGTAATCCTCAATTTCAAACTTTTTAAAAAGCAAAATGGATAGCTGCTAGCCAGATAAGTTATTTAGCTGTCAAGAAGTATGACTTCTCTGCCTAACACCTCTTTCCATTTTCACTTTTATCCCTTAATTTTTTCTACCACTGAAACTATTCTGAGCTTCAAATAAGAATTCCTTTGGGATTGTGGGGTCACAGAATTCTTGTAGACACCTGCAGAGCCACATTTATGTAGAGAAGGTAAAATATTGTGATCTTTGTGGGAATGATCAGCATTCTTCTGCTTTTAACATTTAATAATAGCTGACTGGTACAAGTGGGGGGCACTTCTTGCATCAGTCAGCAAGTTCCGCTGGTTTGTTTTGTTCTATGACAATTTATTTTGTCTATTATACACTATTGTATACACAATTAATGTTACTACTGCAGTATACTTCCCAATGTCCTTTATGAAAAGTTGAAACGAATAAGTATTACACACTTTGCAAGAACTGAAATTGCCTTCCTATTGATGAATTTCAGACATTTCAGGTTTTCTCCCAGTCTTCAGAGTCACTAAAGATTGAATCCTTAAGATATCAGTGGCTCATGGATACCTTAAAAGATAGACTTATCCTTCCTTGGTATTAAAATTGTTTGCAAAAGTAATTAGTGTGTCTCTGTTATGGAAGTAAGACAGCATAGCTCCCAACTGTGTTATAGATGCTTCTTCTGTATATAAACCCAGATACCGAAATAATTGAATAAAATTATCCTTCCTTAGCCTCCTTCAAGAAACCGACGAGAACGAGCTGAATTAAGGCCAGATTTCTTTGACTCCACAGCTATCATTGAAGATGATTCGGTAAGATTTCACTAGGAATGTTTGCTACTTGAAAACTGCAAACATTTATCCTGTATTTAAACAATTACTGCTTTTTTCCCGTAGGGATTTGGAATGCCAATGTTCTGAAGTCTGGTGAAGACATTCAAATGTGGAACTCTGTTCTTTAGAGCTCAAGGCCTATATACTGTGATAGCTTATATGAAAAACCACATTTTTGATGTGATTTGGTTTGATTTTTAACCAAATGATTAAGGTCATTTCCTTTTTGTAATGAAAGAAGAGGAACTTCTTAATGAAACAAGGAATTTTGGCCAATCAGTCACTTCAGGAAGGCTGACCTACAAATCATTTGTTTCCCTGTCCTTGACAGTCCTTATACAGGTTTTTTTTCCTGGATGGGGAGGAGCTTTTAAATTAAAACAGTTACAAAATAAATATTGTTCTACACGTTTTCAGAAAACATTGAATGAAAGCAAAACTTTTTAACTTTATTTTTCTGCTGTACAACTTCAAAATGTTTTAACATTTGCCTTTTTATGTTTTAGAAGCTAGCAATTTTTATTAAATTTATGCCTGTCCGCCACTGACCAACAGCAATGCGATCAGCAGGCCATCCTGGCTGGAGAAGTGTTGTTTAACACACTGGATGTGACTAGCAGTATCCTCTCTGACCACTGAGAACAGACACTCTTACAAAAGAGTTTAGAAGTCAGATGTGTGCATCTCTGCCAAAAAAAAAAGTCAGATTCTGAAAAGAAAAAAACCCAGATTTTATACTTCTGAGAAGATTTATTTTTATTTATAATAGGGCATAAAATAGATGTCCACGAAGCCACTTTTCCAACAGACGCTGTGTAACATTCATTTTATAATAGCACTAGGGGAACACCCAAACAGCACATTTTCTATTGGTACTTGTTCTTTGCATTTTTAGCAACTTATACCAGCAAATAAAATATTCTCAGTAAAATAAACTGGTGGTTCTAAAGTAATCTATTTGCTGTTTCTACTACCTATTTCACGACTTGTCAGATCTGAGGTACACAAGCAGCAGCTTTCCTGTGGAGTAGAAATCATGGGGGAGGCTGGGATGAGGGTGGGAACAAGAGTCACACTTGCATTTTCAAAGCAATTTTAAATGTACCGTAGAGAAGTATCTCACTTTCCATGCCAGAAATATCCTTTTGTGCTATTTTTGTAAATTAATTTTGCCAGTTAGATTTACTGTATGTGCTGCATAAAAACTTGTGCTTAGATGGTGACGTTCTTAAGCTTACAATGGAATACAGCTACATTCTCAGTGTTAACTGTGCATTATTAAGAGTAATTATTAAATGATTTTTTTCAACAAAAAAAAGCAGAACAATCCAATAAGTAATCAGCTAATTCATTGTTCTAAGAGATTGTTTCCCAAGGTGTTGAGCACAGCTCCTATTGATTAGAACATCTGTAAAAATGAGACCTTTTGAAGTCTGGATGTCAGTGCTTGAAAGCAGATTTAAATTGGCCCAAGTTTAATGCAGACACTTCGTAAGTGCTTTCAATAACGGCTGCAAAATAATTTGGAACATGCTCCCTTTTAAAAAGTAAATTTAATACATATAAAGTGCATCCAGTGCTTATCTTTTGGGAGGAGAGGAACACATTTTCCAATCATGTTATTTTCATTTAGCATTAGGACTGTTTCCATTTTTTGGAAAATGTGCAGGTCTCAAGTTGTGGTTACCAAAAACTGTTTGACCTAATAATTCAGCCATTCCTTCAAGATAGCTGTTTAGTGTAAAGGTTTTCAAGTCACTGGGTAGTGCTTCAGGGCATAGTACAAGTTCTCTTCAAAAAGTGAACAGGAATGGGTTTCTACAGTAGCACTTCCGTTTTTTGGGCAGAGTGGCATAACTACTGCTGGTCTGATGCCATCCTAAATAAAACTTTGTGCTCCACATCCCTCCATACAAAAGTGATCATTATACAGTTCTGTAAAACAGTACCAGTTACCTCCAATGGGTTTCCAGTTCAGTTTGCATTCAATAGGTTTTTTAAATGTGTCTCCTTGATTGGTTTTACTAGTAATTCTGTAAATTGTACATTTACAATATGAGGTTTTTTTCCTTTTGTACAATTTAAAACTGATGCTTCACTTTTCCTTTAATAAACTCCTCAAAATCGCATGTGCAGTGGAGTCCTTTCCACAAAGCATTTGGAAATGGGTGCTTCGGTTTGGTCTGTCTTCCATTAAATATTTCCCAACAGTGAAGCTTGAAAAGCTGTTCATTTCATTCCTTATGTCTGCTAATTCTGCTACTGTTCAACATTCTGGACAGAGCAGACTGAGGGTTTTTTTAACTTCCCTATGGAGATTTTTCCCCGCAATAAATTATTCATTTTTTAATTCAAGGGGTCCCCCCCCCCAAAAAAAAATGTTTTTAGTAATTAAATGCCCTTGGAAGCCATTTCTGTCTCCCCTCTTCTACACAAGAAGAAGAAGAGTTTGGATTTATACCAGGCCTTTCTCTCATAGAAGGAGTCTCAAAGCAGCTTACAAACTCCTCCCCTTTCCCCTCCCCACAACAGACACCTTGTGAGGTAGGTGGGGCTGACAAAAGAGACAACTGTGACTAAGGTCACCACCCAGCAGGCTTCATGTGTAGGAATGGGGAAACAAATTTACTGCACCAGATAATCCACCACCCGTGGAACAGTAAGGAATCAAATCCGGTTCTCCTGATTAAAGTCCACCACACTTAACCATTATACCCCACTGGAACATTGGATATGTCATTCGAATACATATTAATTTAGCACGTATGGAATTTTACAGAATGGAATTCCTAGGGACTCTGCTTTCATTTGGAACATATATACAAAGAACAAGCTTCTCCCCCATATAACTGTCAGGGTGTGGCTGTGTGACACTCCAGCATTCAGTAGGTTATGTACACTTACTCTAGATACACACTTCTGTAAGTCATGAAGACCTTTACCACTGCATTGTTCAACTTTGCCAAAATAATGGTCCAAATTCTACAGAAGTTCATAATTTCCCAATAAAGCATGAAATCAGTTACTATGACCCTGCTAGAATTCTGGTGCAATAGTAGTTTTAATAAGTGTGTAACATCTCAAAAAGGTAAAGTTTTTAAACAGCTTCTGGGTCGAGGGTAGCCAGAAGCTTCATGTATGATCAACCTTTTAATAAGTTTTGACTTCATCTAAACTTGGTGAGTTACAGTCTCATTTGTCAGATCGCTGAAAAGAAAAACTTTCTTAAAGATGGGACATTTTGTCACTACAAAACTCCCTTATTTCAGGTATAAGGTTAATGGGAAATACTTCTGAGTTAAATCTGTGACAATATGAGGATTTTTTCAGAGAATACATTGGTTGTGCAGAATGGTTAAACTTTGGAATCAACATTTATAGTTGTATGGTGGTTTGCTACAGCCAGTTTGCTTCAGACATAACATATTCACTTTCTTTTTCATTACTCCTTTACATAAAATCTTAAGAGCCTCCTCCATATGGGGGGGGGGGGGAGTCAGTGCATTTGCCCACCCCACCGGCATAAGAAGCACCTACACCGATGGGGAAACTGGTGTGCAGGCACCACGCGACTCTGCAGTGGCCACACTCAGAAGTATATGCCGCCTGGGAGATGGGCCATGTCCAAGTGCGCACCAATGCATGCCAGTGGGGGGGAGGGGGAGAATTCCCCGGGGGGGAGCCAACTTTTAGTGGCTTCCACTGACCTTCCAGTCTGGGGACGCACGCACCCTCTGCAACCTTATGCCACTAAGATGTATGGCATAAGCCTGTTTAGGCTCAGGGACTATTCAGGCAGCCGAAGGGTTTTTAAATTTCCCTCCTTTCTGCGCCACCCGAAGCCCCTGTGGAGGTGGCACAGTGCCACCTTCACCATGCTGTCCCCAATTGCCATGGATCTCTCCCCATCTGGATTGGGCTTCCCACCTTACAAAGAAAATGCTTAAATGTGAATACTGGTAAACATTTAATATGAACAGATTCAGTAGCAATAATTGATCTAATATGAACCAACATTTGTGCCCCAAGAGCTAAGAGCCTTGAAAAGACAAAGTTAGAGTAAATACAAGACTGCGTAAAGAACTTGGTACCAAACTGTTCTAATGAACAGCTCAGAAGTGGGGTGTTGTGTGGTTTCCGGGCTGTATGGCTGTGTTCTAGTAGCATTTTCTCCTGAGTTTCGCCTGCATCTGTGGCTGGCATCTTCAGCCACAGATGCTGGCAAAACTTCAGGAGAGAATGCTACCAGAACACGGCCATACAGCCCGGAAACCACACAACACCCAAGTGATTCCAGCAGTGAAAGCCAACCGACAATACGAGATTATGAGAAGTGCTTTATTGACTGATCGAACTTTAGCTATTATAAGTCCTGAAGATTACGAAGGTTGCTTTAATTTGTTTACCCTGGAGTTAATGATTTAGAATTACTCAGTATTCAGCAGGCATGTCAGCTAGTTTTATTTTGTCATGTTGATAGCCTCATGTTCATTGCTTGCATCATCTCTCTACCAAGATTTTTAAATGTTTTGAATGAGGCAGTTATGCTGGTAAGTGATCTTTTTCTCTTGCATTTTTCTGATCTCTGTTAAATGTTTGGTCTTTAGCATCAGGAGCAGATTATGAATACATCAGCCTTAATGTAAAGATGAAAAAATCTCATACACAGCTGGGCTTGGGATGCTGTGTTTAATCTCAACTATATAGCAAAGGGCCTAATACGTACAGGGTTTTTTTTCTGTTTCTTATTTTGTCTAAAATTTAATACCTATTACTTTCCCAATAAACTTATGAAAAAAAGATAAGGAAGGATTTGGAAATAAGGTTATTTATATATCTTTAATTATCTAAATTGTTGGAAGTTCAGTATCAAATACAAATGATTGCAGAAGAATCCTGGGAAAATTCTCTACTTTATCAATTTTGTAAAAAGTCTTTTCACACTCTCCACTTTTAACAAATCTATATGACTTGACTGGTATTTGTTCTGCCTGCTTTTGTAAGAAACCTGGGAGTATAGAAATTGAAATGACAAAATGAAATGGAGAACTGCAGCCATGGTAATTTAAGGAATACTTTGGGTAATAATAGACTGTTTTCAGACCAATATTAATGTACATTTTGCCAGAACAGGTTGCCCTTGACCTGTTACATTTTTAAATAAGGCAGGAGCACAGAGCCACCTCAGCTAGAAGCCCTGAAACAGCAAGGAGGCCAGCAGCCTGACAAAGCTATACTGAGAGTGACTGGACAGTATGGCTTCACTGTAATTGCACACGGGTATATAGATAGCATCATAAGCCTCTCAGCTGTTATCCATATTGACAACTATCAGCCAGAACAATGCCTTGTAACAAATACAGCTCTAATGATCATATTCTCTTTTACAGCTATCATGCCCTGTAAATTACATTATTGTGTTACAATCTCCCCATACTTTATTTTAAAATCTTTTATCTCTGTGTTAACTTGTAAAGTGCTGATTTTACATCTGCAAATCTGTAGTACTCTCAGAAATCAAAATGACAGGATATCCTAACCTTAGCCTCAAGAGGCAACTTCCACAAGTTTTATATTTCAAAGTACCCCTAAGTGTTACGCAAGATTGTGAAAATTTCAGAGGATCTGAAATTACACGTATACCTAGCAGGCGCCACTAATCTTTTCCGATAGCCTGAGAAGGGTGAATAAATTCAAAGTGGGATGTTAGCATGCTTCTTCCAAGGGTTGGATTGCTTCTTGCTTGCCAGCACTTCTAAATCACGGCAGATGCGAAGGCGAGTAGTGGAGGGCTGGATAATGTCATCAACAAAACCTGTTAAACACATTAAGATGAAATTATTAGTGAGGAAATACTGGTGTGGTTGAACATGTTGGGACAGCTCCAAGTGTTGGAAATAATTATCCAGGACTAGCAACCAAATTTAGATGCAGTGCACATTAGGTCTCTGATTACGCCAAAGTTATTATTTATTGTGAACTGTCCTAAAAGAAGTGAGGAACAGCTAAAATGCATTCTGTTTTTTTTATTAAGGTAGCTATGATCCCTTTATAATTAGCGAAGGGGAGGTAGAGTCATGGTTATTGAAATATGAATATGGAATTCCAGTGTTAAAACATATGTACATAACGACATGTGAAAGAACATTTTGTCCCATTTAATTTTTATGGTATGTCAACTTCTAAATACAATCTGAAACACTTTAGAACATGCTATTTAGCATACAATGATGGCATCACTCTATAGTCACTGGAATAAATCTTGAGGTCTTAGACAAGCTCTCTGAAGGCCTAGGTGTATCACTTTAAAGCAAAGCTTCTGGGTATTATTTTACCACTCTACCCAGTTAATGGTGACATCTACCTCCAACAGAAGTTTTCCACTGGGAGAATAGCTTGTTGCCATGCTTCTACCAACTGAGTGTACCTGTTGTCTGTATTTATTTACAGTGATTCTATCCTGCCATCTGCCTGGTCAGGGCCACAATTATTTATTTATTTATTTATTTATTTATTTATTTATTTATTTATTTTAATGAACAGATAAAATGTTTAAATAAGAGGGCAGCAAATTAAAACACACAGCAGGCAGGAATTACTGAGGGAATGCATCAGGAAACAAATCTAAACCCCACTGGTGGATGACCACAATAGAGACAAATGTCCATGGGGAAAGTGTCCCGTAGTTTTGGTGAAAATGCCTTCTCTCAGTCGTAAGGGGTACACATTTGACTGAAACTACCGCAGCTCTACCAGAACATAAATGCACAAGGTGAAAAAGGCAAAAGGAGGAACTCCAAACTCTTCATTTGCCACATTCAGAACACCTTCACAGTACAAACCGAAAACCCATTACACATAGATATTGCAGTGCAACTTAGTACCATCAAGCAGGCAGTCCCATTCACCCTGGTACGGATACTCTGATAAGATCTGCTGATCTAACCCTTCCCCCCTCCCCCACTTACTTGAGTTCACCCAGCAGCAAAAAGCCGCCTGCTGAAAAAGTATCCTGGTGGGAACTACACCTCCCAGGAGACCTTGCGGGGGGGGGGGGGAGTATAGTTCCCACCTGGGAAGTGGGGGGTATGGGAAGTGGAGGGCTGGAGGGCAGGGTGCAGTGGGGGATGGGACCCAGGCACCATTTTGCCCCGGGCGCCATTTTCCTCCCCAACGCCACTGTATTGCCCACATTTCTTCTCCTAAATAATGTAATTCTTCATATAAATGCTGAGACTTAACAAAGCAGAAAATAGACATCCACCATCTTTGGATGACCAGCCCCATTAAGAAAAAGTAACTTCAGTTAAATATGTATGGGTGAAGAAGAATAAAAATTCCAGAAGTGTCTCTGGATTAAACAATGCTAGGCATTCTAGTTTAGCTCTACAATTGAAGATATGTCTGTGGTAAATCTTCTATGGCAACCTGTATGTTTTTCAGTTCCTTCCTAATAAAATTGACAGAGCTTTTCAAATTGTGAAAATCTGTGCCTCCTGCTTTTGAAGAAGTCACATAAAGAATATAGAAAGAATACAGAAATAGCATAGACTACATAGAAACCAAAGAGAAGTGGTCGATAAAAGGCTCTGATTTGTAGAAACTTGAGACAATCATACCTTTGGTTGCTGCAGGGAAAGGATTTGCAAACTTTTCCACATATTCTGTTTCAGCATTTTTCTCCTTTCCTCTGAAAATGATCTGGACAGCTCCCTGAAAAAGTAAGCACGTGTATATTAAAAAACTGAAATATCATTGAAAGCTTGAGAATATGGTTTAACTTATTGTGTCTGAAGTAGAAACTGAATGAAAAGTGACCAAAGCAGGAAAAAATGCTCCGTTGTGATTACTGGGTACTCAAAGTGAATGCTGCCTCCACTTACCTTGGCCCCCATCACTGCTACCTCTGCTGTTGGCCAGGCATAATTTGCATCTCCTCTTAAGTGCTTTGAACTCATCACATCATAGGCCCCACCGTAAGCCTGCAAAAGGAAACAGCAATAGCAGCCAATCAGGATTTTGTGTGTTTCTATCCTATCACTGTTAAAAAAAGGAACAAGTCCCAGGGCATCAATTTGAAATACTCTGCAGTATAATTCCTTTTTATTTATAATCTGATTTCACCATCTTCTCAATATGCATTCACCTTTTCAAGTTCAACTAGTCAATGTAAAGTGATTCCTGCCTTCATACACTGAAGGCACAATGGGAAGCTCCTAAAATATGTTTTATAATACCTTACAGCATTTTGTTTTCAAAGCTGCGAGATGCAGTTATTAAATTATGGAAATATTTACTGATCTTGTAAAGCTAGAGAACAAATCATTTAATAGTTTTTGAATTAAGCCAAGTGTAATGGCTAACTCTATCTCTATAAAACATTCTAAGATTTAATGTAATAATTTCAAAGTATTTTTTCACTGCCAGACCAGCAATTTATAGTCCACAGCTGTTTCAACTGAAAAAGTGCAAGATTCCCCAAGAGACCAACTGAAATCCCTTTTATCATATACAGTGAGTGTGTATATACAAACACACACATGAGACAACCATCTGTTGCAGTGTTCTAAGGTGAAGAAATCACCCCAGAGAACAAAGAGATTGGTCTATCTCTGTAACTTTACACCACGATTGGGAATTGCTGGGGGTTGGTGGGGTTGATATTTACTCAAGGATGAGGAAATCTGAGTCACTACTTAGGTAGAACTATATAAATAAGAGGGCAGCAAATTAAAACACACAGTAGGCAGGAAGAAATTATATAAATTATTGGGGGAGACCCTACCCACTCCCAATTCTGGTTCCTCTGCTCTTTCCTACATTTTTATGCAGTTAAAAATAAATGCCAGAATCCTTTCTTGCAGTCTTTTTTTTGGATAGGAAGGGAACAAGGCTTTTTCTTCTAATGCTGGCAAGGTGCCCAACAGCCAACTGCCAGGGAAGACAAAACCAGCTGTCATCAAGGCCCAAACGAGATCCAGCTCCTCGGCCCATCCCCCCTGCCAGCCCTTCTCTCCTCTTTGAGACATCAATATGTTTAATACACAACACAGTAGAGTAATTTTAGATTTTTGTAGGTTACTTTGAGAAGATTTGAAACCACCAAAAAAAAGGTTGGTAAATGCTCAAAAGCAACTGCTCTCATAGTCTATGGCCACCCAGCCCTGAAGTACTGTGTTTAAGTAGTGGGCCATTAAATGCTGTCTACAACAGCACAAAAGGGCTGCTGGGTGCACAAAGGGCTATATTAAGACAGAAAGCAAACAAGTATAACTTGTAAGTAAAGATGCTGATTAGGTCAGCAGAACCAGAGCAGGCAAATTTCAAATCGTTCTTGAATGACTTTACCTTTCGTGTTATAATGGTAATTTTTGGCACTGTTGCTTCTGCAAAAGCAAAGAGGAGTTTTGCCCCATGCCGTATGATTCCACCATATTCTTGAGCTGTGCCTGGATACAACAAAAACACAACAACCCTTACAATTGCTTCCTCCAGGAAAAGATATTTAATAGGAAACTTTATACAGCAATTCTCAATAATAGAAGTTAATGTCAAAACACTTATCTGAGCAATAAAAGCAGGAGTGGAATTTATGATTGAGCCAGATATCTGTAACAAGAAAGATAACCAAATCTGGCTCGTACCCTATGCCTTTCTTCTGCTTGTACAGTGCCCTTTTCCATTCTGGTGGTCATCCTCCACTGTAGAATACATTCCTCTAGTAGATACACTTACTCACACAAACTAATATCTTCCAATGAGACAGAAAGTACCATACCATTTGTATGTCACTTGGTTTGACTGAAAGCATTCTAGGAGACCATTTTTTAACCTACAAGGATATATATTATTCTATTTTTCAGTAGTCTGGGATTAAATGGTCTAGAAAACCTTCCAAGTATGTTAGGCTTTGGTAAAGCAGCACATATGTGGTTATCACAGGCAATCAATAACTGTTTAAGGCAGGGATTCCTGATGTGGCACCTACTTCTTTCTTACCTAAATAATCTCTTCCCCAATACAAAGAGCCAGTCCTAATTTCCTCTACCTAGTTTAAGCAGACGCTGCTTCAGAAGAGCTCAAGAGGCACTACCTTTGTCTTTAAGGAGCACCCATTCAAAAGCAACTGTCTCTAGGATGACACCTGGTGTAGAACATCCCAACATATCATGAGTGGCCCCAGATCTCACGGTAGCCATTTTGTGGTTGGCTGCACCCACCACTCCATTTAGTGGTGATGCTTGCTGTTCTCAAAGTTCCACAAGTGCCCATAGACTCAAAAAACCCTAGTCTAACAGAGGTAAAGGGCTAACAAAATGGTCAAGATGCAACTAGAACAAAGATATACACACAACCTCCATAATGCTACCATGTTCTATGACAGGCAAAGCTATGAAAGCTGTACACATGGCTTTAATTTTTCACTCCCAGTGCTGAATAAGAACAGCACCTATGCAGGTTTCATAGCCATATACAAATCAAAGGATTATTAATTCCTGATTAAAAACTTTTATGAAGCTAATTCATTGCTTGTGAATTAACAGTGAATAATCAGTCAAATCCTTTTACTCCACAGCATTAATTCTACCAAGGAATACATTAACTTTGTATGAATAAACACCTGTTGCTGCAAAAAACAAACTCTCAAAAGCTTATAGAATAATAAAGGCATCAGTCTTTAAAGGCACCACAAACTCTCTTGTTCTTTTGTGTATGAATAGTAATTTTATTACAATAACAGTTAAATGTGTCTGTTGTGTACTACATAAAGTAACAAGAAGTATGCTCCATAAAGAACAGCTCCTTCCACTACTAAAACGCTGGCTCTGCCAGTCTCCTCGCAAGAAAAGGCAAAATCCAGCGCCTTCTATGCAGGATCTGCCACAAAACCTTCTATGTTTTGGGCCCTAAATCCACCTGGTTGGGCCCTAAATCCACCTTGGGCCCTGCCTAACTCCTCCCCCTCCTTTTCTTTTTTGGCCTTTAGATCGGGCGCCTGTGTATATGTGTATATGTGTTTTACACAATCTTGTTATTTTAATTTATTTATTGTTATTAACTGCTGATTTTAATGGGTTAATTTTATATTGTATCAATTGCTGTGGGAAACAGCCATGTTGTGAGCTGCCTCGAGCCCTTCGGGGATGAGGCGGCCTATAAATTTAATAAATAATAATAATAATAAGGCAACATATAAGAAGGATCATGTTCTCCCTTCCGTTTCTATAGCCAGAATGCAAAATGCTTGATGTTAACCAAAAGGCCCTAAAGAAGCTTGGGGCTGGGGTACCTAAAGGACCACCTTCTCCCACACTGTCCAGCCTGCCAGTTGATTGTCTTCAACCAGGGAGCAGCAGTGGCGTAATGGTTAAAAGCAGGTGTACTCTAATCTGGAGGAACCGGGTTTGATTCCCCGCTCTGCCACTTGAGCTGTGGAGGCTTATCTGGGGAATTCAGATTAGCCTGTACGCTCCAACACATGCCAGCTGGGTGACCTTGGGCTAGTCACAGTTCTTCTGCGCTCTCTCAGCCCCACCCACTTCACAGGGTGTTTGTTGTGAGGGGGGGAGGGAAAGGAGTTTGTAGGTCCCTTTGAGTCTCCTATTCAAGAGAAAGAGAGGATATAAATCCAACTTTTCTTCTTCTTCCCAAGCTCTGCTCTCTACAACCCTCACCAGTAGAGGTGGTGGTGGTGGTGGTGGTGGTGGTGGTGGTGGTGGTTGTTATTAATTTGATTTATAGGCCGTTTCACCCCCAAAGGGCTCGAGTTAGGTGGTGGATAGGTGGATGATGACCAGATAGGGCTTCGGCTGCTTAATTTCAGGTGTTTCGTTCAATATTGATAATTCTTATATTGCTATTTTCATGATGTTATAGTGTGCATCTTTAAAAAAAACTTTGAGTCACATTTTGCAGGTCCCTGAAGAGGTGGTATGAAAATTTTCCAAATAAATAAAATCTATCAAGGAAAACATACCTGGTAAAAATCCAGGCACATCCACAAAAGTTATCAGAGGTATGTTGAAAGCATCACAAAATCGGACAAAACGAGCTCCCTTCACAGAAGAATTTATATCCAGGCAGCCTAATTTTAAAAAATAGATATATAATACTATTTAGGACACATCAATTGCCTCACACACAAATACACACATCAGTTACACTAATTTTTCAGTCAAAGAAGGAGGGTGTTCTTGAGAGATGCAAAGGTATAAACACCAGGGATTAATTTCCAGCTTTCTGTCTCCCATGCTGACAGGCACCCTTCTTCTCCAGTTCTTATTCCCTCAGACCTGCATTCCTAACTATCATTACGGTGTTCACAGTCTAGGTTCTTCAGACCTGTCTTTCAATTTCCATTTTCAGTGTTTCTCCTTTTCTGTCTCATTGAGTATTTTCAATTAAATTAATGCAGAGCTTACTGCTTAAGTCAAGGTGATGTGGAAGAACTGCTCCTCTGAAGAAGCCTTTGACAGGACCAGAGAATCCTGCAAAGATTACCTACACTGTATCTTCCCCAATCCCAGACAGGAGAGCCCTGCAATTTCAACAGCTGACCAATACAACTCCAAGGTGGAACCACAGAGGGCAATTCACCCGCATCAGACTCTGAGGTAGAGGAGAAGTCTGGCACCATTTTGGACCAAACAACTAAGGCTCAAGAAATTAGCACTGAGCAAGCAGCACCAGTAGACCTGGGTGGGCAAGTAACTTAATTGGCTTAAACTCTTCCAAATCCCTCCCCACCCTCAAATGCCCACTCAAAGCAAAGCCTTCTAAGACGTGACTGACCATAAAGGAATGGCTAAAATGTGTATCACAAGAAAGCACTAGCTCTGTTTCACTAAAACAAGATAAGGCCCAAACGCCCTCTGGTAAGAGTATCAATTCAGGGGAGACAAAAATCCCATGCAGCATTCACCCATCAAGAGTCAGTCAGGCAGCTTATTTTTTTCAAGTAGCATAAGGTAACCAGAATAATTCAAGTTACTCTGACCACTAAAACAGACAGCAAGAAGGTTCTAACTCCCAAATGATGCCAAGACCCAAAGAAGCACACATAATTGAGTCAGAAGACTGAGCATCCATCAAAGTGGAAGAAGAGAGCTCTTTGATGAGATACCGTGTTTCCCAGAATATAAGACAGTGTCTTATATTAATTTTTGCTCCCAAAGATGTGCTATGTCTTATTTTCAGGGGATGTCTTATTTTTCTGTGTTCTGTTCGTCGGGCATGCTTCCAAACAAAAACTTTGCTACGTCTTACTTTCGGGGGATGCCTTATATTTCGCACTTCAGCAAAACCTCTACTATGTCTTATTTTTAGGGGATGTCTTATATTCGGGGAAACGGTACCAGTGCAAGTGTATAAACTATACAACTGTTTCCTCAAGAGGACCCCTCTCTTAGTTGTGAGGGTGATGGAAGTCTTGCTGCTGTTAGATAACAAAGAGAATGTTTCTGAGATGGGAGTGCAGATTGGCCATGGGTGGGGGTAGTCACGTAATAGCCAAACCTCTCCTGTGTTGATCCTCACTCCTGACTTAGCAGATCTGCTGAGTTAAGTTTTAATAACCAGCTAGTGAATAATATGCCCCTAACCTGGATTCAGACCACTATTTTAAGGACCACTTTTTTTTCACAACATGATAGGGATTCAGTAAAAGGCCAGAATGAAAAATAGAGATGGAATGTAGCTAAATAGACAGATAGAATTTATTAATAGGAGTCTAAGTACAAGCATATGGTCAAAGTATAATTAAAATATGTCACAGTACAAAAACCGGAGCCACCTGTACCCAGTCCCACAATATAGACAATTTTTAAAGCTGTGTATATCTCACTAAAAGTTGAAAAGAAAAAGGGAGAAGTGGAGGGTCAGCAAGAACCACTGAGAATGTTAAGAAAATACGCTCAGATATTGCAATTAGGAACTGACATTTTCCAGCTTGTTTTTTCCACTATGAAAATTTTTAATAAATTCACCCTGTCCTTACCTGATGCCACTCTAGGTTGGTTGCCAACTATGCCAACAGTTCTTCCATTCATTCTTGCAAAGCCAACTATGATGTTCTTGGCATAGGAGGGCATGATCTCAAAGAATTCTCCCTCATCAACAATCTGCACAAACGAAATTCAGACAGCTTATCGGTATCATGCGAAGTAGATTTAGCATTAAAGATAGCTGAAGGGGATTTCAAGAGATTTACTAGTAGTAGGACAAACCTGTCCGATGAGGGTTTTATGCACAATTAGAAAGATTTAAAGTAGATAAGAGAACACACAGCTTTGAAGATCCCAAGACTGAATCTGAAATAACTATGTAAGAATGATGAGCATGTTATTGCCAAAATGACTTCTGTTGATATCATACACTTACAACTGAGAGCAGCAAAGAGAATGCATAACCCGTTTTTGATATGGAATTACACTTCACCTAATTCATCCATTTTGAATTGGCTTGCATCCACCATACCATGAATAATGCAAAGTCAATAAGAAGTTTCCATTTCCCCTCTTCTTGCTGCAACCCACTGAGCACTCTAAAGTTCTGCCTCTTGCAGGAAGGAGAAGCTCATGTGCAGAATGAGGGAACAAAATGGAGGTCAACATTGGAAAAATAATCTCAACAAAGTGCCCTTCAACCAGCAGAAAATGACTATAGGACCGTGGTGGCAAACCTTTGGCACTCCAGATGTTATGGACTACAATTCCCATCAGCCTCTGCCAGCATGGCCAATTGAACTCCAATTGGCCATGCTGGCAGAGGCTGATGGGAATTGTAGTCCATACCATCTGGAGTGCCAAAGGTTCGCCACCGCTGCTATAGGATATACAACATGACTTTTACCACATAACAAGCAACAAGCAATTGATAATAAACAGCAGTTTAGCAACCTGCAAACCAACAGAAGTTTATGAAACTGCATCAAAATCCTGATGCAATAAACATTAATGCAGTGTATATAAATGCAAAGTCTATATATCCCATCACTAGTAATACCTGGGTGTGGAGCTTACCGCTTGTACAATATCCACCATGTCATAAGCTTTAGTAGATTCCATTGGAACAATCGCATCCAACTCAGGAACCAATCGGTTGCTTTAAGCAAGTGGAATCAAAAGAACAAAAAATACTTATAATCAACATTCAAAAAAGGAAAATATTCCAATAAGAGGTGACCCTTTTTCTTAATCCAAGACAATTTGATTGAAAACCAGGATCTTGAGTCAGCCTACCAATGAATCTGAGGGATCATCTTTAGCATACTGCATTTTCAGACTTTACAGAACAGCTTTTTTCCCTCCACTACCAGCAAAACCAGTAATAGCTAAGTTGTACCAATGACAGGCGAGACTAGAAAAGGAAATTCAGATATCAATGAAGTCTCAACAGTACACAGCAGCAGAACTGCATCAGTATAAAATTATTCCAGTTCGTTTTCTACTTCTCACATCTGAGCAAGCATTTCTCTGGAGGAAAACAGCTTGGGAAATTCTCTGATAGGTTGCTTATCTTCCAAAACAATTAAGCAATGCCCAGTTTTTTTTCCTTCCCTAGAGATATATCCCCTGGAGTATTTGACAAGATAAACCTCCATCTAGGGACTTCTACTACTGCAGAAGGTGGGCTGGCTATCTCCCAGGGCACAGTCTGATTCTACATGCACCTAACTTTTGTAAAACTCTACCTGCTTACCAAGAGTCATGGCATTCACGGACTGGAGCTGGATCTTTGTTACTAAGAGGTAGATAATTAAAAAACTCTCTGAGATTGAGTAAAGCATCTATGTCATTCTCAAAGGCACGGTGTGCAACGCCTGCAGAGAACAAAACAAAAGCAATCTGACTTTGCAAGGACTCTACTGAGAGATCATGAATACATAGCAAGATATGCATTACCTACAGCATCATAGTAAACAAAGACCATATGCAGCTATATTCTCAAGCCATACTAGCTAACATATTTTTAATGCATAGAAAGCAAAGTACAGGACATCTCTTTGTAATAAGACAGATACTTCTTGTTACACCTGTAAACAAATTATACAAAATAAATGTTGTAGTAACTGAATCATTAAAGGATATGGGGTTGGGTGTCATCTAAGCTCCATGTATGGAAACATGACTTCCCTTCTTCCACTTCAGCCCAAAAGACCCACCAAATTGTTGCTGGAAGACAGGGGACCCCCAGGAGCAGCAAGAAAGTGCAAGTTAGAGGGCTGCCATGCAGGGAGAGAATTGGGGATCTTTTTTCATGAGATTCTTCATACTAAATACATTTCAGTCACATCTCAATGAAATTGCAAAACAGGAGCAAACGGCAATTCAGCCATTTCGCCATTTCTAACCTGACACGGATGTATGTGTTTTTGCACCTCCCAGTTGCTCCTGAGTAACATCTTCATTGGTTACTGATTTGACTACATCAGGACCAGTTATGAACAGGTAAGACGTATCCTGAAAAAAACCAAAATGCAAAGTGTGAGGTTCAGGATGCAAGAATCAGGTTCTTCAGTTCTTAAACGTTTGCAAAACAGAAATACTTAAAAAAAGGTTTCTCTGTTTTTTAGACAATTATTTTTACCATTGGACATAATCAAAAGATCTGAACGTGAACAGCTAACTATTATATTCTGAAATATCAATACATTCAAAACCTTGACTGGTATGCTTTTCTTTCACCCTAGACTTATAAGGGACCAAAGTGGCGCCACTTCTAGATGCTGGCAAAAAAACAACAACAATGCAAGCATTCTAATAAAACCAACCCTCAGATTGTGGGGGGGACGGGACTGTCCTTCTCTTTATGACAGAACACACAGAAGGTAATACAAAGGCAGAAAACAAATAACACAACAGGAAAATGTAGGTTTTGTACAATGGAAGAATGCCAGAGAAATCATTAGCTGGGACAAATCAGATAGTTGATCAACAGCAATAGTCCTCTCTTTATGGCATGCTTACATTTGCTTCCTAAACCCATGACCCCATGCTATCCCACCAAAACATATTCAGGCCCCTGATGTTTGATGAAACTTCAAAGGCAACAATGACTAAATCCTTACCTTTACCATGAATGTGAAATCTGTTAAAGCAGGAGAATAGACAGCACCTCCTGCACAAGGGCCCATGATAAGAGAAATCTGCGGAACTACCCCAGAACATAAAACGTTTCTCTGCAAAAGGAAACAAACACCTTTCCTTTATACACTTCCTCAACCAAAGATCCCAAAGCAAGTTCTGTAATATGATAACCACACTCCTGTTAAGGTTTTGCTATGTAAGTGTTCACTATGAACAAGGAAAACATATTTTAGAAACTCCGCAGCCAAAAAATGGATCTGCTCTAGTTTTTTTGAACTACATGAAGTTGCCTTTCACAGAATCAGACCACTGGTTCAATCATCAAGGTCAGCACCATCTGTCCTGACAGGCAGCAGCTCTCCACGGTCTCAGGCAAAGCTCTTTCACATCATTCGCTACCTGACCCATTTAAGTGGAGATGCCAAGGACTGAATCTCAGACTGCCTGCTTGCAAAGCAGATGTTAAACTCCTGAGCCACCAATACCTCCAATTTCACTGATCCACTAACTAGGACCCAAAGGGCCCTTCCACAAGCAGCATCTGCACAAGGAGAGATCTGAAGGGGGTTTTTTTTTTGGGGGGGGGGTGTCCACTTAAGCAGCAGCTATATATGCAGCAGCTCACACTGTTCCCAAAGTTCCCCCCAACCTCAACAGAACCTTTCTCACTTGGGCCATTTCCACACGGCCACGCTGGGGGTTGGGTCGGCGTACATGACGCCGCCCCACCCCCCCCCCCCCCCCCGGGACTGTTTGCACGAACGGTCCCGGAAACTACCGGGAAGATGGCACAGGAGGCTGTATAAGGTAGGAGACGTCAGGAAAGATTTATTCTGCCAGCAGAGCTCTCTTCATGCTTCTTTGGAACCAGTTCCAAGATCCCAAATTCCCATCTCCTGCCTTACCAAATTAACCAGACAATGAATGGTGTGCATCAGAAATAGAAGACGTGAATCTGAGATTACACTCAGCAGCCTCTATACCAAACCACATGTTGAATATCTGTAGCAGCCACTGCTTCTGACAACTGGTACACACAGATGAAGTTCAAAAACCTTGAAAGTGTAGCTTTCAAGCAAGGAAAGAGATAATGCCTTAATGTTCATTCAACCACCTAAAATGAATGGGGATTCCTTCTTTCTGCCACAATGTCTGCAACAGCTCCCTCCTTGCCAAGGGTGGGTTGAAAAATGACACCAATTATGCGCTATAACGGCCAGAAAAATACTCACCTAATGCTACTACTAAACCATTTTTCAGGAGGAATGGACAAGAATGGCCCTAGTAGGTCTGTATTGGGATAGGGTGCAGTGCCCTGGTTCAAGGCATTCATTCAGTGGCAGAACTCCTGCTTTGTGTGAAGCAGGTACCAAAGTATCTTCAGTCAAATCAGATGTTTGATCTATTTATTTATTTATGTATGATTTGCCTTTCTCACTTGGACTCAAGGTGGGTTACACAGAGTCAATACAATTGACAGATGGGACACTCAATAAAAAATATAATAGAATACAACCAGATGCCTAAAAGCAGAACTGAAACACAGCTTCAGTATTAACATGACACATTAAATTATGCAAAATTCCATAGTAGGATCAACAAGCTACAGCTCCCTCCGGAGACCCTCGTATCTGTGGAACCGCCTCACCCCATATTGCCCGCAGAGGACGCTCAGATCCTCCGATAAAAACCTTCTGGAAGTCCCAGGCCCCAGGGATGTGTGATTGGCCTTGAGCGGAGCCAGGGCTTTTTCTGACCTGGCTCTAGCCTGGTGGAACACTCTGTCTGTGGACACCACGGACCTGTAAGGTAGGAGGGGCTGTGAGAGTTCTTAGAGATCTGGGATTAGCCCAGAGTCACCCAGTAGGCTTCATGTGTAGGAATGGGGAAACAAATCCAGTTCACCAGATAAGAGTCCGCTGCTCTCAACCACTACACCACGCTGGCTCTCTTACCTTTTGTAAGTGCTGCACCAGATCACAAATTATAATCAGAGAAACTGGAAAAGGGAAGCTGAGACTAAAATCTGAGAGCTGCTATGGCTTTGAGAATTCACAACCACAGTGGAAATATGACAGACTAACCTTCCTCTCCTCACTTACAGATCCTGTATTGGGGGTGGGGGGAGATATGCATTTTGTCCCCGAATGAGAAGATCAGTATCTCTGACCCTGAAGTGGCAAAAGAGGAAATGCAGAAACCATCATGCTTCCTCTGTAGTTGTCTCTTCAGATTGTTTTTAGCAGCCTACCTAGTTTTAATTTAGTTATACATTTGTAGGTGCAAGGATCATCCTGCTTACCTGTTAGGCTTCTTACCAAAAAAATATCAGCATAACCAGCCAGTGACTCTACCCCTTCTTGGATACGGGCCCCTCCTGAATCGTTCAGTCCAATCACAGGAGCACCAACCATAACAGCCTGATCCATGATCTGGGCCAACAGAAACTTAAGATTAGTCAGTAATTTACTGCCATAATTCAAACACATAAAGCAGCCCATTGCTGGCTTACTCAAATGTTCACTCAGACTTTTAAGAGCAGATGAAATACTTAACTAACAATATCAATTTCCTGCTATGGCCTCTACTGATAAACTATTAGTTCACAACCCCTGCCCTTTCATCCAACTTATTTATACTTGTTCACTGCAATTATGGGAAAAAATGTTTTAAAACAGCTGCTGCTGGTCAACAAAGTTGGATAATGAAACAAACAAAGAGATACTAACAGTTAGCAATTTAAATTAAAACATTTTTAATTACTCAAGATAACCCTCAGAAAGGACTATTAATAGTAATAAAACAGTATATTTCATAAAACTTAGCTATGGTACTTTCCAAAAAGATGCATTTTTGCTAAGCTGTGTGTGTGTATGTGTTAAGTGCTGTTAAATTGCTTCTCACTGATGGTGAACCTATGAATCAATGTCCTCCAAAATGTCCTATCATTAACAGCCTTGCTCAGGGTTGGCCAACTGTAGCTTCCTTTATAGAGTCAAGCCATCTCATGTTGTGTCTTCATATTTTCCTGCTGCCTTCAACCTGTCCTTTCCAGTGGCATGAGTCCAATTCCAATGAAAGTCAGTTTCAGGTAGCCGGCTCAGGATTGACTCAGCCTTCCATCCTTCCGAGGTCAGTAAATTGAGTAGACAGCTTGGGGGGGGGGGGGGGGGTAAAGTGTAGACAACTGGGGAAGGCAATGACAGAGCACACCATAAACATAGCCTGCCTAGTAAATGTTGTGATGTGACATCACTGCACGGTAAACAATGGCCTGGTCCTTTTTATCTTGTCTTCTCATCATGTGATCAAAGAATGACAGTCTCAGTTATTTTAGCTGCTAGGGACAGTTCAGGACTGATTTGATCTAGAACACAGCTAAGACCTCATATATACCACTGCAAATCTGTTGATTAATATGGTACTGTAGGCTTTAAATGTCCAGTATTTTTATTCTATGAAAATCATAGCTTCTGGAATAACAAATGGACATCAAATCATTAAGGAAGAAAAATGCAATATTTAGGAAGAGGGAATTTAGTAGCAATGGGATAAAAGTCAGGGAATACGAGAGGGCTAGAATGGATGGATTGAACGAGAAGCAAGTTTTTAGTGTAGGGAAATAAAACATCTCATAAGTGAACAGGATGGTTTGGGAGGAGAAATGTTCAATACGTTTTTAAAGGAAATCTGCCTCATAAGAAAGTGTGTCGGTTGCTGATTTCCTTGCAGCACGGATTCTCATGAACCAGGAGCTATTTTCAAGCTGTGTGACCAGTGTTCAGTCTCTGCATTTTGCCACTTCCCTGCACCCAAAATTTTGTTGCAGTTACCTTCTACAATGCCTACCTTGCAAACCTTTTGAGCGTGAGCTCCAGACAAACTGCCTCCAAACACAGTGAAATCCTGAAGGGACAAAAACTGTGTTAAAGTCAAATATAAAATGCCAAAAATTCATGCTGAAACTTGTTTCTTCTTTGTTTCTCAACAATAGCTGAAATCTGGGAGAGAAAAACTTGTTACTCTTTAGCACTTCAATATCCTTGATTTTAAAGAAACCGTGAACAGCCTGAAAATTTTTGACACAATCGTCCATAATATTAAAAAGTATGATAAAGCCCTCCAGGAACCCAGTCATGTATGTGTGTGAAGGGATGGGCATAGGGCTCAATATTTATTTATTTAAAATATTGATATCTCATGTCGTCAACTCAGTGTGCACCTGAGATAGCTAACAAAAGCAAATTATTCATAAGAATGTACAAATGTTTAAAACTAAACACATAAGTGCCACAAACAAAAAACTACGTAACTAAACAGGGGATGCTTAAAAATCAAGTTAACAACGTATTATAAATGCCAGTTACCAACAAAGAAGGAAACTAAACAAAAAACAGCACATTCTCTCAGCATGGAGGGTTAGTAAACTGCAAGACAGCAGGGTTCAATAAACTGGTCTGTTCCTAGGGTTGCCAACTAGCCTGGAGAAAAAAAATCCTGCCCCTTTAATAGAGGTTATGCTATTAACCTCCAAGCATAAAAAGCTTCAACCCCTGTCTCCCATACATTCAGTCTCTATTAAAGGGACATTTCTTCAGGCTAGCTGACAGCCGTGCTCGTACCCTGCCATCCATTTCCCCTGTTCTATTTTGCCCTCCCTTTCTGTTTGTATCTGCTAAATTCTGGGGTAAAATTTTAGGGGCTGCAATGAGTCAGGGATAGTGACTAAGTTCGATTCCATGGACTTCATGCCCCTTAAGGTTTGATGTTCCAGAGTGGGATGCAGAGTGGGTTGCAGTCATTATATCAGCATATGATTAAACAACCACGATTAATACTAATTTGTATTCATTTCATTAGATTGCAGTCTATTAGAAGTCATACTACCTCTAGAAATGTCTTTCTTTGACACGAGAAAGAGAACTGCTTTGACAGATAAGAAATCTGCACCTCCACCTTAGGTTGATCTCTTCTAGTTATGTGTCTCTCATGCTCTCTGACCACGCTTAATTTAATTGGTTAAATATAATTTGAACACAAAACACGGTTAATTGGCAACTCCTATGACACTCTCTTAATGTCACAGGAAATGTATGCCTACAGATCACTAAAGCAGAGTCTGCTAGGTTTTGAAAGACAATTTGCTTTAGCAAATAACATCTGTGTGCCATTAAATTCTGGCATTACTCTGCTCAGGGGACCTTAGCTTCAAATTTTTACAACCTAACTTCGCCTCAATTATGACACGCCTTTATGCTTGCTAGATTAAATGCTCTTCCCTCAGCAGTCCTCTCAGGAAGACATGCAGGAACACCTCATCAAGAAAGACTTTGCCCCTGTGGAAACCAAAGTACTGAATCTATCCCTCATGCTCTTTTTTAGCGTGACTTTTATGTCAATCTACGCGACTCTACTATTAATTCACTCCTTGCCAATTATGGTAATCTCTCAAAGAAAAGACATGCTCATTACTGTTGGCGGATCACTGCCCTTACATTACTGGTTTGTTGTGAAATTCATTTTCAGTGCTATGAGGTTACAAGAGCACCAGTCACCTCATTTCTAATTTTCATTTTGTTTATTTCATTGTATGGTGTAGTTATGTCAATCAAGGTGTCATAATTTAAAATAAATTAATATAAAAGAATGTTATGAAGTTTCAGTGCAAAAGTTCACAATTCAAAAGGCAATACCTGACTGAAGACATAAGCCAGTCTCCCATTGATTCTGCCCTGGCCTGTTACAACACTATCTCCAGGGTACTGCAATAGAGAACAATAGTTCTGTTTAAACCATAAATAAGATTAAACCATGAAATCAAATTCTTACAAATGATCAAAGTACACTTTCACTAACCTGAGGCTTAAACTGTTTTTCCAAGGCAGTGTGTGTCTTTTCAACTATATTTAGCCTGGGTCTTTAGACCAAACTGATTTTGTATTATCAAATTGTAAAAAAGAGAAAAGGAGAAAGTTCATCTCCAGGATGGAAAAAATGTCAACTTATACACAATCTTCCTTAAAATTGAGTATTACAGTCAAAATTCACTGGCCTCTAAACTGTCAAAAGAGCAGAGGACAATTTGTCACTGTATGAAAAAAACAGACTTCCGGTAGCACAGAGATATATCCCCATAAACAGGGAAGTATCTAGGGTGGGGCAAGCAGAGTATGTAAAAGAATCAACTTCGGTTACATAAGTCCAGCAACCATCCCAGATTCAGTTTAATGTTTCTCAACAGCAAACAGTCCCAAGAGAACCTCTGTGTAAGGACCCCCTCAGCTCAAAGCTAAAAAGAAGATAAATCAAGCACCTTGTTTTTTTCAGCCTCCATTCCAAAGTCTGCACATCTATGTTCCACAAACATGTCATACTCTACAAAACTGTCAGGATCCAATAAGAGCAGAATGCGCTCCCTGGCTGTCAGCTTTCCCTGGAAAACAGTAAAGACATAGTTTTGTTATTTATTTACAATATTCTTAATCATTACAGTAAGCCAGAACTGAGCATCATTAAAAATAAATTCCTCAATTTAAGAGAATCACATCCTAAATGTGTCCCAATAAGCAGTGCAAAACTCCATTTTGCCATTATAACTCTTAATTTTAAAAACTTGCTTTTCCCATGCAATTCTTTTCCCTTCTGTGCTAACATACAGCCAAATATTTATTCTCTTGAATATTTTCCCTATAACACAAACCATAGAAGGAAACATAATATAGACAGCCAGCATGGTGTAATGGTATGAGCGCCAGACTACAATATGAGAGACCCAGGTTCTAATCCCTCACTGGTATGGATGACCTTGGACCCCTCATTCTCTCTCAACCTAACCTACCTCACATTATTGTTATGAGAATAAAACAGGGAAAGAAAAATAATGCTGTAAAGCAACTGGGTTCCCACTCAAAATGAAACATGAGGAATAAATATCTAACAAATAAATGCATAAAGTTAACTCAAAGAAGAAAGGAAATAGACCACAAAGATGTTTAGTAGAGGAAGGAGCAAACACAGAGAAAGGATTCTTTCAATTACAATATTAACAGATGGCACTACATGGGCCCACACTGAAAAATATGAGGGAACAGAGTGGATAAAACTGAAGACCTGCAGAGGTAGAAAGAAGAATTCATTTGGAAATCCCAGTCCATCCTTCAGAAGCCTCCCTACCCCCTGGATTCTCTAAACTATGTTTGACAAGGCTGATTTCACTCTCCACCCTTCTTTAACTGATGCTCAGATACTCTCCATATCTTCTGGAACATCCATCTGTTTATAAGAAGTTTTTTTTTTCAAGTTAATTCACAACATCATACCAGAGGAGTCCTACCAATATGTGATGACCCACACCCTAGAGTCAAACTAGAGGTGACAACAGCCTCATGACTACCAGAGGGAAACCACCTCCACTGTAAAGCTTAAAATGGGCAATTTAAAAATACCACAAAAGCCTGAACACTGGGGGGAGGGGGCAGCCAATTCAGCGCTTGAAAAGACATGGGGTGGGGGGAGAGAGAAGAGTGCCTGTTCTTGCCACAAGCCCAATCAAGATCAGGCCCTCACAGCATTCTTAAATCACCCATTTTAGATTTTAAAATAGTGATGGCACATCCACAGCAGACAGGACACAATCGTATCTAATTTTACCCTTATCTGTGGTACCCATGCTGTTCTTGTCATCCAGCCAGTTTACCATCAGACATAGTGTTCTTAACTGATGGGACAAAAATTATATATAAACATATTTGAACACACTGGAAACAGCTAGTTTATTCATAGTAATAACAGATCTTATGAATGTGTTTTTAAAGACAGCTATTGCAAGTGAAATAAAACCCTAAAGCCAGAAGCGACCCCCCCCCCCCAAACCTGTATTCTTAGGAGAGGGTCAGCATTAGAAGGTTATCTACAAGGAAAGAGGTTTTAAAAATTACCATCCAAATGATTTAATCCTTTCACATGTGAACTTCAAATAAATCCTATGACCTTAATGCTGAAGTAATTTATACAAAAACTATACTAAATAATCACTGTGGTTCTCCCTACACATCCTAGATTTAACAACCCTAAGAAAAGAAAATCCATTAAAATATTTGTTTCCCTTTGCCAAATGATCCAAGCACTTAAAATGTGTCATGCATAGCTTGGCTTTACATGAATTGAAGCTCTCTCCAAGTAGACAAGAATCTACTCAAAGAAAGTAGCAATCCCGATACCAGTCGCAAAGAAGCAATGAACAAATGAAACAAATCACATGCCTGTGATTTCACCTTTCACAGACAGAGAAAATGGGTCTCTTCGGGGTTATTTAATGTACAACCTCACAGCCAAGTCTCATTTGTAGTTCAACACTAGCTGAACTCTGTAGAAATACTTCACTTTCAAAATGTCTACTTGCAGAGAACTTAGCAGCTAAAAAATAAGTTATTGCAGGCACATTTGGCACTCAGACAAGACATCCAATAAGTTCATGTTTCTCTTGCAAGTTTCATGACAGCTCAGAGCAGTTCTGCAGGGGTGTTAACAGTGTTGATGTTAACAAAGCAAAGGATGTTTTTCAAACTTTTTGCAGCTGGTTAATGATCCCTGACTCTGTAAATGAGATTAGAGGCAACAATCCCAAAAACTACATTGTGTTATTCAGTAAGTCTGAACTAAAACAAGCAGATCAGAGTTTGGATTCTAAAAACCACCTCGCCATGTCAGACCATGGTCCACTTAACCAACTAAATAGTGCCACGGTAGTCAGCTGTCTCATCATGTTCACAACAATGGCATGATGGTGACAGCCAAACAAAGAGGGCTCAATCGTACTGCTTTGAATGCAGAAGGTCCTAAATTCAATCCACAGTATCTCCAGTTAAAAAGACCCAGCAGTAGTAGTTGATATGGAATACATCTGCCTGAGGACCTGGAGAGATGCTGCAGTAAAGAATAGCCAATGCTGGAGTTGTGAGACAAATGGCTTGTCCAAATATAGGTAAGTTTAATGTGTGGGCAACCACTGTTTATTCTGCTTAGATGTATTCTGTTCATGAACACAAAACTTCTATTTATCTTCCATGGCTAATAACAAATAATCCTCTATGACTTTTTTGCTTATTTGTTAGCCATCCAACTTAAGTGGTCGTCACAACCCAAAAATATAGCTTAGTTGTGTACAGAAACACTTTTTTGTGTCAATTACATTATTTTATCTCCCGATGCAACATTATGTCTCCTTGGGCCCAAGAAGCGCTGCAGACACGGTCATACAATGTGGGGATAGTTAGGGGCCTTTGCCAAACATATTCTTCAGATTCACATTTGAGCATTTTCACATCAGATTTAGGTGAATTTTATTGTCCCTTTTCTGAAACCAAGAAATTCAGTCTCTCAAGAGAACCTCATGACTGCTCTGTCATTTTAAACTAGTATTTTTAAAAGTGGACTAAGTATCCCTTCTTACTAGTGGAAATTTCCAGTGGGAACTTTGAAGGTTCCCATGCTGACAACTCTCTTGTATAGTCTTTAGATTAACCAAAGCAGGCGAAATTCACACTTGTAAAATACAGAGGATCAAATTTTAAAATTCAGCCCCATCTGAATATGCAACAGGTTAGACACGTGTCTTTCAAGTGAACAAGTCTCGACGTATTCCAGGGTTCTGCTCCACGCCCCCCGATATACTTCCCAAGAGCAGAAACCTCTCTCCAGCGCAAGGAGCAGCTTGCGGTCACCACCCAGAGGGTGCAGGGCATGGGCAGCGAGGATGCACGGAATCCCCGAGGGTGCACGAAATGGCCAGCGAGCAACCAGCTGTCTCGCCACGTGTGAGCAGAGCAAAGGAGGAAGAGCAGGGCAAGAGGCCCGACAGAGACGCGCTCGCTCACCCGCCGATGCTGTGCATCTATACGGGCCTGGCCGCCCCCGAGCAGCGCTGCCTGACGCTTCTTCTCGATGCGCTCGGGCACGGAGAGCGCTCGGCCCGCGGGGCTGCTCCTGCTGAAGAAGCGAGAAAGTCTCGGTGTCACCCTACAGAGCCGAAAAGGCAAGATCCCTGCACCCGCCATCACTGGACTGCAAGGACGCATGCGCGCGCGGCCTGGAGGCAAACGCTGTTCCTGCCTGCTCAGCGCCGCCCGGTTTCCCTAGCTACATGAGTCGCCGGGTTTCTGGATGTGTTTTCTTTGTCCTCCCTCCTTGTCCTTTGTCCTGAAGGTCATCCCCTGAAACTGAAGGATGGGAGAGTCAGGACAGGCAAAAATGATGTATTTCTTCACACAGTATTTAGTTAAACTGTGGAACTCGCTGCCACAAGATTTGGTGATAACTACCAAATTAGAAGGCTTTTAAAAGGGAAGTGGACAAATTGATGAAGGATGGGATTGCCAGTAACTACTAGCCATAAGAGATACCTGCTCTCTCCAGCACCTGAGGCAGTATGCCTCTTTATATCAGTAGCTGAGGAGCATGAGCAACAGGATGCTGTTGCAGTCATCCTGCTCATGGGCTTCCTAATAGACAGCCACTGTGTGAACAGAACGCTGGAATAGATGGGCCTTTGGTCTGATCCAGCATGGTTCTGTTTATGTCCTTATGTTCTCACTTCCTGAATTTTTGCCCTCTATCATTCCTGTCCCCTTCTCCTTTCCTCATATCCCCGCCGTAGGGCATTTAGGGCAATTGTGTCAAAAGTCCAGGCCATCTCCCTATTCCAGACAGTGGTGAGGGTCTCAACAGAATAATCAGCAACTGCGGTAGGAAAATCCCCAAGCACTGATAGGAAATTATCATGATTCATCAGGTGTCTAGGGAGGGAGCTGATCTTAACAGGTCCACCACTTGCAGAGGAAGGAGGAAGAAGAAATTGAAACTCTATCAGGTAATCTGTCCATGACAAGGGAGTAAGATTTAACTTCCCACCTCCAGATCAGTCTTACCATCAGTATAATAGACCAGATCCCATGTGTGTTTTGCTAAATGTGTGTGCCGGTAATTACAGCATAAAAAGATTAGATGTCAAACGTGCCCCTCCAGATATTATGGACTACAGTTCCCATCATCCCCTGCCAGCATGATGCTGGCAGGGGCTGATGAGAACTGTAGTCCATAACATCTGGAGGGCCACGAGTTTGACACCTACGCGAATTATTCACCCTAGATTTGAATCATCATTGTCACCATCACCACCACCACCCTCAATATATATATATCTAATTCTCAACTGTGCCCCCATCTGCGGATACCTAAATCTGCAGATTCAGGGCTCACTTACCCCAAACAGTGGCCAGTTCTAGGCTGGGAATTATCTGAAGATTTTGGAGGTAGAGACTGAAGAGGGCAGGGTTTAGGGAGGGGAGGGGAGAGTCCACCCTCCAAATGAACATTTTCTCCAGGTGGACTGATTTGTGTCATCTAGAGATCAGTTGTAATCCGAGGAAATCTCCAGCCACCATCTGGAGATTGGCAGCTCTATTCATCACTGATTTTTTTTTGCTATTTTATTCTGTTTTTTGCATTGATATTTTATTCCTGTTAGCTGCTGTGAGTGTTTTTATGACAGAAAGATATCATATAAGTGGCAAATGAATAAAATAGGTTAACATGTAAAATAAGAACACTGCTTGTGTGCTTAGCCTGACATGTGTATGGCTACCTAATTCCTGTATTGTTTGGAAAATTAGAGGTTTATGCCATGTGGATTCTCTTCAAAATAACACAAAGATGAACATACGTGGAAAGGAACTTTGACATTAAATAATTGTAATCTATATGGAAAAGGTTGAAGAACAGAGAATAATAGCAGATCAAAAGTATAACTTAATTTGTTTATTTATTCAGAAATAAAATGGTGTTGGAGTTTTACTTGGCTATTACTGGGTAAGTCTTTAAAACATCTATTTTACATATCCTAAAAGTTAATATAAGATTGAATAATCTGTCAGTACATTTGTTCACGTATTAGACTGTCAATGAACTACTGCCCACTGTACATGTGATGCAGTGCCATATATTTCTGTCAGACTGGAACAATGAAAATGGGCAATGAGTCATCCCATAGATATTTACTGATTACTTGATAAACAATGAGAATCAGTCAGTTCCTTTATTGTAACTGTGTAATGCTTTTGTTTCTGTCCATTTCGATGTAATAGATTATATATATTAGCATTTAAAATGTCTCACTCAAAATATTGTTCAATCCAGTTTCACAGCTCATGATGGAGGGGTTTCACTTCTCTCTGGTCTATATATCTTCCATAGAGGATGCTGATTAAAAATCTGGCTTCATGACAGTGAACAATGTTCAAGCCACTTATGCCATGAAAATCATTATCATTTGTTTATTCTTTTAAACAGTGCCATTTAAAACATATGCTTCATTGTCAGTCACTAGTAAGAAACAGATTTATTCTACTCCATAATTACTAGTGAAGATACTGTCAAATGCCCTTGAGTTCTACTGAGCATGCTCACTTATTTTAGTCCATTCTCAGCATTTGATTCTTTAGCTGTAGCCTCCCTCCCTCTTCAGAGAGCTTAGCAGAAATAGAACCTGTGTTTATTCTCCTGCATACACACTGAATTGATGTCATTTGGTTCTCTGCTCCTGGCTGCCCAGTACATTTGGATTCACAGGTAGACATCCCCAATTCTTCCTGTTTTCCTCAAATCCAAAAGACAGAAATGGACACACTGCTGGGTGTTGGAGCACAGACTTCCTTCCTTTAACATCTTTCAGCCTTTGGATATTTGTGTGGCATCATTTTACCCAGAATCTTCTAAGCAAAGGTAAAGAAATATATTTCCTCCCTTTTACTTTGGCTGTTTAGTGCTCTGTCTTGCATGATAAAAGAACATCTCAGTTGTCATTGAATGTCTGTTTAAGCTGCCCCATTCATGTCCATTAATGTGCATTTTGCAGATGTGCAGCTTTAAAATAATGGGTTTTTCTGGGGAGGAAATCACAGAGCAATGTTGAAAGTCCCAAATAGATGAAATTGTAGTGACCTCACATCAGGCATTGTAAAACTGATATATATATTTCAAGGAGCACTGCTATCTCCAATCTGCCAAGCATTCATGGTCTTTAATCTTTACATTTGGCATTTACTAGTTCTGATACTGACACAGAGATAAGCAACGCATTCTTATATTCATCAATCCCACTGCTTTAATAATTTATCGCTCCCTATATTTTCATTTTTAAGGCAATGCATCTTATGCTGTGTATTTAAGAACTATACAATCAGAAGGTGGTGAAAGGGGCAGGAAATGACCTGGAAAACAAGTTAATCCTTACTTGCATCATAAGAAAACTATTCAAGCTGACATGTGTCTGTTTTAATTGGCAGTATTGGTGTAATAATAATAAAATGTGTTACTCTTAAAAGTTCTGGCCTGGTCTTATGTATGGACAGCTGTGGCAGCAAATAGGATTGATGAGGCTGATATCTGAACCAGTGCAATAGCACACCTATGGCATTAAACTGGATATCCTGGACTTGTTCAGAATATCATAATAGCCCATCAGCACAGGTCTGCACTGCAACACCTGTAAAAATAACTACAAATAAAGCTGTCGTGTGGCACAAAACTGGAAAAAGGGACTTGAAGTCGCTAATCTATGTGGCTTCTTACTGGGAAAGGGGATTTGAAGTTGCTAATCTATGTGGCTTCTTGAGGGCTTTTAGCCTTTACATAGCCAGCTGCAGTAGCAGAATGACATGCACCTGGTAGAGCAAGAAAGACCATTGACTGAATAAAGTCAGTGTTCATTGGAAGAGAAACTTGCAGGATACCTATGTATTTACAGGATGTCATAGTAATTATACAGTTACATTGGTGGCTATTACAGCTTTGATGAAAATCTTTCAATTACACATCTAGTTTTCAACATGCAAACATTGCAAGTTATTTCAATTCTAGTTGAAACTGGAATCTGTTATTTTATTGAAAGCAAATGGGTTATTCAGAATAAGCCATTTGATTGAACTGCATGAGTATAATTAAAAACTCAGGAGGAAATTGTGAAGGCGTTGCAGAAGAGGTAAATGTCAAGCCTAATTTTAAACACGTCCAACAAAAATAAAAATAATGATGATTATCATGCAGTATAGTGATCTTTTCTCACAATAGATTTGCTATATTTGACATTTATATTTTAGTTTTGATTTCTTTTCGAAGCCAGCCCAGTTTACCTAGAGCAACAGGAGAATGTATGGAATTGACTTTAGGATTACACTGTATAAACTGTAAATAGTCTAAATATTGCAAGCAAACTATTACTGTTGAATTTCTTATATATGCATATTTCTTTACTGTCGGTCCTAGTTACCTGAGGAAATGGATACTTCTCCTTCCAAACAATATCCAGTGAAAAAACGAGTGAAAATTCATCCTAATACAGTGACAGTGAAATACACCTCCTATTATCCACAACCTGGAGAAGAAGAATATGAAGGAACTTGTGAAGATCATGACAGTTTCATAGAAGATAATCCAAAGAGAAGGCTGCTCGGTGATGGTCATTGGAAAAGAAGGTCCTTTTTTGGAACAATTGACATCACTCCTCAGGCCACGCAAAAGCTGGAAGCCAACAAGAATCAGCCAGGCCAAGGTTTCATAGAAGGAAGCATTTTTCAGTCCAGAAAGACTTGGGCTGTGCTTTTTGGATCTGCTTTGGCCCATGGTTGTGTAGCCCTGATAACAAGACTAGCTTCTGACCGTTCCAAAGTACCGTCTCTAGAACTGATCTTCATTCGATCTGTCTTACAAGTGTTTTCTGTCTTAGTTGTGTTCTATTATCAAGAGGACCCTTTTGGACCAAAAGGCTACAGATTGCGACTGTTCTTCTATGGTGTGTGCAATGTTATTTCCATTACGTGTGCCTACACATCCTTCTCAATAGTGCCCCCAAGCAATGGGACTACCATGTGGAGAGCTACCACTACAGTCTTCAGTGCCATTCTGGCCTTTCTACTAGTAGATGAGCGAATGGCTTGTGTTGATGTAATTACTGTACTGAGCAGTGTTTTGGGTGTTTGTCTGGTTATGATCCCTAACATTGTTGATGAAGAAAGTTCCCTGCTGAATATCTGGAAGGAGGCTTTTGGTTACACAATGACAGTGATGGCAGGCTTAACCACAGCTCTCTCCATGATAGTATACAGGTCAATCAAAGATAATGTCAGCATGTGGACAGCACTGTTTACCTTCGGTTGGACTGGAACACTTTGGGGAGCCTCCACTATGTTTTTTCTACAGGAGCCTATTATTCCACTGAATGGAGAAAGCTGGAGCTATCTGATGGGCATCTGCCTATGTTCCACAGTGGCTTTTCTGGGTGTCTATTATGCCTTGAGCAAATTCCATCCAGCTTTGGTCAGTACAGTACAGCATCTTGAGATTGTCATAGCCATGGTCCTTCAGCTTCTTGTGTTACGTATCTTCCCCAGCATTTATGATATGATTGGAGGAGCTATTATAATAATCAGTGTATTTTTTCTTGCATATTATAAACTGTCTTGGAAGAAATTAAAAAGGCAAGATTATGAAGAGATACTGGATTCTTCCATTAAGTGACTAGCAAGCTGTTATATTCTGTTCACTGCCATGTGCGATTAATATGCATTTATGTATGTCTTTTTTGTACTGTGGTTTTGGCAGCACACTATCTTTTTTGTTAAAAATGAGACTTTTTACCAGACTAAAGCTCAGTGAAGATTCTCCAGAAATGTCTGTCCTGTATATGAAAAAAAAATTAATGTACAAGCTGTGAAAAATAGATTTTATTCTTAACTAGTATATTGAAGTGCCAATGTTTAATATAAATGGCTGTCCCAGGAGACATTTTAAGTAGATTCTAACTGAAATAATGTGAGGTTTGGTACATATTAGGTTAGAGACCAGCCTCTGTGTAAAGTAGCATTTTGCAGTGTTCAAGACTGGAAGGAAATAACAGCTAAACTGAGTCATTTACATTGCAGTCCTAAACAGAGTTATACCCTTCTAAGTGCAACTCTGCTTAGGACGGTGCTGTTACTTTTTCTAGAACTTGGCATAATATGAAAGTTTTTGTAAAGTATTTATGGCTCCTAAGGATGTCAACTGGTTTGTTTGCCTGCTGTCCTGAACTCTGTGATACTGCACTGTCTGATACATGACCTAACAACCTCAAAACAAATACCCAGATTTAGGTTTTGCTGTAGGCATAAAACTTGATAGGATAAGATTACTGCAGACAGTAATTCAGCATCAAGCAAAGACACTGAAGGAAGAGGATTATTGATCATAATAATCATATACACTACTTGTTTGCAGTATGAAATTGTATATAAGAAGTTTAACATGTATGAACTTATAATAGGTATAACTCATCTCTGATTCAAGTGTATAGTTTTTATTTGTTATTCTTTGGATTAGACTGTAAAATTAAATGTTGTACAGTTGGCAGCACACCAGGAGCACAAAGTCAGTTGCACTATAGATGCATCCACATCATTTCTTTCATGTTAAGCCTTTATGCTTGCTGAAGCTCTAATTAATGCCTGTGAACTATGTTAACAATTTACCTGACCAAGTCGCCTTTTATTCGGTGAGTGTCCCTGTCTATCTGTATTAGTTCTCTCAGCTCTTTCTGGAAAAGTTTTATGCTGATCTTGTCCCCATCTATATCTAAAATCCTTTCTTATTCCCAGGCATGTGTGTGTTCGTGTGTGTATTTGGGTGTGTGTTTGGAATTTCTGAATGGGACTCTATGAAGGCTGGTGGGGGTGCTGCATTTCCATGTAGGGCAAAGTAGCATTGCAGAGTGGTAGCCTCTACTAGTCTCACAGTCCCTTCAATCTTGCTGAGGTCAGCAAGAGAAGAGGATGCCACCAGGCATTATGCCAGGATCTAGTAGCTTCCTCACATTTACCAAATGTCATTATTGCAGCACGGGCTGTCACGTTTCCAAGTGGAGTAAACCAGTGCTCCAAGTGGAACAGCACACACACCGCACACCTACTCCTTCCACTTCCCTCCCCAGTCCACCCTCTCCCCTCCATTGTGCTCTTCCTCATTCTTTCTTCCCTCATCCTCTTCTACTTCCTTCTTCTCTACCTCCCCCTTTTCTCTGATCTATTCACCCTTTCTTCTCCCCCATCATTGCTTCCACCACCCTTCCACCTTCCTCCTTTCATTCATTAATTCATTCCCCACTTCACTCTGACTTAGGCCAAATTACATGAGATGAAATAAATCCTTGCTCATGAGCAGGACAAGCCCTGACGTACCGGATTTGGGGAGTATATGAATTGGGGTCATCCAAAGTTCCTTTCTGGTGTAGAACTGTTTACATTAGGACATGGGGTAACCCATGGGTTCCATGGGTAACCAATGTCCCTGGGCACATGCCTTTTGGTCCCCATGCCCAGCCTCTCCCATGGCGCAGTGTTCCAGCTGGTGCTCAGTGGCTTTCCCTGTGCCAGGGCGCCGCTCGCTGGTGCAAGAGGCCGGGCCCAACCGTGTGGCCAGGAGGCCTCTCCCCTGCTGGGGGATCTTATTTGAAATAAGAAACTAGTAAGCACAAAGAAGGAACTAGGAAACTATTTTAGCCTTATCTTTCCTGAAAAGCAAACATTTGTGCCAACAGCAGTGTATGTTTGTATGACTGGCTCATACATGAAAGGTACTTAAATGGCTGGTAAGTTTGGTGAAGCTGAGCATGAAAAGAACAAGTTAGTGTGGGAGGTCAAATCAGTATTGATCTGCATGGTCCCATGGACATGGGAGTGGGGAGAAGGAAGGAAAAGGTGAAGGTGAGAGTAAGGATGGAAGAACAAAGCTATGTATCATTGGGTTTTGTTGGAAGAGAACAGGAAGAGATGAGAATGCAGCAACAGGAAACCAGTTACCTGATTCTCTTCGGCCCTTTCCGCACGGGCCATAAACGGCGGCTTGGGGACGGCAAAAACGCCGTCCCCAGGCCGCCGTTCGCACAGGGGGCGCAGCTGCGTCGCAGCTGTGCCGCCCTCGCGCTGGCCGCCCGTCCCAACGCCAGTGTTTCCCCAGTGCGCTCGGAAGTGGCGTTTCCCCAGTGCACTCGGAAGCGGCTTCCCGGTGCTTCCCCCCTCCCTTGCTCCCTGTACTTACCTTGCCTGGGGACATGCCTCCCTGCTCTGCGCCGCTGGAGCAGGCGCGCAGGGCCAGGGGGGCGTGTTCCCGGGCCTCGGCGACGCGCCGGAGGCCCGGGGACACGCCGGGTCGGCCGGGCGTCGGCGCTCTGCGGGGCTGGCTGCCCGGCTCTTTTTAGGACCGTCCGTGTGGACGGTCCTAGCGTCGTCGGGTCGGTGTCGAGTACGCCGACCTGGCCGCTTCCGCATTTGTGCGGAAACGGCCTCTAGGTGTTTTAGGAGAACTCCACATTTTACTGTCCACCATCAACAACTCAGAATCTAAGCAGAGGTTTGTGGGATCTTGTAAGGTCTTACAACCAACATTCTAAAACTCCTTTTCATAAAAAGAAGCAAATGAGGGGTCATATTAAAACAAATGTGGATCTTGTTTGGGGACCAATAATTCAATAAATAAGAGTATATACCTGCTTACTTTTTTACCATGGGGTTATTAGTGATTGTTTTGTGTATGTGGTTCACTGTGTGGCATACAAAAAAAAACCCCTTACTGGATAATATTACAAAACTGTGGTTAAGTTCTTTATTGACTGGGCCACAGAGCTGAATTGCTTGGGAATTCTTATGAATTCTCATCCTAGACATAAACAGCTTAACTACTTTAGGCGAAACACACTTTGAATTCATATGATGTATTTATTTACCTTCCAGTTTAATAACTATTCCTTTCCAAAAGCAAGCACTTGAATGTGAGGGTGATGCTCTTTGGACAAGATAGTAATGGATGTTTTGAAGGAGGACAGTACATGTTCTAAGGGGACCTTTCCTTTCCCCATTTTATCTGCTGATTTTTGGTACCTGGATGTGTAATCAGAAAGATTTCACACATCCAATTGTTAACAAAACATCCCCTGGGGGCTGGGGAAATGTGGAAACCTTTACTAATTCTCTCCCACTTTGTTTTAAAGTGTGGGCATTTGATGCAGTATTTTTCCAATCAGTTTCCTAGGAAGCTGTCCTGTTCCATGTTTTCCTCCTCTCCAGTTTCTCCTCACCTACATTTCCTGCCTCGCTAAGTAATTTGATCTCTCTGGCTGCACAGGGAGAAGCTGAAAATCTTGGTCTGGGAGGATTCTAATTCCAAGCGTAGCCACGTCTGTTTGTTGTCTGCTGCATCAAATAGGAGCCGTGTGGCACCTTAAAGACCAAAAAGAAGGGGTGGGGGGGATATGCACCAGCCCCAGTCCGCCGAGTTTATACTGAAATGCAATGTCATTTGTTAGTCTTTAAGATGTCCCAGCTCCTGCTAGGGAGGAGGAGGAGGAATGGGGCAGAGCTGTCTCCAATTGGCCAGTCATGCTGCCATGGAAACCGGAGACGCCAGGCTGTGATGCGTGGGAGCCCTGGCTGATCTCTGAAGCGGCTATTTTGGCCCCAACGCGCTGGGTAATAAGAAGATTTTTTTCTCCGGAGCCTTGGGAGTAGAAAAGGGTCGCCTCCACTTATCCTCCTGTTTACTTATCCTCCTGTTTATCCTCCAGTCTAACTCCTTGGTGTCGCTGCACCGTTTTCAATGCTGTGACTGACACCTAAAGAAGACTGCCTCTGAAGACAAGTCCTTTTCCTCGTTACTGGGTAAACAGTGGTAGCACAGTGAGTAGTCAGTGGGGTCTCCAGCCACATTTTAGGTTTTGCACAGTACTGAAAGGGCTTTCCCAATCATTTTTAGCACAATAAACACACATGTTGTTAGTACCCATTTTTCTTTTTGCGTCTGCTAAAAGTAGCATCATGTGGCATTGGTTTGCGTCACAAAGGGAAGTATCTTCTCCCCAGGGCCAGATTTAGAGGCCCTAAACACCGGAAATATTATGGTACCCCCATATACTGTATTTCTAATTCCAAATAAAAACAATAGTAAAGCACAATATAGATATATATATCATATATATAAATATCATTATTTGTATGAAACAAAATAGCTATTATTGCATTGCTTTCTGGCCTTAAAGACACATAGCATTTTAACTTATTTTATTTATTTATTTATTTATTTATTTATTTATTTATTTATTTATTTATTCCACTTTTATACCGCCCTCCCCCAAAGGGCTCAGGGCGGTTTACAGAAATCAAAGATGCAAAATAATGTTTACTGTTACTTACTTATAACTTTATTTATACTGCAAAAAGTTCTCTACTTCATTTTTTAATTGCAGAGTCTTAGCGCTATCGGCCTCCCATTAGAGTCACTTTACTCTTCCACTCTACCGGAGGCCTATAATTGCCTGAAAATCAGGCTGCTGGAACATGAGTACTGCAACATGATAGCTGAAGCGAGGAAAACATGCTCTCCTCTAAATTTGCTTATCCCTTTTGAACAAGGACATACAGCCAACTACCTTTTCTGGCTTACCAATCCAAGGCACAGAAGAGCAATAACCTTGGCCCTTTTCAATTTAATGCCCTCTATTCTCCTTAAAGGCAGATACCAACGCATAGATAAACAAAAGTTGCCCATGCAACTCAGGCCAAGTAGAGACACTGGAGCACACTCTGTTTCATTGTGCAAGATTTGCCAAGATCAGAATGACCCAACCCATCATTGCTTCACTCCTATACAATCACTTAACTGATGCTCTTAGGATTCCTTTAATCTTAGATAATCTTGATCCTTACTTTTGCGAAAGCGTAGCAAAATATCTTTTAAAGATTATAGACGCAACGCTAGATGGATACTAAGCATTAGATTGCTATCATCATAACAACAACAATGTTGCTTACATTAACTATTTGCTACTGGTATACAGTGCCTACCTCTGCCAGCAACCTTTGGGTTCACGGTCACCCAAAGTCAAATAACCTGTGGGTGATTCATTGAGAGATGTCGTAGTTTTGCTATTGATTGCCAGATGGAGTGACAACTGAAGGCTGTGGCAACCTGTGGGAGTCAAATCAATTGTTTGCTCATTTCCTCGCCCCCATCCCTTGTTCTGTGTTAGGTGCCACTCTAACAAACTCTGTGTTTTATAGTGGAGTGTTGATACTGAATGCTGTTGTGATGCCTGGGCTCTGTTGGTGGGTTTTCAGTCTGGTCTGTGGAGAGGTGTATAGGAGTGGAACTTTTGATGAGTCCATTTGGACTAAACTATTGATAAGACTCTGAATGGCTGTTGTATCTATCTGTCTCTTATGGACAATTGTTTTATTGTATTTTGGAATGCCAATAAAGGCTTGTCTATAAATTTAAATTGCAGAGTCTTGGATCATACCCTCAACATTAATTGGGTGTAACAAATCTGCTTCAATACTTAGCAGAGATAAGGAGGAAAAAACCTTCTATGGGGCCCTCTTTACCTGAGACCCTAAGCACCTGCTTATTTTGCTTAATGGTTAATCCAAGGTTGCTTCTCCCCCTACCCCATCATGTGCTAACTGTCCTCCTTGTGTGTGTGAACTGCCATCATGTCACAACTGACTTATGGCAACCCTGGAGGGGTTTCAAGGCAAGAGACTAATAGAGGTGGTTTGCCATTGCCGCCTTCTACATAACAACTAACATTCCTTGGTGGTTTCCCATTCAAATACTAACCAGGGCTGACACCTTGTTTAGCTTGACTAGCCTGGGCCATCCATGTCAGGGTGCCTGCCCTTCTTACAGCCAAATTAATTACTTCCTTCTTGAGCTATCTACATCAGTGAAGATTTGAACCATTACAGCTATATGGAGTCAGCCACCTCTCCCTTTTGCCTTGGCTTTTGCCTCATTTGACTTCTCATCTCATGTTGCCTGGGAGAAAAGCTGTCATCATTTTGAGATCTAGCTTCTGACTGATGAAACATAGTGGAACCTTAACCACCCCTCAAACCATGGAATGTTTGCAGAAGATACACACCTCATATGGTAGAAAACAGGGATGCCAGGGTTCAAGAAAATGCTGTGGCTCTGTTGCCAATGCCATCTAGTTACTGTGAAATCCTCCTCTTTTGCCCTTGCACTGGATGCAAAGGAGCATGCATACAGAACTCCTTTTTTGTCGTGCAGAAGGAAAACTTAACTCATCTGACTGTTCAAAGATCTAATTTTTATTTTGCTTTGTCTTATGCTGTGATTCTTATCCAGTGAATGCAATCATCTGATGAATTGTCTGAGTTTTAATCAATTTAATTTAATATATCAATTGATGAAATCTGCATACATTTACATATTATCTAAATACCATCTATTAAAAACAGTACTTGGTTTTTAGGTATTGTGTGCATATGTTGCAGCAACTGTCATAGAGAAGGATTCCTTGCTGGATAACATTGAAAGAGGTATAAATGCTTTCTATCTGTTACCTGCATTTTCTATAATATTTGAATTAAAAATAATTTAAAATTAACACTTCAAATTAATTAAATTGAATAAATGTGTTAATTAATTGCTGTTTAATTAATCGGGTATTTTTCTTGTCAATAAAAAGATTAATTGGTTAATTTATACAATGAATTAAATGTCATACAAATAGCTATTAGAAGCCTATACCATCTGTAATAGCTACTGTTACATTGTTTAAATTATCAAATTACATCAATAGTGTTGTGTACCACTGATAACACTTGTGTGTAGGCAGCTGTAGCGGTATTTTAGATTTTTTTTTGTAATATTATGCAACAACATCCCCCCCTCTCCCTCTTTTGACAGAACAATGGTGAGCAGGAAAAAAGAATTGACTTTGCAGGTTAGTAAGAAAAGCAAATATTCCCTGATTTGAATTTATTGATAGTTTGGAGTCAGTAATTACATCAAATTATGCTGAGAAAAATATACAGAACAACTGGCTGTGGTGAGTTTTCCAGGCTGTGTGGCCGTGGTCTGGTAGACCTTGTTCCTAACATTTCGCCTGCATCTGTGGCTGGCATCTTCAGAACAAGTTTCAATACTGGAAACCTGGGTTCAAATCCAAGCATACACACAAAGGTTACTGGGTTTACATTGGACCAGTTGTTATATTTCAACCTATTTCATAACATTGTTCAGAGTGTGGACCACGTCTGATATTCAAAGATCTCCTTGCTGGAAGATGAGATTAACCCAGAGGTGGGATCCAACCAGTTCTCACCACTTCTCTAGAAGTGGTTACTAATTTTTTCTGAGTGCCGAGAAGGGGTTACTAAAGCAACCTCCCTGCCCAATAGGGACTGGAGGTGCGTGTGTGCGGCGGCGCCACTGTTTGAATCCCACCACCATAGGAACCTGTTATTAAAATTTTTGGATCCCACCACTGGATTAACCGCTAATAAATAATCGCTCTTAAAGTATGTAAATGTATGCATCAGTTTCCCAGTTACAATTGTATTTAAAAAATTCCTTTCTGATTAGTCAAAGAGATAACATAAAAGTAAATAGGTGTCACTATATGATTTTATATATTGGGGAATAAGATAAAATGAGAACCAGAGGCTGAATGTTGAGATGAACAGTAAATGATATAAGCTACCACTTTATAATTGTTTATCATCAGATAAGCATTAAATATTCCTCTTAAAGAGACTAGTTAACCAAATTCATTTAATAATAAATTAAAACACATTGGTTGATTAAATACTTTTTTTGTTGACCTTCGCTTCTCTAGAGTGCAGCCAATATAATTGTGGTGGTACTTTGGGCATAAAAATATTGTTCGTATTTGAATATGCATCCATATACAGTGCATATAATTTATTAACACAACATGTTTAAGGAAACCACTTCAAATAAGAGTCAGCAAGAATGTATCTGATATTCCTTTTTAAAAAATTGAATCCATATGGGATATAATCTCTCTAAATCCTGCCATCAAGTGGCCAGAAAAAGCAAATGATTATTACTTCAATTCTGAGTATTTATGTCAGAGTAGACCTATTGATTTAACTGGAACCATTCTCATTTGACTCTGCAAAAAGATATTTTACTGGCTGCCCTTGAAGTGCTTTGCTATAAATAAACTAATACCCTGCCAAGAAAACATTTTGAGGTTCCCAATTTTATTTAGGACCCCCCCCCCAAAAAAAAACCCATGTACATTAAACCTAAACATACTCACTGGGAAAGAAGTGACCCTATGAAGTAGTTTCTAGAAAAGTACTTCCAAAGAGCCTAGGATCACCCCTTCCTTATGCAGCTCCCAAGAGTTGTTATTCTCCGTTCTTCTAAGGATATTGAGACTGCCATCCTAAGAAAAATTTCCCCAGGAATAAAATTGGGCTTACTTCTGAATAGTCCTTTGTCCTGTTTGCTCTCTTAGACCTCTTCAGGCTGGTCACAGACTTTCTGCATTAATCTTTATTATAGTCTGCCTGAACAAGTTTGAAGGGTAGCCTTTATATCTTTAAAGCACTCTAGTTTAGAAGGTCTTCTGTTGAACTGCTGCTGTTTTAAGTGCTCTTGTGATGTTTTGATAGTAGGGTGATGATTATCTCATATTTTGTATATTGCTATTGTTTTAATTGTTTGGACTGAGTTATGATGGCATAGGTGTTTTAAGCTGCCTTGGGCCTTTGTTATACAAGCAAAATAAAAACTTTTAAAATAAAACAAATAGGTTTGTTTAGGACTGTTGTCAATCAAATGAAATGAAGGAGAATTCAAGTGGACCTACACTAACACAGGTGTACAGCTCAACTGCTGAAGCATATTTATTATGAAGGTAACATACAAAGATTCAAGTCAACAAAGCAGATGATGAATTGTCCAGAATCACCCTGTATGTGGCGTAGTTCTATGCTTATTTTCACAGGACATATCTTCTTTGTTGAATGTTAAAACAGCTTAAAATGTATATTTCATTTCTGCAGCAGGGGAAGAGGTAGAGGTAAGTGTCTTGTCTTTATTCCAACAGTGTCCATTTTGCCTGACTGACTCAATATAATTTGATCCAGATTGCATGTCTGGATCACAACTTGGTTAACTCAAATTTCTTTGTGTCTGGATCACAACTACCTTGTTATGGCTATCCCCCTTTCCCATCCATTTTTGCTGGACAGGAAATTTTTTAAAGAGGCCATATTCTTGTCTGTTTTGATCTGCTGGGGAGTGGCAGGAGAGGCTGTATGGTTTATCTTTCTTGTATTTCAGCCTGCCCCATTTTGCCTCCTGTCTGATTCTCACAGCTGAGTGTGCTTGTGTAAAGATAATTATCTGGATTTGAATGTTCTGGGACCTGTACTTCGTGAACATACATCAGCAGTGACTATTCAGCTAGCAACTGTGTTGAATGCCACCACTGTACAAATGTAAAGATACCCTAAATGCTGCAAATTTCGAAGGATTTTAAATAAGATGCTAAACTTGACACAAAGCAGGCATTGCAGACAAAATAAGTTACAATATCAGTTGCATTTTTGCCAAATTCTTAGCATCTTTGTTTTTCAGAGGGTTGTGTTCTTAAAGGTTGTTTTATTGCATTATTGCATTGGTGAAAGATTTTCTGTTTAATTTGCACCCAGGCGGTTGTCAATAATCAGGAACTTTGGGAAGAACTGCTGTGTTCCAGAGGGCTGATAGGTAAGATTTGTGCCACAGATATGACACAGAACCCATCTTCCTTGTGGCTGCTCAGCAGTATTAATATATATTGACAATATATAGGTCAAGTTAGAAATGGAAATAATGAAGAGATGTAATGTTCTTTGATTCCTACTATCTCAACGAGACTATCAGTTTTCAGTTAGAGATTCTTTTTAATACATAACTAACGTACTTTTCCTTTCATTATAAACCAAATGCGTAACCTGCACATAGCATATGGCAGTTACCAAAATTTTTCTTCATGGTGGCAACTCCAGATGGGGGCCATAATATATGGCACCATTTGTCAAAAGGATCCTCTGCAGCTCCATGTGCCTATGCCAATGCTCCATCGCAGTGGAGTTGGCTAATGCTGGTGGTTGCAATATACAGTATTGAAGATCTTTATAAGCAACACTATATAGAACTGTTTCTGTGTGGAAGTGTTTTTTATTCGTTTGTGCCATTTCTGGTTGGTCAGTCTCACTTTGACTTAGGGTTACCATCTTGGCAATGGGAAATTCCTGAAGAATTGGGGGCAGAGCCTTGTGGATGGCAGAGTATAATATCATACAATGTAATTGGATTATGATTCTGGAAAAATATGTAACAAAGCTGAAACAACATTTAAGTACTTACATGACTAAAATTTAAGTACTAACATATGAAGCAATGCAGCAATTACATAATAGGACATTAAATTCAGCAACAGATAGTATAGTTTTCAGCCTCTTTCCCTTTATTAAAGCATTCTTTCTGAACTATTCCATTATAATAAGGCTTTTGTAATACTTTTGTAAAAATTCCCCCTGAATTTTTCAGTTTTGCATAGTATGTGAAATGCCAGGAGAGTGGGAGCCTTCCTGACCTGCATGGATTTATAGGATACTAGATAGATTTCCATAAGAGAGGTTCATCAATGGCAGGGACGTAGATATAGATTTTTATGGGGAGGGTTCGGGGGCGGGGCCAGGCCCCCTGGGGGTGTGGCCACACCTCCCCAAATCCCGCCCACGGCCAAGGCCACAGACAGCAGACTCCCCTGCCCTGCCCTGCCCTCCTCGCCCCCCCCCCACCAGCTGGGCTCCCAGCCGGCAGCTGGCAGCCCCTTCTGCCCTCTCCTCTGGGCAGAGGCATAGCTAGGGAAAATGGAGCCCGGTGCAAAATCTGAGTTTTATGCCCCCCCCCCATGGGCGGATGCTGTGATGATGGAATCCACCCCCAAACAGCATCACTTTCAATGGTGTTTAAACTAGACAGCCCAAATTCTCCTTTTAAATCCACCTTAAAGGGATAATCTGGGGCCCCCAGTTAAAACAACACTGAAAGTAATGCTTGGGGGGGGTGGATTATCCCCCACCCTGAAACAGCATCACTTTCAATGTTTAAACTGGGGACCTCAGATTCTCCCTTTAAATCCATGCTGAAGGAGATTTAAAAGGATAATCTGGGGGAATTTGGGGGGGGGGTGCCTGCTGTCAGTGGTGCAATTGTTAAGCACCAAACTTTCAGGGTTTCTTTAGAAGACACTCCTGATGACACCACCCAGGTTTGGTGAAGTTTGGTTCAGGGAGTCCAAAGTTATGGACCCTCAAAGGTGTAGCCCCATCTTAGCTCTCATAGCTTTGGACCCCCTGGACCAAACTTCACAAAACCTGGCTGGTATCAGTAAGAAACTATCCTGATGATACCTCCCAGGTTTTGTGAAGTTTGGTTTAGGGGGTCCAAAGTTATGGACCCTCAAAATGTAGCCCCATCTTCCATTAGCTCCCATTGGAAACAATGGAGGATGGGGGCACCCCCTTTGGAAGTCCATAACATTCGACCCCTAAACCAAACCTCACCAAACCTGGGTAGTATTATCAGGAGAGTCTCCCGGAAAATCTCTGAAATTTTGGTGCTGCTAGCCTAAACAATGCGCCCTCAGGCCAAAAACAAAAAACACTAAAAATACCAAAAACCCCACAAACTGGGGACGGAGCTTCGTACATGTAATGTGGGGTTGAACCCGAGAAACCCCCCTTACCTACATGCATGTGGCTAGTAGGCAACTTCATGGCCTGTGTCCTTTTTTCTGGTCCTCCAGGACATCTGGTTGTCCTGGTTGTCCATTATATGAAAAAGAACTATTGACTGAATAGACTACTGGTCCAATCCACCTGGGCTCTTTTGACTTTTTTATGATAACAATTTCACAAGGTTTTATTTATATATTAGACTGCTTCTAAAGAAACATTTTAATTTCCAGTTAATAGTGTAGATTAATAGCATAAATACTTGAAGTTGTATAATTCCTCTAATTTTTTAATTTTGTTGTTTTTATTCTAGATTTTTTCCCAAGCTTTAACCACTCATACAAAATAATTTATTTCTAGATTGTTGTTGACTAAAAAACAAAAACAAACCTGAAAATATAATCTTGATACCAAACAAATACCGGAGGCGTGGGGCGTGGTGGTGGTCTGTATTAGGGGAAAACAATCTTTAAATACGCAACATAAATCATCATTATATCATCATCAAATCCATCAAGCTAATTAGCATATTGGGCAACAAGAGCTCTCCAGCATTTCTGGTCTTGGTCAAGTGCAACATAAAACTTGCAACATAAATAACAAACATAAAATAACACAGGGGCACTAAAAAAGTAGGTGGCATTCTGAGGAAGGCAGTCATGATAGGACTCCCAAGTTTAATATCATGCCTTGTTTCAGGTTTCTGCTATCCTAGTCTTATTACATTGTTTATTAGATGTCTCCTCATCCTATTGGTTGTTCTGACATACATTATGTAATGCATCTTGAGTCTCGATGAGAAGTGCATATAAAAATATAAGTACCGGTAAATAAAAAATAAAATTTGCAGGTGCTTGATGTGCAGCACGATCCTAAGAACACTTTAGTGAGAGCTCAACTGAACAGAATTGTGTATGATCCTGAGTAGATCTGCCTAGGATGGCACTGTAAATCCAGCCTTCTCTGACAATATTGTGACAATACTGAATTCTTCTAAGACAGTTTAATCTCTTTACAGTGGTAGACGTTTATCAGTGCTGGTGCGGTCCTTGTAAAGCAGTAGTAAACCTCTTCAGGAAAATAAGAAATGAGCTTGGGGATGATCTTCTGCATTTTGCTGTGGTAAGAGGTAGCAGCGTATGTTCAAAGTATATTTGGCACAGGACATCCATGAAAGAGTGCATGTGCTTCTGCGTTGCTTGAATGAGTTAATTTCCAGTGTGTTGATCCAGCCCTCAGACGGGCTGGAATGGGTCACATTGTACAACAACCCTTTTCATCATTGGAGGTCCTGTCACCCATCCCAGGATAAATACTTTTGCCAGCACTGATAACCAAAAGGCAACGGTTAGAGGGAGAAAAGATGACATTTTATTGGAGTCAGTGATAATTTTTACAAATATAATTTCCAGAGGGCCTGCGGGGAGGGCAGAGGCATAACAAGGGGGGAAAGCACCAGGTGCACTGGTGCGTCCTCCGCCCCGCCACACCCCGGAACACCACACCCCCGGAACGCCCTCGCCACAGCCCCACAAGGTGCTATTGTTTTAAATTGTAATTGATCTCTAAAGAACCCTAGGAACTAAAGTCAGAGATTTCTATGATTTTTGTTAGAAACAATTTTCTCCGTTGCACAGAACTATAATTCCTGGGTCTCACTGGGAAAATGAAACTAATTCAGTTTTAGGCTGTAGTTAATATTTATGCAATTATCATACAAATGAGTCAAAGTAGCATTTAAACTAACAAAGATTCTGAAGCATGATAAACAACAGGTATTAAACACTGGATGGGAAACAGCTGTCTTCTGTCTTACCTACATGGTACCTGTAGTCACAATGTGAATGTTTGCTTTGAATAAATTGTGATGCTTATTTTCTTTTTATTAGGCTGAAGCAGATTCAGTTGATGCCCTAGAGAAATATCGTGGGAAATGTGAACCTACATTTCTGTTCTATGCTGTAAGTTAGTACCACATTCTGGCTTTGGATTTGAAATTTCATCTAAGGTCAAGTGTTTATTTTAATTGTTAGTTTTTTAGATGATTAGTTTAGGATTCAACCTGCAGATTATCAGTCAGATCCTGATTTATCTTGACCAACACTGTTTTTATCCCTGTTGCTCTTTCCTTATCTCCCCTGAAGAGACCTGACTAGAATCTTTGTCTAAAATAAATTATGGTGAGGGTGGCCTGGGCATCAAACTAGGATTAAACCAGGACTTCTGGTGAAATGACATTACACTCTGATTGAGCCTCCTAATGCTCCCAGACTACACACTGCTGATAGGGGTTATTTTTGCCATCTGTAGAGCAAGCTTTTCTTAACTGTAGCCTCCTTAGATATTGGGGACCTTATATTTGACAGGTAGACTGGAAGGGTCTGGATTTTAGATCCACTAGTTCTGGCAAAATCCAAAATCAGCAGTACGAGTGAGCTGTTGAGCTCTTGGAAACAGCCTCCCTAGTATCTTTGTTTTTCTTCTTGTTAGTCTTTCTTTCATTTTCTTTTATCTATCTCAACCGACCAGTAACTGCAGTTGATAAGAATAATTGGCAGCCCAATCCGAGGGGGGGGGTGCTAATCTGGAGGCGGGATGGGTTTATGCCAGCAGATTTGCCCTAATTTAGGCACTTACCGCAGTGGAGGAGCAAATCCACTGGCGCCCGGCCACTGCACAACCCTCGGACGCCCAGCCATGGCACCTAGCTCCACATCAGCATGGCGGGGGCATTCCCAGGCATGGAACCTGACCATCATCAACTTCCACTGTCCTTCTAGCCCCTGCATGCTGGCAAAGGTGTTCTTGGAGATACACCATGTTTTTCATGTCTTATCTCTGTTTTGTCCTACAGGCAGTGGTGGGATTCAGCAGGTTCGCACCACTTCGGCAGAACCGGCTGTTAAAATGATACTTGTAAACAACCAGTTGTTAAATTATTTGAATCTCACCACTGGAACCGGTTGTTAAATTATTTTAATCCCATTACTGCCTACAGGAGATTTAAAAGGTTCTTCTTTTTTTAACTTTTTGCACTACAGGAAAGCCCTTTGGAGGGGACGTCCCTGCCCACTCAACAACTCTGAATTGGGCTGTAATTTAAACAATCAATTGTATGCATGACATCTAACCTGAGCCAGTATGTTGGCATGAATTATGTCTGTAGGTGACACTGCTTATTTCTGCTTTTTTCAGGGTGGAGAATTAGTAGCAGCTATAAGAGGAGCAAATGCACCATTGCTACAGAAAACCATCCTTGAGCAACTAGAAGCCGAAAAGAAGGTCTTGGATCATGGGGCAGAGAGAGTGGTGGTAATGTAGTCCCTAGACACATTGCAATCCTTTTAAGATTGTTTTCCCTTTTTAGATTGTATTCATTATCAAGCAGAGCTTTGTGAAAGATGCTAACTTTACCCTAGCAAATCTTCTTTCTTTAATTCAGAACCAGAAGTAGGAGTTTTAAACACATCCTAAACCTTAGGAAGTAAGGCTGAGAATATCCCTATAGCTGTAAATCATTCTTCGTTCATTGTTCGTTCTTGGTTTCTGCAGCAATAAATGCTCTCTGCTTTCAGAAAACCTCCTCAAACCTGCTGTCCAAAAGGAGATAATAACCTGAGTGTTCAACTCCATATCTTCTCAATAGTACAACTATAATTTTTACATCTTAAAAAATAATGAAAATTCTTTGTTTTATGAAACTTGTATCCTGGATTCTTCAAAGTTTGCCCCAGATCTGCACATACTGAATCATGGCAGTAAAACAGTTCTGCTCATGCCACTATATCTTGACCAGGTCCAGGACTCTCCTGCTGTCTAGAGGAAGAGACTAGAAACCACAGTGCAGGACATAGTAGGCTCAGGAATGTTGGATTTACTACCAAGTACACAAATCTTTTACACCTATAGAGAGCTTTCATATCCTTCTCAGCATTCTCCACAAACAGTAAGTGTAGCCTGTGTAGCTTTTTCCTCTTCCACAAAAACAAAACAATTTCCCACAAAAAACTAAAATATGTGTCAAATTCTGGAAAAGTTTTAAAAAGTTATTAGAAATAGCCATGAGATTGCTAAAAGTTAGTAGATGGTTTTCTAAAACAGTCTCTAACTTGCATCTCTCATTGTATTGATGACAGATCCAGGAAAAAGCCTTCCTTTGGGAAAAAGAAAATATTACTGTTGAAGAAAATGGAAAAGAGGAAGAGGAAGAAGAGGGTGAAGAAGACAAAGCAGGTGAGTTGTTCTGCTCAGTGCCATGGACAGAATTACTACAGTTAAGTGCATTGATTTTAATGGACTAATTCTGCATATGGGTATATTGTTACACTGTTTGCTTTTATAATATTGTAACAGAATGTATTTTATTGATGTTTAAGTTCATGTATTTTATATTTGGGCTAGATCCAGTCACTTTTCACTCAATCTTGCCCAAGTTCTCTCCTTACCTCTACCTTATATGAAGGTCCCATGATCACAGCATAACCTTTTTGGTTGTCAGTGGTGTTGTCAGTAGATATCAGAAAATCTGACTGGATTCAACCTATTCAGCTGTTTGTGTAGTGCTGCATGTTGAGTAATTCTGTAAACCACCACAACTCCTAAAGAATTTAATTAATGATTTGTTAAAAATATAACATTAATTGAACAAAATTAATTTTAAATTCTGTTGTCCAAAACACTAACATTGAATACAGGTGGTGAGTTTAGCTCTGGGTCAAATTAAGCTCTACTCCAGTGATTTTAAAACAGCTCAGGAGACAGATGGCCTTCCTGGCAGTCATCTGCTAGCTACTCTGCCATCCCAGCTTGCCTCCAGAAGTTGTCCACTGCTAATATCTCATGCATGATGGGATCTTGCTCCTTTAATCCACATTTCTTAATTTTTTAATCATCCTGTGACAAGCTGGCTAATCATATCCATGAAATCCCAGTCTGTTTTATTTATTTATTTACTTTATCATCCACCTTTATCATTCAGACTCAAGGCAGACATATGTGAAAAATATATTAAAATACATTAAATACTGATTTAAAAGATTAGTTACTGAACATGTGACTTTGAAAAATCCACTAATGTCAGAAACACATACATATGTACATACACTTTTATCGGCATCAAGATGTCAGAAATAGATTACCTGGACCATGGGTGCACTAAATGGCCCTCCCCTAGAGTTGCCACCTCCAAGTAGGCAAATTTCTGGAGATTTAGGGGCATGAGATTTAGGGGCACAGGGGGGAGGGGAGGGAGCTTGGCAGGGATCCCATGCGATAGATTCTACCCCTAAAGCTGCCATTTTCTCCAGGTGTAGTTGACCTCTGTGCTATGGAAATCTCCCAGATATAATTCTGGGAGAATGCCAGGACCAATCTAGAGGTTGGCAACCTTACCTGGGGCCAAGCAGCCCCATCCAAAGGAGAAGGATGAAAGGGTCTGTGGAAACGGCACACAGCTGCATTGGTGTCATCACCCTACCCCCGGGACTCACTCTAGAGCAGGGAGCCAATTGGCCATGCTGGCAGGGGCTGATGGGAATTGTAGTCCATACAGGGGCGTAATGCCCATTGGGCAAGGTGGGCAGCTGCCCAGGGCACCACCTTGTGGGGGGCATCAAAATGCAGGGTTCGTTTTTGGGTATTTTTAGTGGTTTTCCATTTTTGGCCTGCAGGGGGTGCAGTTTTTAGGCTAGCAGCACCAAAATTTCAGCGTATCATCAGGAGACTCTCCTTATGCTACCCCCCAGGTTTGGTGAGGTTTGGTTCAGGGGGCCAAAGTTATGGACCCTCAAAACTGTAGCCCCATCTCCTATTAGTTCCCATTGGAAACAATGGGGGATGGGGCACCCCCTTTGGGAGTCCATAACTTTGGACTCCTTGAACCAAATCTCACCAAACCTGGGGGGTAGCATAAGGACAGTCTCCTGATGATACGCTGAAATTTTGGTGCCACTAGCCTAAAAACTGTGCCCCCTGCAGGCACCAATGTCCTGGTGCAAAAAAGATTGGTTGTGGTGGAGTGGCTGCCCATGGGGGGAGGGGGGGCATCCAACTCAGGTTTTGCCCAGGGCTACAGTTTGCCTCATTACGCCCCTGAGTCCATAACATCTGGAGTGCCAAAGGTTCGCCACCACTGAAGTGGTGGAGTGGTGGAGTTGCTGGAGCTTGGCCTGCAGGCTTCTTGCCCCCAGTGTTTCCCAGCAGCCCACTGGGAAACTTTCCTCTTAATCTACTCTACACCTCACTTTGAAGCTTTTAAAAATTGCTTCAATTTTATGCAAATAAATGTGTCTCAGTGTATTCAATGCAAAGTAGAAGTCCAGTTGAAGGCACTACCAAAAAAACCACACCTAAATTTGCTGAAATTTGAGTCTCTGTGCCATCAGGCCTTGAGTATAAACAATTAAGTACAGACTGAAAGTGGATGAGTATTTCATTTTACTGTCATGCTGTCTGGTACAAAGGCTGAAACAACAACGTTGCAATTTAAAATTCAAACAAAATTTGTTCCTTTGATGTTGCTTTCAATATTTACATTGCTTTCTTCTTGCGGTAATTTCTTCCTGTCTTTTCTTTCTAGATTAATTCAATATCTTCTGGAATTGGCTTTCCAGCTGCCATTTGGAAGATGATGAAAAATATGAATGTTTTTCTGTTACAGCAGTCACAAAAAGAAAGGGTTAAAAGCGTTGGCAACTCATTGCCAAAAAGGGGTGGGGGTGGGGGAGTGTGTTTTAGGCAGAGGCAGTCTGTTTATGTGAAAATTCATGTCAGGAATGTATGTCACAAAACAATCCTGAGCAAGGCTACTTGGAAATAAGTTCCAGTTTATCTAACTAAATTATGCTTTTCTTAATCCCAGGAAAGTATTATTGCAGCCAAGCAGTCCCATCCAAAGGAGAAGGCTGAAAGGGTCTGTGGAAACGGCACACAGCTGCATTGGTGTCATCACCCTACCCCTGGCACTCACTCTAGAGCAGGGAGCAGACGCACAGCTCAGGCCGTGGTAGGGCTGCACTGGTGTTCTGCTCAGATGCCAGCATGGGGGGTGGGGTGGGCCAGTTAGTCTGACATTAGTCAGCTCCCTCCTGGGGTTGAGGGCCAGTTGTGTGGTGCACTGGCCATTCAACATATGCCAGCAGGCATGTTTCAATCCTTTCAATTCTATTTTTGGTGGCAGGGGGCTTTTTGGGCAGTGTGGGGCTTCAGGGCTTTTTCCTGCTTCTCACACTGCCGGAAAGTCCTTTTGGAGGCAGTGGGTGGGGTGGTGCTGCAGTGGCGCTGCATTGGCACTATGGCCCACTGCCAGAGAGTTTGGATGGGACTGTCAATGTAAAACCTCTATTAACCACGAAATATTTGTCTTCTAAATAATGCTACAAGTATATAATTGAGAAACTGCTTTACAGTGACTTAGAGCCATGTTTATTTGTGGAGTTCCAGGGGGTGTACTTTTGTTAATTGTTCATTTTTTGAGGTATATGATACATATCTTGTATCTCGAGGGCTTTGCTATTTGCTCTTTACAGCAATCTCCATCAGATGTTTCCATGTTGAGGCAGGGCTGTGTGTGTGTGTGTGTTTGGCAGCACTCATTAATGCTGTGTATTGGCATGTTTTCAGGGCTCTCCCAAGTTTTGATCCTCATGTGCTGGCCCGCCTCACTGAGCCAAAGAGAGATCCTTTCTGTACAACACACATAAAACATCTTGCAGACATTTAAAAGGAACCATTTTGGCTTGGTTTTTTTGGTCTGCGTAGCATGAACAAATAAAGTGTTTGCAAGGAAAGTGATTCTTTTTCTTGAACCTCCCCCCAGGTCTTACTTTCAGTTTCCACAGAGTAGCTCGTGCCCCCCATGGAAATGGGTGGAAATTGGTGCAATCTGATATATGAATAGTGATGCTTTTTATTTTTAACGAAAAAGCATTTAAAGCAGAACAGAACTGAATTAGCAATTTTGCACATCTGTAGACTATCAAAAAATCAACAGAGCTGTACCTTTGTGGCAGCCATCTTTAATCCTAGGCTATGAGCTCATCAGATCTCAGAAAGTAAGCAGAGATGGCCCTGGCTAATATTTGGATTAGAACCACCAAGTAATACCAGGGCTGTTTTGCTGAAGAAAACAATGGCAAACCACCTCTTGTCTTGAAAACCCTATAGGATTGCCATAAATTGGCTGCAACTTGATGGCATTTCATGGTGGTTTTCACCATGGAAATATTACAGTTAATCTCAGTTTACAACATGTAGATTTTACAGTTATGTACTAATCTTAGTAGGGCCGAAAATCTTGACATAAATATAAATTTATGGTAGACAACTGCCTGAAATATACTTTTGCTGCTTTTGGCAATGAGTTGACAATGACAGTAAGATCCAGGAAGCATTTTTGATTAATGTATATGACACTTAACTGTTTTAATAAAGAAATTCAAACATGTACAGGTATATTTTGTTTTCTTTTTCATGTCTACACTTTAAGCTATCTGATAAGAATTTATTTGACCAATTGCTGAAGATTTGGAGATGGAGTCTGGGGAAGAACAGTTTGAGAGGAGGGGGACCTCAGTGGGGTATAATGCCACTGAGTCTCACCTTCCAAGGAAACTCTTCCCTGTAACCTGGACATCAATTAATTCCCGGTGATTGTAAGTTGGCAACTACACCAACAGTGCAATTCAATGAACACTTCTCTTCATTTCTGTGTCATCTTTCCACCTAAATAGGGTCCTCAACACAGTAAACATTAAAAGAACGTTTATAATAAAGTATATATAAAATAATTCAATAAAAACAAACACATATAACACCGAAACTAAGGCCACCAACATTTATCTTGGAACAAGTCCCATTGGACAGTGCTGCAGAACCTTACTCAGGTTTATAAAAGTGCAATTTTAAGAGAGTAACACTGTCCTGAGATGACCGACATTACTGGATTACAAAGAATGAAACTCTGTTTAGGATTACACTACAACAATGCAGTTTTATGCAGAGTTACTGTTGCAGTCCATTAAAGTCAATGGTTTTAGGCTGGTGCAACGTTGGGAGAGCCAGTGGGGTGTGGTGGTTAAGGTTTTGGACTAGGATGTAGGAATTCCAGGTTCAAATCCCCACTCTGCCATGGAAACTTGCTGAGTGACTTTGGACCAGTTGTACACTCTCAGCCTTGACTCTGACAAGTAATTGGATAAGAGTCTTCCAAGAAATACTAGGGTTGTGATGTTAGCGCTGAAAGTATAATCGCATTTAATCACATTTAGTCATATTTAGTGGCATTTATTATTCACTTATATTCAATAATTATGATATGCTCATTCCTATGTTATACTAGCTATTTTGAGTTGCTCATTGTGGGAAGGCCTCCAGCTCTCGAGCTGGATGGCGGAGAGCTAGACAACATGGATGTCTACACTTTCTGCTGATTCGGCACACTCTGACGGCATAAGTAAAACATAGCCTAAAACAAGCCCCTAACACATAACAAAAAAAGGCTTTTAAGGGTACACCAGCCAAAGCGTTCAGCAGTAAATCCTCCTGACTGAACCAAGGTCGGAGAAAGGGAACTAAGTTAAAGGGGACACATATTATTAGTTAGGAATACACTTGCCTCTGTCAGTGCATTCCTCCTGTCAATTCTGTGTTTTGCCATCCATCTAAGCAGGTGAAGGCAGGGGCACTGAGATGGTGCCAAGGGTCGAGAGGCATTGGGAGAAAGTTGTCTTAATAAAGTGGAAAATTGTTTTAAGGGTTGTCCTGTAATTAACCCTGAATTTAATGAGCATGTAATAAAAAACGATCAATGTATGGGACATACCTTTCAGAGTCGCCAAAGGAAAACATCTTTATGTCAAAAGAATCATTAGCCTGACAAAATTATATGTGTCTGTACCGAAGGACATTAACTTTTTGTAGAGGCCGGAGGACGCGGGATGATTCCATGGAGAGCCGCCATAACAGGAAGCTGGTTGTGGATCTCTGACAACTCTGCCCCTGTGTTGACCGCACCTTTATTAGGGTTTCATTGTGGGCGCAGTAAAGGAGGTGGTAGGGATGAGCTGGAGACCTGAGCATCTGGAGATCATCACAGATGCATGATCTCACCTGGCTACGCGAGAGGGAGCTGCAATTGCTCAATCCTCACCTGGGCAAGACCATTGTCCCCGCGACTAATGACAGTCTTAATCTGTGGACTCATAGGGTTGAGGAGTGGCGCGGTACACCAGCAAGCGTCGTAGGTATCCATTGATGCCCCAACGCCTCTACCATCGCTGCTGTCAGCAGTGCATTGAATATCTCCTCCTTTTTTTTTTACATTTTAGAAAAAGGGGGACCTAAATGGTTAAGGGTGATTTAAAGGACGCTTGTTCCTCCTCGGCCATTCGGTCGCTTCGACCATTGCTTGTGTAACATTAGAACTTGGCTGGGCGGGTAAGGGAAATTGAGGGGCTTCTTGCACACGCTACAGGCAATATTAGGACACCACATTGAGCAGATCCGATAACGTAAGCACACAATTAAGCCAATGCAGAGCTGTAATATCAACACTTCAACCATCCTCCCGCAGCCAGCTCCAGAGGGCTGACCACACCAATGGGCAAAACATCACACTTCGAGATTGTGATAACTTTGCAGCTCACGCACTTTCATATGAATCAATTGGGAATTATCAGAAAGATTAAACAACACACATATGTACATTCTCACAACCTTGGTGATGTAATAACAATAAGTAACTACGCATCCATTGTTCAGGGTCGCTGACTAGTTCCCGCTGCTCGGAGTGCGTCAGAGCCGCCCAGAGCAATGGAGGTAGAATTGATGGGTTTCGAAGGGCAACAGGCCAGCCGGCCACAATAGTCTTGGTGTTACAGGAAACAAGTCCGGGCTCCCAATAAGGGAAGTTGGCGTAGGGGACAGGTTCACCGGAGAGGGCACCCGCTGCTCAAGCCGACAGGAGGGATCGAAGGCAGAGCGAGCTACGGCGGCGGCACCGGGTTCTGGGTGGAGCCTTAAAGGAGAGTCCCGCAGACAGACAGGCGGAAATGCAGCAATAACAAATAACATAACTTCGCAACCAGCGCAATAAATTTAAACAAAACATGGCTAAACCCACATAGGCTGGATGATGCTGAAGGAAGCAACCCCTATTGCATAATTGTCCAAATGCATGGTTTCTTTGCTGTTTGACTACCAAAAGGCCAGAGCGATGACGTTAGGAGTCCATGGATTTCAAGAGTCGAGGGAGAGCTACTGATAGCTTTAGCATTGCAGGTTCAGTGACTACCAGCAAGGCCAGAGAGAAGGCTGGTTCCAACACTATTCAAGCGGCTGGTCACGAGAGTTCCAAGGGCGAACGAAATGTCTCTGGCCGGGTAATTCCAAGTTTCAGCCAGGGGCTGCAGAGGGGAGAGAGAATGGCGGCCGTAGATGATGCATGTTTATCATCAGCCAACCTTTGAGCCATAGCTGTCCTCGAATGGCAGCCTGGCGATCTCCGTGGCACTAAAAATGGTTCTGAGAGATCCCTCTCCATCTTTGGCCCGCTGGAGGTGATCGGGCTCTCTCAACAGGCTACGGGTCGATCCTTCCAGGGAGGCTCCGCCCACCGGGATGGGCTGGCCTGGCAGCCATGAAGCTGACCTGTATAGAAGAGAAAACAGCCACTTTGTGGGTTTTCGGCGTAGGTTGGCTGAGTGACTCGTTTATAGATGAATAAATGGAAAAGCCCGGAGTCCTGGAGTGGGGCGGGCACTTTTGATAGAGAATAGAGAGTACCGGATGCGTCTGCTGGATGAGACCCTTGATTACCGCTAGGGAACTACTCCCCTTTTTTTTTCGCCGAGCCGGGCTTGCGCCAGAAGAGTTGCCTCATTCCTCGGCTGTCTATCACTTGCAACATCTGCTGCTGCTAAGAGATAATAAGGCAGGAATGTCCAAGGCTTAGGAGAAGGGGAGGTCATATCCAGGTCGGATGTTTGTTTGTAAACAATCCCAATCACCGCCTAAGGTGTGGGTTTTTGCAGCAACTTGAACAATTCACAATTATAGTCAATATCGTAATATAGCTGCCTATAGGAAGATATAGGAGGAAGATGCAAAACAGTTCCTAGCTTGAGGTTTGATCACAGGAGCAAATTGGAGGGGTTTGGTAAAACCCCTTTATCAGATCCCAGAACTAGAGGTGGCGCGCCAGCCCATTGTGAAAGAGGGAGGGTGTGCAGAAAGGAAGGTATGGGGAAGGTCAGCGTCAGCTCTACCTTCCCTCCCCGCAGGGGACTTTGGTCGGTTTGAGCTGCTTCCCACCTTCACAGCGAGGCTGTGTAAGGTGTGGCTGAGAGACCCCCCCTTGGCACTGTGACTAGCCAGGGGAGCCCTCAGCAGAAATGTATACGAAAATGATTTTGCTTCATATGTTCCACACGCCAATGTGGCAGTGTAGGCTCAGATGGATCTAAGGAAAAGGTTCAAGGAGAGTCAAAGAAAAAGTTTTGAAGGTTTAAACTAAGATGGAGCGGCTTGAAGCAGGTCCCATCGTATCCAGGGGAGCACGCACCAGCTGTGTCCCGCTTAAGGCGGATGTTGTATCGGGCTTAAGCCTTTCACAGCATTGGTAACACACATAATCAGAAGGGAGAAAACTTTAATTGAAGCACAAGAGCATAGCTTAGAAGCAATGGAAAATCCCCTATGAGGGGAAAAACTTAGGGTCTCTCGAAAGGGGCAAGACATACAGAACATACATAGGCACAGAGCACATAGAAAGTAACGAGGGGAGGATTGCAACTCTGATTTGAGAGATTTCAGTTCTCTGAGGTGCTGAATGATTTTGTTGCCACTGGGAGCTTGAGCTTAGGGTTTTGCAACAGGCCCAGAGGCTATGAGATCTGGTTTGAACCTACAGCTGGAGAGGGCCAAGGGGGCTTCTTCTTCACTAAGGACTTTGGCTTAAGGGCCATTGTGTGAAAGCATCTTCCCCTTCCACGCCTCATTGTCCTGTAGATTGGCTATGGGCATTCTGAGGAGGGCTCAAAATCCGCAGTCCCTTCCTCGCCGTAAGCATTCTCTGCCGCAATTCAGTGACTGTGGACTCTGCAGAGATTTTGAAATGCGGCCATTCTGGGCACTGGCGAGGCATGGTGACTTTGGAAGCAGAAGGCTAGCAGAGCAGGAAGTATAGACTAGAGGGGAGCTTGGAAAGCAACCAGATTTAGATTAGCTGAACTGGGATTAGACCCAAGTGAGAGCATAGGGAGGCAGGGAGTAGTTCGTGAACTTGGCAGTTTCTGCAGTATGCTTGTCCATACCTGATGATGGCTCCTATGGTCAGGGCTCATGACCCCTGGATGACAACAACCCCCGTTCAGCCGGGCGAAAGCTGGGCGCTAATCAGCCCAATGGTCTCCCCGTGGGGATGGGATCACTATACCGAGCTTGCTGCTGAAGACCTCATATGGGGAGCTCCGTAAAGGGGTTTGAGGTGCTGGTCTTGGTTCGGCTGGGGAGTGATGCCCCGCTGGCCTTCCAGCGGCAGGCATTGGGAGCGCCTGCCCAGACTCTCCTGCTGGGGTTCTGTAGGTAACTCCTCCGCCAGGGTTGTGGCCTCGGCCGGCAGCCTAAGCAATTCCTCCCCGAAATGTCCTGGCTTTCACGCACTGAAACACTTCGTTCGCCGCCTCATGGCATGAGAGGGCTGCCACTCAGAAGGCTGGCTCGATGGGTTAAAGACCCGATATCCTGGCAAGCTTTGAGCATGTCGCCAGCTCGGGTTCCTTCCAGGCCCGCGATGCCAGCACTCACGGAGTATGCTCTCCTTGGCAAGGGCGCAAGGAGTTCGCCCCCGCTCGTCAACCTGCCTCTGAGTGGGCCTCTGGAGCCTGTTCACAAACTCATAGGCTCTTTGAGGCTTCTGCCGGTGCGTTAGAAAACTTTGGTTGGCTACCGCATTGGGGACTTTTCAAAAACGCCTTGTGGCGCATTCAGGCATGCACCGTAAGGTGGCCACCGGCAGGACCATCTGATTGTTGGGGCCACTGGAAGGTGACTGCTCGTAAAGTTGAGCGGTTAGGTAGGCGCTGGCCGAGGCGAAGCGTCTCGCCAGTTTACTGCGTCAGCGGAACCGCCTCCCAGATCACAAATTGTGAAATGTATATGAAGGTGGTCTTCCAGTCGCCCGAACCATTGCGATTCCTCACCTTCACATAGGGTTGGTGACTCTACGTACCCGGCGACCGCTTTGGCGGGAGCTCAGTGAGGATAAGAGAAGCTTAAAGGGCGGTACTGCATTAACCTCGGGCCGAATGACGCCACTCTCCTACCTGCATGGACGGGCAATAATGCAAGAATTGCATCACCGTCAGGGTTTCTTCTGCAGACTGGCTAATAATGCTCTGCTTAGAAGTTTTTGTTCCGCGCCATTACTGGCGCTGACGGAGGTGCAGTGGCTTCGAAAATGAAGGCGGAGCAGGGGAGGGGCGGCTGAGCCGCTGGAGAAGTCGGAATTGGGTGAAGGAGCCGAAGGTGAAGGAGGACAGGCGGCCCAATTCTAGTGGGATACAGAGAAAATTCCAGGGTTGAAATTGGTGAAAAGATCGAAGAGGGCGTCACAGCAAAGGGGAGCCATAGGGTCTGCAGGCTGATGCCACAAACATTGCCCCATCGCCAGTAGCAGTACATCGGCGCCAGGCTCTTTGTTATATACCATAAGTCGTCCCAGATTCACAATGTCCCCCCCTCTGCCCATGTGGACACTGAGCTCAATCTCTCAACCTATAGCCCCTTTCACGGGACCCTGCCGCATTTCGTTAACGCTTCTGAAGTTCGCCAACGTATTGTCATAAGCCCTGCTTTTTGCAAGCTCCCCATACCACCGGTGTTCCTGGCTGGACGAGAGTGGCCCTAGGATGCGGTCTCTTGATGCCGATCCAGAGGGACAGGCTTATACCGAAACGGTGGTCCCTGGATGCGCTCGATCCAGCGACTTCGGTATCGCCCTTCCCAGGCGACGGTGAGTAGCGAGGTTCGGTGATTCCCGCTGGTTTCTCGCACCAGCTTGTAGTCAACCCCGCAGGGTCGCCGCTAAGAATAGGCGCAGACGCTGAGGAGGTTTCATCTATGAGAGCCAGGCAACAGGAAGCTGGTTGGGATCTTGACAACTCTGCCCTGTGTTGAACCGCACCTTTATTAGGGTTTCATTGTATGCAAAGGAGGTGGGTAGGGAGATGAGCCGGAGACCGGAGACCTGGAGACTCACTCAAGGATGTAAGGATTCCCACCTTGCTACGTGGCGGAGATACGCAGCCGCCTGAGCTCAATCCTCACCTGGGGTAAGACCATTGTCCCTGGCGCCTCGGTGACTGAGCCAGACAGTTCGCGACCAGACTCAGTAGGGATGAGAGGGTGCGGTGCTTAATTCAGCAAGGCCGTAGGTCCATTGGCGTCCCAACGTTCTACCACGGTGCTGCTGGGTCAGCAGTGCATCACTACACTTTTTGTATGTTATTCCAAGGTGTCAAGAATTCTGTGATGTATAGGAATTTAATGACTTAGCACATGATGCTTTTCTAAAAAAGGGACGGTCCCCAAAGCCAAAGTTGAGTCTTTCCTCCCAGGGTGCTATTGCAACCTCTCTAATAAACTTACTAACTTCTTGAAATCATTTTCTTTGTCTGTCTCTTTGATTCTCTACATCTGAATTGGGTAATGTACCACCAAATATCTCTTGCCTTGAAAACACTATGAGACTAACGGTAAATCATCTGTGATTTGGTGGATTTTCCACCACCATCAACGTTGCTTAGGATTACACTGCTACTCTCCTATGGACCAGTCTCATACAGGGACTTAGTTGTCCGAAAGGCAGGCTGCAACTCTAAACGCACAAGGGACTCAGTACTACTGAATTTAATGTTATTAATTTCTGAGTATGTTTAGGACTGCACTGGTACATTCTTAGAAGCTTACTCTCAGGAAACTGATCAGAGTACACATGCCATGTACCGTTGAAATATGCTACACAACCTTGAAGTCTCCAGTGGAGGTTTTGTTTTGTTTGGTTTTCTAGTGCGTTTTCCGTTTCAACAAAGGGAAAACTTACCTTCGATTTTAGCTTTCTGTTCCTGATGCGGGGAAGGGCAAGGGGACGAAAGTGCAAACCGTAGTTCTATTAGTATAATTTAAGAAACCCGAATGATTAAATAAACAGCGTTTATTAAATATTGGACGGTATTTCCACGCAATCCCTTCTTACTACCAGTCAAAAATCACATATAGATTCAACGACATCTAGTTTTGCGCAATTCCCGGAGCTCATCTTCACGCCGGAGCCAGAAGGAGGCGCGATGAAATCTAAAGTTAGTAGCACAATAGGCTGCGCTGTCCCTTTAAACAGACGCCGGGCAAAGAGGCTGAGCTGGTTTGGGCGGAAGTAAATGGTTGAGGTTGGGTAGCGCTGTATTCGGGGGTGGAGAGGAAGCCTCTGGGTATGTGACCTGATCCACTCCGTTTGTCTTTTTGTTTGTTTGTAGTACAAGTGTGAGTTTGTGAGGCGCCAGGGAGTTTAGAGTGAGCCCTGCCCCAGGCAGCAGTGTCCTGGTGCTATTTATTTCAGCTAATTATCTTTTAAATGTTTGTGTATTTTTTATACTTGCATCATTGCATGGGGTTGTGTCTGGTGGGTTAAGAGAATTAATACGTCCTTCGATATTTTTTGTTCTGCTTTTCTACCCAATGGCTTGTGAAACATGACAACTCATGACAACATATGATCCCAAATTAGCAAACAGGATGGGAAAAACCTATCAGAAACAAACAGTACAGTGCTGTACATCTCTGATTAGTATCGGATCTGCTGGACCTTCACTTGGAGTCTCAAGTTATAGATGAAAAAACGAGAACCCTTTGGTTTGTGCCTCCATGCCATTCTGAATACTTGTAAACAGTAAACTTAGGCTCCTCAACTAAAGGTTGAATAACAGGAATTCATTGCCTCAGTCTGAAGTGCCTGGTTTTTCATAACTTGCAGCTTCTTGTTACTCCAGGATCAGGACTGCCACTGTTATAGATGAACATTAAAATATCCCCATGTTTTTATTACAGTATTTTCATATAAAGATGTCAGACTCTTACATCATGTAAGTTGCATGCATGAAACCTACCCTTTTAGGACAAAGTAACATCTTAGTCCTGCTCTATTGTTGAGGTTATAGCTGAGTTCACGCATGCCCCCTTTTCATCTCTTTTCCTGTTGTTGGCGTGCATGTGTGAAAAACAGTTAAATTTGCTTATATTTTACTCTTAACCAAATTGAAACCACACAGAAAAATCGATTTGTGATTGCATTTCAGTCTTCCTGTGGTTTACAATGCAACGTAATTTTGGTCTAAGTAGCCCTAAGTAATTCTTAATTATAAGGAGCCTATTTTTGTTTTGTTACTCTAAAAATGCCAGAGGCATTGATACTGCTATATATAGATGATATTCGCAGGTATGTTTAGTGTTCTCATGGCTGTTTGGAAGCAAGCTTGATGTGCATCCCATGACAGAATGGACAAGCTTCTGAAAACTTGTAATGGGTGTCATCCCATTTAAGCTTGAAGATCAGGATTTGCCTCATGGGGAGCTACCTGTTCATGAGGCAGTCTGTTACTGTCTGTTGGAGCTTTATGCTTTGAATGGAATGTGGAAATCTATATCCAGCTACATATTTAAGGGGGACGGTCAGGGCAGAATAAGCAGTAGAGCCAGAGGGATTGTGACATAGCACAGATTGTGATGTAACAGGGGAGTATGATTTGGGTGGTGATTTCAAGTTTGTACATTTCTATTTGTGCTGATTTCCTGTTCATTAATAAATGAGACAGGTCTCCTTGAAGGACTAGTATGGACTGTACAGGCCGTGCAACTAACACCTGAGACATGTCTCTGCTGACATCCAGGAAAACATACCTATTTTTCTTTACATGCTTCAGATTTAGTGCAAAAAAGAACTGAAATGAAAGTGTAAGGACTATGTGTTCAAATATTCTTGGTCTTAAATCCTTGGAGATTCTTAGTTATGAATTGAGATGCACTAATTTTTTCAGTCTGAATGTTTATTTGCTGCCAGCTTTCCCATATGACAGCAATATGCCTCAGTGGTGAAGATATGGTGTGTGATTTGATCTATAGCAAATTGGCAATTACAGGTTTGCCTCCCTACTGCTATGAACTGTCTTATTTTTAAGAGGTGGGGACAGGAGAGATGGAAGATGAAATGAAGATGGAGAGTCAAAACCTTGATCCAGACCAGGGCTCTTGCTCTGTGACAGATGAGATAAGTCAGCAGCTCTTGAGCCAAGAAGCCCCTTCTCCAAAACTGTCTCTGATTGAACTGAGCAAGGAACTAGACTCCAAGAGTGATCTGGTAAGACTTGTTGTTGCCATTTTCTGTTTGCGTAGAAAAAGCCACATTGTGAGTATGTGACTGTCCTGTGCTTTTCATAGCGAATTTTGTACTATATACTTACATGTTTTGCTGTCTACCTTTTACACTTGTCAAATACACTAGTTTCAATTTAATAGCACTGTAGGTTGAAACAGAGGCAGAGCAAGGGAAAACTGCGACCCCAGAACGCCCCCTCCATAGCCTGGCCACCCTCCACCGCGGCTCCACCCACGGCATCGTGCCCCCCTGCCACTGGTTAGAAGCATCATGCTGGGAGTGGGAGGTGGGGAGCTGCTACAGCCCCAGTAAAACCCATTGCAGGGGAAAATATTTGCTTGCCACACCCCTTTCCTAGAGCCCCTTGCATCCTCCCACAATGGACTTTGCTGCTAGTGGTATTTATTGTCCTATGAATGAAAATACATTAGAGACAAGAACTATTTAACTGGATTCTATATGTCACTGTGGAAGTCTGGGAAGGAGTTTATCTTTCTCTCTCTTTTAAAATCTAGATTGATGACAAGGAGTTTGATATTCCCCAGGTTGATACTCCTCCAACCCTGGAAAGTATTTTAAATGAGGTGAGTTGAAGAAGGACCAGCCAAGTACCCATTCCTCATATTATGCTGAGAGATCCAAGACAGGTGCCCAAATCAATCACACGTCTATTTTTTGCTTCCTGTAACCTAAAGCTGCTCTCAAACTATGCTGCCTAATGATACTATGTTTTTATTAAAAGCACTAAAAGCCAAGTTATGAATCAGCTTTATGCATTGTTTTGTGTAACGTTGTTCTGTGTGACATTCTGTACCTATCAGGAAGCACTTATATCTTATGTAGATTGAGAGACAGAGGCGTAGCTCCAAGGGATAGGGGTGCACGGCACACTGGGCACGAGCCCCTGTGGGGGTGTGGCAAGGGCATTCCGGGGCGTTCCAGGGTGTGGCGTTCTGTGGCGGGGCGGAGGATGCACCGGTGCTCCAGGCACTTTCCCCTCTTGCTATGCCTCTGCTGAGAGATCTATATAAACTGGGAATGTGTTCTGTATTAACCATCATGTCTAGTCTATAGGTAATAAACTGTGGCAATACTCACAGCTGTAAGCAGCTTAACGTGTAACGGGGTGATTAACAATCTATGTATTTTCTCTCTCAGACAGATGATGAAGAGGAGCCTTTTGTTCTTGAAGACCCTTGTCTTCTAAACATCGATAATATTGACACTCACTCATACGATACCTCTTCGGTTGCTAGCTCTGACAGTGGAGATAGGACCCACTTGAAAAGGTAACCAATTTGGTAAAAGCCTTTATAGAGCAGTTTTGTGATACAGGTTTAGAGGACAATCCTTTTGAAGACTGATGAGCATTCTCTGAAACCTATGCACCAGATAATTGCCAATTATTTAAGAGCAGTGTAAATCTTTTATTTACTGTTTGACTTGGGTGAGGCCAGATGGACTAGAGAAATTGCATGACATAGAAGGCTATTGCAGTTTGTAAATTATACATGGCTCTCTTCTGTCTTCAGCTACATATTTCTGAGTTTAGGACTGTAGAAAGGCTCATGACTTATTTCATTCTCCTGATGCTTTGAATGGTTCAGCTGTAGTGTTTCCTTTGACTTAATGCTTGTGCTTTGAGAAAGTCCTGGGTTTTCCTGTTGATGGGGGATGATCTGACATACATTCCAGGTCAGTCATGTATCAAGTGGCCAAGGTCTTGGGGAGCCTCTACGTTGATAAGTGAATAATATTTTGAGTAATCTGTGTGAGAATCTGATTTATCTCATTAAATAAAATACAGTTTGTATTTATTTTATTTGTTTAAAACATTTCAAAGCCATTTTTCCATCCGATTACAATTCCCAAGGTGGTACACGTAAAAATATTAAAACATTTGAGTGATTGAAAATGTTGTTTGTTACGGTTATGTGCATATTTAATTCTTGTTCTAAATGTCTGAATAAATTGATAGAAACGTTTATTTTATTTCCTACTTGGGCTTAAACTTTCTTCTGTATATTTAATATTTAGGCAAAAAGCAATATGGCACCTTCAAAGTATGGTATGGTAAGGCTTCTTGCACACTTCCCATTAGCCTGGTGCCTCATTGCTTGGATGTAAATCTGAAATGGTATTCTTGCAATTACTTTGGGCGCTTCTCTTTGGCTGAACAGAGGCGTTTATGTAATTAAGATGCAGGTTTTTGCTAGGTGTTTCAATTCCTTTGTCCTGTTCGTACGCTTGCAAAGAAGTTTGATAGCTCTCTATCAAAATACTGGGGCATGTGGCAATTTATTTGGTTCGCTGTACATGTGGAATGAAGTATGATTATATTCCAGTATATTTTTCGTACTTTACAAAGGAAGAAGAAGCTTCATGATTCTTCCTCTGTTCACGGCTCAGTTATACGGCTGTCACTTTTGAAAGGCATTTCTGCACAAATAGCATCTGCAGCAGTAAGCTCCTTGTTCCCTTCTTTTTCATATTTGTCCATTGTAGCAAATGAACAACATAATTACATATATTTTGGGAGGGGCAAAAGCTCAGGTGTAGAGTAACAGATAACAGATAACCTTTAATGGCATAGTTCAAAGACCCAAAACAAGATTCAAAAAATTAAAAGACAACATACAAAGCAAAATTAAGATTGTTTGTTTATAACTGGCCGTTTGCTCTAGGGCCGTGATGCCGAACCTATGGCACGTGTGCCACACGTGGCACGTGGAGGCCTCTCACCGGGCACGCAAGTGCTCGGGTCTCCCCCTCCCCCGAGCAGGTCGCCACCACCATTCCTCCTCTGCCCGAGGGAGGAGGCAGCCTGCTCAGGGCCGCCTGCTCTCCCTGGCGTGGGAGCCGGCAGTGCAGAGCAGGGAACCCCCTCTGCCCGAGGGAGAAGGTGCTTGCCTTCTCCCCCGGGCAGAGGGGGAGTGTGTACAGAACATGGTGTACAGTTTCTGCAGTTTTCAGCGTGCAGATGCAAAAATGCTCACTATGGGGTGTTTTGGAGTCATCCCTCAAAGCGGAAGGAAGCACATTGCACCTGGCCAAAGTAATGGCATGTCGGTGCTCTTGTTCAGAAAGAGCAAACAAATATCTGGCCAAACCTAGGCGGCCATATGGGATGCCAAGAGAGTGGGGAGAGCAGAACTTTTTTTGCAATCAATTCCTGATGTTTTAATTCAAAAAGTCTAGATTTTATAGTGGAGAACATCTCATTGGGAGGGAGCATGGCTATAACATCGGGAGGCAGGCCCAAAGCATGGAGCTTCACTTCTATGTGGGCCCACCATTCAGTGGCCAGGTGTAGAGTATACGCTTTACATGCACAAAGTCCCAGGCATCTACACGTAAAATATTTCTTGTATTGGGGCTAGGAAAGACCTTTGGGGAGTTATCTCAGATGGAATATGCAGTTTGGGGCTAATTGGTCTAATTATGTAACTGTTTAGGTTCTTAGATGTTCCTCTATTATTATTATTATTTATTTATTTAATTTAATATACCACCCAATCCCCGAAGGGCTCTGGGTGGTGTACAACATAAAACACTTAAAAACATCAGAAGCATCCATAAATTATAATAAAAACAGTGGTTATGATATTACTTCCATTAAGTGGGTATATTGATATAACTTTGGATTCAGCCCCTGATTCTAATAAACAGTTGTCACCTGCTGGTTCCTGAAAAGAAATTGTTATAGATGAATTCTTCTCTTCCCGTATATTGTATTTTTGTAAAAGGCTGTAAGGAACCACGAGGGTCAATCTTGGTTGAGAGGCAGGATATAACGGTAATAGTTTTAGTGCTAGTTTTAGTGTTAGTTACTACTTGCAGCCGTTGGGAGAGAATTCTTGTGAGTGAAAAGTATTTGGGAAGCCTTTTGAAGTATTGGGCATGTGGATGACCTTTTAATACAGATTTAAGAAAAACTTAACCAACTGCGATTTTCACTTTGTGGAAGTATTAATTAATTTTGTAATATATTTTTTCTTCCAGGCCAAGGTGGATGCTGGCTTGCCCACTGCAATAGTAAGTTTGTAAAAGGTTTGAGAATATCTTGTGATTATTATTCATGTTAGTTCTAACTTTCAAATGCTTGGTTCAGTGCTCTAACTGTATCCAGTTCTATTGTACTGTATGCTTCCTGTTTTTTCTCTATTTTAGGCTATTTTATTTATTTCAGTATAGAGTGAGTAAAAGATGGAATTAAACTGTATCCAAAGTATTGAATACAAATAATGTGGCCTTAATAGCCTGTTGTAAACAATATTAAGAAAACTTTTTAATAAAAATCAAAAAGCCTGGACAAAACTCTACAGTGCACTTAGACAATGGTGATCCAGTTACTTATTCCAATAATAAGATCATTATGATCAATTTGTGTAGTTCTTTGTGGAATAATCTTTAGTCTCTCTATGTCAATATCTTCAGTTGAAGCAAGTGTCTGTGACTTCACCGTTTTTCAAGTTTATTCCTTTTAGGTTTATAATGCTAATTTCATCTCTTTCTGATTCATACTGCGTTGACTCAATATTTGTACCTGTTCCTTGTATTGTTCTCATGGCTTTTATGCATCTAATACTTCTAAACCTGCATCCTTTCTCTGTTTTGTTTAGGCTGCATCAAGTCTTATAGCTGTGGGAACGTCCCATGGCTTAGCACTGATATTTGGTAAATATGAATATTCCTTGAGTTTGTTTCAGAATTAGGAATTATTAAGATTTCTATATGGTACTGTATACTAGGTTACCAGTATATAAATTATATTTTGCTATGTAAAACTCCACTAACTAGTCAAGTGGAACTGTAGACTTGGTAGGTGCTGCCCCAAGTAACTAACTTTTGTAACTGTTCCAACTACTTATTTAATATCACATTGACTTGCAGGGATTTTGTATTTAAAAAAGGCTTTTATCTATATATGGCATTTAAAGAATGTGCGATCCAGGATGAGCCGTATGTGTGTGTGTGTGGTGTGTGTGTGTGTACACACACACACACACACACACACACACACACACACACACACACACACACATGAAACACTGAAGAGATGATGGTACCCCTATATACTGTATATGTAATTCAAAATAAAAACAATAGTTAATCATAATCTATATTTATATTCTAGTGAATAAACATCATTATTTATATGAAGCCAAACACCTATTATTCCATTGCTTTCTTACCTTGAAGATACATAGCATTTTCACTTACATGAATCAAAGATGCAAAATAATGTTTACTGTCACTTATAACTTTATTTATACTACAAAAAGTTTTCTACTGGATTTTTTAATTGCAAAGTCTTTGATCGTATCCTGGAAATTAATCTAACATCACAGATCTTCAATACTCAACAGAGATAAGGAGAAGATAAAGTCAATAGGGCCCTCTGTACTCGAGACCCTAAACATTTGGTTATTTTGCTTAATGGTTAATCCAGGGCTGGATGCAGAGAGCTTTTTACTCCTGCTCACTAACTTGGTGTCCTTACTAAAGTTCTCATACTAGGAGCAACAGTGGCATAGTGGTTAAGAGCAGGTGCATTCTAATCTGGAGGAACCGGGTTTGATTTCCTGCTCTGCCACCTGAGCTGTGGAGGCTTATCTGGGGAATTCAGTTCAGCCTGTGCACTCCCACACATGCCAGCTGGGTGACCTTGAGCTAGTCACAGCTATTTGGAGCTCTCTCAGCCCCACCTAACTCACAGGGTGTTTGTTGTGAGGGGGGAAGGGCAAGGAGTTTGTAAGCCCCTTTGAGTCTCCTACGGGAGAGAAAGGGGTGATATAAATCCAAGCTCTTCTTCTTCATCTTGCATGGTTTTTGTTGATGCCAGTCCCAGGATCCTGAGCGTAGGCTATTCATTTAAAGGGACCCGGTCTCTTTTGGCCAGTGAAAAAGCTGCTTGTATCCACCCAAATCTATTTGTTATTTCTGTCTCCTCTTATTGACTTCCGGCTTTTTTTCCTTCTTGACTTTATTTCCCTCATGGACTGAGAAGGCAAAGGTATAGTATTGCTGCATTGAGCATGTAATCTGCATGAACAGCTCCATATTTCAGAATGTGCTACAATGATGTTCTGAAATGATTTATAATTCAAGCCCCATATGTTCATGAGCACGCAGTTGCTTAGGGCAAGGGTCTCTCTCTTAAGATATAGTGTTTGAAACTATTCCTTGTCTAGGAAACCAACAGCAGAAGGAGCAATTTTTCCTACATCCTTTAGTGTAGGATAGATTTGATTACCACTGTCACAAGAGGTGTTGTGTTTGAGCTAGCTAGGTAGATACCTGCATTGATGTAAGTAGTGAGGTAATGTCAAGAGTGAAGAGTCTTGCTTTCTTTTTGTGGAGAAAACAAGGTGGCTGTCTGGCCAGAGGTATCATGTCACCAGCTTCGCCGTCGCCACTGCTGCCGCCGCCGCCGCAGCTTCTTTTACTTGTTGACCTTCCCTTCCTTACTTGTTGACCTTCCCTTCCTTATGAGAAGCAGTGGCATAGTGGTTAAGAGCAGGTGTACTCTAATCTGGAGGAACCAGGTTTGATTCTCCGCTCTGCCGCCTGAGCTGTGGAGGCTTATCTGGGGAATTCAGATTAGCTTGTGCACTCCGACACATGCCAGCTGGGTGACCTTGGGCTAGTCACTGTTCTTCTGAACTCTCTCAGCCCCACCTACCTGTTGTGAGGAGGGAAGGGAAAGGAGTTTGTAAGCCCCTTTGAGTCTCCTTACAGGAGAGAAAGGGGGGATATAAATCCAACTCTTCTTCTTATCTACAGCTTTTGCTTTTCTGTTTCTTTTCCTTCTCCCGTGTGTGTGTGTTCTGTTCATCATTCCAAGCTTACTGTCTGTCTCTGAATTCATTGCCTTGTGTGGTTTTTTTAATTGCCCCATGGTTCTTCTCTACTTCATTTTTTTTTTAAAAAAAAACTTATTTCAGCATGGGAGAAGGGGGAAAGAGTGTGGGACCCAGTTCTGACAATCCAGACCATGGTTAGAATGATTGGGAATGTGAGCCAGTTCACTGTTGTTTGCAGGGCGGAAGTGCTGATTGGTGTTATTCACATACACAAAGTGTTAATTAAATTTGCCTTTTGTTTAGACCCCAACCAGGCACTTCGGCTTTGTTTGGGCAGTACCGCAGTTGGAGCACAGTATGGAGCCATATCTGCTCTTAGTATCAATAAGGATTGTTCAAGACTTCTGTGTGGTTTTGCAAAAGGACAGGTAATATTAAGATGAGGTATGGTCTTGTCCACTGTTACTTTAGAAATGAATCCAAGGAGTTCAGTGTCACTTGCTGCCAGATAAGAATACATCTTATTTGCTAAGCTGAGAACTAAGTCTGACCATTTCTACTGTACTTTGTCTGTCAATACCCTATTGTAGAGAGTGTTATCCCGGAGATCAATGGGCACCCATGCAGGAGAAGGGGAGCATGCAGAGTTTCTCCTGGTTTTCCTGATCGCTGTAATCTTGCATGTAATATCTGAACTGGGCCATTTTTTTTCCTGAAATGCCATACAAAGTACAGGGTTAAATGTACAATTTCTTAGATTTTGTACATTTACCAAAGGTGAAATGCCTTCTCTGACCAAGAACCTAAGAAATGGAAAGCTTGTTCATTCAATCACACTTGATTGCGTGTATGGGTTTTTGGGGTGTTTTTTTGGCTAATCTGTCATCATTATCCACACACTTTGGAAATAAGAAATAGTATTAAAATTGAAAATATTTTCCTATAGATTACAATGTGGGATTTAGCCAGTGGAAAGCTGTTGAGATCAATAACAGATGCTCATCCTCCAGGAACAGCGATATTGCACATCAAGGTAACAAAAGATCACTTACCTCTCTCTGCTTAGTGAATTGTGTCTGAAATCTGTAAATGTTACCACATGCAGTTTGCGTTTTCTCTAGTATTTCTGGTTAGAGTAAAATATGCATGTGTGTGTGTAGTTTCTGTTATTCTGAGAACAGGATTTTAATTACAGGGTATTTGGCTTTGGGAGAGGAGAACTTGAATATTGTATAGGGTAGTAGAGAAGAAAGTTGTCGTGTTGAATCCTGTGGATCGATTCCATTCATGGCAAAGCTTTTATCTGATGCAAGGAACTTTCCAAGGGTACATGATGGCTCTTCTTGTTTTCAAGAACTTTTTGACCTGGAGGGAAACTTTGCTATGAGCAAAAATGCAGGATCTATTCCGCTAATGTTAGGATACGGGAATAAGAAGGGTGGCTTTTAAGAAACAGAGTACTACAGAATATTGGGCAGATAATATAATTTGTTTGGCAAAAAGGAAAGGGAAATGGCTAGTTATAGGAGGGATTTTGTTTTTACCATGTAGTGTGGTAGTTTTGGCAACATTTTCATAACAGTATTTTATAACAGAAAAATTAATTTTCTGTTCAGTTTACAGATGACCCAACTCTTGCAATTTGCAACGACAGTGGAGGTTCAGTTTTTGAGCTGTCATTCAAGTAAGACTATCTCTGTTTATTGTTGGAAAAGCACAGTTTCAAAAATGAAATCCTTAGAATTAACTGTTATCAATCTAATAAATCAAAAATTGCAATATTTTCAGTTCCATGGTGGGTTCAAGAGTTGAAGGTTAAGCTGGAGAAAAACACAAACAAATTGTTCAAGTAGAGAGGTAGTTATTTGTAATTTTGAGAATTGCTTTTTAATTACTGATCTACTTTAGAGAGTAATCCTATTCAGAGATTAGGGTACAGGTTGTTGGTAAAATCTCTAGAGAAAAGGGACATACTTTATAGATGTACAGAAATTCTGTATGTTCAGACCTAAATACAAGTAATGTGCTATTTATATGTTGCCTGGCCAAGGAAGGGAATGATGTGCAGGAAGTAGGCAAATAAAGACATCAAAAGTATTTGTTGGTAAAATTTTGCTGGTCGCATGATTTATGGATGATATGAACTAGGAGCAAAAGGCATAGGATGGGGGCAAATACAAAGCATCGGGCAGCCCGCCTGTTGGCCCGATGAACACCTCAACCCCTGGAGGGACCCATGGTATGACAAGTTAATGGGAGGCCATATGGCACTCCCATTGCCACCTGGGGATGTAGGCCAGCTAACTCAACTGCCTCAGACCAGGCAGGTGGCATCGTGGCCTGGCACAATCCCCGATACCCCTTATAGGGGCTCCTTGCAATGGAGCAGCAGGCATGCAGGCACCGTATCCCCCAGAAGGATTTGCCTTGATGCCAACCTGCCAAAGAGTAGGGGGCCACCAACCCCAGCTCCTACCCAAGCTCCTAAGCGTGACACCAATCACTCATGTCTGCTGTATGCTATGGAGCCAAGTGTTGTTGCCCCACTCTGAGCAGTGTACGCTGTCCTCTCTAAAGAGGCCCAAATGGGAAAAGGCTATGTGTTATGTGACTTAGGGAACCCTTGAAGTGCTCCTGTATTAGTTTCCTTGACCTTTGCTCTCCAACCAAGCAACATTTATTTCGATTACAAGATTAATCAACAGCAATTTAACAGCACAGTTAAAATACAAAGGTTAAAATTTATATAATCTTATTGTAATTAATTACACATAGTTCTGTAATTAATTACACATAGAAGTTATTTAAAAGTCTTTAATATCTGCTTCTTTATGGATGAAGTCCCAGAATTTGGCCACTTCAGGGGTGTATTGTCGAAGGCTTTCACGACCGGATTCAACTGGTTCTGGAGGGTATCTCTGTGATACACCTCTGAAGATGCCAACCACAGATGCAGGCAGATTACTTGTTTAGCACTCCAGCCTGTCCCATCCAGTATGCCAGTATGCAGCAAGCTTAATTCTTAATTCTGCAGGAGTTGCAACTGTAGTGGCTTCATTGCTAACTATTTACTATGCCATGTGCTTTGCTTTCAGGAGAGTTATGGGGGTGCGAACATGCGAGTCACGCTGTTTGTTCAGTGGTTCCAAAGGAGAAGTTTGCTGCATTGAGCCATTGCATGCAAAGACTGAACTGAGGGACCATCCAATTACCCAATACTCTCTTCTGGCAATGGCTTCCTTAACAAAGGTGTCTCCCTTTTTATAAAGGCAACCTATATTAAAATAAGTACTAGAAATATCCTGTCACATGAGACTTAAAATATAACTACTTTTTCTTTGTACTGTAGATTCTTGTCATTGGATTGAAACCATCTTTGAAGGTGTGGATGACTTTTCCATATGGCCGTGTGAGTAATCTGATGAATTTAGCCTTTTTTATTCAAATCAGTGTGATAGTGAGGAATATTTAAGGAAAACGTTAGCTTCGAAATGAAGATCAACCTTCCATGGGCCTTTGAGATGATCATCTGGTTCATATGGAGCATAAGGACTGACAGATATATAGACTGTTGAATAAACAGACTATATTAAAATAAGGCCTGGAATACAGCCTACATACAAAAAAGATCAGTACAAAATCTTACAAAGATCTAATAAGTATATTATCAACTTGTTTGAGATCTTTGTAACAGTTCATACTGATTTTTTATATGTAGCTTGTATTCCAGGAAGTGTGTTTTTACACCATATAATAAATGAAATTATTTTGTTATAGATTTTATAGTTTCCAGTTCAGCCTTTGAGGCTTCCTGTACTTTTCTGGCTGACTTTTTCCACTTTTTTGTTGTTTAATTATATTAGAATAATTCTTGAGTTGGTGTAAATGGTATTACCGTATATACTCGTGTATAAGCCAAGGCACCTAATTTTACTACCAAAAACCTGGGAAAACTTATTGACTCGCGTATAAGCCGAAGGTGGGAAGCTGGGAGTCAGAGGGAGCTCCTTATTTGGGCAGTGACTCCCCCTGATGTCATTGCCCAAATAAGGAGCTCCCTCCACCTCCCGGCTGGGTTTGAGGAAGCCCAGGGAACCGGGAGGTATAGGGAGCTCCTTATTTGGGCAATGACATCAGGGGGAGTCACTGCCCAAATAAGGAGCGGCTGGGTTTGAGGAAGCCCAGGGAGCCTGAGGTGGAGGGAGCTCCTCATTTGGGCAATGACATCAGGGGGAGTCACTGCCCAAATAAGGAGCTCCCTCTGCCTCCCGGGGTTTGATGAAGCCCAGCCAGCCAGGGTTCCCCTTCACCCTCCGAGGAGGGCAGTAACAAGCGGCTTGTGCAGTCGCAGGGAGGTCATCTGGACCACGCCCCCAGCCTCGGTAGAGGCCTGAAGAGCCGGCTGGTAAGCAGTGACTCTTGTATAAGCCGAGGGGGCATTTTTCAGCCTTAAAACAGGGCTGAAAAACTCGGCTTATACGCGAGTATATACGGTACTTATTCAGGCTTTTGATATACCTTTTTCAGCGTTTTATTCTGCATGTGGAAGCTACTTATCTGGGGAGCTGATTTCTGTCTTTAAGGGCTCCTGATTTATTGCCTATTCCTGCACAAAGGTATAAGGCTGTTAAAATCAATGGATTTAAACATGTTTAACTCTGCATGGCATCAGGCTGGTAGTAAGTTGTAAGCTGAGCCATCGCTTTATAAATCTTTGAGTACAAGCAGTCGTGTTATATACCTACTATAGGACAACACTTCGTTACTAGTTGAATCAGCAAACTCTCTCAAAACCTTTCTTCAGTTTATTTTTCCCATTATCCTTTCAAAAGTATATTAACAAGTTATACAAGGTTCATTTAACAATAGCATTTAAAATTGAAATATCATGATTTTTAACCATCTACACAATGGTTGTACATTTAAAATACTAGCTACTATTTTCTGCATCTGGTACCTTTTTTCCTAATAACACAGAAGTATCTGATATTTTTTATTCTCCAGATGGACCCATCTAGTGTCCCGCTGCTGGCTTGGCATTTTGTTGCAGCGCAGATATCTGTGAATCCTGTGCTTGCCTTCTGTCGAGGAGATGTCGTCCACTTCCTTCTAGTAAGGTTTATGTTTTTGTCAACTTGGAGCCGTGTTTTTAAATAAGTGACCCAAACTCTAGAGGAACATAAAGCTGTATATGGTCACAGGATGCCTGTAACTGTGTGTTGACAGGAGTCTTTCTGTTTGCTTATCTGTTGAAAAAGGCACCTTCCCCCAAAGAGCTCAGGGCAGCATTCATAGTTCTCTAGTCTTCCATTTTATCCTTCCAGTGATCTTGTCAGGCTAGGCAGAGAGATATGAATAACTGGTCTGAAGTGAGCTTTGTGGTAGACTTATGGTTTGAGGTCGGATTGCCAATCCTAGGCCCATATTCTAGTCTACATAGTATTTCTGGTATTTCTCTGTAATTTCAGTACGAGTATAATGCTGTTTGCTGTCTTAATATGGTGCATCTGAATTGCTTCTTTCTCCCTCCCTCTTATACCTTGTTCACTATTCAAGTCCCATTGATTATGCTGAACTTGTCTTTCTCCCTCCCTCTTATACCTTGTTCACTATTCAAGTCCCATTGATTATGCTGAACTTGTCTATCCAGTGTGCAGTGTTTTAATTATTTGAAATTTATATTTGCTGCTCACTTGCTGTTTGATATAGTTTACGCTCTGTCTTAATCCTTGAAAACAGGCAACTGTTGACAAGACTCATGAATTAGTCCACCTCCATCATTGAAAGCAGAAGGTTTTAGTCTGCAAGGGAGGTCTCAGAGAATAATACAGTATTTTAATTCCATTGTCAGGTAAAGAGAGATGAATCTGGAGCAATTCATGTTACAAAGCAGAAGCAATTGCACCTACATTATGACCTCATCAATTTTACTGTAAGTAATTACACTTTTGAGTTCAAGTAGGAAATAGTAATATTTTGTGATTTATTTGTATCACTCAGTTTTAATTGATGTAATTCTCTGTAGAAAACTGCTTGGAAAAGAAACCTAGTTTACTTTCTTACAATTCTAATTTGCCGTAATTTGGATGACTCAACAATTCTTAGAATTTAAGCAGAGTTAGCCCTGGCTAGTATTTGGATGACGGATCCAAGGAAGTCCAGGGTTGCTATGCAGAGGAAGGCAATAGCAAAACACCTTTGTTAGTTTCTTGCCTTGAAAACCCTGTGGAATCAGCATACATTGATTGCAAAAAAAAAGGTATTATTTGAGTGAGGGAGAAAATGACCTTCATGCATAACAAATGAAGGCATATCTAAATGTGAATGAATGTCAATTTTCTCCTAGTAGGGTAGAGATTGAGATTTTGCTAATTGAAGCAAGAACATCTATTCAATGAAATAAAACATGAACTATTATGTTTCTTGTACTGCTGATCATAGATAAATATTCCCTGGGGGAAAAAATAACCTTTTTTTTCCTTCCGTCTCTCTCTTTCTCTCTCTCTCTCTCTGTCACTCTCTTTTTTGCCTTGAACTTGCACAAAATGTTAGTTATACATTGCCTTTAGCTGCAGTACTTTGTAAACAAAGACTTTTGAGTGCTTACTTTTTACTGGAATATTACCTGGGAGTTGTTTATATGAATTGCTTGTCTTTTCCTTCATTTTTCCCCTCAGTGGATAAACTCTCACACAGTTGTGCTTCTGGATAGTGTGGAAAAGCTGCACGTGATAGATCGCCAGACACAGGAGGAACTTGAGACGGTGGAGATTTCAGAGGTTCAGTTGGTTTACAACAGCAGCCACTTCAAATCACTGGCAACAGGAGGCAATGTCAGCCAAGCACTGGTACATTCAAATGAGTTGTCTGGTTGATGCATGTATCTCTAGTTGTGTTGGTAATCCTTCCTATTTGAAATGTGTGCACAGAACAAATTCAGCTGAGTAACATCTTCAAAGTGGTATGTCATATAATTACTTTTGGAAGAGGATAGTTTTTTGTGTTTTCTGTAAGGCACAGCTGTTTGAAATGTCATCAGGCACATATCACAATGTGCTGCTGCATCACATAATCCATGCCTACCAATATCATCCTTTGGATGTGTTTTCCTTGATATTGTATGCACAGCTTGGTTGGCCGTCAATTTATTCAGACAGTGTCTGGCGTCCATGTGCACCTCACAGTTGTAGAGTCCTCTGAGCAAATGGAAAAAAGTATTTTATTACATTATTGGATTGCATACAGTTTGATTTGCAGAAGTGATGATGAGAGACATACTGTCTGGTCTCCTTTCAACACTCTGTTCAAATCTGATAACCTCCATGTGACATGCTATAACTTTTGAAAGTCATTGGGCATGTGGATTGTCTCTCATTATGTCTGTTGCCCCAGCCTTATGGAGAATCATTGTGATAGCACCAGCTATCAGTGGTATATTTATTTATTTTATTTATTTTTTAGTTTTTTATACCGCCCTATCCCCAAAGGGCTCTGGGCAGTGAACAACATAATTAAACAACATACAATTAAAACCCATTTAAAATAAACACAACGGTCAGCATATACAAACAGCGTCAGCAATGAAATCCTTATTAAAAACCTTCCCAAAGGGGGGGAAAGGGGTCCCATAGGTAATAAAGGGACCCCAGCACAGGAGACTAGAGTAGAAGGGGGGGAGGGGGGCACATTAGTGGCCGGACACACCAAAAGCCCGGTGGAACAACTTTGTCTTACAGGCCCTGCGGAACTCACCAAGATCCCGCAGGGCCCGGACAGCTGGAGGAAGGGCCTAGAAGGGACATATGGGGTAATGTGGTCCCAAAGGTACTAGCATGGAAAATGCTCTGTGCAAATGGGGCTACTCTTGAGGTTCATGTTTTTAGATGTTACAGCATCCATGTAAAGTAAACATTTTCTGTGCTATTTCACATAGCATCTGAGATATTTTAAATGTGCTTGATACCTATAAACTCATCAGGAACAACTGATACTACTGCTGTCTATGGTGATGCCTTCCAGATAAAATGCTTTGCGTCCAAAGTATACAGCAGGGACATTTGTTCACGGTTTTATTGTATTTTTTCTGAAGCTATAGACAGACAAATTGGAAACCAGCAGCTATACAGGGAGGGGTATCTGAAAGCTCATCTCCTTTACATTTATGAACTCTTTAATTCACTTTAAAATACTTAAGCAATTCTGCCATTGTCCTTTGACTTTATATCTCAGAAAGGGAGAGAAAACTGTCCAGTTGTTGCTACTAGTCCTGGTTCAGGAACTTACTGCAGCTCTGCTTGGCTCTCCAGATAGTTCATGGACTACAAATCTAATGTCAGCCCCTGCCAGCAATGGCCAATTCGGCTGTGCTGGCGAGGCTGGATGGGACTTGTAGTCCATGAACATCTGGAGATTGCAGGCCAGACTCCCCTGTACCTAGCTTCGTTATTTCGACTACATTCAGACTTTTAAATGTTTTCTTAAGGCACTGTTTATGGAGGTATGTATAATCTAAAATGGGGGATATTACCTGAGCGTTACAGAAATTGATGGAATTCCTTGCCACTACAAGTGACATAATCTTCTGGTACCTTAAACTGTTTCTTCTTTTCAGGTGTGCTTAACTGAAAAAACCTACTTTATATTCTGTACTGTGAACAATAAAACAGAAATATATCCAATTTGTTTTATAAGTATTTGTGTAGCTGTTTCATTGGACCCCATTACTCCATTAAACCGTTGAACAAGGTGTGAATGAATGTTAAGGACTGGATCCCCTACTTAGCATTGTGTAATAATAAAATCAAAGAGCCGGGGAGGAAACAAACTTTAGCTGAATATTTGAATTTGGCTTCATTGCCCAGAACTTCTGGTATATGTTTTCTTACTAAATCGAAATAGTAATATTGTTCTACTATACAAAATAAAAATACTCATTTTTTCATAGGCATTGGTGGGAGAGAAGGCGTGCTACCAGTCAATCAGCAACTGTGGCGGTCAGATCTTTTATTTAGGTACAAAGGTATGTCAGATCAGTCTGTCTTTCTATTATTGCTGATGTTATTGCTAGAGTTTCTGATTAAATGTTATACTGGTTATCTGCTTCTTGGCTGATCAGCAGCCCAATCCAGTTCCTGGGGGAAGCCAGGGACAGTGTTGCTGCTGCGCCGCCTCCAGAAGGCATCCAGGTGGTGCAGAGAGGCAGCTAGAAGAAAACAAAAGCCCTGCTGTCTGGAAGCCCTCCCTATGGCTTAATGGAGCTTTGCCACCTGAAATGTTGGCATAATTCCAAGTCCTGGGCCATGGCATTTGTGGCCATAAACCCCAGGAATGCCCCCCCCCCCCCCCCCCCCCACAGTGTCTGAGTGACGCTGGTGTTGCTGCATGGCGGCACAGACCTCTGGGTTTCACTGCTGCAAAGCTGAGGGGTGACCAGACACCTCACCTCTGCCCCCTCTGCCAGTGAGGGTGCCAGTGGAGGGGCCAAATGCATCAGCGCAGCCCTCTGTTCCCCCTGTGAGTGTTCAGCCCCCCAATCTGGATTGGGCTGCTTTTGATTAAATGCTTTGAAAAGCCTAGGTACTACTTTGGAATGCTGAACAAAATGTAGGAAACTACAATATTATCTAACAAGTGGTAACTGCCATTTAAAGAGACATCATTAAGACTTGGTTTTTTATACAATAACCAGAAATTGACTGTGTCCTTAAGTCTTATTCCTGAAGGTTAATCAGTTAATCAGTGAAGCTAACTTTAAATATACTTCAATAAAAATACATATACTATAACAGTTGTCACTGAATTAAACTGCATGATTGGACCATTTTCATTCTTAGAATTCCGTATTTAAATACAGTGTTTGCTTAATAATATAAGAAGTATTAATTTTCCCTCCCTCAGCAGAACTAGAATAGACAGGTTTTCTGCTGCTATTATCATGAATTTTTATTAGCTTCTCTGCTACTTTGAGAAATGCTATATTCTTTCAATTACAGTGTTTATTTTAATTCAGATTAGAGGTTTGTCATCAAGTATGTGTGTTTAATCTTAGTCTCAAGTGTTAAAAAGTTCTGGTTATTACTTTGTGGTCCTATACAGGTGGGTTTGCACCTGGGCAGCACTTGGATTCAAAAACATCTAGGGCTAGCTTCCTCTCCCCTGAGAGATGCAGCTACAGCTGCACTTGTCTAAAGTCATGCCTTTCTCCTCAGTTATCTTCCATCTGTTCTTATGAGAAACTCCTTCTTCAGAGATGTCTTCTCTGAGGGCTAGTTTTTTTTCCTTTGACAACACCAAAAAAATCTGTCAATGTTACCCCTTGCTCCTTTATGCTACTTTCACTAATCATCACTTTCCTATATACCTGGGTAATCTCCAGTGGCACTCTGGTGCCTGTTTTGCAGAAGGCTGCCTTCAGAGAATATTAGTAGTGTGAAAGGAGGCTGCCTTCAACCTCAAATGATTTTCACACTGGATGCATTGTTAAGGGGTGAGGTGCCCTTTCTGACAGCCCATCAGCTGCCTGTAATTGCCATAAGAAAGACAACTCCACTCCAACTGGTTGGAGCTACTGACTGTACTAGTGCCTTTTGCTCAGGGTTCAGGCAAAATAGCCCAGGTGGCCACAGACCATGCAACCATCATGTAGTCCATAACAGCACTGCATCTAGTCAGCGCTCTGTGGTAAATTTGCATCAAGTACAACATCTATTCAATCGCCATTCATATGGCATGTAAAGACAACACTTGGCATATGCTCTTGCCAGAAGGGAATAGCTGTCAGTGTTGCTTCTCTGGGGTGCACCATAGATCATCTTGTTCACCTAACTAAGCAACACCAAATTCTCCATTTTAGGCATCAATCGCTGTTCCATGGGAAATGTTTTTGTCCTTCAGTAGATAAGATACCAGTTCTCCTCCCTTATCCTTTTCATACCCGTGGTCATCAGGAAGGTAGACAAGAAGGTAGAAGCTATCTACCTATCCAATAATTTTCATATTAGAGCACTTGCTTCACCTGTATTCTCTAGGCTTGGCATGGTCATTTCTTAAAAACCATGTGTTGCAAGGAATCATCCCTATTGTTAGGGTGCATATCCACACTGGAACACCATCTAGTTCAGTGGTGGCGAACCTATGGCACGGGAGCCAGAGGTGGCACTCAGAGCCCTCTCTGTGGGCACACGTGCACAGAGTTTGTCATGTGATAATAGTGTAATTATTTCAGGGATTTCAGAGATTATTAGCATTAAACCTAAGACCTAGTTTTGGGGAAGCAGCGTAGGTAACCCTGTTAAGCACTGTTAAACCCTACTGATTTTCATGGGAAGAACGAAAGTGTGATCCTTTACCTGGGAGTAAGCTCGGTTGCTGGCAATGGGGTTTGCTTCTGAGTAAACCCTCCTAGGGTCGTGATTTACCCATTCAAAGAATTGCACAGTTGCTTCAAAGCAAAGCCACCTACTACCACCAAGCTTACTCCCGAGTAACGCATGCCTTGGATCCAACTGTTTTTTCTATACTAAAACCTCAGTATTCAGGTTAAATTGCCATGTTGGCACTTTGTGATAAATAAATGGGTTTTGGGTTGCAGTTTGGGCACTCGGTCTCGAAAAGGTTCGCCATCACTGATCTAGTTGTCATTTCAGCCTTATAGCCTCTTATTCAGGACCATTATTCAACCAACCTCTGGTGAAAAAATTTCTCAAGACATTTATGCTCTAAATGCTGAGTCAAGACATTTATGCTCAAGAAATTATGCTAAAGACATTTATGCTCTAGTAAAACTGGTAGCTGTGTGGGACATTCAAGTGGCCCTTGCCAAACTCACAGGAGCAGAGCATTTTAGCTGTATGCAAGAAAAGCCACTGAATTCTGAACTCGCTATTTCCAGATCCAGAATGTCAATATATCCCTGTCTCCAGACATTGCCTTTCTGCCTTAGGTGGCTCCTGCTTTCCTCTAAACCAGGATCTCCTCCTTCGAAGCCAACAGAGATCAATTCTCCTTTTCTTCCCCTACACTGTCCTCACCACCCCCACAGAAGCCTCTGGGTTCTTTAAACCTAGGAGTAATTTACTTCCAGGTGACGAGGCTGGGCTAGATCCATCAGGGTGGGGGCTGTTCCTGTGACACCTCCAAGGAGCACCTGAACTAGAGCCCTCCCTCCCCAACCCCCCTGGTTACGCTGGTTAATAACTCAACTTTTACTCTTTTGCTTTTGTTTGCTTTCAGTCTGTTCATGTGATGACATTGAGGAGCTGGAGAGAAGTAAGTCATGGATGCTAATTAAAATGCTAAGTTTTATCACTTGGTGAAAGACTAAATTTAAATATTATTTTTTTGAAAACCTTAAGAGTTTTGAGTGCATTGTTTTACCCTAACGTACTAAATTCTTTTTCAAATACTCTTTTGTCTGTGTTCTGATTAAGCATCCTGTTTGCATTGCAACATGATCACTTCCAGTTTTTAATTTTTTTTAAAAAATTAAATTTATATCCTACTCTATCCCCTTAGGGCTCAGGGCGGGTCACAACATAAAATAAAATGCACAGTTGGTTCTGTACAAAGGGTATAGGTAGATGGCAACTTCCAAAGATGTCAGGAATTGTTAAACTGGAATATCTTTTGCTCATTAGGTTCAGTGTGATATAATGGGTTGAGTGCCAAACTAGTATCTGAGAAATCCAGGTTCTAATCCCCACTCTCCCATGGAAACTTGCTGGATGATCTTGGGCCAGTCATACTATTCATACTATTCAGCATTATCCACCTCACAGGGTTGTTTTAAGGATAAAATGGAAAAGAGGAGGCCAGTGTTGGAAGTAACTTTGAATCCCCACTAGTGAGAAAGGTGGGATAAAAGTGAAGTAAATAAATAATATGAATTAACAGTGGAATAGCTTTCTGTAGCGTGCATTGTTAATTTTATTAGAAAAAGGGCAGTCTGCAGGTGTGCTATAATAGTCATTAAAAAGGTAAAGCTAGTCCCATGCCCTGCGAGAAGAGACTTTGGGAGTTGGGTATGCTTAGTTTGGTGAAAAGAAAGTTAAGAAGTGACACGATAGCCATGTTTAGATATTTGAAGGAATATCATAGTGGTGAGAGAGCAAGCTTGTTTTCTGCTGCTCCAGAGACTAGGACCAGGAGTAATGGGTTCAAAGTGAAGGAAAAGAGATTCCACCAAAATATCAGGAAAAACTTCCTGACAATTAGGGCTGTTCGACAGTGGAATGCATTACCTTGGAGTGTGGTGGAGTCTCCTTCTTTGGAGGTTTTAAAGAGAGGCTGGATGGCCATTTGTCAGAGGAGTGCTTTGATTATGTGTTCATGCATTGCAGGGGGTTGGACTTGATGGCCCTTGGGGTCTCTTCCAACTCTATGATTCCCTTGTACAAGCACTGGGTCATTACTGACCCATGGGGTGATGTCACATCATGAAGTTTACTAGGAGACTATATTTATGGGTGGTGTGCCATTGCCTTCCCTAGTTGTCTACGCTTTACCCCTAGCAATCTGGGTACTTGTTTTATGACCTCAGAAGGATGAAAAGCAGAGGCAACCTTGAGCTGGCTACCTGAAACTGACTTCTGTCAGGATCAAACTCAGGTTGTGACTAGAACTTTTGATTGCAACTTACCACTCTGCACCCTGGGGCTCCTTAGCAGTCATAAGGAAGAAGCTATATATTCATGTGGGTATAATTCTGTAGCAGTTGTCTGGTATGTTTGTGATGTTGTTGTTTACATAAAAGGGACTCGTAGAGCTCCTGATTTTGAGGGGATGAATAGCCTGAGGGTTGTGGGTGCCACTGTGAGAAAAGCCAGAGATTTTTCAGACCAATCGTTCTAGAAGTTTATAGTCAACGAACACTGCAAATCCTTTGTTAAAATGTTTTATTAGTGTGCACAATACTGATTGAATAAAATTGTTCCATATTCCTTCCTGAAACTGCACTAACTGTTTTTTTAAAGCGAATAGATCATCTTCTGAAACAAGAGTGCTTTAATGAAGCTTTGGCACTAGCTTGGTCCTTTCATGAAGGGAAGGCGAAGGCTGTGGTGGGTAAGTTTATCCAAATAAATTATCCAGTAGGTAACTTTAAAAAGTCTCCTTTTTATTCTGGGAACGTGTGTTGATTTGGGGCTGCATTCAAGGTATTCCAGGAAAGTTCATTTAATTCAGTGGTTCTCAACCTGTGGGTCGTGACCCGTTTGAGGGTCGAACAACCCTTTCACAGGGGTCGCCTAAGACTCTCGGCATCAGTGTTCTCCATCTGTAAAATGGATAAATGTTAGGGTGGGGGGTCACCACAACCTGAGGAACTGTATTAAAAGGTCGCAGCATTAGGAAGGTTGAGAACCACTGATTTAATGCATTATTCTCTCTCCAGCAGTGACTGGTCAGATGATTCTCGGAATCTAAAATGATACTTCTAGGGGTTTACTGCCTCTGAAAGTGGAGATTCTGATTAGCTCTGTTATTGGCCTTGAATGGCTCAGTGCTCCCTGAGTTCGTCTAACCCACTAAACATCTAAACCAGTGGTCATCTCTGTTTTATAGAAACAAATGTCATGAATATATTTGGGCGTAACTCCAATTTCTTCATACCAGGCCCAATTTTATAAATGTTATAACTTTGTGAACCACAATAGAGGTTTTTAAAATAAAGCACATCATTGAAAAATCGGATCATTTTTCTCTAGCCTGTATTATCAGCTGTATTTCTGAAGTTTTTAACTATTTGGTTCACTATGTGAATTTATCTACCCAATGTGATGTAGTGGTTAAAGTGTTAGACTAGGATCCAAGAGACCCAGATTTAAATCCCTACTATGCCGTGAAGCTCACGGTGTAAATTTGAGCAGGTCATCCTCCTTCAGCCTAACCTATCCCATAGAGCTGTTGTGAGGATCAAATAGAAGAAGAGGAGGAGTTTGGATTTATACCCCACCCTTCTTCTGTAAGGAGAGTCAAGGTGGCTTACAAACTCCTCTCCTTTCCTCTCCACACAATATACACAATGGGGTGGGAGAGACCGAAGGGTGTTAGTCACTGTCATTCTAAATGAGCTGTAAAAGAGGCGGCTGGGGGACGCTCAGCTCCACTCTTGATACACAAACATCAAAGGGCGCTGCCCTTGAGTAGCATAAACACACCAAGATTAAAAAATTACTAAAAGATAAGGGCTAAAAGGGTAAAAAAATTAAAACTTATCTTGGAAGGTGGGAGAGCTCCGCCGGGAGCAGCCTCTCAGCAGGTGGAAACCGGAAATCCCAAGGTGTTAGTCACATGGGCGGGCACAGATTCTGCTGCAACCTGTCCGGTCCCCACCTTGCCGCCCTGCTGCCTGCCTCTGCCACCCACTGCCACCAGATTAGACTGCACCTGCTATTATTATTATTATTATTATTATTATTATTATTATTATTATTATTATTATTATTATTATTATTATTAATTGGGTTTATAGACCGCCCTCCACCGGAGGGCTCTTAACCTACTGGCTCTCAAATTTCTTCACACCAGGGCCAATTTTATAAATGTTTATAACTCTGTGAACCATGATTTTTTTAAAACAGAGGAGGAGAGAACAATGTACCTGAGCTTCTTCAATCAATGCCATTTTTTGAGATACAGAATGTTAAAATGAGATTCTGTATGTGGAGTCACTTTTGAGCCTAACTACTTTTGTAGACATTAATAAAACAGTATGTTATTGAACTTTTTGGTAAATTGATTTTTTTTAACATTCAAAATGTTTTACTGATTTTAGTTCATCCCTTTTGCTGAAGTCATGGACATTAATCACAGTGCAAAAGCTGCCATGAGTTGATTTGAAAGCTTTAGTGAGTTGTGCAATCTCTGAGCTACTTGCTCACAGGGTGCACCTCAAGGACACTCTGACAGCAAGCACTGGAGCTGTGCACTCCCTGAGCTCATCTGAACAAGGTTGCACAAGAGAGCTCTGAAATATGCTGAAAGAAAGGAGATGTGAATGTAAACATCATTGACTAATCCTGGTCAAAACAATTTCAGAGAATGTTAAATCACTAAGCATATTTAAAGGCTTAATTTAAATCTGAAGTGGAAATTTTCCATAGCACTCATTTATCAGGACTATGTGATTGCAAAAGTTTAGAAATAAATAGAACTGTAATAGCATCTTCAATACTCACAAACATTTATTCCAACATAAACTTTCATGACCTTGAACCACTTTTTCAGCCTCTGGTGAAAGCTAGAAAGGGAAAGCATCATAGACACTGGTGAATATCAGATTGTGTGGAGATTTGGAGATAGGTTATCTCAGTAATGAGGACGTCCAGGTCCACCACTCACTGGGTTGGATCAAGGCTAAATTTCTCATTTTCACTGATTTTGCCTTCTACCACAGACACCAAGCTTGTCATTCTTCAAGGTCTCCTGTCCTCCCAGGAGCAGCATTGTGGAGATCAGTAGACTGTAGTAGTAGGAGGAGGAGGCAGATAAATTCTGTTCTGCCTTTGAAAAATGTAGTTTGGAGCCAACCATTCCTTATTTATTCTTTAATTTATTTGTTCACTCATTTGTTTATTTGTTCATTTGTTTGTTCATTTGTTTGATGGTTTGTTGTCATTTGCTGGTCATGAAAAAGAAGTGGCTTTCTGATTTGTATTTTGCTTCTTATTTTTACTTTTATTTTTCTTTCAACAGGTTTGTCTGGGGATGAACCCAAACGAAAGGTGGTTGTTGCTGACAGAGTGAGTCTTTATCCTCCAGCATCTTGTTTTCAGTTGAAGGATGACTTTTTGTGTTTCAGTTTTAGGATAACTCTTGATAAGAAATGGAGTTCTTTTGCACATGCAAAAGAAAAAAGGTCACTGGGGATGAAGCCAACTATCAACGCATGTATTTTTGATTCATGACAGCTATAGCTGACCCTTGGTAACTGGCATGTGTCTGGGTGGCCACATTTTCAAATGCGAATGTTTAGCTCTATAAATCAATTGGTGATCAATTGGTGTAGAAGGCAACAGACCTTCAAACAACTGTGCCCCACCTCTTGCATACAACCATTTATAGTTACCTGCTGCCTGCGTATATTCACCCAAATCTAGGAATAGGCTGACATGCATGTAATATGGCAAGCACATGTGCGTAGGTACTGTATCCATGCAGCAAATGCACACTGGAGGGGTGAGTGATGCACTTGGTGGTTAATGGGAGTGGACTGCATGTTTGTTTCCTCTGTCCTTTAACCTTTGTTGCCCTGTACACTATGTAAAGTGTTGAGTGCTTCTGAAATGCTCCATGAATGTACAAATATTAAGCAAAGTTAAGTCTTGGTAGCCTCCCAAATAGATTTAGGAGTTCAACATAAAGCCAAATCAAACTCATCTCAGAACCTCAGGATTACAAAATTAAAAACTGAAATCAGTATGTCTTTCACAAAGGTGCCTGTGAGCTGTTTTAGTGCTTTGAGTATTTCAGAAGTTTATAGAAAAACTGGTATAACTGCCTGCTTCTACATTCAGGAATCTTGAGCCATTTTCGCATACTATCGTTTTCTTCTTCCTGTCGTAAACACCTTTAATGCAATTGGCCATGCTGGCAGGGGCTGATGGGAATTGTAGTCCATGAACATCTGGAACACCATAGGTTGACCACCCCTTATTTAACATAAAGCATTTTAGAAGCATTCCTTACTGCTGTCACTTTCTCCCCACAACAGATGGTTGAAATCCTTATTCAGTATGCTGACCGAACTATGAAGAAATGTCCTGACCAGGGTAAAATCCAAGTGATGGAGCAATACTTCCAGGTACAGTACTTTGGATCAGTTTCAGTTTAATTTTTTTCTGTTTAGAGAGAGAGAGCTCTTTTTCTACTTACAGTTCAGAGAAACTCATCTGTAGCTTATGAGCAATTTCAACATAAGTTCAACCCCCACAGTATAGAAATGTTCTTACTCTGTGTCGCTATCCTGCAGCCCCTTTGTATCTCATAAAAGTGGCTGGGTGAGTAGTGAGACTTCATCTGATTAGAATAAAGGCAATGAAAAGCCCCTGCAATTTGCCTGTCTGGGGATTGTGTTCAAGAAACAATGTTTTCCTAATTCTGTGAACTCCTTGTCCTTTTAGCGTAGGACTCATTTTGCTGCTTTTCCTGATGCTTCCTACAGCAGTCATAAGACGTCATTCAGATTATTAGTTACCTTTGCTGTGTGCTTCTTTTCACAGGATATGGTGCCTGTCATTGTTGACTACTGCCTTCTGCTTCAGCGAATGTAAGTGACAGCTGTAAAATGTGCCTATTGAATTCAAAGCACTTGCCATCTGAATTGACTGCATAAAGGCAGCAAGCTGTTCAAGTCTTTAACGTTTCCTTATTGACAAATAGGTGTTCCAGCTGAGAAGCGCTGAGCCAAGAGGTGACGGCCCACCACTCTTGGCAATATAAAGGTTTCATGCCCTGGCTCTGCCACCAGTCCTCATCAACCACATGCTCTAGCAGACCTCTAATAGTCTGGCAGCAGCCCGGAGAGGATGGGGTCTGCAGCTTCTCCCCCACAAGGCCACAAGGCAGCGATAATAGCACAGGGGGAGTCCCACACTGCACATTTCCAGAAGAAATGTTAGACCTGATAGCTGACAGTAATGGAATAATTGATGATCCTCTAAGGCTTCACCTTTTTAGAGTTTGAGTCCAAATGCAGAAAATACTGTTCCATGGGAGTTTTGTTTAGAAGTGAATGATAGCTATCTCAATCAAGTTATGGATGTTCAGAAATACCCCTCTTAACATCTTGTCATCCTCTCTTTTTAGGGATCTGTTGTTTAGTCAGATGTATGACAAAATGAGTGAAAATTCAGTGGCAAAAGGTGTCTTTCTGGAATGTCTTCAGCCATACATTTTAAGTGATAAATTGGTGGGAATCACAGCCCAAATTATGAAAGACTTGCTGCTTCACTTCCAAGATAAACATTTAATGGCCAACATGGAGGCTTGCATTGTACATATGGACATCACCAGCCTAGACATACAGCAGGTGAGATCAGTATCCTGTATTCCTCAAAACTGATGTGAATGTCTCATCTGCTTGTGGTCCTTAATTAATGCATTCAGAATTTTACAAGTTGTATATTGCCATTGAGCTAAATGGTTCAACTATCCCATTTTAACATTCTCATCGTTTTCGAGAATTGGTGAAGAAATCATCTGCAGTAATCCAGTCTCTGTTACCTATATTACTCCCAGTTCTTGCATAGTCCAATATGGGAATTTTAAAAATCCACAAATGCTTGTGTTTAGAAACCTGTACTACTGTGCAAGCTGACTGTTTCTGTACCAAAGAAACCAGTTCTAGCTCTTCTCAGGGGTGTACTGACCACAGGGACATGTGGGGTGCCATGTCCCTGAGCGCCGGCCATTTAGTTAGTGGGGGGCACAAAATCAGTCTGAGGCTATCCATTTTCAGTATTTCACACATCGGTTAATCTCAACATTTTTATTTTTTGTTCTTAGGTTGTTCTCATGTGCTGGGAAAATCACCTATATGATGCCATGATCTATGTCTACAACAGTGGAATGAATGATTTTATTACTCCCATGGAGGTATGTGCCAAATTATCCGGAGTACAGACCAAATTTACTGTCAGTGTGATCTACTGCTCTTTAGATCCTTCTTATAGACTGGAACAGTCCGGTTTTATTTTTTCGCTTTAATTGCAATTGAGATCTCTTTTCTGGAAAGTAAAGAGCATGGAGAGCATGGAGTTATGGTTGCTTGGATTTTCTCTATTGCCATTTTTTTCTCGGTGAAATTAATTGATATTGTGTGGGAGCAGATATCATTGAAAGTGGTGTTTCTGGTACTGAAGCAGATGATATGACTACAGGATTTATAAATGGTATGACTCAGTGTAATGGTGCAGCTGCAGCCTACATAGTGTTGTTTTGAGAGAAAATAATGCAAAAGTAATTACACATTCATAATGATAAATAGCATCCATGCAATTTTGTTGACACTTGTTTGGCAGCGAATGAATCTCTCTTATCCTTATAACGTAATAATTGCCAAGTTCAAAATTTCCTCTCTAGGTTTGAAAATAAGCAGCATGTGGGTTGTTTGTATGACAAGGTCACCTTAACTAGTCATCAGCATTGTTTTTATTTTGGTGAACCATACAGTTTTGTTCTGTGGCTATACTTTAGTGGACATTGAGTACCTGTGGGAGTAAGTGGATTGTTTGGTCTCCAGTATTCCATTTGATTTAATGGTGAAAACTTCCTACTAAATATTATAGAATTGGTATAATTCAGTGTTGCAGTGAGCCCAGTCAGTTTTATGTTGGCTAACACCATAAGAGCTGCTTAACTGAAGACAGATTTCCTATAAAAGAATAATTTCTATGTTGTAAAGCTCCAAATTTATTATGGCACATCTATATAACATGTTTATTCTAAAAGGGAATATGAAAATGGTGGGCTACAATCTCTGTTAAGAATGTTTTGGTTGTTTAAGCCTGGCCAGTCAGTAATACTGTTCTGGGCTCACTATTGTGAGGTGAGACTTGGAAACATCTCTGCCGGCTATGTATTTATTTATTTATTTATTTATTTATTTATTACTTAAACTTTTATACCGCCCCATCCCCGAAGGGCTCTGGGCGGTGTACAACACAGAGATTTAAGTTGCACTTATGTTTCCTATCCTGATGCAGGTGTTTAAGCCTTGGAGTGTCCAGAGGTGTCCAGAGGTGTTAGCCTTTGGAGCAAACTGAAGGGCAAGAGTCAAAGGACTCTTGGTCCTTAGCTACTTTCCTGTGGTTCTGAATGAGCTAGGGCAGTGGATCTAGGATTAGCCCAGGATTTGGTTATTTTACTGAGTATTTAAATTGTGTTTTTGTATTTTGTAAGCCATTTTGAATCCCTTCTGGGATTAAAAATTAGGTAAAATTACTTAAGTAAGAGGCTAGCTGCTGAGCCAATACAGAATTAAGGCAGAGTTGGCTGAAGGAAAGTTGTCTTTTGTGATAAATTGACTGTTATATAGATCATATATGGCCATGCTGGCAGGGGCTGATGGGAATTGTAGTCCATAACATCTGGAGTGCCAAAGGTTCGCCACCACTGTCATATATATAATGTATGTCCCAGATAGAAACAGTATCTCATGTATTTATTCATGTGAAATGGCTTTGAGCCACAAAGCGGAAAAAAACCTAGTAATGTGCTTCACCCCATCATGCCTAAAGTACTTTGCAAATTTTGTAATAAAACTGACCTAGGCATGAGCACTTTCTTACTCACTTTGACCTGTTACTGCTAAACCATGAAGATGTTTGTGTATAGTCTGCAAAATCATGAAACATAACAAAAGAAACAACAGGGTTAATTTTTGTTTCTTTCCTTACCCATTCTTTCCATATTGTTGCAGAAGTTATTCAAGGTCATTGCTCCTCCACTTGCTGCTGGCAAGTCTCTCTCAGGTACAGGATGTCTCATAAGTATTTTTTCATTGAATAATTTATGTTACAGTAACTTTTCGAGTTCTTTTGGAGTATTGTTTGCTCTGCTACCTCTTACAGAGAGAGTGAAGGATAATGTGTTTTTTTTTTAATGCTCAGTCTATTCTTGCCATCCTGTGCTCATGGATAACTGACTTGCTAATTCCACATTTGAATTTGTATATGAAGCTGGTTTTTCTGTACTAATTGTGTGAAACTAACCTGTAGATTATCATGAGCACTGATTGTAAATGCATCTTATTCACAACTGTGGCTGTTGCTTCCCCTTTTGTGTGCGTTTGAGATTGTTATATGTAGTAAAATGGCTCACACAGGCACCTCTTTCTACCACTGGGCAAGTGGAGTTTCTTCATCTATCCTCAAACTACTAGACCTCAATGAATACTTTTCTCGCTTTATTCAACCCCCTTAAGCAGAATTTCTTCTTGCTGCTATCAGCAAGTAAGAAATTAGATGTGTATTTGTCTTCTGTATTTTAAGAGGCTTTTTTTCCAAATTCAGAATTACTTTCCTACTCCAGATCACCATGAATATAAGGGGAAATCTTGGAAATCTTTATTCACAGATAAGCAGTTATCTCTCTGCCTTTCTGTAGTATTTTGGCATCTGTAAGTCAATTCAAGTTTTATATGTGGGACAAATAACACCAATTTCAGAAAAAAAGAAAACTTTCATTTTTCTTGAATAAGCAGTCATTGGGCACAAAAATTCTAGCACTCTCCGTTGCTTTCATGCAGTTTCATTTTGTTTTCTGTGTTACTTTTATGAACATATGAATCAACATCCTATCAGTTTAGCAAGGCAGAATTTGGAAGGAATGAAGAAGAGAAATAAAGGTACACTTACAGAGAGTACACATACAACATCTGACAGCAAGCATTGGGTAGAGCATCAGATTAGGAACTGGAAAACCCAGGTTTGAATTCCCATTCTGCCATGGAAGCTTGCTGAATGACCACTGACAGTCTCAACCAAGTCTACTTTACAAGGTTATTTTGAGGATAAATTGGAAGAAAGGAGAATATTATAAGACACTTTAGGTCCCCACTGGAGATAAGTCGGACATAAACGGATTAAGTAAACATCTACCTTGCAAAGTGATAAATCTTTTGCACGGATACATGTGGTAAAGTGTAGTTTCACAATCTATATTCTGTGTCCTTATAAATTTCCACATGAAGTGACCTTGGTCACATAAACCTTCTGAGCAAATAGTTTAGCTTCTGAGTTTTGTAGACTTTTATTTATTATTAAGTTTTGAAGTAGCAACAGTAGTTCTCTGGTATTGTCAATCCTGCCTGGAATGAAGGTTTTTCTCATGAACTTTCTGAAATACTTACCATACAAATAAGAAGATTTCTGCACAGTCATTTGTTAGAGCAATGCAAAGATTGCTATACTGCTTTTTATTGTAAAGCTATTCCCATGCAGCTTTTATTTCAACTGGGAAAGGGAAGATATGCACAATGGCAATGGAACATCCATAGGGCAGCTCCCCCACACTTCCCTTGTCTCAATCCCCTGCAACCACGATTTTTTGGGGTTTTTAAAAATCAGCAATTGACACATTACTATAGCTTGGTAATTCTGAATTCCTGCCTTTAATTTTTTTAAGTCTACAGCCCTTTTCATTTCAAATACATTACTTTTCACCAAAAGGGGAGGGGGTAGACATTTTTTAATTTAACAACATCTTGGAATTCAGAGGAACTACTAGGCAAATCATTATAACACTATAATGCTACAGTGCTAGGTCAAGTGCTATTTTTTTTTTTGGAGTAGTGCTCCAGAGGCAGGGGGAAATTATGACTTTGGAGTGGGGGCGAGGCAAGGAAAATGGTACAGATGTGGATAGGAACTGAAAAAAATTGTCTCTCTTTGTCTCTCACTGCTTTGTCTTTGTCTCTCACTCAGAGGCGTAGCTAGACCAGAGTGCGCCTGGTGCACACTCTGGCTTTTTCGTCCCCCCCCGCCCCCCCGCCTCTTCGGGTGCCCCGGGCTATGCACCCCAGCCATGGCGCCCCCCCGGTATACTGCCCCTCACGCGGCAAAAAACCCACCCCACTGCCTTACTTTAGGAAAGGAGCAGGCCAGAGAAGAAGGCCGGAAGCCTGCCTGCATTGCCTGGGCCTGGTAGGAACTACATTTCCCAGGAGCCCCTGGGAAATGTAGTTCCCACCAGGCCCAGGCAACACAGGCAGGCTTCTGGCCTGCTCCATTCCTAAAAGTAAGTGGGGTGATGCACCGCGGAGGGGCGATGGGGGGGGCGCCGCGGGGGAGGGGATTTTTCTACCCCCCACGTGACTAGAAATGGTGTGCCCGGTGCGTCGCGCACCCCCCTGTCCCCTAGTGGCTTCGCCACTGCTCTCACTGCTATCTTTCCAAAAGATTGTACAAAACCTTGCTTGGAAAAGATTGCAGCAAAGCAGAAGAAAAAGTTTGCCACTAGGATGACATTGGGTAGATTTTCAGGGGAGGGTGTGTGTAAATTGTTCTAGTTTGGATGCTGTACCAGACGAAAATCCCCTGTATGAAAACAGCCTAAACAAATCAACTTTTTTTGCAGAATTTTGAGAAAGCTAAATAAAATCCTTAAAATTGTTGGCCTTTCTTTGGTTTGGAAGATGACATAACCCTTTTTTCCTTTCTGTGTTTTCTTAGATGAGCAGGTGATTATGGGCAACAAGCTTCTTGTTTATATCAGGTACAGTGCTTCCAGCATTAAAAAGGTAGTTAATTGCTTTGTTTTATTGCCTGGAAAGTGAGAGAGAGGCAAGTATGTTGCAGTTAATTGATTTAAATTCTATACATTGCTAATAGCTATAAATTCATTTGCTAACATTCAGTGAACCATATTATTCACTAACAGTGCTGTCCTAAGCAGAATTATAGCCCTCTTAAGCCTATTGACTTTAAAGCGCTTAGAAGGATGTAAGCAAGCAAAACTTTTGTTGTATAAAACCAAAGCCATTGAAGTGAAGACACACAGAAGGAGAGTGTAACTCCCTTTTATGATGGTACTGTAACATTAATTAGTAATGTGTAATGATCAAATGCTGAAGGAATCCTTGTAGGGTTACACATTAGGTGTAGATGCACACATAGTGATAAAATGTGGTGGTTTTGATTTGAGGATAGTATGTATGCAACATCTAAGGTACATATCTATGACCCACAGCTTATAAACAGCTTCTTTTCTCTAAGCTTTAAGGCCCTGGTTCTGATTAAATATTATTGCACATGCAACACTGACTACTGAAGGAGCTAACATTAGCTAAAGGAATGCATATTTTGCCAGTCATGGCTCAAAGCTTGGTGAAAATAGTTGTAATGGTTAGCTACTCTAATGGTTAGTTACACATGTGCAGAAATATTAATCAGGGAGGGAATGAACATTCTGCTGTTATCTTTAGTTTGTTCTGTGTCAGATGGACATCTGATACTACTCAAAGGAAATGGTTGCTTTGATACTCTGTTCACTTTCTGGTCCATAGTATGGAGGAGAAGTCGATCTATGGCTACCAATCTTGATCCTCCTTGATCTGAGTTTGCAAATGCCTTAGCAGACCAGGTGCTTGGTGGCGGCGGCAGCAGCAGCAGCAGCAGCAGCAGCAGGCCATTGCTTTCACATCCTTCATGTGAGCTCCCAAAGGCATCTGGTGGATCACTGCAAGTAGCAGAGTGCTGGACTAGATGGACTCTGGTCTGATCCAGCAGGCTCTTTCTTATGTTCTTATGACCAAACTCAGTTTGCATATGATCTTTCAGGAACGATTGCACTCATTTAGACTTGGGAAACTATGCAGTGGCCCTGGGAAAAGATCCAGAGAGTGAGTTTGCATAATATTTGGAAGAAAGACCACTGCACCTTGAATTTGGAGCAAAACCTCCTTGTGAAAGCAGCAAGTAATTAAGTGCAGTAAAATAGGCATCTCTGAAAAGAACTGGGAATTTTTTCTCAATTACATTTACATTTGTGGACTGTGGCAACAATCCATTTGTAATGTTGTACAATACTAATAATATTATTGCTTTGTTCTTTGTATTTTCTTACAGTTGCAGTTTGGCAGGTCGAGCTTATCCATTGGGCAATATTCCTGAGGATCTGGTGCCTTTGGTTAAAAACCAGGTCGGTTAAAATATACTATAACACTGACTATGCTCTAGCTCAGAAAAAAATGGTAGTGCATTCTGCTGAGGTGCAGCGGTCAAGAAAATGATATGCTTCCGCATTAGAATATAGTCCTGAACAAATATAAGAATGATCATTCATTTTACATGCTGCCAGCTGGGAGTAAACGTGTGTGACTGTATTGGGTGCATATGCTGTATGATTAAACTGAATGCCAAAATGTATTTTTACTTTCAAATGGAGGGGGAGGGGAGCAGAGTTAGGTAGGCACTAGGACCCGGGCAGAGTATTCTACAACAGAGAAGGTCTGGCATGTTGAGTTCTCTGGCAGAGGAATATACAACCCTACTAATGCCTTTTTCTGAGATATGCTATAGAGCAGTTTAACTTTTTTAAAGGTTAAACTGCATGTGTGTATAAATACATTCTCAAGGTCTTTTTCTTTCTGACTGATTGCTCCCCCTCGATTATCTGTGAATACTAAACATCCCTTCTGGCAGTGGTTGCCCCAGCAGCATTCCAGAGTTTTCTGAGCCCGGTCTCATGTATTATGAGACTATAGTTGCAATCCAAAGAACACTTTTCTGGGAGTAAGCTCATTGGAATTATTTCTGTGTAGGCCTGTTTAGGATTGCTCACTGTGTTTCATAGTCCAACCAAAGAAAACAAGGGAATCTGTACAAATACAAACAAGTGTAGAAAGCAAAGATGGAAACAAAAGCAAATTTTTTAAAAATACCCCCAAAAGTCCATTTATGTTTTATTGTTCCTTTCCTTAAGAAAATGCACAAATATAAACGCTATTGGTGTTGGCAGATAATCTCATTGTATTTACTGGTGTCTCTTTGGTAGCTGTAATGGGTGTGATGAGGGTTTTTTAATCGGATATCAACACCACTTTTGTGAAGCCCATGGATCTCCCCCAAAGTTCTACTGACAAATAGTGAAGTTCCTGATTAAATTCTCTCTTTTCATGGTTTTGTTCATTATGGGTACCATTAGAGTGTAATGCCCAATATGTATTTATATATGGCCCTGATTGATTTTTATTTCTGTGTTTGCTGTTCAGAAATTAATTTAATTTTTGACATGGGAGAAGATTATGTGTTCTTGCATTGCTGGCAGTTGAACTTGATGGCCCTTGGGGTCTCTTCCAGCTCTATGATTCTATGATCCATTTGGGTTGGTTGAACATGTTACAATGCACATAGTATGTGGACTCAGGTCACATCTTAATGTTAATAATACAAATTTAAAATTAGGATTTGCACCACTGTTGTGACCTACATTCATTTTTTCCCAGTTCTTGGCCTGCAGTCACCAGACAGTTATGCTGTGTTTCCCGTTTTAAATCCTGTTAACTATGTTTTACTTATCTTTTGATACTCTTATGACCACATACCAAGTTAGGAAGAGATTCAATTTTGTCTAGTATGCCAGAAGGGAAATGCCTTTCTGCCCTTTGCTAGAATGTGTCATGCTGATAATCTCTGCTCAGATACCAGCAAGCAGCAGTAAATGTCAATAATTGTGAAAATAGATGTAAGAAACAATGGGCTATGTTAAACTGAAATATTTTCCTTCTGCTAAATCATTGACCTTGTGCCATGATATATACATTTCCAGCATGGTGAATAGTAGTTAGCTCAGTGCACTGTACTGAAAATTCATTTACTGTATTCCAGAAGGTTTCTGGCATTGATAAATTTAGAACAGTTTCTTTGTGCATTAATTATGGAGAAAACAGTAATTTTTTGTTTGCAGGTCTTTGAATTTCTTATCCGTTTGCACTCAACTGAAGCACCAGTAGATGAAGAAGTTTACCCCTATGTACGTACTCTGTTACACTTCGATACTCGGGAGTTTCTGAATGTGCTTGCATTGGTAAGTGGCGATAAAGCTTCCAGAACATTATTATGGAAGAAATCCCATCACTCTTTCATTTGTTTTATATCTTCTTAGCTGAGCTTTTTGTTAATCTAAAAAATTTAATCTGTCATTGCTCTTAAATGTGTAAGGTTACAATGCTTGCTAATCTTTAATGGCAGGATTCAGAGGCTCTGCAAAATTTTTTTATTATTATTCCCATCCTTCAGGAACCAACTGTCTCTTTTACTATTACTGATAGATTTGTAAGAAGAAAGGAGATTTGAATTACTGTCATATCTTCCATGCTAGTAGAATTTGCCACAGTGGTAAACTTCTGAAAGTTAATTATATATATTAATTATATATATTATTATATTATATATTAATTATATATATTAATTATATATTAATTATATATTGAATAAGGTGTATGCATAAATTAACTGCTACACCGAAACTTTCTATTTTACAAGCATGGGTAGTTATTAAACTGGTGGCCCTTGCCAAGATTCTTGTTTTGTCTTTATAATAACATAAATAACATAAATACTCCTGTGATGATGTTATTATAAAGCAGTGTAATTCCTCAGCCAGTAATACATTTTGCCAGTAATAGGTTATGCTAGATTGTACAAGGACCAATTTGTATAGTGCTGTGAATTCCTTTAGTCTTAGCTGGGTAAAATATAAACTATTATACAGCAGTACATATGCTCAGCAAATAGTTTTAGCGTGGAAATAACTGCAAAAGGAACTGAGACCATTCCCTGCAGTTGCTCCTTCTGAAAGCCAGAGGTTGCCCTGACACTAAATACATGAACAGAGAAACAGAAGTCTCCCTTTGTTTTCCCTTTTGATTTCAGTGTGAGAAGAAAATATTTGCGTGAACTTTAGAGATTTTAAAGCTACAAGGTCTGATCAAGGTTGATAGGTGAGGCACAGGGTGGTAGAAGGTAATGTTGTGACTTCAGATTATTTTCAGATCATCAACTCTTAGCTCATTGCTGATAGTTTTACACTAGACATGCACCAGCCAAACTGCAAACCATGGCTACTGCTGTATGTTTTGCCCAAGGTGCACTTTGCTGTTTCTCAGTACAAAGTGAAGCAGACTTCTTTTTATGTTGAGGTCTAACTTCTTTTAATTCCATCATTACCCTTTTTATTGCTTTTTCTGCTTCCACTTGCTTTCATTCCTTCCACTGCATCATTCCTTGGAGTAGTGGGGATGCTATGTAGGAATGATACTCAAATGCGAGCAGGTTAGGAGGCCAGTGTTGCATTGTAGCTCAGATTATAAGAGTGTAATTCTGTTCAGGATTTTTACTGTTAATTGCTTTTCCATAACAAGTTGTTTGCTTTTCCATAACAAGTTGTTAGTGAAGTGCAAAGCCTGTTTTGTCATGTAATTCTACACTAGACACATATAACTTTTCTATTGTGAGTGAAATGTTAGTCAGTGCCAATGCTAACTCTCGAAGTAGGCCTAAACTAGCACTTGAGCATGTGGCATTTAAAATTAAATTAAAATGCAAGTACTCTGGATACTTATATCTGGATTTTTGTTACTTTAAATTATTTATTTTATATTTATTTTATTTGTACTTTACCCTTTCCCTGTGAAGCCGTGGCTAATAACATAGAATGTTAATATAATGCAAAGTTAAAACATATAATAAAAACTATAAAAAACTTACAGCTCAATCCAGAGGGAGGGTTAATCCCCCGCTGGATCTGACATATCCCTGTGCCAGCTCTGGCAGGGAAGGGGATTACTTATTCTGGTGGGCAGGCACAATGCTGCTCCCAATTTGGAAGCTTCTGTTCCAGCCCATGCCTGCCACCACAGAACACTGTACCAGCATAGCTAGTGGCATTCTGGGGGGTGGGCCAGGGGATGCAGCCGACCGTAGTTGGCTTCCACTGCCTGCCACTAACTTTAGTTGGTTTCCACTGCTTGCCCAAAACTCATGTGCCGAGAGGGCACAGAGAGATATCACATTTTTCATGCCCTATCTCTATTGTCCCCTAAGGGGGATTTTCATTGAGATTTTTTGCTTTTGGGGGTTGTTGGGTTTCCCATGTCACAGTAAAGCTCTTTAGAGAGGGTGAGGTGGTTCTGGAGCGGCGCCATCCTCACCCACCAGCTCTCTCTGGATCGGGGTGTCAGTCTAGGCTTATAGATGTATATCATGTATATATATACTGGTGGCACCCTGGAATATATTCTTACTCCCGTACCCCATCTCAGGAGGAATTGTTCCCACATGGTGACATTGGGGCCAAATTTGGCAACAGGGAGGCCAACAGCTAGCTGAGTTAAGAAGGCAGAAACCCCAAAAAGAAAGGAAATGGAAAACAAAAAAAAGGGAAAGGAAGGGAAGTGGGAAAGGAAGGAAAATATACCCTTCCAATATAACCTTGTGGCTTACCATTACATTTCTGGTCTTTCTTGGAAGAGTTTCCCCCTCTTCTGTTTCTTCTGACTATTCCTTAGACTTTGCAGTTTCTGCCTTTAGTACACCCCATCCTTGGCTCATTTGCTGTCCTCTTCGTATGAACTAGTCATCCTTTTGATTCCCAGATTTGGGTTACTCTGGTCCATTCAAACCCTGGCTCATATATAATTTCTCTGTGCCTGGTGTTAAGCTGTAACATTCTGAACACACAGTCATATCCCATACATGAAAGAGGGGGGAAAGTCTATTTTATTTCTAAAATGACATTAGTGTTTGGAGCCAAGACATGCCAGGTCCCAGGAATGTACCTGTCCTCTCTTCGTCAATTCTGTGCATTGACCCTATTGGCACTGAAAGTCATATTTGTTATTAGAGTAAGGGAATGTAGGAAGTGTTTTTTGGAAAAAAACAACAGTGCCAACTGTTGTACTGGTATGGTTTTTGTTTCATTCTATTTGTGGGATAAAATTGCAAAGTGTTTTTCCTCTTTCCAAATAATATTCTGTAACAGACGTTTGAAGACTTTAAGAATGACAAGCAAGCTGTGGAGTACCAACAAAGAATTGTAGACATCCTTCTCAAGGTACGTTTTTTTCTTTCTTTTTTTCAGTTAGTTTTTCAGTATGTGCTGTATGGTGGCCAGAGTAAAGGTGGATTCTTTCTGAATTGCCTGCAAGTTCTATAATCGGCTCAGAATGCTTCCTTTGTGTGGCTTGCTCCTTGATAAGAAGTGTATAGGCGTTCCTTTTTACTACATTTTTAAAAAATTGATTGAGAAACATTTTCCAGATTTTAATTACTTCTACTTATTGTTCCTCTTCAGAGAATTACAGCAAAAATTTCCATAAAATGCAAAGGGGGAGATTAATTGTCAGCACACTGTTATTATGAGCTGGCTGAATTGATGAATCCTAGACTATATATAAGGTTGCTAAATTATGGAAAAGTCCTGCCCCGGAACGACCCCGCCCTGCCCCCAGAATGCCCCTTGCCCCACCCCTGGCATGCCCCCACAGCAGCACGCCCCCAGTGTGTCATGCCTCCGTCCCCTTGGATCTACACCTCTGTCAGCTGTGCAACAAAATGATTCAGTAAACAGAATAGTTGAGAACTGACATTATTTAATGTACAAACTGTTAGGCCATTTCCGCACGGCCCATTAACGACGGCCTGAGGGCGCTAAAAACGCCGCCCCCAGGCCGCCGTTCGCACAGGCGCCGCTGCTGCGACGCAGCAGCGGTGACCTGACTCCGCTTCCCTCCCCCCAGGGCAGCCTCAGGCCGCCCTAAACAACAACCCTTTAAAGGGTTGTTGTTGGGGAGGAAGCGCTCTTCCCGGGCGGGCGCCGGGTGCGCAACCGCCAGGAAGACTCTTGTCTTCCGTCGCCGCCTTCGACCACGGGCCAATTTCAGCCGTCGCTTCAGCTGGGCCAGAGTTCCCGCCCACACTGTCCTCCCGACCTCCAGGGGTCGGAGGGCAGCGTGGGCGGCCGGCTGCGAGGCCCAGCAGCATGCTTACGCACATTTGTGACACCTGTGAGTGGGGCGGAAGGGGAAGAGATGCGGTTCGCGAGCGGAGCCGCCTGTCGGTTCGCTACTGCCGCATTGCGGTAACAGCAATTTAGCGCCCCCACGCCGCCAGAACTCTTGGCGGCGTGGGGGCGACTGGAGGCCGTGCGGAAACGGCCTTAATGTTACTTAAAGAAATAGTCTTGTTTGGGTGAAAAAAACTTAACATAAAAGATGTAAAGAATGGTTCAGGACATTTGCCACAACTGAGAAATAAGATGCATAGTAAAAGCTATCAAAATCTGTTCACTCAACCATATATTAATCTTCTGTGAAAGCTTGGTATATGTATATAAAGTTATCACTTCACAGAAGGTAAAAGTATAGTTCAGTGTTCTAACCACGGTGCTATACCAGGTCTCACTATTTTGAATGCCCTTGCCACAGCTTAATTTCTTAAAATAAATTAAGAAGGCATTCGTCATCTATCTGTAGTTTCTTAATCCCTATTGTAAATAATGGGCAGAGTGTATGAAGGTAGACCATTATTAGTGCCTTGTCTTTTCTATTTCTATTTCTGGTGGCTGCTGTTTTTTCTGTGCAGTCCAAAAGGTATGTCGCCTGGAAACGTTCAGAGATTCTTTCTTCTACATTTCAGTTAGCAGACACTTCAATTGCAGGATCTTGTGTATCATGATCTGTATTAACCCAGTCAACTGAGGATGCTCATGTTTTCAGGACAGGTGTGTCTGAGCTTGTATCCTTCTTTTGCTCATCACAGTTTCAGTTTGTCAGGTCGTATAAGCATTGGTGTAGCCAAAAAAGTGGAGAGTAGTCTTGCTGATAGATGAGAAATCTGTTGAAATGTTCTTAGCAGGAAAAACGCAATCTCTCACATAAATTGTCTGAAGGACCTGGAGTAGACTGTAAAAGAACAGGAGAGAAGGAACAATTAATTTTGAAACAGAGGTGACTGACTATGGCAGGGGCTATTACCATGTTAATGTTTGCACTTTATGACATCAAATGGCACCTATCAGGATAAATTCAATAGGTGCTACACTAATAGCAAGGAATGTTTGGCATATAGCATGCCTGGCTGTAGAGCGATAAAGTTGCTTACCAAAAGTTGGGTTATTGTTGAGATTTAAAACTAACTGGTCAGCAAAACAAAAAAAACCCTAAGTCATGTAAGTCAATCTTTTTAGTGGCAGTTGGCCTTTTAAGAGTTGGGTAGACACTGACAGCTGGCCCTTGACAGCCAGCTGTCTGAAAGTCAGCTCTTGGGAAGATCCACCCTGGAATAACAAGGTAGAAACTTCTCAGAAGGTACTATTGGTCCCCTATGGCCTTGGCCACACCCCCAAAGGCCTCCTGAGTAGAGGGAGGCCACGGGGCACATCCCAAGCCTGCTTTGGGTTTGAGGGAGAAGGCCAAACCATCTCTGGTTCTAAGCTTAGAATGGAGTAGAACTACAGGAGAGGAGGTGGAATAGTGTGGTTTTCAATCCATGTTTCTCTCTATCTGAGGGTAAGAGTAAGTACTTGAGCCAAATTTGACCCCAATGGGTGATGGTTGGGGCCTAGGATGCTTGTACACTTGTGTTCTAATTAGGATTGCCAACCTGGGGCCTAGAGACCTACATTTGCAATTGATTTCCAAACTACAGAGATCAGTTCCCCTGGAGAAAATTCATGTTTTGGTGAGTAGACTTCATGGCAGCTCATCCGTGACGGGCTCTTCCTCCTCCTCAAACCCTGCCTCCCTTTGCTTCACCCTCAGATCTCCAGGGATTTCTCACCAGGAGTTGGCAATCCTAGTTTGAATAAGTTGGGAAAGTTGCGGAAACTGACTATATAGTGGATGCATCCACAATTTTGAAAACCGTAAGAGGTTGGTAGAGCAGGGTCTCCAATCTTTTTGAGCTGCTGGGCCCTTTGGAATTCTGATATAGCGTGGTGGGTGCAGCCATAGAGTGGCTGCCACAAAATGATTGCTGGTAGAGTCAGAGCCAGCTACCACATGGTGACTGCATTTTACCTTTAGTCACACAGTGGCTGTGGTGGTGACTACTGCCAAAAGAACACTTCAGAAAATCTGCACAGTTAATCAAATCTCCAACAAGTAATCATAAGCCTCAGTGGGCAAAAGCCCATTTTCTAAAAACACTTGGTGGGCACTCGGAAAGGGTGATGGGTGCCTTGGTGCCCATGGGCACCGTGTTAGGGACCCCTGTCCTAAGGTCCTGATTGGGCTTTCAGAGCAAATTTAGTCAGTATGGATCAGTGGTGGGATCCAAAAATTTTAGTAACAGGTTCCCAGGTGGTGGGATTCAAACTGCGGCATAGCGCCAATGGGGCTGGGCGGGCACGACAGGGGCGTGGCGTGGCATTTTGGGGGTGGGGCATTCCTGGGCGGGGCTGTGGAAAGGACGCAGCCACTGCACCAGTCCTTGGGCGGGAAACGAATGCACGCAGGCGCAGGCTGCCACGCACGCTGGTGCACCTCCTGCTAGACTGCTTCAAGTTCTGCGCACTACTGCTGAGAGGAGGGGCATAACTAAGGCAAAAATCACGTGGCAAAATCACCAATTAGTAACCCCCTCTCGGCACACACAAATAATTAGTAACCTACTCTCAGGAACCTGTGAGTGCCTGCTGGATCTCACCACTGGTATGGATTAGCCAGTTGCATGTGCATTTCTGTTCTCCTTCCCTCTTCCTTCAAACTTAATACTGCAGCAAAATATGAAACTGCAACCAGACTATTCCTATTATTTTGCCTTATTCCACACTGTAGCTATGGTCTTAAAAAACACTGCAAAAATTTAGAGTGGCTTCAGTTGACCATTTACACAAGTGGTTCTTGTACCAGGAGTTCACAGAACAATGTGCTAAACAATATGCTAAGAATTTAACCCATGTGGTGAGGTGAATTTTTTAGTACATCCATATTCAAGAAGGATCAGGGAGAAGCAATGTTCCACTTACCATATGGGCATGTATGACATCAGCATCAATCATCAGCATCAGCATCATCACCAATTTAATTATAGGCCGCTTCCGCACATGCAAAATAATGTGTTTTCAAACCACTTTCACAACTGTTTGCAAGAGGATTTTGCTATTCCTTACAGCTTCAAAGAGCAATGAAAGCAGTTTGAAAGTGCATTGTAGTCATCCCCGCAGGGTCGTCGCTAAGGAATAGGCGAGACGCGGAGGAGGTTTCATCTGGTGGAGAGCGTCAGCAACAGGAAGCGCGGGATTTCGTGATCCTGACAACTCTCCCTGTGCTGGTCTCTCGCACCTTTTATTAGGGTTTCATTGTGGGCGTATAAAGGAGGTGGGTAGGGAGATGAGCGGGAGACCGGGAGAGCAGGAGGTCATCATGTGATGCATGATCTCACCTGGCTACGCGGCGGAGAGGAGCCGCAAGCCGCCTGAGCCTAATCCTCACCTGGGGGCAAGACCATTGTCCCTGCACCCGGTGACTGAGCCAGACAGTTCATGACCGCGTGACTCAGGGGATGAGGGAGTGCAGCGCAGCGACCAGCAAGGCGCCGTGAGGTCCCATGGCGTCCCAACGTTTCTACCACAGTGCTGTTGGGTCAGGGGCAGTGCATTACTAGATCACCGCCTGTTGTACATTTTAGAAAAAGGTGGACCGAAATGCTAAGGGGCTTATTTAAAAGGGACGCTTGTCTCCTCCTCCGTCTCATCAAGCTGACCAAGCTGCTTGTGTAACATTGTAGAACTTGGTTGGCGGGTAAGGGAAATTCGAGGGGCTTCTTTGCACACGCGGTACAGGCAATATTAGGACACATTGAACTAAAACAAGATCCGGCTAACGAAAGTAACACAATTAAAACCAATGCAGAGCTGTACAATAGCACTCAACCATCCTCCCGGCAGCCAGCTCCAGAGGGCTGGACCACCAATGGGGCAAAACATCATACTACAGATTAGATACAACTTCTATACAAATCAATAGCGGCACTATTGTCTAGGGGCGCTTGACTAAGTTTCTGCTGCTCGGAGGCCAGAGCGGCCAGAGCAATGGAGGTAGAATTGGATGGGCTTCGCATGTGGGCACAGGCCAGCCGGCCAATAGTCTTGGTGTTACAGGAAACAAGTCCGGGGGCTCCCACAAGGGAAGTTGGGGAGACAGGTTCCGCCTTGGAGAGGGCGACCGCGATCGCTTCGGCTAGGAGGGGATCGAAAGGCAGAGCGGAGCAGCGGGCGGGCGGGCGTGCTCGGCTCCTGGGGTGGAGCCTGGGGTAGCAGAGAGTCCCGGCAGACAGACAGGCGGAAATGCAGCAATAACAAATAACATAACTTCAAAAAATTAGGCACATGCAATAAATTTAAACAATAAAACATGGCTAAACGATACATAAGCTGGATGATAAAAGCGGAAGGAAGGCAACCCGTGGTTGCATAATTGTCCAATGCATGGCTCTTGCTGTTTGACTACCAAAGCTACAGAGCGATGCATGCGTTAGAGTCCATGGATTTCTCAAGAGCTTAGGGAGAGCTAATGATAGTCTTTAGCATTGTAGAGGTTCAGTGATTCTCACCAGCAAGGTTGTGAGAGAAGGCGTGGTTCCAACAATATTCAAGTTGAGAACATGGAGAGTCTCCAAGGGTTAATCTATCAGGAATGTCCCTGGCTGCACCTCCAAGCTTCAGCCAGGGGGCGGCTACGCAGAGAGGGAGAGAGAATAAGCTTATTGTAGATGAGGAGCAGCAACATCGCTGTGGTGACAACCTCTGGGAGCCAGCCAGCTGGCCCAGGCTGCCGTTCCTTCCCAGGGGGGTGACACGGGCTGTGATCCTTGTGGAAGAATGGGTGTGCTGGTTCCAGAGAGATCCCTCCCATCTCGGCCCAGGCTGGGGCTAGCAATCGGGCCCTCTCGACAGGGGTCGGATCCTCCAGGGAGGCCCTCCCCGCCTCCATCTCCTGGATGGGGCTGGGTCTGGCACATGAAGCTGGACTCATGTATGGAAGAAAAAAGACAAGCAACGCTTTTCCCCTAGGGTTTTATGCGTGCTGGCTGAGTTAGTCCTTATAGATGACAATGGAAGGCTCGGTGCCCTGGAGTGGGGCGGGCAATTTTTTGATAGAGAATAGAGAAGAGTACTTTTGGTATGGTCTGTTGGATGAGACCTTGATTGGGTCAATAGGGGGAATCCATCCCCTTTCTTCAAGAGCCTTTTGGCTATTGCGTTAGGCGCAGTTAGCCACCATTCCTCGGTCAACCATCATCACTTTGCAAATATCTGCTACAAGCAGAGATACAAGGCAGGGAATTGCCCCAAGGCTTAGGAGAAGGGAGAGGTCATATCTTGGTCGGATAGTTTGTTTGTAAAACAATCCCACCACCGCCTAAGGTGTGGGTTTTTTGCAAAGCACCCCTGAATAATTCACAATTATAGGGGTCATATCGTAATATATAGCATCTATAGGAAAGATATAGAGAAGATGCAAAGAAAACAGTTCCTGGGCTTGAGGTTTGATCACAGGAGCAAGCAACAAATTGAGAGGGGTTTGCAAAAAACCCTTTATCAGATCCTAGATCTAGAGGTGGGGTGCCACAGCCCATTGGAAAGAGGGAGGGTGTGCAGAAAGGAAGGCAGGGGGGGAAGGGTTTGGAAGTCAGCTCTACCTTCCCTCCTCGTAAGGGACTTTTGGCCGGTTTGAGCTCGCTTCCTACCTTCACAGCCGAGGCTGTGTAAGATAGGTGGCTGAGAGACCCCCCTGGCACTGTGGACTAGCCAGGGAGCACCAGCAGAGAATGGGAGCATGAGAATGATTTTGGTTTCATATGTAAACTTCTATACGAAGCCAATGTGGCAGCTTAGGGCTCAGATGGACGGAAGGAAAGGTTCTCAAGGAGAGGTTTGAAGAAAAGTTTGAAGGTTTAAACTAAGATGGAGGCTGCTTGAAGCAGTGGTCCTTATCGGTATCCTGGGGAGCAAGACGAAGCTGTGTCCCGGCTTAGCGGATGCTGTAATGGGCTAAGCCTTCAAGGCATTGGCACACATAATCAGAAGGAGAAAAACTTTAATTGAAGCAATAAGAGCATAGCTTAGAAGCAATGGAAAAATCCCCCCCCATGAGGGGAAAACTTTAGGGTCTCTTGAAGCAAGGGAGACATACAGAACATACATAGGCATACAGAGCAATACAGAAAGTAACGAGGAGGATTGCAACTCTGATTTGAGATTTTGTTCTCTGAGGTGCTGACGATTTTGCTGCCACTGGGAGCTTTGAGCTTAGGGCTTGCACAGGCTCAGAGGCTAAGTGAGATCTTGGTTTGAACCTACAGCTGAGAGGCTAAGGGGCTTCTAAGGACTTTGGCTTAAGGCCATTGAAGCAGCATCTTCCCCTTCCCATGCCTCATTGTCCTGTAGATTGGCTATGGGGCATTCTGAGGAGGGCTCAAAACGGCAGTCCCCTTCCTCCGCCTGCATTACTTTCTGCTGCAATTCAGTGACTGTGGACTCTGCAGAGATTTTGAAATGCGCGCTATCTGGGGCACCGGGGCGGAGGCATGGTGACTTTGGAAGTAGAAGGGGCTATCAGGAGCAGGAAGCATAGGACGAGGGGGGGGGAGCAAGCTGGCAAGACCAGCCCAATGGTCTCCCGTGGGGATGGGTGGGATCACTATACTCGAGCTGGGGCAGCCAAGATCCTGGGAGCTCCGGGGAAGGGCTTGAGGCGATCTGGTTCCGGGCTGGGGAGATGCCCGGCTGGCCTCCCAGCTGGCATTGGGAGTGCCCTCGTCTTAGGACTTTCCTGGGGGGTCTTCGCCTCTGGGAGAGACCTCCTCCGGCCAGGGTTGTAGGCCCTCACCGGCAGCCTACAATTCCTCCTCGAAATGTCCTGGCTTGCCGCAATTGGAGACACTCGCCGGGCTGTCTCATGGCAGCGGAGAGGGCGGGCGTGCTAGAAGGTTGGCTTGATGGGCTTAAAAGACCCGGATATCCTGGCAAGCTTTGAGCATGTCGGCCAGCTCGGGTTCCTGGGCCTGTGATCGCTGGCGGCACTCAGCGGAGGCTGCTCTCCTTGGCAGGCGCTAAGGAGTTCTCGGCCCCTGGGCCCTCCTCCTCGTCAACCTGCTCTGAGGGGCTCCTGGAGCCTGTTCACAAACTCAGCATAGGGTTCTCCTGAGGCTTCTGCCGGGTGCTAGAAAAACTTTTGGGTTGGCTGTCCTATTGGGATCTCTTTCAAAAACGCCTTGTAGGCGCATTTCTCCAGAGGCGACCGTAAGGGTGGCCACCGGCAGGACAATCTGATTGTTGGGGTTACTGAAGGTATCGGCCAGAAGCTTTCAGCGGCGGTGTAGGCGCCGCCGAGGCGGCTGCCCTGCTAAAGCATTGCTGGCGGAACTGCTTCCCAGATCACAAATTGTGCAGGGCTCAGGAGCACGCGGAAGGTGGTCTTCCAGTCAGTCCGAACCATTAAGTGATTCCTCGCGACCGCTCTTACCTATGCCTCTCATTATTGGCTGGTGACTCCCACGCCCCGCATTGCTTTTGGCGGAGCTCAGTGAGGATGTTATAGCTTAAAGGGCTGCAATTTACAACTCGGCCGAATGACGCACCCTCCCCCCCTCAGTATCTGGGTGAAGCGGACGGGCATAATGCAAGAATTCGGCATCAGCTCTCTCCGCCAGGGGTTTTCTGCAGATCGCGGGCTACCACGCTCTGCGAGTTTGAACCGGCCATTATGTGGCTTGACGGAGGTGCAGTGGCTGGAAAATGAAGGCGAGCAGTAGAGGGGCTGAGCTGAGAGTTTGAGATGGGTGAAGGGAGCAGTTGGGCAGAAGGAGGACAGGCGCCCAACTTAGTGGATAGAGAAAATTCGGGTTGAAATTGAAGGTGAAAGATCGAAGCGAGGGCGGCCTGGGCGCAAGGGAGCCATAGGTCTGGCAGGCTGATGGCTACAAAACATTGTTCCATCAGCCAGTAGCAGCTGCACATCGTATGCCACGCTGACTCTAAAGCGTAAGAGTGCGCCTCGATGTTTTCCCAAGTAGTCCTTAAGATTCACCGTCCCTCTGGGTACCATGGACACCGAGCTTCAATCTCTCAAGAACCAATTTGCGCAGCCCTTCTCTTTACGGGACCCTGCCGCGATTTCTCTCAACGCTTCAGTTCACAACGCGTTTGTCATAAGCCCTGCTTTGCAAGCTCCCCATACTCACCGTGTCTGGCCGGGATGTCCTAGGACGCTGGTGAAACTCTGGATGCTACCGACCAGAGGACAGGCGATATCAAACGGTGGTCCCTTGATGTGCTACCGACCATGACTTCGGGTACCGCTGCCCTTCCCCAGGTATGCACGGTGAGCAGGGGTGGGAGGTTCGAGATTCCTGGCTTCGCACTGCTTGTAGTCATCCCCGCGAGGGTCGCCGCTAAGGAATAGGCGCAGACGCTGGAGGAGGTTTCATCTGGTGGAGAGCCGCCAGCAACAGGGAAGCTGATTTCGCGGATCCTGACAACTCTCCCTGGTGCTGGTCTCTATCTTTATTAGGGTTTCATTGTGGCTGTAAAGTAGGTGGGTAGGGGGATGAGCGGGAGACCGGGAGATCTGGAGATCATCATGTGATGCATGTGCTCACCTGGCTACGGCGAGAGGAGCCGCAGCTGCCTGAGCCTAATCCTCACCTGGGGGCAAGACCATTGTCCCTGCGCCCGGTGACTGAGCCAGACAGTTCATGACCCGTGACTCATAGGGGGATGAGGAGTGGGGGTGCGGTGCGACCAGCAAGGCCGTAGGTCCGTTGGCGTCCCAACGTTCTACCACGGTGCTGCTGGGTCAGCAGTGCATTACTACAGTGCATTATTCTGCATGTGCGGAATGAGCCATACTCTGTCTTTGTCTACAACATGAACTCCAAACTGCTTACATCATTCTTCACACCTCCATTTTATTATGTATCCATCATTACTAAATTGCCATTTGAAACCCCAGATTTTCAAAATGCAGCTGAAAGATTATTTTAGGTTTATGGAATAGTTTATAGTAGTGCTGTATGTCCTAACAGTAGTGTTTTCAGTGTTCAAAATGTGTCAGTAATAGCATGGTGTACTCAGCAATAACTGGGTGTCAACAAATTTTGCAATTTCTCTGCACAAGAAAGAAAAAGCTGGTGGTGATAAACTTGGCATAAATTACCTGAGAAGAGTGACTTAAAACCCTGATTGGCTTTCAAAAAGTAAAGAATTTGGTGAGGGGAGTTAGGGGGGGGGAGTGGAATAGAAGGAAAAATTCTCTGTGTCACTGTTCAGCTAATTATGGTGAGCTACTATGCTGTTTCATAGTCTGAAAGAGTTGTGCAGCTGTTATCCTGCTGATAAATTCAGAACAATGTCAGTGCCCACTGCAAACAGGCTCAGCACACTGTAATAGGACTTCTTTTTGTTAATATGGTCATATCTGCTTTCAGCGATAAGATTTCAGAGGCAGTGTTCACAATTCAGTCTGTGATGAATTCAAGTTAATTTAAGTTACGGTGAAAATAATGAAAACTACAGATATATTGATGTATTACTTGCCTTCACAACAAAGATATTGCAATGGCCAGTATTATCATGTGCTTTACTAGAAACAATGTTTGTCTCAAGCATCTATGAGCAGAATGCTCCATTTTTAATAATTTAGCATGTGTGCAGAGGAGTATCTTTTTGTCAAATAATAATTTGCAAGTTTAAATGCTACTTTATCTCATCAAATTACAGTCTGCCGCACAGCTAGACATCCATTTTATTTTAGGTTCTTGTACTTTTTTCTGGTTCATATAGGAAAAGGGATAAAATGTACTAACCTAATAAGTTAATTGATTTCCAGGTTATGGTTGAGAACTCTGATTTTACCCCATCACAAGTTGGATGCCTCTTTACTTTCCTTGCTCGGCAGCTTGCTAAGCCCAATAACACACTATTTGTGAACAGGACATTGTTTGATCAGGTAAAGTGGAGAAGCACAAGTAGTTATTTCTAAAGTACCATAATAATTTTATTATGCGACATCATGATACAAAACTATGTGGGTACTGGGATTAAGCGTTTTGGGATTAACTATGCAGGGTTGGGATTAAGCATGGGAATTCTATGATTCTGTAAAGTACAAATGCAGAGGGAACCCAAGAGGCATGTAGATGGATTTCCTAAGTTTTACTTTTCTCATTGATTCACCAGCTGCTGTGTGTTTTGCAGCCAGGAAAATTATTTTAAAATACTGTTGTGTTTGAAATAAAGTTGTAAAAAGCCCTCCTGATCATTGGGGAGGGGAGAAGCAGAGTGGGGAAGGTGGGGTGGAGTCAGAAAGATGTGTTGATACAAGCATTTAGAGAGCCAGGGAGGAGGGAGAGGGGGAAGTGTGCAAAGCAGCATGAGGGAATAGGGGAGAGGTTAGGCTTGCTGACTGTGGGTGGAGGGAAGAGATCGGGGGCAAAGCTGTGCTCACTGGCAATTAGAGACATAGCTGGGCCATACTGCACCTGGTGCGCACTCTGCGTTTTCCGCCCGCCTGCACCCCCACACGCACACTTACCTTAGTTCAGCCTGAAAGTGGAGGCTGAAAAAAAGCAGCCTGTTCACTTGAGACTGAAAACGGCCTGGTGGGAACTACACTTCCCAGGAGCTCACAAGGTCTCTTGGGAAGTGTAGTTCCCACCAGGCCATTTTCAGTCTCAAGTGAACAGGCTGCTTTTCCAGCCTCCACTTTCAGGCTGAACTAAGGTAAGTGTATGTGGGGGAGCCGTGAGGGGGCAGGGGGCGATTTTTCATGCACCCCCTGTTGTGCGCCAGGTGCAATGCACACCCTCCCGTCCCCTGGTAGCTCCACCTCTGCTGGCAACTCTGCCTGCTCTGGCTATGAAGCAAAATTAAATTGGTGCTAGAAGTAGTCTTACTTGCTGTTTTTCTGAAATGTCACTGTAGTCTCAGTAAATCTTTCATCTAGAATCTGTCCTCTTTGTCCAGGTCCTTGAATTTCTCTGCAGTCCTGATGATGATTCACGACACTCTGAAAGACAGCAGGTATGAATCCTTAGAGGAATACTTCACGCTGCAAGAGTGATGCATGGTTAAAGAAGGAAGGTCATTTCTAAGAATGACCAGACTAAAGAGCAGGGGTGCTACGGCTGTCTCTGCAGTCCACACTGAGAAGTTATTAGTACTGCGAAGTTTAGAGCCAAAGACAGTTTAGCCATTATGAATGAAGATTAACAAAATGTGAACATATTTGTATGAATGTGCATTGGTCATGCTAAAACACAAATAGACACTAGGAACAAATGCAGCTAGGGATAGCATCCACAATTATAATTCTACCCAGTCCAGAAAGCTGCATTTGCAGTTGGCAAAGACTACTACTATTGCTGCTGCGGATTTTGTTGGAACAAGGCTTGTTTCCCTCAGAACTGCCATGTTTGCATGCTTTCCCCACCAAACTGAAGAGCTCTCCTTTCACATAGTGGACAGAAAAATGCTGGAGTATATGATGAGAACAGTGTTGAGCTCAGTATTCACATTCTTCTACTCCAATCTGGCAGGTTCATGTAGATATGGGATGCAAGAAGTATGAGAGACCAAGGCACTGGGGCATGGGTGTGGCTGAATAAAATGGCTGTAAGATGGGAGGCCCTTTAGAGAGAGAATGTATGTAATGGTGCAGAAACAGATTACAAGGGGCAGTTAGACGGATGAATCATGACCAGAAGACCAACATTTGTGAGCCAAGCATAGCCAAACAAACCTGCTTACCTGGGTAAACAGCTTAATTCGACCAGGTTGTGTGTCTGTGAGTCCAAACGTGATATGTATCTGTTGTTACTATCTGTACTATTTCAAACTGCATGTTAGAAATAGTATGCGTGAAATATCTTCTATAAAGAAATTTGCTGTGTGTACAAAACTAGCATGCCAGGAAAAAAGAGTTCTGATCCAGGTTTCTCTCTGAAAATCTAGCAATTTTGGTTGGGAAAGGACAAAGTGCCTGCATTTGCAAAGAAAGCAATGTACAGAGTAGTGTCTGGAAGCACTACATTTAGCTTAGGGTCTGAAAATGATGCAGTATAGGCAGAACTGATGGACTGGAGATTCTGCCTGCCTTGTTCTGTGATGTGTTATTATGATTTAATGCTCGTAGGTTCTTCTAGAATTGCTCCAAGCTGGAGGCATAGTACAGTTTGAAGAGAGCAGACTCATTCAAATGGCAGAGAAAGCTGAATTGTAAGTCTGTCATCCCCTCCCCTTGTTTCTTCAATTTCCTTCCTTCCTTGTATTTTAAGAGCCAGTCCAAGGTGTTCTCTGCAACAGTGTTTTGGTCCAACCTGGGTGCTATTGAGAAGTGGAGGTTTTTTTTGCTTCTGCAGAGAATCATGGTACATTTCTGCCCTTTCCATCTTTTCCACAGCTTACTTGCAGTCTTTCCCCAAATGTCACTGCTTTACCGTGATGTTATTTGGAACGATCCCAACAAAACTGGGATGGATGTCAAATGGAGGGAAAGCCCACATTTTTGCAGCTCCTCGTGGTGGGCATTTCTTCACATGCCATTAGAGGGCTTTATCATTTTTTTTAGAAGTTAATTGACATACTGCTATAGTGTTACAATGCTATAGTGATATGTTAATCATAAATTAAATCCGCCTTCCCACAAGTGCTCCAGTGGCATGGGATGGATAGCCGCTGTGGACAGTTGGCACAGGGAAAGCGTAGGTAAGCCTGCTGGGTGGAAGCCTTGTTGCCACTGCGCCTAATCGGTAGCTGCAGATGTAATGAGAAAACAACAGTGCTGTCATCCTGTGGAAGACCGAGGCCTGCAAGATTTAGCATCTGTTTTCTTTTCAGTTGTTATAGCAGAGCATTTAAAAATCCATAGCAGCAATTATGTCATGGAGAGCAGAATATTTCTAGTCCATCTGTAAAGATGCCTTTAGTTCTTAAATTCTCCTAACCCAGTGTAGTATAGCTTGGGCAGACTTCTAAAATCCTAACGTATTGGTTACTGAATGTCCCGTTTTGTTGATTGCACTGACTCATTATGTGTAATCCGCCTTGAGTACCTGAGAGACAGGTGGACTGTAAATAATATAAATAAATAAATCCCCATGCAGTCATGATGTTGCTGGCAGAACAATCTTGCCCCCTCCTTAAGCACCTTCTAAGCCTATTGATTTCTTTGGATTGTACCATGCTAGTCCTAGAAGAGGAAGAGGAGGATTTATATCCCCCCTTTCTCTCCTGTAAGGAGACTCAGAGGGGCTTACAATATCCTTTCCCTTCCCCCCTCACAACAAACACCCTGTGAGGTGGGTGGGGCTGAGAGAGCTCAGAAGAACTGTGACTAGCCCAAGGTCACCCAGCTGGCATGTGCTGGAGTGCACAGGCTAAGCTGAATTCCCCAGATAAGCCTCCACAGCTCAGGCAGCAGAGCGGGGAATCAAACCCGGTTCCTCCAGATTAGAGTACACCTGCTCTTAACCACGACGCCATTGCTGAGCCAATCCTCCTTAGCCAAACCTCTTTCAATGAGTGGTTGTGAAGTGGGTGAGTGGAGAGAAGTTTGTACAACAATCTGAGTTCCTTTTAGGAACAGCAGGATAAAAATGTAATATTTTCTCAGGGGCACTCCAAAACTGTGCAGTATCTCAAACGAGAAAGGTCTATTTAAGAGATGCCACCACAAATGTCTTACTGTAGGGGTACTTTAGATACCCCCAAATGAACCACAGAGAACAGCTTTGAGGGAGGCTGGGAACATCTTAGTTGTCAGTACTAAATATCTGGGCTCCCTTTTGCAATCTATTCCTTTGTGATCTGCATGTAATTAAGCAGCCTGGGCATTTTCTGCAATAAAATGTAAATATTGTTTTGATAAAGGTAGACAAACTTTATTGCACAAAAAAGGATGCAAGACAATTATTGCTTAAATATATTGAAACAAAAGATATATGTTTCTTGGCCTGGAACTGTACAAAGCAGAAATCCTTTGAGCAAGACATCTGAGTCCAATATAATTCATGGTTCCGCTCCTGGAGCAGTTCCAACATGCCCATGTGTCTCCTAGGCACACACCTGGTCCCAGCTCTTAAAAAAGCACTCACATCCAAAACTCAAATCTCTCACCTTGGTAATCTGATCTGTTCCAAGCAGTCCATTGCCTTAAGCTACTCAGAGACTGGTGAATAATTGTTCATATCAGGCACTGGAGCTGAATAGTAGCAGCTTCTCCCAGTCGCAGTGACTGTTAATGTTTTAATTGAGAATTTCATTGGGAAGGAGGAAGACACATAACATTCAACTTGTTCCTTGGGAAACCTAATTAGTGAAAAGGCAGCTCACTATATATGACAGGCAAGATCAGTCTTTGAATAGCAATGAATTATTGTTCATGCCGGTTAGGATGGACTGACTTGGTGAGTTTGATTTTTTGAAAAACAGTAGGTAGATATGTCGAGCAGGACAGACTCAGGCTCACCGCAGCAAGCTAGAATAGTGCCTGAAAATGTAAGGTGAGTATCTGGCCTTCAAATCTTTAAAGATGGGAAATGCAGACGGTGCTGCTAACGAAGTTGACACCCTTTAGACTGTGGGCTGCTTGAAAACCTGACAGCTCCCTATGCTATTATTTGTCATCATCAAAAAGTAGGCATACTAAAATGAACAAATACATTTGTGTTTTGTTTCAGCTACCAAATTTGTGAATTTATGTATGAACGTGAACACTGCTATGACAAAATCATTGACTGTTATTTGCGTGATCCATTGAGAAAGGTAAGGGTACGATAATGCTAAAGAAATGTTGATAAAAATCCAGATGAAATCTTACTATCCTTTTAATGTTCAGCTCTTTTCAGTAGTTGTGGGCACATTTTGGACTGCATGGGGGAGAATGTGGAAACTGTACATAAAATGTTTTGTGATGCATTCACCTTACAAATTTACGTACAGAACATCAGCATACAATTAATAACATCACAGCTGATTCTTGAATTTATTAGGAATTTGTACTGTCAAATTAGTGTGCAACATTTTTCATGCCTATTTATTTGTTGTTTTACAGGAAGAGGTTTTTGGCTATATCCATAATATACTCTCCATTCCTGGGTACAGTACAGAAGAAAAACGCTCTGTGTGGCAAAAAGCTATGAAGCATGTTGAGGTATGACTAGAATAGTTTGTTTTATCCATGTTAGTGGAAAACTAACTTAGTTTAATACTATAGCTGGTCTGAGGTTTCTGTGAACTAGATAAGATTCGTATCACCTTAATAGGTTGTTTATAAATTGCATTATCTATCCAGAAACACTTGAGGTGATATGCCAAACTTAAAATTCTGCACATACAATAAAAACAACTAAACAACCAAAAACTGTAGCTGGAAGCAGTAATATTTCCAGAACAGATGACACAGTTAGTTCTAGTCTCCATCCATCTACCCTGGCTTCCAATTTGCTTCCAGATTCAATTAAAGATGCGGGAATAGACCTTTAAAGCCCTATATGGCCTGGGAGCAACATACCTTAAGGACTGCCTTCTCCCACTGCCTTCTACCTGTTGATGCCAGTCATCTTTGGAGGTCCTGCTTCAGTTACTCTTGCCATCTGAGACTAGAGGTAGTGACTCAAGAAAGGGCTTTTTTGACCATGGTACCAACATTTTGGAATTCCCTCCCCAGGGAAATTCATTTGTCTCTCTCTAGCACTGTCCTCCGAAGATTTTTTGTTTTGTTTTGTTTGGCATACCCCCAGTAATGGTTATTGACCCTCCTCCATGGTTCTGGTATTGTTTTGTGATTCTGTTGAATTATTTGATAATTGTAAATGTTTTTAATCAAATGTTTTAATGTTTGTATGTGCCCTGCCTTGGGGACCCTGATTAGGTGGAAAGGTGGCATAATAAAAATAAAAATAAATAAGTAGCTACTGAAATACTGGCGTAGTTGCTGAGGCTTGGCTCTGCTTGATCCAGATTGCCTCTGGCTTTCTTGGCTTCCAGCCCACTAGGAAGATATATAGCCATTCTATCCCTGCTAAGGAAGCAAACCCATGAATGCACAGGCAAAATGATCTGTTTACAGGCTTACTGTTGTGCATGAGGCAAAGTATTACTAGACCTGCCTAGATTTCCAGTGTGTGTACCTTCCTCAGAGGACACACTGAAGCAGAAGCCTAGTACAAACAAGAAATGAACGTGTAAAGTACATGAGAAGTTACATAGTTGTATTTCTGGTTACATTTACAGCTATGAAAAAATATTTTATCTCAAGAGCCCAGAGAAAAGGGAAGCTTCATAAACAATTCCAGTGTAGTTCATGGCAAGTCCTCCTGAAGACAACCAGAGGAGAGCAGTAGCAAGAAAAATGGGAAGGAAGTGTGACTGAGAGAGAAATATTAATAACTTTTAGGCTATGGTTATGTTGCTGTAAGATGAAAGTTGAACTGAGTAAATTTGAACTGCATTTTAAGAGGTTAATACTTGTATGTGTAGCATCATCCTTATTTCAAGTCCTGGGTACAGAAATGAGAACTATTACTAGTTTGCAGCAATTTACAATAAGTTAACAGATGTTAGATGAAGACAAAATAAGTCTTATTGGCCAAGACAGGAAAGTAGAACTTGTATGTTTAACACCATTAAAAACCTGAACTACAAATCAGTTAAACCAAATAATTTGGATTTGACTTTGTTCATCCTAGTGGTATTCTACTCTGAACATATTTATAAGGAAAGTACATTCAGTAGCTTACAGTTGAATGTAATTTCTGTGTGTATGATTAAGATGGTAACCCAGGCCAATTTACACACAAATACTTCGGCTGAACTAGATTACAACAATCCTACCTGCCTGTTTTCCTACTACAGTCAAACATTTATTTATTTATTGTTTAATTTATATGTTGCCCTTCTCCATGGTGGGCTCAGGGCAACTCAGAGAAATGTTAAAATTCAGGGCAACTCAGAGAAATGTTAAAAGTTTGGCCACTTGCATGACTTGTGCCTCCATAGATAATGAGGTATCAAATATCACAACCAAGCTCTTGATTATTGGCAAAGGTGTTAATTGCACCCTATCAAGAGCTGGAAGGTGACCACTCTCCCTCAAGTGTCCCCAGCTCAGCCATAGGACCGCCATCCTTGCTAGATGTAACTTAGCTCTTTTTCAACCATTTCACAACAGCCTCTAGACAACTGGCCAAAATATCTGAGTCCAGGCAGTCACCCATCAACTGATACAGCTGGGTGTCATCAACATACTCATGAATACCTAGCCCAAAGGTCTGCACCAACTAGGCAAGGTGGCACATGTAGATGTTAAACAGAATCAGGGAGAGGATTGCCCCTTGAGGAATGCTACACTCCAAAGGGTGTTGAGATGAAGTCCTCTCCCCTAATACCTCCCTCTGTTCCTGGCTCCGGAGAAATGAGCGTCGCCATTGCAAGGTTATCCCCTGGATACCAGCACAGCTGTGAGTCAGGAGATCATAATCGACTCTATCGAACACTGTTGCCAGATCTAACAGCACCAAACTGAAACTCCCTGTTTGGGGGAGGGACTGTTAAACGCATCAGTTGACTTGTTTTGTACTCTGAAAGTCCAGCATTGCTGTGGTTCCTTCTTAATAATCCAGCACCAAATTAAGCTTAAAGATCTTGAGCAAAAGTGAGTGGGACAATTATGAGAGCTCAGAATGAAGAATTTGCTTTTCTGGAACATCCTGTATATGTTATTCTTGCCAGAAGTTTCTTTGATGTGTTTATGATGTTAGTGAAAATGTATGGACAATATTTTTCCTTGTTTGCCTAGGAGCTGCTATCAGTGAGTCCATCTAAAGCAGCAGATCTGATTTCTGTTCACTTCAGTGACCAAATCGAACAAATCATTCAGAACTTGCAGGTAAAGTCCTCAGGCTGATGTGTATTCCCTTTTGAACATATGGGTCAGAGCATGATAGGCTGAAGGGATGGGATTGGACTCAGAAGTTAAAAATTGTCAAACCAGGTTGGGGAAGGGGGCTAAGAGAGTATGTCCTGCTGATATGCAAACATTATACATGAACAGTAACAGAATGCCCTGCCTCTTGGGTCTTTTTTTTTTTTTAGCATGAACCGTTTTAGGATGAACCGTTTAGTGTGTTGCAGATGTCTATGTGTCCATATTAGAATCAAGGCTCTAGTATGCATTCTGTGCTCCTTACCAGATACTACTTCACATGTGTCCATCTCAGCTCCCAGTTTTCTCTCATTTGACAAACCATAATCTACAATCTAGCTCTTTATCTCTCTGGCTGGTTATACTTCTCCCTATGACTGAAATTACTTCTCTCTCCTCTTTACATCCTTACTTACTCTCTACTTCTTTAGCGCAGACTTTCTTGAGCCACTTCACTTATTTTTGTACTTTTACTGATTAATCAGTCTTTCCTCTCCTCTATCCCAGTGTGATCCATCTATTGTAAAACACAAGTCTTCTAGGCATAGCTCATGTCTTGTTTATGCGCTACATGTTGCTTAGCATGCAGCCTTGTCAGAGTATGACATTACTGAAAGATTTGAACCTAATAGCACCTTAAAGACCATCAAGATTTCCAGGGTATAAGCTTTCAAGACTCAGAGCTGCCTTCATCAGATACCGAAGGGTGCTTTGACTCTCAAAGGTTATATCCTGGAAGTCTTGTTAGTCTTTAAGATGCTATAGGACTTGAATCTTGCTCTACTACTGTAGATCAACATGACTACTCATCTGAAACTGTTTTCATGTGGTATTACTCTCCTGGTTAGCAAAAGTTGTATTAGCAGTTTATTGGGGTGTTTGTGCAGTAACTTTGGTGTTCATGGCTCCTTGGCTAATTAGTGCATGTTTAGAGGCACGAGAACTCTTTTACAATCTGGTCCTATTTAGAGTTTAAGTAATTGTAACTCAAGTAAATGTATATTAGGAGTATGTTGTTAGATGCATATTAGCTAGCTCAGGGATCTGCAACCTGTGGCTCTCCAGATGTTCATAGACTACAATTCCCATCTGCCCGTTCCAGCATGGCCAAGTGGCAGGGCTGATGGGAATTGTAGTCCATGAACATCTGGAGAGCCACAGGTTGCAGACCCCTGAGCTAGCTGGAGGGGGAGGCTTCATACTTTGCAGAAAGATATGTCTGTTGTTCCAAACTGCTAAATACCCTGATGTCAGCTACTTGTTTGTTCATGTGCTGGCCATGTTTGCATATAAAACAGAGCGAGATTGGGAGACTCACAAGAGGTAATGATAAGGAGAGCAGATCTATCCATATCAGGTAGATTTCCCCAGCCTGGCTCACTTCATATATTGGAGCTGGGATGGAAGATAGTATGTGCTATGGTATAGCAAAGAGAGGTAAGACAGAGGAAGATACGTTTCACTTTGTGCCATAATCTTTACAACAAAAGAGAACTCCATAACTTTCTTATTTATGAGCCAGGTTTATGAGCAACATTCATCGCTGTACCTGTTTGAGCCCTAAAGAATGTATTAATTATTATGAAGTTACTTTTTGGAACAAGCATCATTACAGAACTTTTGCAATCCATAATTAGGAGGTACTTTTAAAAAGTACTCTATTACATTCATGTTGTTTCTTTGCATATGCCACAAACATACATTCAGGCAAGACATGGTAGCTAAAATTGTTCTTCCTAACGTTATAATCCCCCTCACTAATGGAGGACCTGTCATTCAGCCACTGAATCATTTTAAAACCAATTTGGAAATGACCTTTGTTGGAGCAATTGCTGAAGTAGTTCACCATTGTATACAGTTCTGTTCCTGACCAGGTTTGTGATCAGTATCTTTTAAAGTTTTAAATAGCTTTCTAAAAACTATGGGAAATGAGTCTTTGGCTTTGGCAGTTTCATAAAGCTTGACCTCAAATGTCCCCTCATATCTGATCCAATGAAACATGCTCAAAATTGATGCAAGCTCTTTTATAGAAAGGATCACAAGATTTCATTGTTTATCTGTCATTCTTTGCTGTTAATATCCCACCGGTGCTAGGGCACATCTATTTAGCCAGGATGTCTGTTCAATCCATAGGGTGTCTTTCACCTCTACATCTCTACAAATCACTGGGCAAATCAGGGGGTCATTCCCTGACTGAAGATGGCTTGTATCAGTAGCACCAAGAGTTGTGTGGGGAGAGGGTGGTTAGAATCTTTTAACGAAGGAGGGAAGTTTAAGAAAAGTGACTGAGTAATTAAAAGACGTTGTAGATCTCACATTGCAGGCTGAGGATAATGCGGGTTCTAGATCTGAAGAGGCTACAGAAAATCTAGGACTTGAATGTTATTACTACTAGCTTTTCATAGTAAATGAGCACTGAAACAAGTTTAAGAACGGATATTGTAAAATTCATTATAAGAATACTTTAACCTGTTTTAGCGACAAGAAATTAAGTTGCTGCAGAGAATCACCACTTCATAGCCCTGAAACAAAAGCACAGCAGTGCCTCCCAAAAGCACAGTCAAAGGCAAGGAATGTCAGATGAGTATGGTAGACAGCTAATGAATCTTTATGAATTTTTTTTTTCAGGGAAGCATGACAGTAAAGTGCTCCACACTCCATTCATAAACATAATTTCAAAGGGTAAATGTGGATTTAGAGAAGAAGGGAACTGAATGTTAGAACAACAGGTCTAATTGTCAACGCATGAAAATTTAAAAGAGATGCACAGAAGAAATTCAGCTAACAGGCAGTATCACAAAGCTGTTATGCAGTACAATTTTTGTTTCTGGTAGTTTTGAATCCAGAGCATGAGTGAATCCAGATTTAACTAGCTCAGGTACAGGAAATTATTTTTTCTCCCTAGAAGATGTCATTTTTCTAGGTCACTTTCATTTATGATCATAGCAGTCATGGACATAGGTATAGAATTTTTATGGGGTGGGTTTGGGAAGCGGGGTTCAGGGGGCGGGGCACCCCCCCACCCCCCCTGGGAACATGGCCCCACCTCCCCAAGCCCCGCCTCCAGCCTGCAAGCCAGCGGGAGCCTGGGAAAGAACGTCTCGTGTCTTGCGAAACCTGCTTTGCGAGAGGCAAGACTTTCTTTCCTGGGCTCCGTCTGGCTTGCAGCCTACAAGCGTGCAAAGCAGGCTGTGCCTGTGTGGGTGCACAGGAGTGCCCGCCCCCGCTGGACATGCAATGGGGGGATTTAAACCCGAGAACCCCTGCCTTACCTACATCCCTGATAGCAGTCTAAGTTTCTTGGTGCAGTATCTGTGCAAGGGTAAGTTTAAAAATATGGAATTTAAAAATATCCATTAAATGCAGTGCTACATCTACTTTTTTCTTGTCTGGCAGGATCAGTGTTTGCTTTTTCAATTCTTGAAGTGCCTACTTGACCCAAGGTATGTATATATATTATTCATCCAGTTTTATTTCCTGAAATGTAAAATTTTAATTAGTATCTTGTTGTGGACGTTAATTAACAGGAAAGATCTTTGGCCTTTGGAGGCTGAGATGCACCAAAACCTTGAAAAGCTTCTGTTGGGAAAGAACAGTCCTTGTGTCAAGAGTTGTTCTAGTTCCCGACCTGGGTATAATAGCTCTCCTGGCTTCCAAGGAGTATTAGCTGTAAAGTGTTCCCCCTAAGACTATAATCTGTCCATTCAACATTCCTCCCAAGTCTACCAGGCTTGTCTAAAGAATACAGAAAGTCATCTAAATGTCAGGTTGAAGGAACTGTTGAATGATGCTGCCATCATGCTGTCCTCATAAGTTTAAACTCCTAAGAACGTAGGCTGATTTACTGGAGTCTTGTGTGGGATAAGAAGTTTGTATGATTATGCTTGAAGTTACAGAATCTGGCTTTGAATAAAAGTATATGATGTTGCTGCTGTTTACAGTGTTGACTCTATTCTTTCTTTCTCTAAATATGCACTCTTAAGAAAAGAAATCGCAACTTTTGCAGTTCTGTGATCTTTCCAGTTTTCTGTGTTACTATCTGTGATCATAGGCTGAGTCTTTCTTTTATTCTCTCAGCTGGGGGTGCTGAAACCATCAGGCCTTTCCTTCTTATGAAGGAAATAGGGTTGTAACGTGAAATGGGATGTCATCTTGCAAATCAGGAATGTCAGAACTTGAAACAGAGGCCTTCTTCTCTACCAGATGCTCTGGGAGAGGCACCCCTTTCCAGAGAAGCATGTTTTTACGAATTTGACTTATAAGTAGCCATTTATTTTACTTTTGTGCTTGTGCTGGGATTTTTTCAGCATTTGGAGACTTACATGGTATTAGAAAATGAACGCTAACTTTCTGGCTTATTCTCTAGTTAAGAGTGATAAGTTCTCCTTCCTTATGTGCTTCCTTAAATCCTACAGTACCATGACATCTTGTCGCTTAGCTAACTAATGCTTTTTAAAGGTAATCTCTTTTTGAATCTGCCTTTTTGCTGTGCTCACAGCAGAAAAAATGGCTTGGGACCTCTGGCATCTGTGATTTTTTATTTATGGAAAAATACCTTGGATATATCATATTGTTGGAATAAGCATCAGGCATTGATATTATTCACAATATCGTCTGACTTGCAAAATCATTCTTTATGCTGCAGACATCAGTTTATATTTCCTTCTGCCTTTTTGCCATGAAACACATGTGGGTTAGAGCTGCAGATAGGAAAATTTCTGGAAGAGGCCTGGGCAGGTTTGAGAAGTAGAAAGGGTCATTTTAAAAAAATCATCCACACATAAGAAAATTATTCTTGGAAAGAGTATCTGGAAGGAACTTTTGGAAGTACTGAAGATAATGGAGAAAGATTAATAGATTAAAATATTAATAGATTAAAATATTAACTCACATGGGCCACAACAATAAACGCAGCCTTGGCAGTACTTAACTGGGCTTGAGCACTGATAGAAGCTATTGATATATTTCGGGTGTTTTTAACTTGGTAAAGCCAAATACAACAGATATCCATCAGCTCTTTTCAGCTCTTACTGAAAATATTTGGGTTAAAAAATCCTGAAATTGGAGAGAACTATCCCCTCTGGCACTTCTCAACATCTGCAGGGCTTGAGAAACAGCGGCAGGAGGCAGATCCTGCATTCAAGATCATGCTTGCTATCTCCCCCCCCCCCACACCCACGCCTGTCCAAACCCTGAAGGGCTTGAATAACAGAAGCAAGGGTGATCTTGCATGCAGGGCTGTTCAGCCCCAGGTACAAAGATTGCGCTCGCGTGCGCACACGCACACACACACACACACACGTTTCTACTTTCCAAGCCCTTTGGGGTTGGCAGGGGCAATCTTGCATGTGGAGCTGCTCAGCCTCGCATACAGGATTGAACCATTTCCCCCCACTCTCTCACTTTCACCCGACTGTGACTCCCAAGCCCAGGGCAGGGAGATGGCAGGGAGATCTGAGCGCTGCACTGGACTTAGCCCACCTCAGTGTTCAGATCTCTCTTTCTCCCCCCTCCCTACTCCAAAAGCCAATTTAGCCAAATCAGTCAAATAGCCCAAGTTGTTTTATTGGGAAACCAAATTTACAAAATCACCAAGCCCGTACTTAACCTTTGCTGTCTTGAGGTAATATTTCTTTTAAAAGGCTTTCCCAGTTGAAGGACAAGTACTTATTAAAATAATTACAGATATAAAAGCTATATCAGACATGTTTTGATATCATCATGCAGAAGCCATTTACAGCATGCTTCATATAATTTGTCTACATTAAAGTCATGTCACATGCAACATCATCATCCTGGTTGTTTGCTGGGAGAGTTTCCAAGCAAGCACTATTATTGCCGGGTGGGGACTGATACAGGGTATGAAATCTCTTCATGGCATCACAGACAGGCGGATATTAAGAAAAAGAAGTGGTGCATGGCTTAAAAAACAAAACGTTTCTGATGTTTTTGGCATTTCAGTGAGGCTTTTCACCTACAAAGTGAGCAGTAATATATGAAGCAGGGCTACGGTTTATTGTTAGACAGGGAAATTCCCTGAGCAAGTCCATGATACTTAATTTGAAGAAGGAAAATCAGGTTTGTCAAAGCAGGTTAGCATCTTGGTTAACATATCTGATACATGGAAATCATCACACGGGAGCTGTTTCCAGCGACCTCTGCATGTTGCAAGTAATGTATGCTCCAGCTCTGTCTAGTGTAATACTTTCTTTGTGATAGGAACTGTTAGTTAGAGAAGATTACATTTGAAAAATAGTGAAGGTGGCTATGTGGGCTGTAGTAATGTGTTTTAATGGTACAATTGCTCACTGGTTCTCTTTATTTCCCAAGGCAATTCTATGGCTATATTTCCCCTCCCCCTCTGGCCTTGTACCTACTTTAGAATAAATCTCTGGCTAAATTAAATGTGCCAGTCTAATCCCTTCTGTAATTCAATTCCCTTTGGTGTAATTACACCACAGAAAGGAATCTAGCCCAGTGTGCTGTCACAGAATCAAATGAACCTGAAAACAATAGAATCCTGTCTTTAGGACAGAAGCTCATTTTTAATAAAATCTCTCTCTGAAGTGGGAGTCAAGCATGTACAGTAATATAAAGGACAATACCAAGTCTTAAGGTATATCAGATATGTTAACCATGATGCTAACCTGTTTTGACAAACCTGTTTTTTTTTGTTTCTTCAAATTAAGTAACGTGGACTTGCTCAGGGAATTTCCCTGTCATAACAATAAAGTGTAGCCCTGCTTCATGAGATACTGCATGATTTGTAAGAAAAGAGCCCTATTGAAATACCCAAAACATTGGTAATGGTTTGTTTTTTAAGCCACACACCACTTTTTTTTCTTAGTATCTGCCTGTCCTTAATTTCTCTTATCCTTGGCTCAACCATTTGGACTTACTAGCCAGAATCCCATGCCTCTTCGTGCCTTACAGTAGGCAGTGCAAGTCAGTAATATTATTTTCTGTGAATACTGATAGTATGACTTGTCTCTGTGAAGGTTTGTTTGTTGCATACTGTGTACTGCTTTTGCCTGACACATAGCAGATCCCAAGTCTTTTGTGCCATTTGTTGTTTTTAGGGAAGGTATCAATCAAGACTTGCTTCAGCTCTCTCCCTCTGTTACTGAACAGTTTATTGAGTTGCTTTGTCAGTATGAACCTGATCAGGTTTTAGAGACTTTACAGTTCCTGGAGGTCTACAGGCTGGAAGAGACAATTCAGGTAAGGCAGTACTGCTTGGATGTGAGACAGAATTAGTAGAAAAATAATTTTGGTCAAGATTCTTTTCACTCAAGTTAGTCTGATTTAGCTAAGCTCTTATGTCCATAACTGTTTGAATCTGGAATGAAACTAAAATTATCTATTATGCTGCTTAGGAAGACATTGAGAGCTCTTGGGCCCAAACAACAAACACAACATTTCATGCTAGTTCCCCTATTTTAAATAAAAAAACCTCCATATAACATGTGGCTTGCCCCTTAAACTCAGGTGTGTGTGCCTCATGGGTTTCTTTCTGTTGCTAGTATATCTTGCTGATATCTTTTCCTGTTACAAATTTCATTCTGTTTACCAGCTTTCTTGATGGCTTAGGTTTTTTAAACACCATTTTCAATTTTAAAAGGCTAATATTGAGTATGCTGTAATGTAGTGGTGCAGTGGTTAAGAGCAGGTGGATTCTAACCTGGAGAACCAGGTTTGATTCCCCACTCCTCCACATGAGTGTCAGAGGCTTATCTGGTGAACCTGATGTGTTTCCGCACTCTTACATTCCTGCTGGGTGGCCTTGGCCCTTTTCACACTACAGGTTTAATCTTGATTAATTATTTGAGGCTGCTCCATATTCCACAAGTTTTCCACACTGTCGAGCCCCCTAGTGCGCATTAGATTTGCTCACTTACTGATTTGCGCCACATCTGGCCGTTTACCCCACTTTTTTCCTACCCCTGGATGTTTGTAGTGTTTTTTCAAAAACCTTGGTTTAACTCCAGATGTGCCCGGCTGGTGTATAAAACTTTTGTGGCTGCTCCACTTGCAAGATGCCTGCCCAAGCTGTTACACAATTCAACCCAGCCAATCGGAAGGTACTACTGAATTGGAGTTGCGTGCGCAGATTTTTAGTTTTCGATTTGCTCTCACTCGCCTTTTACTGCTCCTCGCGGTTGGTCATGCTTTCCATTATCTCTCCGTAGCACTCGTTGGATCGGCAGGAAGGGAACACGGCTCATTGTTATGCCGTTTACTTGGGGGAGGCTGTCCATAAGAGGCAGAGAGCCTCCCCCTTTTGATGCAACCAGTGTGTACTTCAGAGATGCTCTTGTAGAAGGAAAGGGATTCTCTGCTACAGTGGAGGGGTGGGGGCTATCCAGGGGTGTAATGAGGCAAACTGGAGCCCTGGGTAAAACCTGAGTTGGTGCCCCCCCCCCTGGGCAGCCACCCCACCACAACCCATTTTTTTGCACCAGGATATTTGTGGCAGCAGGGGGTACGTTTTTAGACATATTGGCACCAGAATTTCAGCGTATCATCAGGAGACTGTCCTGATGCTAACCCCCCAAGTTTGGTGCAGTTTGGTTCAAAGGGACCAAAGTTATGTACCCTCAAAAGGGTAGTCCCCATCTCCTTAGCTCCCATTGGAAAGGATGGGGCCACCCCCTTTGAGGGTCCATAACTTTGGTCCCCCTGAACCAAACTGCACCAAACCTGGGGGGTATCATCAGGGCAGTGTCCTGATGAGTCCCTGAAAGTTTTGAGACTGTGCCTTCAGAAATGTGCACGCACCCCCCCCAGCCTGCACCCACCATGCAGAAAACTCACTGCAGAAGAAAGCTTTTTGGGCAAATTTCTGGGATGTTCCTGCAGGGGGCGCATTTTTATGTATCAGCACCAAAATTTCAGGGTATCATCTGGAGATGGTCCTTATGACACCCCCCAAGTTTGGTGCAGTTTGGCCCAGGGGGGCCAAAGTTATGGACCCTCAAAAGGGTAGCCCCCATCTCCTATTAGCTCCCATTGGAAAGAATGGGAGATGGGGGCACCCCCTTTGAGGGTCCATAACTTTGGTCCCCCTGGACCAAGCCTCACCAAAGCTTGGGGGGGGGGTCATCAGGGCAGTCTCTTGATGAGACTCTGAATGTTTTGAGACTGTGCCTTCAGAAATGTGCCCCCCCCGATAGCCCCCCCTTGGATGCAACCAGCCTGTACTTCAGAGATTCTCATCTAGAGGGGGGGAGGAGGAGGATCCAGGCATGACAAGCTGGGGGCTGGAATAGAAGGGAGGGTAGATCAGAATCACCAAGATGTTAATAACCCCAGTGAAGTGAGAATACTACAGTTTGTTTTTAAAGTGTAGGCACCAGCTCTGTATTCTGTTGTGCAACTCTGTATTCTGTTATTTTCATTAGTCTTGAAGCAGACAGAATTTAATTAAAAAAATAGACAGATCTTTGTTGCTTTTTCAAAAGACACATTCCAACCAAGGATGTTTTGTGCTCAGTTGTGGAGAGTCACTCCATTGTAAATGAAAAAGAACTCTGTACATGCTTTTGGGTTGTCAACAGATCTGCTGGAAAATGTCCTTAAAAAAAAAAAAGTCAAGGCGTAATGTGTTGGAATGCAGAGCCCAAGTGCATAATAGGCAATTAGAAGGAAGGTTTCTGAGATTTTGTTATACCCCCGCGAGAAAGCACGAGATAACGGTAGCCAATAGGAAGACAGGAGTGCCATCTTCTCGTTGCCACGTCACGCTGCAACGCGTTCGAAAGTACCCGCCCCTGCACAGCACGACAGCCAATCAGGACATCCATGGCAATTGAGGGCAACAGCACTTTTCGGTAGTGTGGAAATGTCGGCTTTCTTGAATCCGATGCAGGACCGGATACCTTCCATGGAATGTAGATGAGGTGTGGAAGAAAAAACCTACATCAAAAACTTCAGTTGCTGCTCCACATAGCATTAATCCACATCTACTTTACATTTTTCACCAGTGCGAAAGGGCCCTTGGGTAGTCACAGTTCTTCAGAACTCTCTCAGCCCCACCTACCTCACAAGGTGTCTGTTGTGGGGAGAGGAAGGGAAAGGAGTTTGTAAGCCACCTTGAGTCTCCTTACAGGAGAGAAAGGTGGAGTAGAAATCCAAACTCCAACACCTCCTCTTCTCCTCCTCCTCTTCCTCCTTCTCCTCCTCTTTTTCCTTCTTTTTTCCCTCCTCTTCTTCTTTTCCTCCTCCTTCTTCTACATAAGGTTGTGTGATAAAATATGCTCTGAAATGCTCTAGGTCTGATTTTGCACTCTCAAAATTCCCTGTGGTATATCTGGGAGTGTACTGCGCAGGGTTTCTCACCCCACTCATAGTTCCCTATAGCTCCCCAGCTCTTCCTTCACTCAGCCAGGGATGCTGCGGGAAACCCGGAGAGGTTCCCCACAAGCCTGGGGCTTTCCCTTAAGCACAGCTTCAGCACTGCGAGCTCTCCTGGGATCTCTTCCAGGCATGTGCAAGCAGCCTCCGTTTCCTGCCTTCTGATTGGCCGAATCACATCCCATTCCCCCCACTCACTGATAGTATTTTATTTGATTGTTAAAACTTTATATTTTTTAAAACCCGGTGATTCTCTTGCACGTGCGAGGAGTTTGCTGGCAGGGAAGCTGGTGATTCTCTTGCACACTTGTGTGGAGAATCACTGGCCGGCTTCCCCTGCTTTAAACTTCTCGTCCGTGCGGGAGAATCGCTGTCTACACCCCCTGCAAACTCCTTGCGTGTGCGGGGGGGGGGGGGGACCGATTGATGTGGTGGGCCAGAGTGGTGAGGTGGGAAAAGTGGCCCCGATTCTGCTGAGGAGTTCTTCACTCCGGCAGAAGCCACCAGCACAACAAAGGGCTTTTCAAAAGGACCTCAACCCTTGTGGTTCAGGAAATTCGTGGAGCAAAATCAGCACTGCAGGGCAGTGCCAGGCCAAAAACATGACAGACACACTGCAGGGCCTGGGGCTGTGCAGAAGTCCCGATTGCATTGGGGCATTCCCCGTGCCAACAGAGGGGCAATTTTGGTGTGCAAAATCAGCCTAAAACTCTTTTTTCTGCATTCATTACAATTAATTAAAACAATTTTGGGACATTTGATACAGGTTGTCGAGAAATATCAGCTGCATGAGGCTTCTTCCTATCTGCTTGAGAAGAAAGGAGATATTCATGGTGCCTTCTTAGTTATGCTCGAGGTATAATAGGCTGGATAATTTACTTCGAAATACTGTGGTTACTGTCTGCTTATGCATTCTGTAAGTGTATTCTTTTATGTTGTAGGTTATTAAAAAAAGATGGCTTTGAAAATGGTTGAACTTAGCATTCGCCCATGTTCTAGAACGATATACAGAATGACAAATCATTTTTTATTATGAAAGAGAGATAATATCTATGGGATTACTGTATATACTCGTGTCTAAGTCGACCCGTGTATAAGTCGAGGCACCTAATTTTACCACCAAAAACTGGGAAAACTTATTGACTCGTGTATAAGTCTAGGGTGGTAACTCCAAAGCAGGCGGGGGCAGGGAAGAGCCAGGGCGCCCGCTCCCCACCGGATCGCCCCCCCCACCTCTCAGATTCCCACAGCAGCCCCAGCCCTTGGCTGCTCTGGCATTTCCTTGCTTGCAAGCAAGGAAACGCCAGACAGAGCATTTGCCTGCTTTGGGGGTTTCCTTGCTTGCAAGCAAGGAAACCCAAAAAGCAGATGACTGCTCTGTCTGGCATTTCCTTGCTTGCAAGCAAGGAAACGCCAGAGCAGGTGGGGGCAGGGAAGAGCTGGGGCCACCCATGACTTCGGGCACATGCCTGTGGGTTGCCCAGCAGGCTGCTGCCCTCCGCACAAAAAACGTGCTGAAAAAGTCGACTTATATGCGAGTATATACAGTAGGACTAAAAATTGGAAGCTAAAGCTACTGTTTTCTGCAGGAGCCTAGTAAATTATATTTCGTGTGTTTTGATCAATTATGTGTACAGTGGAACCTCGGTTTTCAACGATAATCCAGGCAGCGAAAACCGAAAACGGCGTACTCTGAGGTACACCATTTGCGCATGTGCAACGCAAACGGCGCATCGGAGATATTCAAAAGTCGCCTCGGAAGCCGAGGCAACTGCCGATCTCCGAGGCGACCAAATGGCCAGGAGCGACCAGCAAAGACCAAAATCGTCAATCTCCGAGGGCAATGAAGACCGAGGTTTGACTGTAGTTGGTTTTGATTCAGCATTTTAATGAAGACATTATGTTGTGCCTAGAATAGTGAGAAAAGTATATGGCAAATGGCAAAATGGATTGTGCTTGGGTGCTTGGAATGAGGCAGCATTGTTGTGTATGTGGCACTGTATTAGTACAAGAAGATATATAAAAATAGGGATATATTATAAAGTAAAAAATGAAAACACAATCTGAACCAACAATTTGAAAAGTGTGACAAGCAGATGATTGTAAACAATATTTCATATAACATTAAAAAGAGTGTACATGTGCAGAAGTCTAAATTGCACAACTGTAGAAATACAAGAAACATCAACACACCTGACCAACTACAGATTGCCAGCCAAATTCTCGAGGTAAATCTTTATCAGACCATTTATCAGATCAATTTTAAAACAGCTACAGATTCAAAACAGGAAGCAAAAAAGGATTTCATCTTAGCTGTATGAGATGCTGAAATACTACCATCTCTTCCTGTCTTTGGTGTGCCATTGTGATGCCACTAAAGACAGATATTAAAGTACTGATTCAGTACCAGAAGGAAATTTTTGGAAAAATTTAGCTGTTACTTTCCTCCCTCGTCCTAAAAGAAATTAAATGGGATTAGCGCTTAATTGGTTAGTGGTAATAATATTAAAGTGACGCAAAGTGGTAAGCTGAAGGCACAGACATCGCTGCATCGTTCAGCTATAGTACCTCTCTTTTGTCATTGGCTCCACAGAAATGGTAAAGTCTGTCAGGGAAGCAACAGAATCCTTTTTGGGAAACACAAATAACTGGTGGTAGATATTCTTTCTCTCTTTGTCCGTCTTCCTCCCCTCATGAGCTTAGCTGACATGGATGTATTTTTTTCCTAGTGGCTACAAAGTAAGCTGTTGACACTTACACATGAGGATGAAAGTAAGTTTGAAAATTGATCTTTTGTCAAGATTTTCATTGAGAGCATGCTTTTTTGAAGAGTCAGAGTTGAAATAGTAATTATTTGATCACCTTTATCTCGTTCTGTCAGTCTTAGAGAATATCCAGTCTAGCTGGGGCACGAGGAGCACCCGCATTATCGGTGGGGGCGAGGGTGCTGGTAGCTGGTCACCCCTCAGCTCTGCAGCCAGAAAAGCCAGAAGTATGGGCTGCCATGGAGCTGCACTGGTGTCCCAATTGGATGCCAGTGTGGAGGGCAAGTTGGGTGTTCTTGGGGTTGGAGCTGATGTTGGTCAACTTCTACCTCAGGTTTGCAGCTAGTTGTGCTGAGGCCCAGGTCTTTTTGGGTGGTGTATGTCCATTAAGCCCTACAGGCTTTCCAGTGACAGGGTTGTTGGGGGTTTTTTGTTTTGGCTTTTTCTTCCTCCCCACGCTACAGGAGGTGGTGGGTTGGCACCATCACCAACCACCAGGGGCTCTTGGTAGGACTGTATATCATGTACAACAGATCACTGTTCCATAAGGGTATGAACCAGACCAATAAGCGTCAAATACCATTATATTGACCAGGAATAGAGCACACGATTCCTAGAGCAGTTTTCCTGAATAATTTGTTTAGTGTAGAGAAGAGCCTGTTTGCGGTCTGAAGTGGAATTACCAGTTTTTTGAAATTAATAAACTTGTGCCTTAAAGTCTGTCTTACGAAAAATTGCAAATTAATATGTATGAGAAAACCACAATTCTCAGAAAGGCTTCACTGGTAAATTCATATTTTAGATCTTATCTTTAGGCAATCTGTAATAACTATTATAGTAAAGGGAATTTGATAGGCTTTTCTTTATGCTGAAAAAATCTGAACAAACTATATGAGCCAATTGGGTATTTTACTCCATACTTATCTGGAAAAAAGGATTTTTAAGGCAGAATCAGCCCATAGTATTTCCTGCATTTAAGGAATAGGTTATTATGCTTGGTGGCATCTGAACATACCATTAGCTTATACAGTTATGCCCCATTGATTTTTTTCATAGCTTGAATATGCATCTGACCTCTGAGTTTCATATTCCTTCATGCCTAGCCACAACAGTCAGTATGACAGAATAGCAGTTAATTGGTATCAAGCAATAGCAACCTGAATTCTGCAGTTCAGATGGGGGAAAGATGTGCAAAACCCTCAAACAGTTTGGCGCTACCTTTCCCCAGAAGCTGCTTCCTTGTTTTCTCCTATTAAAATATCAGACTTGACCATAGGAAACTCTAGCTTTAAAAGGGGCTTGGACAGATTTATGAAGTTGATCTATGGCTACCAATCTTGATCCTCCTTGATCTGAGATTGCAAATTCCTTAGTAGACCAGGTGCTCGGGAGCAGCAGCAGCAGAAGGCCATTGCTTTCGCATCCTGCATGTGAGCTCCCAAAGGTATCTGATGGGCCACTGTGAGTAGCAGAGTGCTGAGCTAGATGGACTCTGGTCTGATCCAGCAGGCTCTTTCTTATGTTCTTATGTTCTTTTGTAGACATGCTCTTAACCATCAGAGACGTGAAATTGTAAAATACGAATTTTTGTAAAGTTGTGTGAGAATTATGACACCCTCTTTGACTTAAATTGCCGGCTAATAATTGCTGCTTCTTCCTTAAACCTAGAGTCAACAGAAGTTCCTTCCTTAAAGAATATTGAAGATACCTTGGGAAAAACAATTGCGCTTTGCCAGAGGAATTCACACAATTTAAATCAACAGCAACGAGAGGTGAAGTCTGCTGTGTAGAAAGAAAGTGCTCTGTTTTTGTCTTCTGTGACTTTTGTTACATCACAGCGAAACTAGAATTGAGAACAAATGTGTGATTGTTGATGTCAAGTTGCACATTCAGTTCCCTATTCTCTTTTGTGTTGTTTAAGAGAGCTTACCTTCTGTTATAAAACCTCAAGGCTCTGAGTTTCCCCATAGTAACCTTGCTACTGGTGGGTATTTACCAAAATATTTAGTTCGGCCCTTGGTTTTGTTATTCCAGGGATTGGGTAGCCTGTTCATAAGCCAGAGAAGTTAAATAAGTATCTCAGTGCAACTGAGGAAGTGAGATGGGGCGGGGGAGGGGGGATTGAGCAGATAATTTTGCTTTATGAGATGCATAAGTTGGCAATCACAAGGCTACCTTTTGGATCTTCTGTAGGCACTGTGGTTTCCACTACTAGAAGCTATGATGTCTCCACAAAGGTCATCTAATTCTGCGGTGCTGTGGCTTTATTCTGACTGTAAGTATGCTGTTTTTTTGTGGCAGAGATGTCTACTGCAATATGACCTTTATGCGTTGTGTTTTCCTTTAAGCTAGTTAACTGAAGAAGAAGAGTTTGGATTTATATCCCCCCTTTCTCTCCTGTAAGAGCGTGGGTAGATTTTCCACATAATTAGTGCACAGCACTTAAATGTACCCTGAACTTTATCATACAACCTAGTTACCTCTGCCTCTTCCTTTTCCTTATAGCAAGTAATGAATTTGAGCTTAGGGCAAAAGGGTATGATGTTTAAACCATTTTCCTATGTTAATATTTCAGCCCCTTCCCTGAACTTTTTGTGCTTTCAAAAAAAAATGAGAAAATCCACAGAAAAATACCTGTGAATTTGTATTTTGGCAGATCCTGCAGAAGTTTATCACAGTAGAAAACAGTCTCTGTTCACAAGCCATTTGATGATGAAGAAGAAGGGATTGGATTTATACCCCCTTTCTCTCCTGTAAGGAGACTCAAAAAGGGCTTACAAACTCCTTTCCCTTCCTCTCCCCACAACAGACACCTTGTGAGTTAGGTGGGGCTTAGAGAATTCTGTAAAACTGTGCCTAGCTCAAGGTCACCCAGTAGGAATGTAGGAGTAGGGAAACAAATTTGGTCCACCAGATAAAATTTTGCCACCCATGCAGAGGAGTAGGGAATCAAACCCAGTTCTCCAGAGTAGAGTACACCTGCTCTTAACCACTACACCACACTATACCTGAGAATGTATTTCTATTAGATGTGCTCTTTCTTGGTGATGTTTGGAGTTATTGACAAGAATTTGCTTCTCTTGGCCATGACACTGATGTATTTTTCCCTCCCTGCAGTTTTGAAGAACTTGACAATGCAAGTGCTGAACAACATGGCAGCTTTCATTGCACTACCATTGATCTTGCAGAGAATTCTACAGGTAAGCTGTTAAGAGATAAAGATACTGTAGTTAATCAACATACTTTAACTGAACATCTTTGTAGTTAAACTGTGTATGCTATGATACTGCTCATGTGCTTTGTGTACTTTTGAAAAGCACGTGCCCTTTTGTCCTCTTTTGTAATATATATTTGTGGTCAGTGGGCATAGTGTTCTATTCTGTATTCTGAGTCCATCTTTACACTGCTGGCTCCACCTCCGAAGCTCTACCTCCACAGTCATGTGGACTTCAGAAGCAGAGCCTGCAGTTTAAACCCAGACTCAGCCATGCTGAGCCTAGTATTGAACTCCGGACTCAGCCTGACTGGGTCCAGCTTTATACTGCTGGCTCTGCTTCCAAAGTCCATGTGACTTTGGAGGCAGAGCTTTGGAGTTGGAGCAAGCAGTATAAAGCTTGACCCAGCCAGGTCAAGCCTGCAGTTTGATGCAGGGCTTGGCCTGACTGAGTCCACATTTACATTAAAGCAGGCAAAACAGATATCTTGGTGGGAAGGGGTTTGGGTGACTGAGGGTTCCCCCTTCAAGTGACACCTGGGCATGTACCCTGGCTACCCTACGCTAGATATGCCTCTGGAAGCAACCTATGCCAATTCTGCTTTCCCGCTGCAGAGATCTGCTTTGAATCCTGTGTGATTCCTGAGGATACCCTGGGCTTCACGAATATTTGGAGGGTGGGGCTATTGTGATAAGAAGAGGACTCATAAAGATCCATGCAATAAGCAGAGTTTGTGGTTATATTATAGCAAAGCTTATGTTTTATTACCGTATACACTTGAGTATAAGCCGACCCAAATACAAGCCGAGGCACCTAATTTTACCACAAAAATGGGAAACTTATTGACTCGAGTTTAAGCCTTCGAACTTGACTCAGTAGCAGCTAAAAACAGAAGATTTGGGAGCAAGATGCGATAGAGTTGCTTAACAGGGTTTGTATTAGGGATGAGCAGCTTTCTAGCACTCTAGGAACACAAATGAACCACTGTTTTCCTCCAAATGTAGAATAATTCTGGGATTCATAGCCATGCCAGCCTAAATGTTGCTCCAAATAAAGTCTTTGTCTTCAGCAACATCAGTATTTGGCAGTAAACAGCAGTGGCGTAGGAGGTTAAGAGCTCGTGTATCTAATCTGGAGGAACCGGGTTTGATTCCCAGCTCTGCCACCTGAGCTGTGGAGGCTTATCTGGGGAATTCAGATTAGCCTGTACACTCCCACACACGCCAGATGGGTGACCTTGGGCTAGTCACAGCTTCTCTGAGCTCTCTCAGCCCCACCTACCTCACAAGGTGTTTGTTGTGAGGGGGGAAGGGCAAGGAGATTGTAAGCCCCTTTGAGTCTCCTGCAGGAGAGAAAGGGGGATATAAATCCAAACTCTTCTTCTTCTTTTTCTAAACTACTGTATGAAGAATTGTATTCATCCAGAATGCAACGCACCAATAATCCTTAGGAGAGAAATGCGTTGGTTTCTTTTAACACACACACGCACGCACGCACGCACGCACGCACACTTACACACACACAACCTAGTTGTAATGCTATGCAGGCTGTCCTTACAGCTTGTTTTTACAGCTCTCTGGTGAGTTAGAAAAAAAGCAGCAACATGCTTACCGGATCCCCACAGCAGCCCCAGCTCCGGACGCCATCTTGGAATTACTGTATATACCCGAGTATAAGCCTTGGGGGGGCTTTTTCAGCATAAAAATGTGCTGAAAAGTCAGCTTATACTTGAGTATATACAGTATGGTACTAGTTTATTTAAAGAACCTTGTGAAAAGAATGTGGGTAACTTTTGTTGCATGGATTCTGTTTACAAATATTGGAAACAAAAACTATTACCAATGATAGAATAGCACATATGCCATCTATGACATGCTATGCTTATGAAAAGACTATATCACTTTTTAAACTGCATGAAGTAACTATCATAGCAGGTCAGATGTGGGGAGGTGAAGTAACCAAGTTCACTTGGGTCTGGCACAAGGAAACTGCCCCCCCCCTTAACTGAAGTTCTCAGCTGCAGTACATAATTTAATTAAAACTGCCTGGGAACATGTCCTTGAGATAGATCGTTATGGAGGCATGTACTCTGCACCTGTTAAAGGCAGAAAACCTTTTAGGCTGGAAAATTCCTTCGAGATGGATACTCTCTTAACAATAACCCAAACAACATGCTATGTCAGAACAGTAGCAGCCATGCCAGCTTGCTTTGTTTTGGAATAGTATTAAATGAAGGAAGGAAATCATGAGGCAACAAGTATTAGCCTTTTTGTAAGTATTAATCATGTGAAAGTGAAATTGAGGTTTGGTTATATTATGTGCAGCATCCATTTTCTGTTAACTTTAATTAAAATATACTTCAGAATGTCCAAGTGTAATTTCAGAAGGATCTTAACAAGTAATTTGTTTTGTCTCTGTTTTAAAAGCTAACTGTAACCCATTTGCCCCTCTTCAAATTTAATTTTGTCAAAGACAGGTTTTTTCTCTCCTCTTTTATTGAGAAATATTTTGTTCCTCACTAGAAACACCATTTTAAAATGGTTCCTTGGCCAGATTACATGCCTTTTTGGAAATCTCTCCTAAGAACAAAAGCTTGTTGGTATGAATCAAATCATGATTTTTTAAAAGACCTTCTATGTGAAACATAATTACTCTGTGTTGTACTACAGTGTCTATGTGATTTATAATACCAATTCTCATGGCATCTGGGCTTGTTAATATTTGTGTAAAGCCATGTTAGCATTTCTTTTAAGCTTTGATGAAATATTGTTGTAGGGATTCTAATTGACACATCTTTAATTTTATTAAAGTTGGCTGCCTGTCTTCCCACCCTAGTAATCACTGTCACCCTGATTTTTTTTTGCAGTGTTGATACTTTTGTAAAGTGGGAAACATAAAGCTTTTTAAAAAACAAAACCTTCTATCTTCTGCTGCTCCATCCCTAGTTTCATGCATCAAAAACCAAAATAAATTCTGTTAAAAAAAAGCTTTCCTTCTTATATCAGTGTGCCCTACTGACAGCTGTAATAGATGGCGTATGTAACACATTCTCTAAGACTGATTCAGAAGCAAAGTCCAATGAATCTAACAATCTTATTTCCAGCTTGAATTGTTCTGTGTGGGATCATGGTGGGTGTTTAAATGAACACAGAGATAATCGACTACAGACAAATGATCTCACTGAGTATTGGTTCGTAAGAATCACTGGGTCATTGTCCTACAATGGAAAACACTATGCTACAATTCTCTCTGTAAAATATTTCCTTCCTTTTCCTGTGTCTGTTAAATGAAGTTCCTGTAACCATGTGTGTCACGTCTCATATGTACGACCGCTTGGTTGGAGCCTCGTTTTCTGTTGGTGCTGTTGGATGCTGATAGAAATAATTATTAATGACTCTTGAATAACATATCAGATGTATTCAGCAAACACTGTATTGACCCAGCACTGCATCTACATGCTCTGAATGCAGTTGTGGGTAGGAAATAGGTGGATTATCCATTTGTATTAGGTAATTCACAACAGATTGAACCGTTGGGTTGGAAGAGTTGTGTCTGAAGAGAGCCTCCTCGCTTTAGTCAAAATGCAGTTTTGTGCATAAATGATAGAAGTGCTGAAGTGCAGTTTTTCCATAGAAACACCTGGGCCATGATTTCACATGAGCTCTTTATTTACATAATTGGGACTTTATTAAATGCGATTAACACTAGGCTTTGATTTAAATGTGTCTCATCAGAGGATTTTATAACATTAAAGGAAGACGAAACATGTCTTATGGGACATGGTAGGGAGACTCTGGGGCACTTAATTGAAGTTTTATCCCATTAAATGCGTGAGCACTGTCTGAAGAGATAGGAAAGGTGAAGCAGTAAATCTTTCACAAAGCTATAATCCCACATGAATGTTTTAAATCAGATAAATTCAGGATCTTCACTATGGGGTGTTTCAAATTCAAGAAATTAAAATTCTATATGTAAGGTTGTGAGAAAGTCAAAGCTGAATTTGAGGATATTTCCTGCATACAGTAACCTTTTAATGTGATAAGAAGTGTTCTGAATTCTTCTGAAACAACAGGGGACTCTAAGGGCTAAACAGTATGAAAGATGAAATTGATGTTGTATTGATTTTATTTCCAATACTGGACTTGTCTTAGAGGCAGACTTAGAGACTTGTCCAAATTAAATGGACAAATGGTATAAAATATTGTGTGTTTCTATTACTGTTTGAGTCATTAGGACTGTAAGCCTAAAATAGAATCTTCAAAGAGTCTAATTAGAAATGCTACACTGTTTATCCATTTTCTTTGCAATGGAATTGGTTAGATGTATTAGAACAAGGTATCCAACTGATTTTCTCATCCATGCCATTTTTGACAGATGTAACCATCTCTGAGATTGTTCAGTTAGCAGCTGCAGTACTGCTGCCTCGAAACATCTGGTTGAATTGCATAGTTTTATTATTGATTATATGATACATGTTTTAATTGTACCTTTAATTTTGAGAATGTATGTGTCCTAGTGAATCTTAGTGGAAGATTAAAACCAGTAAAAAAAAAATTAAAAACCAGTAGCACTCTCCAGGCAACTGAGCAACAAACTAGGGAAGATACATTTTGCGTAGAAACCCCAGATTCCATTGTGAAAATCACCTTCCCCAGGCATTTTCTGGTGTTAGTTGATCCGTGAGAAACAAGCTATCAGCAGTACCTTGGCTCTGATACCTCTTTTTCATCATTAAAGGTTAATCTGCACCCCTGCTTAAACATATTTTGAAAGTCAACCAGACAGTTAAATTTTGTCAAGGTTATAATTTCTGGTACAGAGATCTTTCATACTAGCACTGCAGACTTTTCATGAGAGAATAACTCAGGAAACTATCCAAGAAGCTGAACTGTTCTGCCTTAGTCATATTCTGCTTTGAACTCCTGAAGGCCTAATTAAATATTTTAAAATTATGTGTAAGTAATTATGCACATCTGTTTCTGTGCATCTTATACTTGATCTGATACTCTAGAGAGGAGAAGTGTCTCTCTGCTGTTCCCTTTTTCTTGTGCCCCTTTCCCAATTGAACAGACCATGGGCTGTTCCCCACCTCCACAATCCTATAGCATGGGGTGGGGGGGGGCATGCAAGAAACATATTCACTGTCCTCTCCTTGTGGGAAGTAGCCCACATGGGGGCAGCAATAACAGGAGATAGCATGCTTGATAAAAGCAATTTCAGTAGGTATAGGAATGCATATGGTTATCTATTATGGTGCGCCTATAAAATATAACATCTGGTTAGGCTCTCTGAATGGTAAACCCCTAGATGAGATAGTATGTCATGCAGACTATCTCTGTCCCTTGGTCATCGTTTAAAAGATCAGATGTAGAACATTACAAGCTCTGAAAAGTAGCACTGCTTCATTTGAAAGTCTTTTTAAAATGTTCTGATATCAAGAAGCTGGTGCTTCAAAATACTTTGAAGTTAATATTTCAAAAAGTAAGTCTTTAAGAAGACTACTCAGGGTGGATGCTTAAATTATAGATTAAGGGGAACTGGTCTCAGCCTGGTAAAAGGAAGGAAGCCTGCATGGTGCTATAGTAAAGCCATATTTATTTAAACTGAAAGCAAACTTTTATCTGAATTGCTTACAAAAGGGTCACTACAAGATACATGTGGACTAGTTGAAGAGATAATGATTGGCACAAACACAGTGAAGTTTGACCCTGGCAGTATTCTGTCAATTGGTCAGCAATTTTAGGGACAGATCTATTTGCCTCCGTCAAAACCGCACAGCCAGAAGGTTTGAGAATTCTCATGAGAAAGGGCAGAATGATTGACTAAAAGTTCAAGGGCAAAAAGTATTCTGTATGTGTTGCATACATTTTCAATCTTTTTCTCTGAGTTCTTAGGAAAGTGGATATTGACGAAGTCCGCTAATCAAAAGGCCACATCTCCTGAGTCTAGCATTTTACCACTTCTGTCTCAAAGCTTTAGACACTAGGGATTTCTGTGTGCCTTAAAAGCAATGATTAGTTCCAGCTTTTCTTCCGAAGATGCAGTCTGCTTTTGATTGCTCTCGGTAGACAATTTTAAACTGGCTTCGTTTTTGTTCCAGCCTGTCCTCTAGACTATTACCGGCAGTCTGAAAATGGTATGAGTGAGAAGGTATACTTCAGAAGCACCAAAACATTTTTTGATGACCTGCACCTTCTGTTACCTTATATTGCTTATGCACTTAGGATAAAGAGCAGTTCAGATAATCGTTGGTGAGATAACTAAAAGGTTACATTTGGTATCTCAATCAGTAGGACTGCTGTATTGAGCACAACGGTTCATTTTATTAACAGATCCTCCTGTGACAGCTTCTTATACCAGTCATCTTCAGAATAGATCTGCTGTTCTAATATAGTCTGGTCTCACAAGTTGCATCTGTAGGATTCTGTAGACAGTTGGTTTTGAGAAACAGAACTTGGTGGAATTGAAAATAAATTCTTCGATATTCTGCTGTTATACGCCTTGGTCTAGGTGTTATTAAAGCCATTTCAATAATATTATTTGCTCACCAGGGCCACCTGCTGTGTTGGACTGTATACAGTTCTTTGGATGTGTCATTTGGCATTGGAAGGGTACTTACCAGGATGGACATGGTCAAAGTGACTTTAGTACTGGAGTGGTGTAGGTCCCATTCATCTTGGCAGGGGAGTTTATGGTGCCAAGCTGAGCAATTTGGCTGTTGTAACAGGCGATATCATACTTATCATAGAAAATATATTTTACTACATGAGCAACAGTAGTTCTTACACCAAATATGTAACATGATGATGACATACACGTATGTGTGTTTTTGAATGCCTGTGTATTTGCACAGGGTACTTTAATATTGAAAGATGTGTACACATGTGTGTGTTAAACACATTCCGTACATGCTTGCTTCAGAAGACAGTGCTGTATATAAAGTGATTACTTGCCTTAAATTAAAAACATAAAAATACTGAAGGGAACTGGGAAAGCAGGGCTGCAGCGTGACTGGTAGGGAGGGCTGAGGTGAAAGAGCAATGCTGAGGGCAGAACTCTTTATTATCATCCACATTTTCATTCTTGTACTCAAATGTGTGCCCTCCTACTTATCACTACCCTGCTACAATGATGTAAACTCTGCCATTTTTTTTCTTTTTCATAGTGATTTGAAATTAATCAAATCGTGTAAACAGAACAATAGGGACTTGTGCCTTAAACAAACCTTAAACAAAGCATTCAGCGAATTCTGTGTTTGTGCTCTGTGTCTTTAAAACTGATCATGCCATAAATGCTGGACCAACTTAGATTAATGAGAGAGATGTCTAGAGTGGTCCATACTTGCAAAACTTTGTATGTATTTCTCAAACAGCTGCTTCCCCACTCCTTTCCACCCCCTTCCATTTGCCTTCTAACCCTTAATGTGCACACGCTTCTAAAGTGCCTCAGAAAAGAGGAGCCATCTCCTTGACAGATAAAAATAGTTTGCTGTATGTCATGGATCACGTACATGCTGTGCTGAGGGCCTAGACATCCCAGTTGCTCTCCATAATTTATATGGGGCCTCCGCATGATGTACTTTCTATGCTGCTGCTTTTAAATTATACATGCTAAAATAAAATGTGCTTACTGAAAACAGATTGTGACCTAAAAAGACACCACTACCTTTGCATAGATGTAGTATTGGCATGTTTCCTTAAGGCTTTAGCTCTTGAATAGTTAAAAAACCTGACTGTTGGTTTATATGTATATTTGTAAAATAGGAAGGAATCTGTAACATATTGTGCAACTACTGTCTTGTGGGTGACTTCAGCATCCCAGGTTTTTGTAGTTTAATTCATTCATACTATTTGAAGCAGGATAGTTTCTGTTGCTGTTCTGTCAAATTATTATCACTTTTATATACCACTGCGCAGACTGCAGCTCTTTCGACAGAAGTGATAAAAGAAGGTGCCACAAGGCAGAAGTGCAAACTTAAAGGGAGGGTTTTGTGTAACAGCTGATGTTTTGAGATATGCAGCTATGTATAATCTCCAGTACTATTTTTGGATGGGCAGGTATTGATGCTGTCTGTGTGACTTGCAAGTTTTAGTACCAAATCAGTGGATTTAACATTTGGAAAAACCTTTATTCTGTAGAGGACTGTGCCATCTACTCGCTTTAACTCTCTCGGTTATCATAAGTTACTGGTTTCAAGTAGTAGTGCTGGCTTCTTTTGCACATGAATTAGTTAAGATCACTGAGATCTATTCTAGTCTAGATAAGTCAGTTCTGCTATTGTTATGGTATGATTAGCCCTGACCTGGTTAGTACTTAGATGGCACACCATTGAGGAAATTGAGGCTGCTGTGCAGAGGTAGGCAATGGCAAACCACCTCTGAATGTCTCTTGCATAGAAAACTTTGTAGGGTTATCATAAGTCAACTGTGACCTGATGACATTTTCCACTACTATGATATAATTTTCTTCCTACAACATGTCACAGAGGATACCTGCCTGTTTCTGTAAAACGACCTTTGCTGATTAGTATAATTAGCTGTTTGGAATAATCACTGAAATAAATATTTTAAACTAGCGTGGCCCGGCCACACATTGCTGTGGCTTATTGTGGTGAAATGGGAAAGGAACAGTAGCAACAAATCAATTGCAGAGGCCAGCAGTACATGCTCATGCAAACATGCAGCCTGATACTGTGCGATGTCAGTGATGTGTGTGCCCGCATTCCTTGGGGGGGGGGGAATGGAAAGGCACCCCTCCCACACATCTAGGCTGGCTGGTCATGATCCTTTACCTGGGAGTAAGTTTGGTTGGTGGCAATGGGTGTCGCTTCTGAGGAAACCCTCTGGGGGGTGGGCAGCCATTCAAAGTATGTCATGGTTGCTGTACTGAGCTTACACCTGAGTAATGAGTGCCTGGTTTTCTTAACTGTAACTGCAGTATTCAGGGAATCTAGGGTGCCTGGCCCCTCCCTCCCGTCCCTTGCATGTCGCCCTTCACTTCTCTTCCCTTGCATGCCACCCCTCCCTCCCTTCCCTTTCCCTCCGCTAGGGTGGGTGGGTCATATCAAGATGCTGGGCCCCTGCCTCCCCTCCCTTGCATGCCACCCCTCACTCTCTTCCCTCCCTCACTTCTCTTCCCTTGCATGCCACCCCTCCCTCCCTTCCCTTTCCCTCCGCTAGGGTGGGTGGGTCATATCAAGATGTAGGGCCCCCTGCCTCCCCTCCCTTGCATGCCACAGCTCACTGTCTCCCCTCTCTCACTTCTCTTCCCTTGCATGCCTCCCCCACCGTCCCTTTCCTCTCCCTCCCTGTCTTCCCTTGCATGCCACCCAGTGGTGGGATCCCAAAATTTTAGTAACAGGTTCCCATGGTGGCGGGATTCAAACTGTGGCGTAGCGCCAATGGGGCTGGACGGGGCACGACGGGGGCGTGGCCAGCCATTCCAGGGGCGGGGCATTACTGGGCGGGGCTGTGGCAAGGACGCAGCCACTGTGCCGTCCTTGGGTGGGAAACGAATGCACGCAGGCGCAGGCTGCCATGCACGCTGGTGCACCTCCTGCTAGACTGATTCAAGTTCTGCGCGCTACTGCTGACAGGAGGGGCGTAACTAAGGCAAAAATCATGTGACAAAATCACCAATTAGTAACCCCCTCTCGGCACACACAAATAATTAGTAACCTACTCTCGGGAACCTGTGAGAAACTGCTGGATCCCATCTCTGATGCCACCCCTCCCTCTCAGTGGCAGTGGAGGTTAAGAGCTCGTGTATCTAATCTGAAGGAACCGGGTTTGATTCTCCGTTCTGCCGCCTGAGCTGTGGAGGCTTATCTGGGGAATTCAGAGTAGCCTGTACACTCCCACACACACCAGCTGGGTAACCTTGGGCTAGTCACAGCTTCTCGGAGCTCTCTCAGTCCCACCTACCTCACAGGGTGTTTGTTGTGAAGGGGGAGGGCAAGGAGATTGTCAGCCCCTTTGAGTCTCCTACAGGAGAGAAAGGGGGAATATAAATCCAAACTACTACTCCTCCTCTTCTTCTTCTTCTCCTCCTCCTCCTCCTCCTCCTCCCCTCTCCCTCGTGTGTATGTGTGTGTATGTGTTTCACTTCCACTCGAGTTACTGCCTATGTGCTGTTTCCACTGCTCATCTTTGGCCATCTGAGTGAACATTCTAAGGGCACGAACATTCTAAGAGTGACAGTTACACACAGGCCCCTCCCTGTCCTTCACCAGGGAGCGCCAGGAAAAAGGCGTTTTTACCTGGGCCAGGTATGAAATTTCAGGTATGTGAACATCTGAAAACACTCTCGCCTGACTGACTATAGTGGCTGGGAATTTTCAGAGGAATTGGCCCAGCAGTTACTGAGGTACCCTGTCATCAACACATACACGGTTAGCTTTTTATATATATAGATATAGAACTAGTGCAGATTTTGTGTTCTTTTGTTCTCATTATGCCTTTTTTGGACAATGTTAAAGATTCTTTAAAAATGCTCCCTATGAACTAACTAACTAATAATTCCAGGTGAGCCTTCCAGATCTTTGTTACCAATTATTTGGGATGTATTTCAATACTGTTATCAGCCTTTGTGTTTTTTCTGTTACCACAAGAGCAGCAAACTTTAAAATTGAAAGCAGAAGTTGTCAAACCTGTAAGAAATTTTAATACAACTTTATAACTATCTAATGAAAGTCCTGCTGATCTATTCCCATGAGGCAGTAGGCTATCCAATCTTAATTACATTTTTACACATAGCTGGACCAAAAATCTTTTAGAAAAAAAAATTCCAGTAAGATCCAGGAATGCAGCAGTAGTTTCTATGCTCCTAGCTGCAAAAAGATACATGAAGGACAGGAAAATGCTAAGATTGGCTGAGGTGGAATTCTAACAGCCCCTCATAAGCAGTCAATATTATCCTTGTAAGCTAATCAGACTGCTGGAAATAATGGAAAACCACTTGCACTACCATTTTGTGGAGCATTTTGAAGCTAATCTAGGAGAATTTCAAAGTTCAGCTTTACTTTAATGACTTATTAACCAGTGGTAAATTATATAGGCCTGTAATGCATGGAACACATACCTCAGGATTTGCAGTGGGCTCTCCTCGTGTTTTTCTGTTTACATATGAGGAGGCACTCCCTCCTGGATAAGCAGTTTTTCTGCAGAGAACTCTTTGGGCCTCATTCTCTTAACTCTGCTTATCAATTTATTCTTAAAGGCACAGATCTTAAAGACACTTATTCTTAAAGGCACAGATATCATTACACTCAGTAGTCAAGATTGCTGGCTTAGTCTTTAAGCTGCACTTTTATCTGTTCTAAAAATAGTCATCGCCCCCCCTCCCCCTTGAAAGAGCAAGTCTGAGACTACACGAAGGGTTGTACATTTTTGCCAAATCCAGAAGGGCTATCAAATGCGCACTGTTTTTGTCCCCCTTCCGTACTATTAGTGTATGAAATAAGTTTCTGAATTTGTTTTAATTAATGTAAATTAATAGTAGCATTTAATATTTTCATACAGGATCCAGTCTATGGTAGAGGAAAACTTGGAGAAATTCAAGGTCTTGTGTTGGGCATGCTGGATAGCTTTAACTATGAGCAAGTAAGTAGAATGTGTTTTTCCTTTTAATTTAGAAAAATCTATATTGCAGAAAATGAGAGCATTTTTCTACATTGTTCCTTAAGGCTGTAAAAAAAGACTGGTAAGAGAAACTGACTATTATCACAAGGTAACTCTTCTGTGTTTAATTAACCAAACCACAAAATTACCTAACTGAACTTCCACCTGGATGGCAGGCAGGCATGATGAATACACCTACAAACAGGCAGGTTCCATTTTTCTTAGAGCTGTTCCACCCTGTTATTTCTGTCACTTGTGTGCCCCATTGCATCATTTTTCTTTTCTTTTCTGCATGGGTTTTGCTTCCTCCAGTGGTTGATTTGCTATTACAGTACTATATCTCCAGCATATATTCCTGCACTTTAAAGCTATGGGGAAATATGCTGGAGATAGAGATGTAAAATCAAAACAATCCCTAGAGGAAGCAAAACTTGTGTGGAAAAGAAAAATGTGTGAGAAGAGAACACCCTAATATAAATGGCTTAGGCATAAGTAAATGAGGAAATCAACCTGTACCTTCATGATGTAATAAAATGTTCTTCAAACTGGTTTTAGTTGAACTTATTTGGTAAATTATTTCATTAGATAGTGATGATATGTGTGTGTACTTTTTCTCTCTTGGCTTTGCTTCCAAACTGCGTGTACACTCTTCTCATTTTTGTTCCTTGAGGAGTCAGCTGATTGTCTCTTTTTCACACGACACTTGTTAACTTCAGACTTGATCAGGCTTAGTTGGTTCAGATGGTTGATCTCAAAAAGAGCTCTGGCTGCATCCTAGCATGACACTTTTTCACTGACAATCCAAGCAGCATGCTGGGGACCTTCAACAAATCCAAACAATAAATTAAATAAATAAATAAACCAGGTTGTAAGACTCCTAAAAGTCTCACTTCTCATGGTACAACTAATTGCTGCACTGTTGTATATGGCTTTATTTGTTTAAAGTTTGGCTATGAGCTTTCTTATCAGCACAGATATTTGAACAGTCCAGTTATATAAGGTATGGAAAATTCTTAAGGTTTCTAGGCCTGCTCTCATCTTTTATTGGCTGTTAAAGGATTATTTCAGTGAAGACTTCATTTTAGAATTTGACCTTGGTTTGAGTGAGTTAGCTCAAGTGCCATTCATGTTAGCAATATTCACATTCTGCATATGTTTAATTCTGCAGAGCTGCTGTGTACCTGGCTGGTAGTATAAAGCAGACCAAGAACATGTCTGAGCATGTTGTATTTATTTCCTGAATGCGTTTGTTTTGGAACAGAAGTAGTCTGTTCTCCGCTTTGTATCTCAAGTATATAGGCGAGAGATATGATTGTTTGCAGACTGATAGTTCCTCTTTTTCTCTTGATTTTGCATTGGAAGTTGACACCCATATTGCCATAAGTCAGAACTACAGATGTTCCAGATGTTCATGGACTACAAATCCCATCAGCCCCTGCCAGCATGGGATTTGTAGTCCATGAACATCTGGAGAGTCGCAGGTTGCAGACTCCTGACTTATGGCAATCCCGTAAGGTTTTTGGTGCCAGAGACATTTAGAGGTGGTTTGCCATTGCCTACCTTTGCACAGCAGCCTGAACTTCCTCAATGGTCTGCCATTTAAGTACTAACAAAGGCTGACACTGTTTAGTTCCTGACATCCAACAAGATCAGATTAGCAATGATGTAAGCTGCTTTGTGTCCCCATTGTGGAGAAAAATGGGACATGAATTAAATACAGCTGAAGATGTAGATAAAAGGTAGGTTGGCTGGTGGGGGTGGGAGAAAAAGGAAGCTGGACAAGGGGAGAGGATTGTGGCGAAACAGGCTTGCCTATGGCTTGCAGGCCCTATTTCGCCCTCTGACCTCTCCCAGAGTTGCCAACCTTTCCCTGGAGAGGGCTATCTTATTTCCAGGGTTCGCTGCCACCACCTGGTCAGTTTTTGGATTGTCCACTGGGAAGGACCAGGACTTCCCAGTCTTCTCTCCCACTAGCGTGTCCAAAACAGGGGGGACACACGTGGTACAGAGAACGGTCCACTCCTGGTAAAGATTTAACAAAGTCAATTCTTTAATAACAGAAGAATAATTTAGAGAGCTTTTCTGGCACAGCACCCCAAAGACAACAAGGAACACAAACTAAAGAAAAGCAAACTGCAAGTCCTCTGGCCCTGTCACTACCACATACCCTGCCTACTAGTTGTAGCAGGGTAGGTCCTCGGCTTAAGTAGGTATTGCTTATGAGGAAGCTCCCATCACTGGGCCTAGCACACAGCCTGCGGGGAAAATGGCCGCTGCCTTCTCTCCCAGGCACAGCCTTCCTCTTCCCAGAGCCCAGCAAGACAAGAAGAACCCACCCACAGGGTTCTGGCTGGTTTTATCTCTCCTTTTTTCCCCTCTCTTTTTTGGCTCCCCCTGATGTTGTTACCAGGCTCACTGCAACTTCTGCCCACCCACTCTACGGTGCCTGGTTGGGGACAAAAGGAAGGGCGGGGGGAAAAAACACATTTCTCCACAAGGATATTACATTCTTTCTTGTCTTTGTGTTTTAGAAATAATAATTTGAGCCTCAGCTCCCCTGATCTACTAAATTTTCAACTCTAGTTTATGCTTATTTTATTTTTGTATTTATACTCCAGTTTTCTCCCCAATGAGGACTCAAAACACCTTAACACAGCATTTCCCCCTCTTCCATTTTATCCTCACACCCACCCAGTGATGTATGTTATGCTGAGAGAGAAAAATACTGACCCAAGGTGACCCAGCAAACTTCTATGCTGGAATAGGGATTCTAGGTTTTTTTCCCTGTTGCCATTGGAACATTTTCCTGTTGCCCTTTATCTTATTTTTTTTAAATCAAGTTTATTTTTCAGAAGGTTCAACATAAATAGCGTAGGCCTGGGCATCTCTTAGTGTAATTTACCTCATAGTCATCAGGTAGAGTTGTAACTTTATCTGTGGTTTAGCAATTGGCTAGCACTGTGTCTGCCCCAACCTACATAATAGCATGATGACCATTCTTAAAAATTTGAGCTCCATGGGGAAAAAGATAGATATTTGATAGGTTTTGTCTTACTTTTTCTTGCTACAGTATAATTTTGCTGAGTCAAATTCATTTTGTATTATACTATAATCCCTAGGGCCTTTTCAACTGTAAAATTCCAGCCTGTTTTTCTCCACTTTGCATACTTATAAAGCATAACGGATAAAAATTGTTGAGATGGGTAAGCTCCTATTCAGATCTTGCACCGCTTGTGAATTCTCCAAGTAGTCTTAATTAGCAGTTCTTCTTCATCATTTATGTATATTGCAGTCTGTGCACCTGTGTAGAACAGATTCAGAGGCTTCTATAGCTAGAAGGTCTTTGTCAAGTTCCCATTACACCCTGCACTATCATGGGCCCTACAGCTGGTCCTCTCCCCACTGATGTGGAAGCACTTCAGACCTCTAGTAGCTTGTGAAGGAACCTCCTCACCTTCTCTAGCTGCTTTCCAGGTTGAAGTCTGTTCTGCAAGGAGGTCCACTGCACTCTGTGCTTAGAACCCTCTTTATCTGCAACTTTGTAGGGACAAGACAATCCTATGTCCAGACATTATTCTCCTGACAAAAGTTATGCTGGATTTCTCCCACATGTAGCACCTTGTTCTTCCCAGTTTCTTCTCTAATCCAACATCTGCTGTGGAAAAGGTCCGTGTGTTTTTAGATGCCCATTGGGCATTATCCTTCTACTGAACTGTGTCTTGCAGAGAATTCTTGGTCTCTCTTACAATGCTGATTGTTTCCAAAGATAGGACAAGTAGAACTTCCCTGGAGGCTCAGTTTATGGGTTGCAACTACACTAAAACTCTGCCTATAAGAGACTTCCTGGGATGATCTGAGCTCATTCTTCAAGAACTGTTGCTGCATCTTTGACCTTCAGCAGAGGGATCCCTTTTTATTAGCTGTGCAGAGCAACCATATTGGCCCAGACATTTGCCTTCATGAAGCACTGTGCTCGACATGTTAGAGACAGAGCAGATACATCCTTCTGCAGGGCAGTACCCTAAACTCTCCTGTCCATACCTGAACCTGCCTCATATTGATCAGCTTCTAAGTCTTTTCCGACCAGTTCTACTCTCAGAGACAACAAAACAGAAAAATAGGTTACTTATCTGTAACTGTCAATCTTCAAGTGGTCATGTAGTTGTGTGCTCTAGATCTCTCAAATAAAGTAGACTCTTTACTGATAGAGAATCAGTAGAGATGTATGCTGGAAAAGGACTGTTGTCCAATCTGAATTCAGGTGGAAAGATCCCAACAGAAATTACAGCAGCCGCTCACCCCCAGGCCAAATTAGCCAGCAATAGCTTCTCGCAAGCAGGTACAGCTCTGCATCTCCCCCCTAGACCAGATAGCCACTTTCTCAGAAGATCCCATGGGAAGGTCATTTCAAAGCAGGCATGCCAGCCAAAGCAGTAGAGATAGGAAAATGAAAACAAGCAAGCGGTAGAACAACCCCAGATGCCACATCCCCCACTCCCACCTGGAGATTTATGGCAAGACCAAACATGACACATGTCTTGCATTCATACAGTCTGCCTTCCTTCCCTGCAACAGGTATTTTTTAAACTCTGGAAAGTTACTTTTTTGGGGTGGGGGAAACTGAGCAAGATGATGTAACTCCTCCCCTTTAGGCATGTGCAGTCAGGACCATACCGGGGGGGGGGGTGGCAGTGGGATTCACATCTAAAAGCTAGCTCTGCAGCAGAGGTGTAGCTGGGCCAAACTTCGCCTGGGGTAGACTCTGTGTTTTCAGGCTGAAAAGTCTCAGCTTGAAACAGTTCAGGCTGAAAAAGCACCCTGGTAGGAACTATACTAGCCAGGAGACCTTGGGGCTTGCAAGGTCTCCTGGGTAGTGTAGTTCCCACCAGGGTTTTTTCCAGCCTGAACTGAACTGGCCACTTTTCAGGCCGTACTTTTTCAGGCTGAACTAAGGTAATTGGGGGGGGTTCGGGGGGAAGGGGTGCCATGGGGGGAAAGGGGTCAAGGGTGATTTTCCACCCCCCAGGCATAGACTGGGGTGCGCCACCCCCCCCCACACACACACACACCCCGCCTCCTTATAGCTTCGCCTGTGTTCTGCAGGCTTTCACACTGGAGCTGTGCTAACCTAAATCTCACCAAAACGAATACACAGGTGATCATTCAAACATCCTTAACTGATGAGCACTCTGTCTTTCTCCTGACTTCAGTTCTTTTTCCCCTTTCACAAGAATATGCAAAAAAAAAAAAACCATTGTACAGGCCTGTTTTAGGGATCTGTTGTAAGGATTACTGAAAGAATGAATCAGAAACATGCTCTAAAAGACTATATAAATGGTAGTAGTATTACTTAATGCTTAGCATTTATGTTTATTGGAACTTAATTTTGTTGCTTATGGCTCTGCAGTACTGTAAATCCCCTCCTTTGTGTTATTGCCAGACTATTTATTATCTGTAGATTTTAATCACAATCTCCATTTTTGCTGAAATTGTAGCATAACAACTGGATAGAGATCTCTTCTAGTTTCATGTTGCTAGGATAGCATTTTGTACCATTTCTGCTCTCGGTTAAGATCCTTGATGAGATAAATTTGCCATATTCTGCATTAGCAACATGGTAGCCCTTAAAGTGACATCTGTGTATCCTTCTCTCGATTATCAAGACTCTTCTTGAGACCACAACTAACCTACTCAACCGTGACCTCCACTGGTCTTTACGTAATCTGAGAGCGTCCATGGCTAGAGGTCTCAACCCCAAGCAAGATTACTGCTGTATTTGTCTTCAGCAGTATAAAAGAAGACAGGAGAGTGCTGACCAAATCATTGTCTTCAGGTATGTATCTGCTTAAGAAAAACTCTACTACTTTTTCCCATTGTGTAGTAGCAAAATCTTAAAGAGAGTTCATCTGTCTCCTAGTCCAGTAATTCTTAATCTAAGGGAAAGGGGAGTGGTTTCAGTAATCTGATTTCTTGGTTTTGTGTGATGCATACATTTGCCAGTTTAACCCAGTAGACAAGATGTTTTTTTCTGTGTGAGAAGGCCTTGGTGATGTGCCAGCTCTATAGCAGGAACCACTCTCTATCGTCATAATCACCCCAAATAAAATTCTCTATTCTGATAATTTGCTTGGTCCTACCTTAAAATCATTGAGAAGTGATAACCTTCAGGTTCTCCAGGCCTTTTAATGGTTAAGACTATTACTAATTCGAGTTCTTGATGGTGTCTGTACAGGCGTGAGCACGGAAAAAAATTATTAGTAAATTTCAGGCGCATGCTAGGAATTGTAGTCCTGACAATGCCTAGTTGATTACCAATGATACATCATTTTATAAAAGTTCTCTTTTAGCTTAGAACTAAATGTGGATTTAAGCTCCTTTGACCATATGTTTCTCCCATTGTTCTATTTGTGTATTATACCCAAAATTAGTTGCCCAGTTTATCATACACTCTTTTACTTGTTCTCGTACTGTTTTGTAACTCAATATTTTACACATTTTAGTTTGGTTAAGTCTCCATTAACAATTATTTGTATGGTGTATGTGATGTATATATCAATTTTACCCATTTTACAAAATTCTCAGCAAAGTCTATATTTTTCGATACCTTACATGGAAAAACTCTGTTCAAATTGTCAAATTCTTTCTCTGCATCCAAAAAGGTCACAGCAGCTTGTTTTCCATTTGGCTTTCATCATATTCCAATACGTGTAAATACACTTCTAACATTGTCCCTCAATAGGCAGGAAACTACACTGATCTTCATGAATAATTTAATGTAATGCAGTTTTCAATCTATCTGCTAAAATTGTAGTAAATATCTTATAATCATTAATTAGTAACAATATTGGTCTGTATGCCAAAGAAACATCTTGATTTTCTTTTGGTATTAATTTTATGTTGGCTTATTTCCCCATCTCAAGCATCATGCCTCACTGTGAAATAGAGTTCATAGTCTTTTGCAAAGGATATAAAATCTTGTCTTCAAAACACTTGTAATATAAACCTAAAAGTTCATCTGGACCAGGAATCTTTCCTGATTTAATTTTTTATACCCTCCACCAACTCTCTTATTATTATTGAGCCATTCAGAATGCTTATCTGTAATTTTAGGCAAATTACATTTTCTGAGATACTCCTGTATTTTCACCATTGTGTTCTTTGTATGGATTCACATAGAAATTAGAGATAACTTTTTATATTGATGTATTGTCTGTAAAATGATCTCCCCTTCAGCTAGTTTTAAAATCATCCTCTTTTCCTGTTCTTTTCTTAATCTATATGTCAACCACTTTCCTGGTTTATTGGCAAACTCAAAGTTCTTTTGTTTTACATATTTCAACTTTGTTTCTTTCTTTCTCACTGTTAATATAGAGATTTATTGAAGAATTTGTATCTGTTGTGTAATCTTGAACTGTACAGATAATACCCTTTCAGTGCACACAGACTGTGACTCATGGTGGGTTCCTCTTCAGAACCTCACTGCTATTTGTACTGCCATGGATCAGCTATAGCTTTTGACCTAGCCAATGTGGAATAGCATACTTGAAACTAGAAACACAGGATTTATGTCTTGTTGGCATTGTTTGAGAGAACCTGATTTATTGAGCTGTAAATGTTTTTAGGGCTTTTATAACTATAGCCAATGAATATGAATATGTCTGAGGTAATTGAGCTTGATTTCTCTTTAAAGACTGAAGATAGTGAAATCAGCTTAACCCATAGTGTTAATTGTGGGATTTGGGCACTGTACATGATCGTGGCAGGGAATGAGGCTTACTCATGCTCCTTACTTTTAATTGAAGGATTCATAGCCCCACCCCAAAACTGTTCAGCTGAATTTGCTTCCCATGGTACTTTTGTGACATCTACAGTTAGATATTGTAATTTGCAGAAACATGGATCATGGGTCTTTCTTACATTCCCCTTTCCCCCAGTGGCTGGAACCTGGGTTGCCTAATGGATACTGTTCAGGATGCTATAGCTGTAGATTTACCCTCTCTCTCTTCTGTCAGCACAAAGCCACTGATAGAAGAGAAAGTGTGATTTCGCTCCCTTCCCCACTGCATCCTCCTGGCCTGAATAGCTGTTAGACTACGCAAGTCATGCAATTTGGGGAATACACTTTCCTGAGGTAGGAAAATAAATTGCGGGGGGGGGGGGGGGGTATGGGAAAGGTCTGCAGTCGATTATAACCTTCTACTGACAGATTGTGGGATCCAAAACCTGATTTGGTAAGTACTAACATGTGATGTAATGTGTGTACTTAGCTATACATGTGTGTATAATGTATTGTGCATAATCTGTTCTTTTTTTTTTCAGCTGTGGTCACTTGTACCACTCTCTCTGTCTTCTGAGTAAGGACTGTGGCATTGACTCAAAAGGACAGATGAGGTGGACTTGTTTTAAATGCAATGCAAGTAACAGAAGTGGGAAACTAAGTGAGACATTGCCAGAGATGAAGAAGGGGACCACAGGATCTCTGGCACAGGTAAGATCTGCTAGTGAACCAGTTTCAAAAGGCTGAAAGCATTTTCAGTTTTCCTAAGAAATTGGGAGCATTTCTTTCAACCAATGGCTCTTGGAAATGTTTTCAGAAACTAAGAGAAAACCACAAAATAATATAAAAACAAGATCTAACAAAATTGTGGAAACCTTTTAAAACAAAAAGTTGTATCCATATGAGTCAGCGTGGTGTTGTGGTTAAGAGCAGGTGCACTCTAATCCGGAGAATGGATTTGATTCTCCACTATGCCACTTGAGCTGTGAAGGTTTATCTGGTGAACCAGATTAGCTTGTGTACACCAGCACATGCCACCTGGGTGACCTTGGGCTAGTCACAGCTTTTTGGAGCTCTCTCAGCCCCACCCACCTCATAGGGTGGTTATTGTGGAAGGGGGGAAGGGAAAGGAGATTGTAAACCCCTTTGAGTCTCCTTACAGGAGAGAAAGGGGGGATATAAATCCAAACTCTTATTTATTGGTGTAATGGTTTATTAAGATGCTTAAATGAAGGAAGGAAGCCCCATAGTGCCAAGTGGTAAGCTGCAGAACTGCAGTCAAAGCTCTGCTCACAACCTGAGTTTGATTCCCATGGAAGTCAGTTTCCAGGTGGCTTGGTGGCATTTTCCAGCACCAATCCAGGTTTTTCTTAGCATGGTGTGTCTGTGAAAGACAGAGCTTTACAAGAGTACCACTCCAGTACCTCTTAAATGTAGTACTGTGGCTAAAATATCCCAAATTACAGTAGTGATTTTTTGTTGCTGTTTTGTTTCATCATATTGCCAATTCATGTTCAGTTGCAAACTGCTTAATAACAATTCTCTAAGTAATCCAGATGCTAAGGTTGGTTAAAACAATAGAAAATTCTGATTTCAGAATACAAAGTCGATTGTACACTGGTGCTATGCAGGGCAGAGATTTCTATGCCGACGCCATCCAATTTTCAGCATCAAAGATCCTAAAATCCCTGCAGTTAGCGAGAGTGGGGAAACCCTGATGTTTCTCTCTCGCTTCAGGGTTTCTGCTCCTTCTAGGTTACTCCCCCATCAAAAGCCAAGTGTTGGCTTTTTTGTTTTTTAAAAAGCCCTTTAAACATGATATCAACATTCCTTGTATCAACATTACACAGGCTGCTTTCATTGCTTCTGTATTTTTAGGGAAATGCCAGCTGTGGATCCCTGCAAGGACAACCGGCATTTTCCTAAAAATACAAAAGCAATGAAAGCAGCCTGCACCAGTGGCATAGTTATAACGGGGACATTTGGGGACAATTACCCCTTGTTAAGTCACGTAGGGGGTGGAAAATCATCCCCACACACACACACGCACCTCCCCCTTCCTCCCTCAGCCCACCCCCGGCCCGACAGAGCCAGCTGAAGGAGCAGCCTGTCGGGGCAGGGGCAGGCCCTGCACAATGTCGATATAAGGAATATTTTTAAAAAGCAATGTCGATATAAGGAATATTTTTAAAAAGCAACTCTTATTCTTGAGTTTTGATGGGGTAGCGAGCCAGTAGTGGGGGAAGGCAAGCATGCACACCATGAGGCAGGCAGCGTGGAACCTCCTCATGTTTAAACTAGGCAATGTGAGGAGACCCCACTCCGAAGACACTGCAGGGCCTGAATTAGTTAAGAGAGGACACGGATGTAAGTATATGTGGCTGTTGTGAAGAATGCCTGATGCATCCAGTAACAATTAATGATCCTGAGATTCCGTGGCTGCCTGCAATCCAGCATCTCAAATAGGAAACAATTAGATTCGAACTGAATTAAGTATTCAACTGATTTCTTAAGTGAGTTTTCATTGCATTAGTACCAAAGGACCAAATTTTAGTTTCATTGAAATAGAATGGTAATAGTTGAAGAATTGTTTTTAGATGAGCAATTCATTCATAGCATGCCTCTTCCTCTCTGGCTTGTATCTCTAATATAATTTTTTTGCCTTATATGGTTGGCTGAATGAAAATATGGCAGATACTTTAAAACCTTCAGAAGTCTAGAATAAATACTATTCAAGCTGGTGTTCTCTCTTCTTCATTTCAAGCCTTGAGTTGTCAGGGCTTATGAAAACAAATGATTTTTTTAAAAAGAAGTCCATACACTGGAGAATTTTTGAGGGGTGAAATTATGCAGTACATCCCTTGGAAACTTCAGTTGTTGTATTTTTATATTGATTCGATTAAATGAAGGGCATTTTTGTGCTACTTATAAAAATTTGAGTTTGGGTGTTTGTTTTTTTTAGAATGCTTAGAGCAAAACTGAATTGGTGCTGGAAAATGCCACCAAGCATCTGGAGTATATTTCATAGTACCATTTCTGATGTTCTGAAATGAACTGTCAGCTTGAATTTTGAAGTAGTGTTGAGATTTAGATGTGAACCGACAGCAACCCAACACTCTGTTCTTTATCTCTCTGTTCTGTGAGCATCCTTCTCAGTAACCTCACTGGAAAAAAACAAAGAGTCTGCCAGGGAAATTGGTGGTTTTAAAAAACAGCATGAGCATTCACTAGATTTGAGAAGGTTGGAGCTTTCAGTGTATTTCTACCATTTGCCTTCCACCTATGGTCCAAAGGGAAATTGGCTTTTGTATTCTTCACAATAACAAGAGCTGGACTTGCAATATTTGTGCCAGATGAAAGCATACCCAGGTGCAAACTTACTAGCCTGCCTACCCTTCCATGCCAGCTCAAGCCTGTAGGAGCAAAGGATCAAGATTCACGCATGTCAAGATGGGAATAAGTTATATGCAGAAGCTGCACATGGCCAGGAACAGCCAGAAGGAGTGACAGATGGCAGTGCAGACCATTTTGATCCAAGACAACTTAGCCAGCAGCTAGTGTATAGCAGCATAAGCATCTGGAGGACACAGAATGTAGTGAGCCCTCTCCTGTTCACTCATACATTCACACTCACATACATATACTATTTCAGCCCTCCAAAGGATGACTTCATTTGTTTCTGACCCCTAAGTGAATGATGCTTACTCAGCCTTCCTTGGGCTGACTGTACATGCTTATAATAAGGGAATTTCTGTAAACAATTTACTTAGAGCTACTAAATGCTGCCAGTAGTGGCTTGATTAATTAGCTTAACTTTCTGTGTTTCTTCCAATTGGGGAAGGGATCTTAATTCACATTCCCTAAACGTTAAAACATAATCTGTGTTAAACCTAGCATCTGAATTGGAAGTAGCTGTAGTTTCTGCATATGCAGTTTACTGCAAATGAAAATATTCCTGACAACAGTCCTAGATTTGTGGGGAATTTGGCAAGTTAACTCTCTGTATGCATGTGTGTGTGTGTGTGGGGGGGGGGGTTGGTTTTTTTTAATGGATTTGGTTGTTAATTTAAGCAATGTATTTCTGGGCAAAAAGTGTCTTCCTTATAAAGAGCCTTTGAGGAGTTTGCCAGATTTAGTTTCACTACAGTCTTATCATAGCAGTGAAGAATGTTTGCCTGAAATAAAGTTCCAGGCTCTTCATCAGTCACAGTTTCTACAATTTATCTGCAGTTTAGTTGAATAACATGGGGTCACTATCCACTCACCATAAGCCGCGGGGTCACCTCTGTAAAAGCCACGGGGGTCCTGGACGCTCCCCACATCTCCGGCGCTCACTGTGCGGCTGCCAGGGATTTACCTCTCTCCCGCCTCCTGGCCGCGCGGCAAATTAGCTCCGCTAAAAACAGCAACTTTTTTAAAAACCCCGCGGGTGCCGCGGGGTTGTGGGGAACCTCAGCTGTTTGCGCGCGGCTGATTCGCTGTGACGCGCAGCTCACGGCCAATCAGGGAACAGGGAGCGCCATCTTGTTAAGTGGGGGTGTCCCCGTCTAAAAGTGCGCGTAGTGATGACGTAGACACGTGTCGACACCCATTGCACTTTCGCGGAAATTGAGACGTGTGCACAACAAGACGTCTCAACATTTCTTTTTTCTTGCTCAAGCTCCACGGTTGTGCGGGTTTGCAGCGCCCATTCAAGACACAGCCAGTTCTAACGGAGTGCGTTTTTCTTTCGTTTTACTGCCCGAAATATTTGCTTTCATTTCGATCTCGCGAGAAGGTGTGCAGCGCCTTTCTGATGACGCTCGCACGCACGTAACCAATCACAACCAAAAGCCGTTCCAGCCAATCAAACGGAGACCCGCCCTCGGATGGCCGTGGACGCACAAATTCTCCAGCCAATCGGAACGCTCTATTCCCCCTATTTCCATGGAACTTCTGCTCTTTGCTGCCCGCGCAATTTTCCTGTGGGGAACAAATGTCTCCGTGGTCAGAAGCCGCGGAGGTTTTTCACTGCGGGGTCGCTGCAGCGTTGCGATTTGAAGAGGTAAGTGGATAGTGGCCCATGGTGTTTTGTATCATGGGAATTGAGGTGGCTCCAGGGTAAATAAGTCCATTTACTTTTCCAATGCTGTCTTGGAACAGATCAGAGCATTTATATAGGCATCAGATTGTCAGGATAAGTAGTATCAAGGAATGTTCACTTTCTCTGCTGAAGACAAAACAAAACAAAAAGATGTATTCACTTCAGATATCAGATGTTTTCAAGTTATATTACTAAGGCTGCATTGGTATGTACGTAGCTCAAATGTATTTTATATTAATAGTAAATTGTTTCAAAGTAATAGGAATTCCTGTTATCTAATGCAGTAGATAATTTTACACAAATTCATGTTATACACTTGAGTCAAACCTTGTATTAAAAAGCATTTCACTCATTGCAAAAAAAAATATTACACTGAGGTTTTTTCAGTGTTCTCAAAAATATCCTAGTTCTTCCATCTGACAAACTAAGAGGGAAGTCCTGCGGGCGGGGGGTGTTATATGTTTTTCCAGACTTTTATATATTTAGGAAAGCATTCTGAAATGGTTAGTGAATCCCTCTGCTATATTGTTCATAATTAGTACTGTAGCTGAAAACATTGGAGTAAGAAGACCTGGGTTCAAGTTTAGGTTGTTAAGATAAAATGAGGTGGGGAGAGCCATGTATACCTCTCCAAGTTTCCTGAAGGAAGGGTGAAAACCTGGACTGTGATTTAATTTTACAAGAAAATTTTATTATGCGCAGAACTGTGTTTATTTCGATTACAAGTGCAGTAAGCTTTTCTGTTGCATTCAGAATACTTCATATGTTATATTGTTGCAAGGACTGTAACCACCTTGTAAGTTTGGTCAATAATACACACACATTGTAAATCAGTGGTTCTCAACCTTCCTAATGCCGCGACCCCTTGATTCAGTTCCTCATGTTGTGGTGACCCCCAACCCTAACCCTATCCATTTTACAGATGGAGAACACTGATGCAGAGAGTCTAAGGCAGGGGTAGGGAACCTGCGGCTCTCCAGATGTTCAGGAACTACAATTCCCATCAGCCTCTGTCAGCATGGCCAATTGGCCATGCTAGTAGGGGCTGATGGGAATTGTAGTTCCTGAACATCTGGAGAGCCGCAGGTTCCCTACCCCTGGTCTAAGGCGACCCCTGTGAAAGGGTCGTTCGACCCCCAAAGGGGTCGCAACCCACAGGTTGAGAACTGCTGTTGTAGATGGATAACTGAGGCTGAAAGAGCAAGTTCTTACCTAAGGCATGTTACCAGCATGGTAGAAGGCTGGAGGTTTCCTGAATTTCTTAGCTAAAATGGTACACCAGCTAAGGGAGGATATACCTGGACCTGGGCAGGTCCTACCATACATTTTTCAACAGAAGGCAATTTGTTCATTCCAGCAGAAGGCAATTTGTTCACCCAACAGACTATTTTTGTTTGTGCAGCACTCCTAGGCACAAGTGAGGGAGGTAAACAGAGCTTCGCAGAGCTATAGAGTAGGTCGCTTCTGCTTCAGGCTTTCACATTATTCTGGTTGTTTGTTAATGAGAACTGCCAACAGCAGTAAAAAAATTCTTTCCGTTAGGAACTTAATTTTTAGGAATTGAAAGGTCAGCTCTGATATGAGTGAGAAGTTGAACAGTAATTTCAGCTGTGAGGAAGTCCTGAAATTGCACCTTAATATTTTTAGTTGAATGTTTTCCTTCTAAAGTTCTGCCATGGGCAAAATATGAAGGTGATGCAAGACTTTGAATTTAAATGAGCCTTTAGTGACCTTCCCTAAATATATTGAGTAGTTTCTGGAGAGGCAGGGTACAAACAATAACTCAAATTGATAATAGAGAGAAATGTACAACACAGAATATACATATGCTTATATGTTTAAAAATATATGGCTATTCTGATTACCAGGACTGAACTGAAAAAAGCTGGTGAAGGCATGAATTGGGAAAGGCTGCAGTGTTTAAACATATGATAGCTGAGAAGTTGATGAGTCTCAAAGTTTCATAGGCTGCTTTTAAAAAGAACCTCTGAAATAATCTTTTGTTACTCCCACAGATGCATGCCATAAACTTGCAGTGTACATGTTTTGAATGCTCTCTCTGTGTGTCTCACTTGCAAGTGTGCACACACAAACACACAGACACACACTCTTTGAGTGAATGTGCAAGATGATGCCTTCAGACAGAGCACCAACACTGCATTTCCTTGTGGGGGGGAAAGCAATGGACATCAAGTAACCCTAAAATCATTGATACTTCACCCTTATGTCTCCATCAGATAATGTACTTAGGAAACCAGATTTCACATTCTGAACAGCTGTTTTCAGCATGTTGTACTACATCAGCCATGTTTGCAAGGTCTGAATCCAAAGTTGTTGCTGTTCTAAAGGCGTTGGTAACATATGTGAAAGTGACCTCAGAATCCCTTTACTATAGTGTTTAATCCCAGTTTAATGTGATATTTAGAGGTTTTGACCAAACCTATGTTTGGTTTATTAGTTATGAATTGACTTGCTTCTGATGTATGAGTCAGAAAATGCATTCTAATGTATGCATGCAAGTTGGGGCATTTATACTCAGCCCAGTGGCACAAACATCAGATTTGCTAAAAGATTCCCTACAGTACCGAATAAAAAGCTTTCCTTTAGTTAAAGGGGAAAGTGGCCTGCAGCACTTGTTTCCATGACAACAGGAAAAATTGCCTGCAATATATCAGGTCATCAGCCCCAAGAACAATCTGATTGATAGTTACATACAAGTGAAGAAACAGCAGAGGGGAGCAGTTATCTTACCCCTGTCTCCCCATCTTTGGATAAGAACAAATTAGCATTGTTCCCTTGTTGTTGTCTCCATTTCCCTGTGTGTCTGTGGCATGTCTGTGAAGAGAGGGCGCTAGTCACAGAGCTTCTGTAGATTTGTAGCCATTATCTTTGGTTCAGTAATTTGAAAACTTGCCTGATTTTTAAAGTGTAACGTTGTACGCAGACATGCTCCATCACTCAATTTTTCTTCCCCTCCCCCTTTCCTTCAGCAATATTATTTTACTGTAAATCTTTACAATGAAAAATATGAGAAATGGATGATGGAGTTAAATGTGAAATGAGAAGGAACTGGTTGGCGACTGTGTGAGACTGGATGCTGGACGAGACAGACCACTGGCTTGATCCAGCAGGACTTTTATGTTCTAAGCAGTCTAGCCAGAATAAAGACGATAGTTCTTGTTTTCTGTGGTGAAACTGTGTCTGGAACCTTGATGTTGTCTTATACGGTTATCGTACCTGAACAGTATGTCGAGCAGTATGGCACAAATTTCAGAACAGACCATTGTAATCCATGAGAGATGGGTTACTGGGTCTCTGGGTTTAACTTTATCCAAATGGTAGACTCAACGAGTTGTGCTGAGGTGGATGATTCTTAGCTCCATACTCTCCAAACATAATCAAATTATTACCAAGATATAGTCATTTTCTACTAGTTGATTTTTTTCTCCAGTCCTCATGAACACACTCTTACCATCTGGTAGTATGTTTCTGTTCTGTTTATCACTTATCTATTTAATGTTCAGTGATTTTGGGAGCTGTTGACCAGCTGCCAGGATTGCTGTTGGTACGGAGAAGCTTCTGTCGGAACGTCACCAACCAGACAATCTTTGTCTGTGAGCTATTGTTTCACCTAGTGCTCAGTGTTGCTTTCAACACCTTGTTGAAAAGATATTGACTTCCCTTAAGAGCCCATTTTGGTGAGCTGCCTGAGCAGTAGAGGAGAGGGGGAGGGGAAGAAGAAGGGGGAGAAGGAGTAGGGGGAGGAAACTGCTGACTGATCGCTTAGAGTCCAGCCTCTTCAGCAAGTGCCTTAAAGGCCACCTTCTTGAGGGAAGTTATTTTATTAGTTAGATATTCTTAGTTTGCTTCTTCAAGTGTTGTCTTTATAAACAAGTTGTGTTTTGTCCCGCTTGGTTTTTGTGGCAGGCAGCTTTGGTTAACAGTTTTCCCAAATGGATTAAGTTATCCACTTGTCCAATATGAATGTCTATATCTGATGATCGAATATTTCCTGTATGATTTTGGACTGATTTTGGAGGTTAGTGTATTAGTCGGGTTTTCTGGTGGACCTAGGTTAGTCAGCTTCTAAATCAGAGTGTATTTTTGATATATTATCAGAAAATATTTTTGCAGTAGTATCACCATGAATTGTCTGGTCTTAATGCATTGGATGCTCAGTTTAGAAGTCAGCAGATACCATGTTACCTTAAAGAATTGTGATGGTTATGAACTAACTGATGCGATACTAACAGATAAGTAACATTTCTTAACTACTATCACCACTGCTTCATAGGTATTTCAGTGAACTCTAACATAATCTGTCAGATTTAGTATGAGTTCTCTGCCAGCACCATTCTAGACCTTTCTTAGCCCTTTTCAGATCATCCCAACTCAGTGGTAAACCAGGGGACTGGGTTTAATCTCAAGAGTGGGAGAGCTCGTCGATGGGTGGTTCCTGAACTTGAATCTAGCTGTTGTGCTTTCTAACATAACTTGGAGCAATTCCCCCTTTTAGTATAAGTAGATTCTTTCCCTTACCTTTTAGGTTTAAATACAGACCAAGGTGGACCTCAGAGTTAACTGTTCTTGTGATTTGGTCCAGGATCAGCATTAGAATATCAGTAGTTTCATTCCACGAAATATATTTTCCCAGTCCTATTAATTTTTACTACTACTTCAGCAAGTTTTAATAACACATTGGGCTTTAAAAGCTTTAGCTAATGGGCACTCTTGATTTTGGTAACACTGAAAATTTGTTCCTCAGACCAGTTCAGAGTCCCCGTTGGATCCCCAGCAAGCTCAAGCTTTTGACCAGCTCTGTCGTCTGTATCGAGGGACATCCAGGGTAACATAATTTTATGTCTTACTTTTTAAAAAGTAGTGCTGGGAGCAAGCCTTGGTTGTGTTCGTCATATTAACAATGTTTAAAATACCACAAGCATGATATCGGTCGCTGTACATAGGTCAGAGGAAGAAGAGACTTCTCTTCAGAGGCTGTCCTTTTACAACCTGTGGAATATCCATTATAACTCCTGAAAATTTGTTTCAGCATTGGCAAGAGAATAATCCTTAGATGTAAACTGTTCAGTAAGAGTTGTTAAAAGACAGGTGGGTAAAGTCAATATACCATCCCAGGTCCTTTCATTCATATTTTTTTCAGGTTCTGATCTTTGAGAATCTGTCCTGCTAATGGTGGTTCTTTCCTCATACCAAAGGGAAAGTGTTTTGCCTGAGGAGGGGAGAATGAGCTCAAGGGTGTGGAAAGACAACACAGACAACCACCTTGGGTGGAATAAAATTTGGCCACAGCCTGTTTATTGGTGTGCTGGCTGAAGGAAGCAGAGGCGCAGCATAGGGGATGGATCCGGCACTGGTCAACACGTCTGCTGTCCCCTAGTGACTACTGGGCAGCACATCTGCTGAATCCCAGTAATAACCTTCCCCCAGCCCAATGCATGGGGAAAAAACCAACACCCGGAGCAGCAAGACAGTGGGAGCCATCTGGTCGTTGGGCTCTGGATGAACTCCCTGTGCTGCCAGGGGACACAAGCCACCCACAGCCCCCGCCTGAGCATGCAGTACACATGCTCGCTACCACCCCCCAGGCCTCTTATGGAGGCCCTCACTGAAAGTGGAGGCCCAGCACACAGGCTCTTCCTCCACTGAACCGATCAGTCTCCATGCGCAACCCACCAGAGTAACAACAACGACCAACAAACAATAAGGCAACATTACAAGGTTGAAAAACGAGGAAGGGAGGGTGGGAGAGAAAAATCTGTCATAGCTCAAGCAGACGAGAGGTGCTGGAAGGCCTGGCCTGTCCTTATAAGGCTGCAGCCCCACCCGCTCCACCTACATCACGTGCTTGTGCTAACAGCAGAATGGGCCCCCCTGCTGGGCTAGACGTTGTAGCTGAGCCCATCCCTCTCCCTGCTCGCTCCCAGGCAGGAGCAGCCGTCAAGGTAATTCTCAGCCACGCTTTATTGTTGGCAGAATGCATCCATCCCATAATTTGAACATTTGTAATCCTTGTGACATCGCCACAAGAATACATATAAACTTCACTTAGCTACTTGTACTATTTTTCATATTTCCTTTAGGCAAATGTATTGTTGTGCACCCCTTTCAACAGATTAATGCTTGAAGTGCTTATATCACCTTGCTCATATGTAGGCTCCTATGTGAACTGCATTAGCTTATGAATTTCCAAGTGATGTCTGTCTTTTATTTTGTAGTTGGCTCTTCTCACTGAACTCTCTCGAGATCGTGGTGGTGAAAAACATGGACTCCTTCATGTCTCCCAGGGTGATGCTGCTCTGAACAGTGTCTTCCAGAATGAGACTTTCCAGCTTCACCTCACTCCTCCTCCCCTTCTGAATGAGTAATCTGTTTGCAAGCATTCCAGAGCAGTTGGAAAGAAGTACCTGAGAATACATCCCTGTTGATGGAACCAATCCAGATCAACCTGCTTGATATGAATTGGAGGCTGCAAGAATGCCGAGCCTTTGTAACAGTCATCTACTTCCCCCGTTGTGACTTGTTTAACAAAGCAGAAAGAATATCAAGATATGTCTTTGGACCTTTGTTGTTGTTTTTCCAGTGGACACTGCTTTGTCAAATCTATGCTGTTCTTTACAGGAGCTAAACATAACAGCACTTGGTCAGCTGCACTAAGTCTCAGGGACAGAGTGTCTGAAGCTAGACATTATTGAAACAATTGGAGCTTATTCTCTTCGAAAACAGAATTAAAGGGGGAAAAATGAATGCCCCTCTTCCAAATATGACATTTCTCAAACTTCCCCAAATACCGTCCTTAAATTTAGAACAAACTGTGGAATGCCATAGTCAGAGCTTCACAGTGGCAGCTGGATAAAGGGCTGAGCCCAGACTCCAAGGGCACTCTTTTTGCAAAAAGTTTTGCAAAATTACTTTATTTGCAGTTCTTCCCCTGAGTCCAGCTATCCTGGTAAATACTGGCCTCTTCTGACAGGCTAAATGCAGATGCTTTGCTCATTTGCATAATTAACCAGAAATTCTGCTAACAAAGCATATTGCGATATACTATTCAGCCAGCATGACAGAGGCAAGTACTTGGTGCCAGCTTGTGTGTGTTCTGAGGTCCGCACTAGTTCTGTGCCAGCATTTCCACAGATCTCTCACTGTTTCTAGCAGAGCAAAAGAAAACAGCACATTCATCACTGTGATAGCTGCTGCTGAGGGGCTGAGCTGCATAGGAAGGACATCCTTGCTCATTGTCTCCCACCCCCAACCCATCCTGTTTATCTATAATTAACTCTGTACTAAATTAAAGAAGAAAATTCAAAGAGATATCAGTGCACTTTTTGCCCCGTGCAGAACTTGCTGTAGAGAACTTGCTGTAAGAATGTGTTTTAGTGTGACTGAAGATAAATGCCTCCTGTTTCTAAACAATAAAAGTACAATCTTCCCAGAAGCATCCTAATATCCTTAACATCTCAAAAGCCCCCCGTTGCCATTTGTCCATTGCCTACTGAGGAGGCATCCTGTTTTTATAAAATCTGCCAGTAAAGAGAACAAGTAAAGTTTCAGGGCTAGATCAAGGCCAACAATTTTTCATATGATCCGCTGCAGCAACTTGTGTGTCAATGTGCATCATATTCCCTGATCTCTTTATCATTTCGCACTCCTTTTCATTTTGAGTAATCTGGCCTTTGAGGCTCTTCCCCCAACACTGACACAATCTGAACTGTTCACTTGTTGTTTATAGTAATAACTAAACCTGGCAACTTGCTGTGCTGGAACACAACTTCACATGCTCACCTCAACATCGAGCTGCCTTTCTGCTAAGTGTATATGATGTATTACTGGTTTGTTTTTCACAAATTCAGCATTAATGTAACAGGAATTCGGTGAGAACATTTTCAAAAGCTTGATAATGTGTTCCCTGTGATAAGCGAATTAATGCGAAAGACAAAAATATCCCCAGTTCTTGATTATACAGTTCTTGGCCCTCACAACTTGCTTTACTGTTTGATTTTCAGTGAACACGTTAATAGTTTCACTTCTTTCCGTAAGAATGTGTATTTCTGAACTTTTCAGTGCAATATCTTAAGCAGAGTTATACCATTCTAAGTTCATTGAAGTCAATGAGCTTATAGCTCTGTTCAGGACTGCACTATTAATCTCCTTAAGAAGTTTAATTGCTCCATTCCCCCACTACTTCTGTGTTCTCAGAATGACATGAACAAGGTACCTATTCCCTCAGAACTACTCATATAAAAGTCTGTGGAGGTAGCCTGGGCACCTATGGCTATAAGTTAGCAATCCTCTTTCTAGTCTACAGGTATATTTTTGGATTAGACAGAGAAAAAAGGACACATAACTTTATATGTCTTTATATACTCTCCCCATAAGTCTTAAGGTTGGGTTTTGGACTGGGGCTTAGATACTGCATTTGTGGTCCAGTCCTCTTCCCTGAAATCTCTCCAACATAAATTTGCTGATTGCAACATGAACACAAATTTGCTGTAACCATATTATGAATATATCATTTTTCCTGTATCAAAATATACATATGTATGAACAGAAACCTTATTCAGTCTTTGCACTGTTCAGATTGATCTCTCTTGGATCTGCCTCAGGTTTTATTGCATTTCTTATGGATGATCAAGGTCTCTGGCTCCCAAGTTACCACTGATTTTTTTTCCAGTAAGGAAATATCTTTTAATAATGTGGCAGTCCAGAGCTGAAAAAAACTGTTCCACCCTAACAGAAATGAGGCCTAAAACAGAATTTTATTCCGTTTCAGTCAACCAAGCATTCACACCAAAGCTGCCTCACTGCAGGTAGCTGCCAAGGGCTGTCAAGTATGTAGTTCCTGTTTGAGGATTGTATAATATAGCTGTCAACAAATGGTGTTTTCCCTCCTCCCCTAGTGAGCACAAGCCAATACTTCAGTTGCTTAACTTGAGGCAAAGGAATATAAAGGATGCAACTTCTACTTGCCAGCAACCTGCATTCTGGAATGGTGGTAGAGATGCTGGTCCATCTTCCTTTTCTTGCTTCTCCAAGTGCCCTTCAAGAAAGCTAGCTGCTGCCCCAAAATGTACAGGTTTTGTGCACTTATCTTTTTTCCTTTAAATAATCTATATATATAAAAAGCTAACAGTGTATTTGTTAGTAGTAGTATAACTCAGTAACTGCTGGGCCAATTCCTCTGAAAATTCCCAGCCTCTGTAATCAGCCAGGTGAGAGTGTTTTTAGATGTTCACATACCTGAAATTTCACACCTGGCCCAGGTAAAATGCCTTTTTCCTGGCGCTCCATGGTGAAGGACATGCAGATGCCTGTGTGTAACTGTCACTCTTAGAATGTTCGTGCAGCTTAGAATGTTCGCTCAGATGGCCAGATATGAGCAGCGAAAACAGTACATAGGCAGTAACTCGAGTGGAAGTGAAGCACATATACACACATACACAGGAGGGAGAGGGGAGGGAGGGGGAGGGAGGGAGGGAGGGAGGGAGAGGGGTGGCATGCAAGGAAAGAGAGGGAGGGAGCGGGAAGGGACGGATGGGGAGGCATGCAAGGGAAGAGAAGGGAGAGATGGGAGAGAGTGAGGGGTGGCATGCAAGGGAGGGGAGGCAGGGGGCCCAGCATCTTGATTTGACCCACCTACCCTAGTGGAGAGAAGGGAAGGAGGGGGAGGGGTGGCATGCAAGGGAAGAGAGGGAGGGAGCGGGAAGGGACGGATGGGGAGGCATGCAAGGGAAGAGAAGTGAGAGATGGGAGAGAGTGAGGGGTGGCATGCAAGGGAGGGGAGGCAGGGGGCCCAGCATCTTGATTTGACCCACCTACCCTAGTGGAGAGAAGGGAAGGAGGGGGAGGGGTGGCATGCAAGGAAAGAGAGGGAGGGAGCGGGAAGGGACGGATGGGGAGGCATGCAAGGGAAGAGAAGTGAGAGATGGGAGAGAGTGAGGGGTGGCATGCAAGGGAGGGGAGGCAGGGGGCCCAGCATCTTGATTTGACCCACCTACCCTAGTGGAGAGAAGGGAAGGAGGGGGAGGGGTGGCATGCAAGGGAAGAGAAGTGAGGGAGGGAAGAGAGTGAGGGGCGACGTGCAAGGGACAGGAGGGAGGGCCCAGGCACCCTAGATTCCCTAAATACTGCGGTTACAGTTAAGAAAACCAGGCACGCATTACTCAGGAGTAAGCTTGGTAAAGCAACCGTGACATACTTTGCATGGCTGCGTCGAGCCCCTCAGAGGGTTTCCTCAGAAGCGACACCCATTGCCACCAAACAAACTTACTCCCAGGTAAAGGATCATGACCAGCCAGCCTAGATGTGTGGGAGGGGTGCCTTTCCATCCCCCCCCCCCACAAGGAATGCGGGCACACACATCAATGACATCACACAGTATCAGGCTGCGTGTTTGCATGAGCACGTACTGCTGGCCTCTGCAATTGCTTTGCTGCTACTGTTCCTTTCCCATTTCACCACAATAAACCACAACAACACGTGGCCGGGCCCCACTAGTGGTAGATTAATTTCTGTCCATTATGGGGTGTGTGTGAGAGACAGTGAGTGTGTATGAGATATGAGTGTGAGTGTGTGTGTGAGAGAGAGAGGTGATATGTAATTATTGTCTCTTATCCAGCCTTGGAAAAGGAAACCCTGGTAGAACGGATGAAAGGAGTGGGTATAAGACAGAATTAGATCTGAGGAAGGCATGAGCTAGCAGGGAGTAGAGACTAGTTAGGTGTAAGCATGGTTTAGTGGTTAAGAGCAATGGACTCTAATCTGGAAAACTGGGTTTGATTCCCGACTCCACCACATGAGCAGCAAACTCTTATTTGGTGAACCAGATTTGATCCCCCCCACCCTTTCATTCCTGTTGGGGGACCTTGAGCTAGTCACAATTTTTCGGAATTCTCTCAGCCCCACCAACCTCCCAAGGTGCCTGTTGTGGGAAGAGGAAGGGAAAGAGGTTTATAAGCTGCCTTGAGTCTCTTTACAGGAGAGAAAGGCAGGGTATAAATCCAAACTCTTCTTCTAAGATAAGGAGGGTCATGGGAGCAAATAGCATCTAAAAATGCTCTTCCTTTGTAATTTTGTGTTGGAGGGAGTTTTTGACTGGTAAAAGCTTCTCTAGGTTTCTCAAATTCCTCCTATTTTATCCCTTGGGAATGGTAAGGTCTCCTAACCTCTTCTAGCATTCAATTATCAACTTTCTTTAATATTTTTGTGAGATACAGTGACAAGTTTATTCCTAACAAAACACAACCTGTCAAGGAACTCAGAAGGAAGTGGGAGTGAGCACACAGTTCAGCCTTAAGCTAACAAGGGAACTATAACTGTATAGGACAGACTCCTTTGAACATGTCTTTATTAGATGGAGAACCCAATGTTAACATTCATATTTGTTCAATATGTATCATTCTATTTTTTTCCCAAAACAATCAGGATAATTAGCAAAGAACTCATCTGTGAGCATCTCCATTACAGAAAGGAAGAGGAAAGAAGAGTCTACAGATAAAAATAACTTCACAAAGCTGACCAAGGTCTTTTAATTTTTAATAATTGGAACAAGGATTCTTAATTTTTAGGATAAGGGAATGCTGTATGCTAATTCACAGTGGAGATTGGGGAATCTGACTAATTCCAATAGTCTTTAAATTACAAAAAAAAAAAACCCTCTAAGGGTGGAAGTGCAATACTCTTTTACCAGTCTTGTATGTCTCTGCATTAGAAACACAGGACTGCCTTCCCTTGCAGAACTAGCTTTGTCAGTCACCGAGACAAAGGAAGATCTCTGAAGGACTTCAGGAAACAGGGGGCGAATCCTTACTGAGAAATTAAGCTGGATACATCCCGGTTCAAAAAGAAACAGCACCTTTTTCATCATGGTTTCTCCCTCCCCACTGCAGCATGTGACTAGTGAAGACCTCGATGTCTATTGCAGTTTCAAACAATTCAGCACTCCCCATGAACACACAATCTGCTTGGCAGGTCTGTTCTTCCTTGTCCTGATTGGCTGTTGTGTTGGGGTGAGAACTTTTTAAAAACTTTTTTTTCCATGCAGCTACGTCGCTACATAGATGCATAGGCAGAATTTCCCCGCCTTCTGATTGGCTATTGTGCTGGAGCTGGAACGGTACTCCGCCCGATTGAAAATTCATGTTATTCTTATTGTCGTTTTTACGTTCGAACGTAGCAACACATGAATAATTTATCAAAATCATTGTCCTGTAGTTTCATATTTATGTTCCTTCGTAGCCATGCCCAGAGCACACCAAAAAAAGGCTGTGTGTGCTCTGATTGGCTGGAAGGTTCGAAGAGTGGGAACAATAAGCCGCATCTGTCCCGTTTCTTCCCACCGAACAGGCTTTGGAGCGTGATTGGAAAAAAAGGTGCACTTCAATGCAGGTTCTGAAAAAAAAGTGGGATAAGGGGCGTGCCAGAATCGGGATGAATTCATGTTTGGCACAGTGGAGAGTTTGCTTAAATCCAGTTTTTTCACAAGTATCACACAATAAATTGACTGTGGGGAATTGACCAGGGATAGAGCTGATATCTAGGAACTTACAGCAGAGAATGCCTTCAGGAGGTGTAAGGTGTCTGAGGGCTGAGAAAGCTGTAGACTAGGAAGGGCTGAATAGCTGTGGAGAGACCTGGGCTCCAGCAGACTAAGGCCCTTTCCGCACGGGCCAAAAACGACGGCCTGGGGGCGGTAAACACGCCGCCCCCAGGCTGCTGTTCGCACAGGCGGCGCTGCTGCAACGCAGCAGCACCGACCTGACTGCGTTCCCCCTCCCCCAGGGCGGCGTCAGGCCGCCCTAAACAACAACCCTTTAAAGGGTTGTTGTTGAGGGGAAGCGCCTTCAGCGGCGCTGTGCTAACCGCGACCGCCGAACACGCAGTTTCTTTCCTTTTCCATGCCTCGGCCCTGCTGGCCTCCGAAGTCCCTCCCTCACTGTCCTCTGACCCCTGGAGGTCGGAGGGCAGCGTGGGCGGGGCTGAGGAGGCCCGCAGGACGGCGACATGAGAGGTACATGGGAAAGGGAAGGGGGGAAGAGGCGGCTCCATGCGGAGCCGCCTGCCGTCCTCTCCAGAGGCCGTCCGCATGCCTGCATGCGAACGGCCTCCGCCTCCACGCCGGCAGAATTCTTGCCGGCGTGGAGGTGCCTCAATGGCCGTGTGGAAACGGCCTAACAATATCCAGTCTCAAGACAATCCACAAAGGGAGCTCCTACACTGAAGTCTTGGGAAGAGGAAGTCCCCCAATCAGAACACTGGCAGAAAAGGCCTCAGAAGATTTTAATTTTGAATTAATATAGAATGAAAACAAAGACAGGTTTCCTGTACCCAGTTCTACATTTTTCCATTGTTCTTACCAAATTGGTATTAAATATTAAGAACCCAGGTTTTTCAGATCTAAAGAGAAACAAGTTTTTCTTTTACTCGTGAAGCAAATGCCCAAGGCCTTACCCTGCTAACCAATCCTGAGTAACTTGACATGGAGTCCTTAATGTTTATCCCTAAAATAGTGATACTCAGTTGCTTTCCTAGGACTGTTTCCCAAAGTTGGCACCTGCCTTGTGTTTCAGGAATGGGGTCAAGCCCCTTGCCTGCCCCCCCCCCCTTCCAGGAAACTGCAGTATGGGAAAGAATACAGGAAATATTCTCACCCAGTCTGTGAGCAGAGCACAAAGTTTGTTAAGGGGGGAGGGGGAGGGCATTTTTCTGCAAGCTTGATATTGTAAGGCAAAGACTTTCCAGACCTTCCTTTGCAAGAATTGTAATCTGCTGCTAATGAAACAAGTTATCTCCTTTTAACCACCTAAAATAAGTAGAATTTTCTTCCTTTCTAAAGATAGCACCAGACATTGTGTAGCAAAACTGCAAGGTCCCCCCCCCCCCCCCCCCGCCCTTGTACTGGTACAGTTGTGTAGAAAAGAAATCTGTTTACTCTGTGCTTGTGCAAAATCAGTCTTCACGTTTATTAATTTGTGAGAAATGTACATGAAACAGCAGGGTACCATAGAGGGTACTTTGAGACTCAGTGTCTTATACAGTTGTGTGCTAAGTCATCTAACCAAATTTTGCCATAGCTTACCCAGAAAGTTTCAGAGAAGCCAGGTTCTACAGGACTTTGCCCTTTGTGCTTAAGACTTTTAAATAGAGCAAATTTAAGATATTAACATGGTACGTAGCTATTGCTAATTGTAACAGTATATTTAATAAAGTGTGTTCCATAGAAGTCTGGATGTAATTTTTTCCAGCGCTGTTCCTCAGTGCAGAATATATTGGGCTAATTCTAGTTTTGGTTCGATTGTAGCTGAGCAGAGTCAATTTCTTGAGTCTTCTGTGGAACAGAAGATACTAAAGTATGATCTCAAAAATTACCCTTGTTTCTGCCTTCAAGTGTAATTGAAATTATTTCTAAAGTCTCTTCCACTATTGCCAGAGCTAAAAAACCTGACTCCCTTCACATGCAAAAGGAGAACCAATTGCAAACTAGTACAGAGCATAAAATGCATTTCAAAAACCCAGGTACAAGAGTGCAACAATCTTATTGTATGCATTGCCTTCCCGTTATGAAATCATAAGAATATTTAACAGTACAACATACGAGAAATAACTTTGATGTAAAAAACAGTACCAATTTTAAAGAAACTGTCACCAACCAGAATTGAAACATCAGCGGGATGGCCTCCATTTCCAGAAGAGCAGAGAAATTATTATACCTATTGTGAGGCCAGAAGCAAATTTCTTAGTTCCTTGCTAAGAAATCCATTTTAATATAATTCATCAGAATGATAAATATTTACTTTTTCTTCTCAGGGTGTTTTAAAAATATTTTCAAGTAGAGTATTAGTTTATATAGTAATTCATAACACATTGTAGTCTAAATGCTTTCTAAAAGGTGCCTATGTCAGAGTGTAAGAAAAATTAGTTATGTGTTAGGACAGTGCTGAAGAGCATCATTCTACATTACAGCATAAGATAATCTAGTACTGAGAGCTACAACTGTACATATTTATATGTCCTCGTTCTCACCAAGTCTTGTGGAAAATGAACTAACCAAAAGTATTTTAAAAGGGCTATATTTACTATTAGGAGCTCCAATGTTACAAAAAAAATCCCAGTTTAAAAGAATGTCTCTTATAAAGCTGAATCATAAAACTTGCAATGAGTTTGTCATGGCATACTGTTAGGGGCATGTTTCATTCAATGGCACATGACTGGCAAACTGTACTTTAGTTTTCCAAGACAAAACATATTGCTTAAAGGGCACAAAGTGTACACTAATTAGCAGGGAATCATGTCCCAAAGGGTGAACCTGATTGTGTACGACTAAGATTGAGGCACAAATACACCAGGGGGTTCAGAAGACTTTGCTGACCATATCTTTCATCTGTTCTACATCTGCTAATGAGATGAAATTGTTAAGAAGGGATCTGGTGCAATAAGGAAAAGGTTAGACCAATTAGCCACTTCCTTTTCAACTGCTCTTTGATTAAATGCTTCCGCACCTAGAATGACAGTGCCAACCTTTCTTTTATCTAGCTACATTTATGAGAATAAACCTTTGAAGTCTTTGGGTTCACGTTTCTCCCTTTTCTCTCAAACACAGCTTAGGAACAAAAAGATCCCAGGTATTCTATAAACATTTTTCCTTATGTCCAAACCACAGACTGTCACTTGTATCTTGCCTGCACACCAGGATTACTCTAGCTCTGTTCATATGTCACATGAATGCAATGTACACTTGATTTTTCTTTGTACATGCATTAATTCATATGTTACAGTAAACCTCCATAACCTGAAAGTGTGATTTAACCCCCACATTTATATCTAGGTATTGATCCCCAATTTTATTTTTAAAGCATATGTGCACTGGCTCTCTTCTATGAACAGACATACACATGTTCATGCAGGATTTATGCATGTTTCCTCTACCAGGAACAGGGTTAGGATGGTTAGGAAGCCGTGACAAACTATGATTTACTGCAAGTCCAGAAGTTTTCAATTTCTGAGCTGTGCACAAAGCCCTGGGTTTGTTCTTGTAATGATAAAAAACATGTCTGAATGTTGCTTGATGTAACCTGGTCCGTTGGCAGTGTTAACAACTCTCCCTGCATAGGATTTTAGCAAATGTATCTGTCATTCTCTTGCACTGGAAACAAGAGTCCTGATTAGCAAGGTGCATTGTGCTTATTAGGGAAACACCATGCTTTGCTCTGCAGCTGCCCCCAAAAGATGGTATACATAGGTAATTTAGAAAGGGGTGCACCAATGCAGAGCCTGAGACAAGAGAAGCATGGCAAACTAAAGTGAATAAAGAAGACCTTCTGGTAGAGTCAGCTCCACTTCCCAAATATATGGCTTGACCTACTGATGTTGTTTTGCAAGAGCATGAAAGGCTGAATCCTTGTTCCAAAAATAATTGGAAATCCGTTTATTATTTCACAATGGGTCTAATCTCTGCAAATTATGTGCCTCTTACTGAGACCAGGCACATTCTGTTATTAAGGAATCTGTAGTAACTGACAGTTTTTAGACTATGCAAGAAAGGATTCTTGGAAATTAAATTAGTAGAGTTAGGATCAAGCAACTGATTCAGAGGAGCCTAATACTGAGAGGGACAGGGGGGGAAAGGGACCTGTGAGGAGGGAAACGCCAGTATAAATGCTAGAAAACCAATATTAAAGTATACCTAGCTAGCTCCCGGCTCAGCATTTCACACTGTGGTTTCTATGGTTTCAATCACTTCTAGTTCACACTGTGAGGGTGATAGGAGGGGACACTCATCCGGTTCCCAGCTACTGTCTGGGCTATAATCTTCTTCTGAACTTAGCTCTGCCCCTTCCTCCGTGTCCTCATCACATGACTCCATATAGTGAGCCCCAACTGCATTGATCCCAGAATCCTCAGAGCTGGAGGGAGAAGAGCAATGATCTATTTTTGGTGTGTTATTCTCTCTCAAAATTAAGGCATTGCACATGGGGGCCTCCTGAGGCTTTATTTTATGGGAGAGAGCAGGAGGCTGCCTCTGCACGTAACACATCTTCCCGTTGATGCATTTCACCCGGTAATTGTCAATAAAGAGGTCTGAGATTGTGCAGAACCGTGGGGAATCTGGGGGTAATGGTGGTTGGAAGACTGGCGCAAACTTCAAAAAGTGTTCCGTGAGTGAGACAGATATCTGAATGGTGTTTGTGGTTCCCCGAGGCTGGATGGGTATTTCAGTGCTTGGAAGCAGTTCTACTGGAGTCATAGGCTGATAAACGTATTTACCTGTGAAGGACATAAGAAATGAAAGTTAGAAGCTAAGGTCTACTGTGTGGAAAGAAATTGCTTATCAACTAAAAGCAAACTTTCTGTAAGATTCTCCCAGAGGCATGAATACATTCATTTTCTTTTGTCTACTACATAACCAAATCTTTTTAGAAAGTGTGGAATTATTCCTCTTGCAGGTAAATGGATGCTGTTGTGAATGCAGCTGGCAACAGAGACAATTTAAAAGCAAAGGACTTCAAAGCTGGGAATGCCTCAAGCACTCTAATAATTCAGCTAAATAAGAAGAAAATAGGATTATGCTGTCTGTAGAATGGACTCTTTATGCCATACCAAGCAGAGAGCTGAAAGCACTGCTTTCATATAGCACATGAAATATGTGGGGAGGGGAAACAGAAAATCAAAACTCTAAAGCAAAGAATGAAAAACCTGAAGACAATTTAAAAGGATAATGCATAGTTTAGATAAAAAGCCATCTAAAAATACAGTTTACTAACAGTTCACAAGGAACTCGGTGACTGAATTGTTCCAAATAAGGGGAACTTAAAACGAATGTTCAAATGTCATTCTGGTAAATAGACAAAGAGAATAGTTTATGGCCTTCACCCACAACTAACGGGATCTATTTCAAGTGAACACTTTCCATCCTTTGACCTCATGCTCATTGCACTGTAATGAGCTGGAAAAGTTCTTGGGTAAGCAAAATAAAGCAGACATTCCTTCTTTACTACCTTGTTCATCTCCATTTCCTGTTCTCTCCCACACAAACTTGCTGCCAGCGTCCTTCCATCAAGAGCTCTTAATTTCTAGCCAGGGGCATATGACCTTATGGGAACTACTATAATTATGTCTTACACTGATCATTTGAATTTCAAGGCCAGTCATTCAGTTGCATCAATACAAATTTACTGACATATCAGTTTTCAATATTAATGAATGTAATTTACCAAAATTAGCCACAGCAAAGCATACACAAATCAGATCATGCAAATGTTACTCCCAAGCTTTTCTTATTTTATTTTTCTTATTTTCTTATTTTTATTTACCTCCAAGTAGATTATTTTAGTTGATATGTAGAAGAGCATAAAAAGTAACTCCAAAATCAATGATCCACAAATAAAGCAATCTAACCAGGTCCCTAATTTACCATCAGCAGAATTCAGACCACATCTATCCTTTTTATGAAATACAACAGAAAATTCATGTCCCCTAGTACGAAATGCATCATCAGTCTGTCACACGTATCCTGGGAGTTCTAGACTCAGAGGTGAATTTCTGGGCCTGTGGGGGCCCAATTCGGCTTGGGGCTGTGGTGTCAGGAATAGTAGTCTAGATATCCCTCTTGTTCCACTTTTCCAACCTGAAATGTTTTTAGCAAATCACTGTTTCCCCTGTGGGAGAAACTCACATGTACTTATGGGGTCACAGTGTACTCATGGCATACGCACAGTTTTCCTCAGCAGAATAGGAGCTTCCTAGATCCATTTCAGCACAATGCAGGAGGCAAAAGTCCCCTCTTCCTGTTCTCCAAACCGGGCTCCTGCATGCTGAGCATGGAACTCCCAGCAAACCTCTGGTTGACAGAGCCTTCCTTGGACATGGGAAATTAAGGATATGAGGACAATGTATTGTGAAATTAAGCTTTCCACCTACTAAGTCTCCTTCTCTACAAAGTCTGCTGTTTAAATAAAAATCTATGGTTGAACTGATGCTGTACTGAAATGTATTAGTCACTTGCAGATTTATACACTTGGCTTTACTGGACAGAATCTTTATAAAAATGCCTAATATTAATATATCAATAGCTATTATATTCATAGATTGTAATAAGTATATTAATTACAGGAAATAAAAACTGTCACATCTATCACATGACAGCTGAAGTGAAATCAAAGCTATCGATTGGGTTTCTTGTTGGTTTAACATACCTACAGAGGAGCGGGAAACAATCCATTCAGCCATCACAGTGCCAGCAAATCTGATTACAAGCATTCTACAGCATGTGTTATTTGTTTTTCCTTTTAAAATTTCATCATCCACAGCAGAACAAATAGGCAGTGAAATCAAATGCCCTTTACCAAAATTACTTGCATTATGTCAGAAGCTCTGTTTAGGTTTGTACAGAAGTGAGTGGGGAAGGCCTTTTGCTGTTCAACACATATAACAGGAAATGACATAGTCAATATCAGGTGGGCCTTTTCTGCATAATATACTTCATAAAATATTTCCTTATAGAGTGCTGTGTTGTTGTTGTTTGGTTGAATCAACGAAGCATTGATTAAATGAGTTACAGAGCATGGAAGCAATGAATTGTGTCAACAAATAAGCAAAAAATAAAAACCCTCATGGCAGCCATGAAATATTTGGAGGAAGTGCATGTGGATAAACACCATGGGAAAGAAGGGGATCGAAAACATTCTGGAAATGTTCTTGTGTGGAAAAGGCCATGCTTTCATTTATTGTCTGCTTTCCTTATTGAGACTCAAGGCAGGTTACAGAGTTAAAAATCATTATACAGACCTGTATAATAAATACAATGAATCACCCAGTACAACTGAATTACACAATTAGAGAACAATTAAATAAGGCAGTATAATATAAGACAACAATGTACTACCAAGGTAAAGAAAAAGAAAGCTACTTATAATGTTCACAGGTAACTGAAACTACAATACTACTACCTTTACAGAAAACACCTTACTGCAGAATTCCATTTATAAAACTATCCTCCATTGCTATCAAAACAGAAACTTACATTCTGGATTGGTAAAACTTGGGTACTGCCTGTGTGTTATACCCTTCTCTCTCAATGATTAAATCGCAGGAAAAGAAGACACTCCAGCACAATCTTGCAAGCAAGAATTTTACATCTCTTTCCCCTTTGGTTATTAAAAATAGAGAGAGAACAGAAGGAACAAAAGACCTGTCTTCCATCTTTGGAACCTATCTGGCTCAGAGCAGTGTAACAGTCATATATTCCAGGACAGGAAACAGTATGAAAGAAACAGCACCAAATAAACTTCTGGTAGATAGGGGCAGGCTACAGGGTACAACAAATGTACAACATGGTACAACAAACACAGAGAAGGTGCTACATGGATCTTGTTCAGGAGGAGGAGCCATAAACATGGACAATCACAGAAAGAGCCCTCTATTTGGTTACCTCCTTCCTACCTCATCTGTTATGTGAGCCAAAAGATCATAGCCTGGAGCTTGGAGAAAGATCTGCTGATGCAGAGAGATAGAGACTTTCTCTACACTATACTCAGACACACACACACATCACCCATTTGTTTTCATTCTATTTCTATGTTGTATTGCTTTGGGTCTCCCCTGGGAAGACAGGCAGCAAACCTGGTGGGATGCATGTTACCGTATTATTTTGTTCCCCTGCTACTACAGGAGTTTGGAATTATATTCACCAATGTTAATTGTGCTTCTCACACTGATCTTGCCCTGGCCACTAATGTGACTTGTGAGAATCTGGTGACCTGAAAGTGTCTCACAAAATCCTTCCTCGGAAATGCTTCAAACAGCACTTCCAAATAAGAGATGTGCCATGGTTTAAACTTGGCTGGAACCCATGTCATTGGCCCTCGTATGGAAACCCTATCCCTTAATCCTGTATGTGGGCAGGTTATTTGGCTAAGAAGAAAATATACCCTACATATACTTAGAGGTGATTTTATATCACTATTTTTTCAGTACTCTCCTTGGAAACAGATTAGAAAGCTGACTGGAGCACATATTTAGCATTGCCTAGTAAAAGTACAAAAAAATTCAACATGGGATCTGATGCACAAACACTCATAAATGTAGCACTTCCATGATGCCTGCATCATACCACAGGCATGGACAATCCACATAATTCTTGCTTTTAAAAAATGGTTGGGCAGGGAAGTTTGAGGTTGCCTACAGAGAAGATTTTGGAATGATGCAAGAATGTGGCATTCATACCTTTTCACCAAACCTATGGCAGGTGCTGCATTACAAAAGAACGTGAGCCAGACCAGGTCTTGTAAGGAAATGGGTTCTCAACCAGTGCTATGTGTACCACCAATAGAATGCAGGGTTTTCAGAACATTTACTAAGAATTCATTCTCCCGCAACCCCTAAGTCCACCTGCAGGTGTGATGTGCCATCTCCTGCCAACACTACCTGCAACAGATAATCTTTCTGTGGTTTTTTGGCATGCTTAGTAGTAAACATGGACACTTGTGTTTCCCTAATTCCCACCCCACCCCCGCTCTTTTGGCCTGTCCCTTCAGTACTTGTCAATGATGCACTGCTTCCTACTGTCCCTGCTGCTCAGAAATATCCACTGAACTTCCCCATGTGTTTTACAGTTCTAGTGGCAAGAATTACACTCAACAGCATTATTACAATTTGTAACTACTTATAGATTAGTTTTATTTGTATTTTAAAGCCATAGCTTTACTGCGATATTTTATCTCCATAAAACTTACCATAAATGATAAATATAACAGTATGCCTGTAAATGTATGAATGTCATTGTTGGGAAAGTATGCTTTTGGGTGCTGTGTGGTTTCCGGGCTGTATGGCCGTGTTCTAGCAGCATTCTCTCCTGACGTTTCGCCTGCGTCTGTGGCTGGCATCTTCAGAGGATCTGATGTTGGGAAAGCAAGCGGAGTATATATCTGTTGGAGTGTCCAGGGTGGGTGGGGAAACCTTGTCTGTGAGTAACAAAGGCGGCAACCAGGTCAATAGTTGAGGGCATCTGAATAGAAGTATGAGTAACAATGAAGACTATAGCCTGGGAGTAACCCTGTAGAAAGCAAGGTCACTGGTGGGAGCATCTAAATAGAAGTATCCTGGCCTTTGTTTCTTTTGTCTATGGTCATCTTGTGTTTGTGTGGAGCTGGTTTGACACAGTCTTCACCCTAGTATTTTTCAACACTGGCAGCCAGTGTTGAAAGCCTTCGACAAGTATGCTTTTGTTTCTATTATGGTTGGATGTACAGTATGAAAACCTGGATAGCTCAGGCTAGATCGATCTCATCAAGGGGTCACTCTTGGACAGTATTTGAATAGATAGACCAACCATAGAGGTCCAGGGTTACTGTGCAGAGATGTACAATGGCAAATCACCTCTGAATGTATCTAGCCTTGAAAATCCTATGAAGTTTTAGCAAGTTAACTGCAAATTGATGGCAAAAAAAAGATATGAAAGCTTTAAAAGCACTGTCCTAAGGCAAGTGAAGTGATTGGCAGATATCATTTTGAGAGTAAAATGGTACCAAAAAAACTCTAAACATTAAATAGGTCAATTCTAGGCTTGGGGGCATCCTGTGAGACATCTTGTGAGGGCCAGCGTCGTCTAGTGGTTAAGAGCAGGTGGATTCTAATCTATAAAACCAGATTTGATTCCCCTCTCCTCCACCCGAATGGCAGAGGCTTATCTGGTAGACAGATGTGTTTCCGCACTCCTACATCCTGCTGGGTGACCTTGGGCTAGTCACAGTTCTTCTACCTCACAAGTAGTCTGTTGTGGGGAGGGGAAGGGAAAGGAGCTTGAAAGCCACCTTGAGTCTCTTTACAGGAGAGAAAGGTGAAGTATAAATCCAAACTCTTCTTCAATAGAAGTACTACCATCAGTACATCCATTTTCCCCCAAACTCCACTAAAACCACTAATTGAATTATTAGTGATGAACTACTAATACCTGCTTGGAGTATATCTTTGTTATGTAGATTGTGAATGAATATTATGTGGAAATCATAACTTTAATATTTTGCTTAATGTATTTTGTTTAAACACATTACAACAGAATGTGAGCCAGATTTAATACAGGCAAGGTAGTTTTAAAAATCCACCTATGTGAAAATCCTAGCGTTTTTGATGTTTAGAAGGAACTGTAAACATTAATGGATCCACAAGACGAACACATTTATTTCTCAGGAAAGTAATAAAGTGTTTCTTTCCAATACAAACACCATCGCCAGAGCTCAGCTTTCTTTCAGGGAAACAGATTTGCTCCTTTTCTATTAGGAGAAGGCAATTCAATATCACCACCATAGACCACCCACAAGCAGCTAAAAACTTCTACTAAATTGCCAGGGGAAACGGGAGTAACTGTTTGCTTTGAGAACAAAATGCACCTCAACACAGCAAACAGTCTCCTAATTTCAAACACCACAGCTCCCCCAACTCTCTAATATTAGATGGACAATGGAATGACACATTTTTCTCTGATTTAATATAGAGATGCTTAACCATTTGGATTCCAGTGGGTCTAGAAGGCTATCAGATTTTTAACCTGCTGTGTAACCAAGGAGTTCAGAGGACAGAGAAACCCGGTCTGCTATCTTAGTCACACTTTGGTAATATGCAGACTATTACAGTTTGTGATACGTGAGGTTATCTATGAAAACGTATTTACAAACTTCAGTGGGTTCAGACTGCAGTGTATACGTGTGTAAAATGCTGTCAACTCACCACTGACCTATGGAGACCCCAAAAGGAGTTTTTAAGGCAAATGATTCAGCAGAGATGGTCTGCCATTGCCTTCGTCTTTTTTGGCAGTCCCCCATCCAATTATTTACCTTGCTTAGCTTCCAAGAGTAGGCAACAGGGCTATATACCATGCCACTCTCCCCGTCCCTCATCAGACAGTAGCCAGGATTTACACAAAACAGATCATAGTGCTCAAAGATCCTCACTGGCTAGCTACCAGTCTACTTCTGAGCATAAAGCCCTGGGTTCTTATCTTCATAGCACTAAGCAGCCAACAAACAGGGAAACTGAAGGGACCTCTGGTTCCATATGAATCTGCCCATGCATCAAAACAAGAGCTGAAACCCTGCTATATATCCCTTCCTCCTTCAAGCAGGTAGTTACTGGATATAGGGCCTTTTCCTGTAGTGGAACACACCAAACATGTATGTCAACCATCTTCAATATTTTGTTTAGGTACCACTTAAACTTGGGGGGGGGGGGTGTCCCATGCAGGCCTATGGCCGCATCCATTTGCCTTTGTAACTTATGCTGCTGATTTCCACCTTCTGTTTTCATTGTAATAGATTGTTATAGATACTCTGTGGTTGCAAATTGCCTTGATGGCCTGGAATGAGTGGGAAAATACATTGAAAGCGCTTTAATAAATAATAAATAACTAATCCAATTCTTGGAAGTACACTTTAACATGGTGAGGCAGTTTGTGGGTGTTACAGAAGCTGGGATCAGCATTGTAAGGAGTTTAGCTTCACTCCTAGTAGAGTCAATCAAGGTGGAATGGTCATAGCTGAGATATCAGATTAAGGGATCATTGAGAAAAAAATGGACAGATTCAATGGTATTGAGGGCAGAGGAATCTTTGAAGGGTAGATACTGGGCAGCAGCAGTAGTACAAGGTCACATTGGTGGAGGGACAAAGACAACAGCTTTGACACTTCTGCTAACCCACATAAGAAGGCACTTCTGATCATCTCACACCTTAAAAACCCTATGATGAGACAATTCAAAATGAAAAAAGATTTGAGCTGAAAGACAGGATTTCCAGTTCAGATGGCACTCAATATGCTATTGGAGAAGAGCAACAGACAAGTATGATTAATGACACAACTGGATTAAAATCAAAAGGACATTCAGTGGTTATTGTGATTTGATGCAAAAGGGAAGTCGAAAGCTGTTCAACACATATAACAGGAATATGGAATGTGAGAGGTGTGATTCAAGGTAAGGTTACAATCATTTAAAAAGAAGTGGAATGTTTAAACGTTGTAATTTTCTGACTAAAGGTATTCTAATCCACTCCACTTTAGTTCACTCACTCCCAGGATTGAAAAGTATTTTATTCAAGGGATGATAAACTCTAATAGTGATTCAAGATGTAGCACAAGCATTCAGATGCTATAAAGTCTAACCGAATAATACCAATCAGACGTCATGAAAAGCCTATAACCATAACCATCATTCAACATTATGTCTCAACTGTGGATGCTGAAAAGGATGAAATTGTCCAAGAAGAAACTAATCAGCCACTAAGCAAGATAAGATGATAATCTTGATTGACTGGAACACAAAAGTGGGAAACAAAGCAGAATCAAACATTATTGGAATATTTGGGCTAAGAGTATGAAATAAAACTGGAGAGTGAGTCTGAATTCTGTGGGGGCAAGTTGTTTATTGTGAACACATTTCAGGCATCTGAATTAATGATTATAAATGTGGATATCACCACACTGCTGATATATGAATTAAATAGGATACATAATCAGAAGCTTACAACCAGAAGCTGACTGTGGTACAGATTATGAATTGTTAATATCGAAAATTAGAATAAAACTGAAAAAAAACACCAAATCATTTGTAGTGTCAAAATACAATCTAAATAACATTCCTGAAGAGTTTAATGACCATGTCAAGAATAGATTTGCATTACTAATGTCAACTGCTGCTCCTCCACCTGAATGCTAGTGCTATATCTTAAATAAGAGGAAGACCAAGAGTTCTGTTCCAACATGGAAATACTTTAACGTAACTGAAGAGGACAAGATGAGAACAATACACTGAAGAACCATACAGAGGTGATAAGGGATGACAGCTCCCCTCAAAGAAGAATCCTTTGAAGAAGAAACTGCAGTTTTAGATAATTAAGTGAAAGTTGCACTCAAAGTAACTGAGACACAAATCACCAGGAATAGATGGGATATCAATAAAGCTATTTCAAGCCACAAAAATGGAGTCCACCAAAATCTTAACAGCAAATATGGAAACAAAACAATGACCCATAGACCTGAAACACTCAATTTACATTCCAGTTCTGAAAAAGGAGACATCAAAGACTGCAGCAACTATTGGGCCATTGCATTAATTTCTCATGAGAGTAATATTTTGCAACAAAGAACGTTATCATATATGGTATGGAAACACCATATGTTCAAGATGGATTCAGAAAAGGAAGAGGTCATATCACAAATTTATGTTGGTTGCTGTCCCACATGAGAGAATTTTAGAAGAAAATCAGCTTGTATTTCATAGATTATAGCAAAGTTTCCGACAGTACAGATCAAGAAAAACTACAGTTGGTTATAAAAGGAATAGCTATGCTACAACATCTGATTGTCTTTTTAATTTTATAAATAGAAATTTAAAAAACATAAAAAAGGTACCACGATCAAATCATAGTTACAAGCCCAATACAGACCAGGGGTGGAACTCTGAGTGGAGTTTCAGGCAGCGCAGGAAGAAGGAAAGTCCAAAAACCTTCCTGTGGTCCTAATAGCTCCAGTCTGCAGATGTTGAGGGGGGTACCAAAAGCCCAGTAGAAATCTTTCGTTTCTGGGGAAGGTAATTGAGAGAGTGGTGTTGGAGCAGCTTCAAGGTTTTCTGGATGACGCATCGGCTTTCGACCCCTTCCAGTCTGGCTTCCGTGCTGGGCATGGGACGGAGACTGTTCTTGTCGCCGTCACAGACACACTCCGTATTCAGCTTGACCGAGGCGGATCGGCGCTGCTGGTGTTGTTAGATCTCACCGCAGCGTTTGATGTGGTCAACCACAACCTTTTGACCCACCACCTGGCTGCCTCTGGAGTGCGAGGCATTGTCCTTCAATGGATTGTCTCGTTTCTCCGGGGTCGGAGCCAGCAAGTGAGGTGCGGGGATCAAGCCTCCCGGACGTGCCCACTCCAATGCGGTGTACCCCAGGGGGCACTATTATCCCCGCTGCTATTTAATATCTACTCATCAGACCCACTTGCTCCAGCTGGTATGGAGTTTGGGCTGATTTGTCATCCCAGTACACAAGATGACACGCACAGCTTCGTTCTGTTGATGGAGGGAGCAACCACGCCCCCCTCGCGGCTCTACAGCACTGTTTGGAGGCGGTCGCTAAAACGGTTGGATTTATGGCAGAGCAGGTTAAAACTGAGATCCATCTAAAGGCGGAGATGCTGGCTCGGCGGTGCGGCGGTGGAAGTGCGTTCCAGCCAGCGGTGTGGGAGGGGGTCAAAGCTTTGGCGCCCGCGACCCCTCCGTGCAGCCAGCCTGGGGGATCCACCTGGATTTAATGTCTCTTTCAATGGAGACCCAGGTGGCCCTTTCTTCAAGCCAGGGACTGCTTACTTTTCCACCTTCGTCAGGCCCGGCGGCTGGCGCCCTTCCTCTCAAAGCGGACCTAGCCACTGTGATCCATGCAACGGTCATCTCCAGATTAGACTATTGTAACTTTCGCTCATTACGTGCAGGCCCTTCCCTTGCGTTTGATCCGGAGACTAAAGCGGCCGCGTTTGCCTTGCGCAGGGGTAAGCCACCTGGGCACCACCATTCAGCCTATACTGCGCCAGCTTCACTGGCTCCCCGTGGAATTCCGGATCATCTTCAAAGTGTTGAGTATTAACAGCTTCAAGGCCTTGCGCGGACCTGGGACCGCCATCGTATCTTCGAGACCGCGCGCGCTCACCCCATGTCGATCCCCTGCACCGCCTCTCCCGATTCCGGAGAGGCCAATCTACTGGTGGTCCCTGGCCCCTCGGCGATACGGCTAGCCTTCCACCGGGAACCCAGAGCATTTCACGGACTCTGGCCCAGAAGCCTGGTAGGAACGCTCTCCCTCCAACTGTCCGGGCCCTGCGGGACCTTGCTGAGTTCCGCAGGGCCTGTAAGACGGAGTTGTTCCGCCGGGCCTTTGGAGGAACCAGCCGTTGAAGGTGCCCCCCCCTTTTGGCCCTGACATCTGGGCCAACTGTCATTCTAGACTCACCATTCCTCCCTTTTGGAGGGGGAGGGAATTTCTAGTATTGGAACGTCGGACGCCACTGCTCCCCCCTTTTGGGGTCTCTGGGATTTCTAGCTAAAAGGATTAGGAATTAGTTGATGAGAAGATCTATACTCAAGAACTTTAACAGCCACTATCAGTCAGAGCAGACAGCACTGCCCTTGTTAGACCAATGGTCTGATTCAGTATATGGCAACTTCATGTACAAGTCAGACCCATCACTGCATTTATCTCCATACAGTAAAAAAATTCCCCTCAAACATTATTAGAAACAAGATAACAGGCCAAGCTCAAAGAGAGCTGACTGCTTATTGGGCAGCCTATAGGCATCCCTGCTTATCAGCATCAAATTCTGTTGCTAATTTGGAGGTATCTATCTTACCATGAAATAAGTAGAGAATTTGCTTAGACATTCTTTTTTTACCTGCTTGTATTGGTCCCAGCATTCCAGTTTGTCTCTGAACTTCTTTAATGTAGCTGACATATGAAAAACTCTCAATGGCTAAATTTCTCCAAATTAACATCCTATTAACTCTGAGGCTCATGCTTTCCACAAAAGGATACTGAATGATAAATACAACCACCACCTCCCATACAACCTAAAAAAAGCTTTCAGATTGTTCTTTTTCAAAAAGTAATGAACTGATAGTGGTTAAAAATAAACAAAAATAGAATGCAGGCTCTCACAAATGGTGCAACGTTGACTGGAAAGGCAAGATCCTGAGAAGTCCTCCACTTTGTCCTGTGGCAGCCTCTGTGAATTCAAATCCAAACAATGCAAGTAAAGGCAAGAGAGGCAATAAGTGGAGGAGAGGGCTGCCATTCTGCTCTCCTCTCCTCTCTTTTATTTATGTTATTAATTATTTAGATTTATTCCCCACCTTTTACGATAGTCTCAGACAAAAAAGACAGGAAAGAGGGAGTATTCACTTTCACATAGGCAGATTCTGCATGGGCCAAAAACAGTGGTGTGAAAACAGTGTAAAATGGTTTACACCGTTTTCACACCATTTTCACGATGCTTTTAGCCCATGCGGAATCTGCCATTAAGATACCTGCCTTTAAGGACATAAGTATTTTCCCACAGGCCGGTAGGTTTGTGTGGTTTCCCTGTTGCCGCTGTGTAGCAACAATGGGACTTCTATATGACAAGTTACCTGTTTTTCCTGTCCAAATTCTCAGATTTTCATTTAAAAAAAACAACTAGTCAGTCTCTATCCCTCTTTTACTGTAACTCTACAATGGGGAAAGCATATTTTCACAATGAAAAGTACTTATAAAAGGCTGGAAATCCAAAGAATTAGACAGACTCTATAATGTTGTAGTAGTAGTGGTAGTGGTAGTGGTAGTGGTAGTAGTAGTAGTAGTAGTAGTAGTAGTAGTAGTAGTAGTAGTAGTAGTAGTAGTAGTAGTAGTAGTAGTAGTAGTAGTAGTAATAATAATAATAATAATAATAATAATAATAATAATAATAATAAATTGTTTATTTAAAAAAAACACTCTGGAGGCTGGGAGTTGGTGGGTGGGGTGGCTGCCACAAAGAAAATGGTATCAGTGTGGACAGCATTTAAGTTTGCATACAAAAACAGTGGTAAAATCAACAAATCATTTGACTCGGCACATAGTATTTCATAGTCATAGATCCATGTGTTCTGTTTAAACTGTACATTAGAGTCAAGTATGAGATTTAATGACCAGTTTAGTAGGTAGATACAAATAACTTTTCAATACTTTAAAAAGATATAGTATAGTACTTTTAAAATTGTATAAATGGTACGAATGTATAAAATTATATATTTTGCTGACACAAGAAAGCTTTCATTAATTACTCCCTCCCATTTTATTGCCCTTGTAACTAAGGGCAGAACTACAAATTATCCTGGCAAATGTGATCCCAAACTAATGTTTGCTTGTGGTAACATGAATATGAAGGGATAGAAGAAGCATTTGTGTGTGCGGGGGGGGTGGGGGGGGTGGGTGCTAAACCATTCCCACACCTCATTTCCCCCTACAAATCCTCTTCTTCAGCAGAATTTCTGATTTCAGAGTCCAGCTAAGGGAGAAAGCATTCTAAAGGCAGGAAAAGATTTATATGAGAGAACTGACAAACTGAGAGAGAGATACCTCCTCCACTCCTGCCTGCCAATTCTCCTGTGTAAATGCCCTCTGTATTTGCTTTCTGAGGAAAGCATGAGGTTCCCAAATCCCAAACTCCTTGTCTGTTTTTTTATTTTTGACATACCTTTCACTAGCAAACCCATCATATGAAATATAAGAAAAAACTAGAAGAGACTGCAAAAAAAGAGGGAGGAAAAGATAAATGGAGAATCCATTTCTCCATTACAGAAAACTCCAATTATGACTGCCAATAATAAAAGTGAAATCATTCAAAATGCAGTCCTAATGAAGCTTTCTTCAACTGCCTCCTGAAGAGTAACAATGAAGGGATCAGGTGCACCTCCCTTGGAAGGTTGTTCCATAGGCCACAGAATAGGCCCTCTCTCATGAACCCACCAAACAAGTATCTTTAATTGGTGCAACAGTCAGAAGGGAATCTCCCCTGATCTTACTTCCCAGGCAGGAATGTATGGTAGAAGATGGTCCTTCAGATACCCAAGGTCCCAACCCATGAAAGGCTTTGAAGGACAAAACCAACACCTTGATTTGGGCTTGGAGGTGGATCGGTGGCCAGTGTAATTGCTGTGATACTGGGGACATCCACTGTCAATAGCTGACCCTGAATGGCTGTCAAGCTGCAGCATTCTGCCCTAGCTAAAGTTTCTGAACACTCTTCAAGTGTAGCCCAAAGTAGAAGCCATTGCCATAGTCCAGTGTAGATGTGAGCCCTGTGGTACGGGGGAAGCTTTCTGAAAGCAAAATACTTAAAACCAAAACTTTCTGTTTTTTCCATAGTGCAATTACAACAGTACACCTAAAAACACAAAGAACTTGTATAAATGTCGCTTTTAAGAGAGAGAGGTGATGAGAAACTAAACTATTTTTCCATTTTGATAGTTTCATCCTATGTCAAAGTTTCAGACACTGACCTGTGAAACTGTCAAACTACAATTTATGACTTTCTATTAATTTTTTATTCTGTAATAAAGTTATCTGCTACTGTTTCATGACTGATTCTACTAACAGCTTTAACAGGGTCAAATATGACCTCAATCTGTTTAGATTAATCACAAGAGAAGTGGCAACTTGATTATGAAACTTTAAGCACCTTTCCCAGGAGATGTTATCTGATTGTAGAGGACCCTTTTAACATATCAAACAGAAAATCTAAATACATTCAAGGGATGGAATATGAAATTAGAAACAGTCAAGATGGAAATAAAATGTTGCTTTTTAACGTACAGCATAATTAAGTGGTGAAATGCAGATGGCACGTTATATTGCAGAATTGGCAAAGTGTTAATCTACAAATGATTTGCCTTGGTTTTTTCTAAAGTAGCAATAAATTTCCTCAAGTGCATCAATCACAGCTGGATGCTTTCTGGGCTGAACTTATGGTCAGTGTGGTCCCTGCTGATTCTCTTAGGCAGTCCAGTAAATCTAAAAATATATTATCCACTCAAAACAATGCTGCATGTGCAGAACAGCAGCTAGAAAGCCATATATTAATCAGTTTTTAGAACATTCCTATGAAGTAAGGGAGAAGAGCCTAAATATTTGGGGCACATGAAAACTTAAAGAGTATTTGTCAACCAGAACTTACAAAAAGTGATTGTCGAAGTCTTTCAGTGCTGGATTCAACTGGTTGTGGTGGGTTTTCCGGGCTGCGTGGCTGTGATCTGGTAGATCTTGTTCCTAGCGTTTCGCCTGCATCTGTGGCTGGCATCTTCAGAGGTGTATCCAGACAGAAGTCTGTTATACACTGGACAGTGATACACCTCTGAAGATGCCAGCCGCAGATGCAGGTGAAACGCTAGGAACAAGATCTACCAGACCACAGCCACACAGCCCGGAAAACTCACAACAACCAGTTACAAAAAGTGGTTCATAACCATAATGATCTGATTCTACTCTGTTAATGTTTCCCTTCAACAAAAAAATCACTTCCAATTTAAAACTATGTAGCCAGTTAGAACTGGGGAGAAACCCAGACATATTTTCAGAACCAGACATTTACTCTTTAGCTAATTCTCCCAAGGTTGCCTGGTACTGGTAAGTCAGTATCAGATGATGTTTTGGAAAGCTTTTTCAGGAGATGTATCATGTGTGCTATGTTGCATCCTGCCGCTTTGCATTTACAAAAAAGACCCTTAATTGAAAAACCTATTACAAAACTCTGAAGCAAAAATCAATCCTGTGTACAAAATTAATCCTTCTGGTTGGAGGCATGAAGTAAAGGTTTCATTTTAATCCTTGATATTGTTCCACATCTGTTCCTGCTTCCCACTTGAACAATCCAGGACTCCTTTTTCCTCATCACAAGCATAAAAGAAGCAGGTGTCAGCTGTGGAACAGATCTTTTCAGGGACGAATCACACAATAAGTCAAAATAAGTTGATCCAGGGTAGTTATCATATTCAGTTTGCCTCCCATTGACAAGAACTGTGTTAACACGTTAAGACTCTACAATTTATTTATAACTCTTTGATGCTACGACACAGATTATCACAGATGTTTCTGTTATGACATGAAAAACCTGGTTGTGTAAATCAGCCCTCCAATAATTATGAAAAGAAATAAAAAGTATAATGATCCAGTATTTACAGGAATATCCTACACATGTATGGCTACATGCAGTTAACTGTACTTCTCAGCCTCAACTAAAAATACACAACTAAATGGCTCCTATTTTGAATGTCCAGCACTTAGTGGACAGAACTACATGTTCCATTATCCTTTTTAAGTTAATCATTTTTGCTTTATACAATGCAGCCACTGATGGTGGTTCATCAATTTTAAACGAAAGAATAACACTGCAGAAGGGGAATGCTATTTAACCTTTTCCTTTTAGTCCATTTTCCTATAGCAACTTATTACTCTCAAACAGCTTCTAGTCTCTTTAGAAAACATACCAGCAGGGTTAAGAGCAATTTGGAGTATTACTGGTAATTTCTTGCAGAAAATGGAAGAAAGGGGAAAAGACTGTTTCTTTTTTATTTTTATTTATTTATTATGCAATTTTTACACCACCCTTCTCTAATCAGGCTCAAGACAGTTTCGAACTTTAATAAAATAATACACAACAAAACAAAATATTAAAAAATACTCTATAAATAGTTTAAAATTTTCAACTAAAAATTTAAACTGAAAATAGCAAAGAAATTCCGTTCAGCAAAATCTGTGCTCATGAGTCTCTCTTCTTGATGGTCTCTCTAATCTAATTTTGATGGGGCTCGCCAGTGGCATAGCTAGGGAGCATGGGGGACTAGAGTTCCAGGCTCCACTCACTGGGGTCATGTGGGGGGGTGCGCTGCAGGGCTTCCCCCCTCCCATACCCTGCATCAAACTCCCTGTGGATTTCAGGGCAGGGGCGCAGTTGAGCACATGGAGTTGGGAGGAGCACAGACCTGTTTCATGCTGGTTTCAGTTCACCCAGGTCCAGATTTAAACTGCAAGTTTTAAGCCTGAAGTTTAAAACTTGATCTAAGCCTCAGATGAAACTAAGCAAGTTGAGCTGACCAGCTCCACCTGACCAGAGGTGGAGCTTGGGAGCCAAAGCCAACAGTATAAAGCTGCCCCACTCCTGAACTCAAGTGGGGCCAGCCCCACAGGCCAGCATTCAACTGCACCCGTCTTGGGGTGCAGTTGTGAGAGGTGTGTGGCACAGCACAGCTGGGTGGAGTGCACCATTTTACTCAGCTACACCCCTGGGGCTCAAGCAGAAGGAATCAATTAGGAAAATAAGGTATGGGTAGAAAAGGAAAGAAGGGAAAGTATATACAGGGTACAAAAATGGAGAAGGGAAAGGAGAGGAGGAAAAAGGAGAAGAGAGGAAATGAAGAGGGAAACCCACTTTGTTGTCGGTTATCTTCTTTAAATTGGCCCGAGGATCACATAATTGTACACAGTGTGTAGCCTCACTCTCAATATGTGCCCAAAGAGACACATACTACATTACTCATATAACATGCTTGGGTTGTGGAGATTTTCAGTAGCTCGATACATAGCACATATTTCAGAAGATACACTCACAGAGAGAGGGCAGATTTCAGCAGTGGACAAAAAGTTGTCATACAGGCAGAACATTCAAGGATATACTTGTTACCAAAGAATCAGACTGAACTATATAAGGCCAGGTGCCAAGAGAAAAAATCTCCATATGCAGATGTTTCCAACGGATTAGTCACTATATCCTACACAGAAATCTTTAACGATCTTATGGGTTGCCCTACACAAAACTGTCTCTTTAGCAGTAAGCTCTAATGTGGCCCTCACTCACTCCTTGGCTCCTGCTGATGTGTTCCTGAGCAGATTCTGCATGGGCCAAAAACAGTGGTGTGAAAACGGTGTAAAATGGTTCAAAAGGGTGTAAAAGGGTTTACGCTGTTTTCACACCGCTGTTTTTAATCTGCCCTGGAATCAATTTGCTGCTTAGTATCCTAAACCCTTTCACACTAATTTCTTATCCCTTACTTTCTTCTCTTTTTTGCCACCTTTCATGCTGTTTCTTCACTCCTTTCTCTCTTGCATCTGTCTGACTTTCAAAGATGCCTAACCTCTCACTTTGGCTTAGTTGGGCTTCATCAGGGGTGTGTGTTTGCTTAGAACTACTTTACCATGACACCTCAAGCATCAAACTACTTTAGTGAGTTTCTTCAGTATGTGGAATTTTGACTGGTCCCACTTCCAACAGAAGCAATCATCTCAGAATTCTGAGATCCTTGTTCTAAAGTAGCCATTTCAAATTTTGAACATGCCCAAAAAGATAATAGAAAACCAGCCACAAAATCTCAAATGCTGTATCAGAACAAGTTCTGCCAAACTCTATTTCAATCACATGGAAAGTTTAAGGTCATAATTGCATAATCAATTTAAGGCATCCCCATGGAAATCCCTCCCCCTGAGGAAGTGTAGCAGTGTAAGAACTCAAATACTGTCATCCTTATTTGTGCCTCCTTATTCACACTATTGTGACAAAACAAAATATTTTTTCCATCTCAAGACTACAGGCTTACTTTCACAGACTGCTCTGCATCTCCAGCCTTCCCAGATATGCCACAGGGCTAAATTTACTATTGTCATGTTCAGAGCTTGCCAAGTACAAGCACAATCCCTAAGCACATAAAAAACTTAAATGCATTTTAAAATGTGTATTTGTTATAGTTTAAACAAGAAAAGAAAGGAGGAAGAGTTGAGGAAAATGGTATATACTTAACTCCAGAAGTCATACCATATTACATAACACCATAAAAGCTTTTGACAGACAATGCAGTATTAAAATGGTCAGAAAAAGTAACATGGCTACCACAAAACTGGTGGACCTAATCAGTGTTTCAGTGATTTTAAAAAGCCACTCAGGCCTTCTCAGGCCTAATTCATCTATTTCTATCCATCAAAGCTCAAGAAAGTTTGAAACCTTTTAACTACGGAACAGGTTGAAAATTCGTCATGATACTATTAACTGTTCCCAAGAACCTTAAAAGAAAAACAGAGGTCCTGCAATAGTATGTTGTGAAATTTGTCCAAGAACATGGCAATCAATAAGGAAACCGTAAATGATTATAGGAGATACCTCAGAGCCCTTGCCCAGGTTACAGCCACATAAGGTCATAAGATGGAAGATGTTTCTTGCCACAAAAAATACAGGGAAACAATTTCCTTAATTCTTAAAACTGGGTCCTGTAGACAGGACTGCTGAGAAGAAGGGACAGGTGGAACAAAGTTCTAGGTGCCTTGATCATCCTGAGGTGAGACTGCCAACCTCCTGGTGGGGCCTGGAGATCTCCAGGAATTACTACTGATCTCCAGATGACAGAGATGAATTTCCCTGGAAAAAATGGCTGCTTTGGAGGGTGGATTCATCTCCACAACCCCACTCTTCCCTGACTCCATCTTTAAAATCTCTAGTATTTCCCCACCAGGAGTTGTCAACCCTATCTTGAGTGTCCACAGAGTCATGCAAGACATTTTTGATGCTGGGCTGAGTCTGGATGATGTGAGGAAGTACCCAGAGGAAATCTTTACCTGGGAGCTTGTTCTGGCCCTTAGCAGCCCTGACTCTGAGAAGCTGATAATTACAGCTATGCCAAAAATAACAGCAAAATAACAGCCCGTACTGCATGTGGAAAACTGCTTTCATTTAAAAAAAATATTATCTATATATATAAAAAGCAAACCGTGAGTTTGTTCCTGATGGTCTAGCACAGGAACTGCTGGGCTAATTCCTCTGAAAATTCCCAGCCACTTTAGTCAGCCAGGCAAGAGTGTTTCTAGATGTTCACATACCTGAAATGTCACACCTGGCCCAGGTAAAATGCCTTTTTCCTGGCGCTTCATGGTGAAGGACATGCAGCTGGACATGCAACTGTCACCCTTAGAATGTTCGTGCCCTTAGAATGTTCGCTCCGATGGCCAGATATGAGCAGTGGAACAGTACATAGGTCATAACTCGAGTGGAAGTGAAACACATACACACGTTGCCGTATGAGACGTCAGGTGGGGTTCCCCCCCCATCACAGGCAGGTACCTTTCACTCTCTGTGCCTCACTCACTGCTATCACACAACACACATACTTTCATACACATTCAGCTCATCCTCACACTCCTCACTCTGCCCTCCCTCGCATCCAACCACCACTTAACTACTTCCTCACCCATATTCCACACCCATATTGAACAAGCTTGAATGTAAAAGACAGCTGGAGGGAGGGAGAGGGAAGGGACGGAGGGGGAGGCATGCAAGGGAAGAGAAGTGAGTGAGAGGAGAGAGTGAGGGCTGGCATGCAAGGGAGGGGAGGGAGGAAGCCCAGCATCTGGATATGACCCACCCACCCTAGCGGAGGGAGAGGGAAGGGAGGGAGGGGTGGCATGCAAGGGAAGAGAAGTAAGGGAGGGGTGAGAGTGAGGGTGGCATGCAAGGGAGGGGAGGGCGCGTTTCCATGAGCACGTACTGCTGGCCTCTGCAATTGATTTGCTGCTACTGTTCTTTTCCCATTTCACCACAATAACCCACAGCAATGCATGGCCGGGTACCGCTAGTATATCAATAACTAGAATCAAAGACAATTGAAGAAAATTAATTTTAATATTATAGAGTCTGTAGTATTAACTGTGCATACTTATTACCTACTAAGTACACCTAGAAATTACAAGTCATTTGTTTAAAAAGTATTTTTAATTAACACAATATTCCTGAGGGGTACATGATGGTCTTTTTGTGCTGTGCTAGTAAGCAGCACTCTATAGGTCCTAGGTTATGGTTGAAGGTTAATGAAGCAAGGCAAACATGAGTCTGGCCAATATCTGCATGAGAAGCATTCTTGTAATGTGTTATCTGATGATACACGATGGAAGGTAAGCAGGATATAAATGTAATAGAGCCATGCAAGACATTTTTGATGCTAGGCTGAGTCTGGATGATGTGATTGCTTGCCCACCAGGGAAACCAATTCACAATTTAAGGGAGGAGCTTAAAACCTTAAAACTAAATATTCACATAGAAATGAAAAAGCATAAATAAAAGGAGCAACTAGTAGCAATGGAATGGTTTATTAAATATGATGATTTTTTCTGCTCTACGTTTTGTTAGGAGGGCTGAGATCATAGGTTGCTGAGTTGTTTTACTACCTGTTTTGGCTGATTTTTGTACTATGAAATTGATCTGTGCTGGTTGTTAGTCACTTCATTTATAGTCCACTTTTCATGCTGAGATTCTACCTCTGAACCACCTTATTAAAAAGGAAAGGTGGAGTATACAGATTTGAATACAACAAATATTGTCTGTCATTTTTAACTTGAAAAATTAGTTACTGGACCAACAGGGCCAGGAGGGGATGAGCACACACAAATCCACAGACTTCATCACTCAAGTAATCTCTTGTCATTTTTTCCACCACCACTCCTGCCACACTACTTCAATCTGACACACAATATGTGACTTCATTCACTAGTTCAAAGAATTCTCATTTCTGAATGTTCTACACAGGATTAATAACTTTATATGAATAAATTTATTCAAAACTATCCAACTGCCTGATTTGTCCAGTCAACCACCATGCACCTACAATATTTATATCCAATAATCTTTGTACTATCTTAATGTTCCTCCTGATATCTCAGCTTCTACAACATCAGTCACGCTAGAGTTGTGGAGTGGAAAAGTTTTCATTCTGAAAATAACAACTGGCCACAGACCACTTTCCACTTCTAAACAATGAATGGATAACACTGCCAATACAATATCAGAGAAGTGTGTCATGTTCATAGTTTTTCATTTGATTATTCTTAGGAATTGTGTGAGAGAGTATGTGTAAAGTGTTCCTTATTTGTAAGTGGGGGGAGGGGAGAATGCAATTCCAAAGACACACGATAATCCAAATAAAAATCCAATTTATGAATTTAACTGATTAGTTGTGCAGGTCAAATCAAAACCAAAGCAAAAATTCTTATTAATATATCTCCTTTCTCACAGTGAATCACAAATCTGGTATGGAACTAACAACGAATACAGGTGACACTATAGAGAAGTACAGTGAAAGTGAAGTGCCCCGGTGACCTCAGTGGGCAAACTTCTGTCAAAACAGACAAGTAGACAACCACATCCATGGCACTTCATGTGCAGTTTGTCAGGTACTCTAAAATTAGCACCTTGACTTTTTCCTTAAAAATACACACTGTAAAGGAAGTAGATGCTATACTGCTATTACATTTTTCCCAGTCACGTTCCAAGAAAATACTTGCCCCGTAAAACTCTAAATTTGTTTGAACGTAACATTTAAATCATACATGGTTTATTTTTTCCTAATCAAACACTTCAGTACAATAATTTGTTCCTAATGGGGTATAAAATTAACACAGGGTACTTAAAATGTTTGTTAACCAAATATAAGTAAAAATTAAAATGCTATCACAAATCATGCTCTATTTAGGGCATCAGAAAATTTTCTCAGTTTTCTGGAAAATGCACACCACTGCTCACATCCTTCTGCTTTTCACAGTGAAAATTATCCACAAGTTCAATCAATGTGTTAACATCAACATCCTGTATCAGTGGTTTAGCACGGAAAGAAGATATCCCTTTTGTAGGGGTCTTGCATTAACATTCTTCTGGGTTGCCTCTGTAACCTGCACTATCTCCACAATTCTCCACATCTACAGTACATTGTGCAATCAATACAGTTACCATGCGTCTTGCACACACCCGCAACCCTCCAAGTGTAGACATATTCTCAGTGTGCAGTGCTGAATTTTCCAAGCAAAAAATAATCCAACAGCCGCTTCTGACAAACAGCTGCTGTACACATTCATATACCTCAATGAGAAAGTAAAAAAAAACCCATGCATTTTAATCATATCCATGCCGAGCTCTATGAAGTTAACAACTAGAAAGGAACTGCAGGTTCAGATGATTATATGGGAGTGTCTGCAATGAATCCTGGACTTAAAAAATAGTACTATGAGGTGCCTAATCATGTTGTAGCCATAGTAGTGCGGAGATGGGTGAATCAACTCAGCTACTTGATTAAAAGCATCTAGGCAGTAGATTCCAATTGGCTTAACTATGTGTTTTATGGACAGGAAACCAAAAATGCTTTCAGAAAGCACTTAGCGATGTGCATGACATCATTAGAGCTTTAGCAGATCATAGTTCCAAGCAGCAGCAGCCTAATTTTGTAGAAGCTAGCCAACAAATTATGTACAGATTAAGAACGGTGGCTAATAGGATATCTAGGAACCACAGAAGGGGTGGGGTGGACTGGAGAATTAGTAAAACCTGGTCATCCCAGCCATGTTGACAATCTCTGGAGTGCTAAAGAATTATTGACATGTTGATGTATCATCAAGCATCCAAGACATTTCAAAAAACAACAACACTAGAGAAGAGCAAGATCACATACATGAAAAGGTAAGGTCACCAAGTGAAAATACTGATGTGGATAGCCTAGCAATTTTGTTGGGGTCAGGCAGTTTTCAGAATGAGATTACAGCACCTTTCTAATTTGCAAAACAAGAATTAATTCCAAAACCAACTGAAAATTATGAAAAGTCATTACTTTAGTTTCTTGAGATAAGAACTGGGCTATTAGCCCACAGCACATTACTTTTTTTGACATTTTGTGAGGGGGTGAAAACCCATGGAAATTAGGATCAGAACAACAGTCCAGTGAAACGAGAAACAGAACTGCCCTTTCTTTGCTATAAGCAAACCTCATGTGTCTGTCTTTCAGTTTTCTGGTTTAGGATAATGCAATGGCCATTTTTAGTAGCGTAAATTTATTTTGTGCCTAGTCCCAGGTAGAGAAGTGAGTACATTTCAGTATAGTATGCCCATAGACATGGAAAGAAGACTGAAAGCATATTGTTTTATGTGTTTTCTGCTCCATGGCTTGCTCCACTCTGTTACCTTAGCCTATTGAAGATACAGATTAATTAATTAGGGACCTGGAACTTAGGAGGGAAAGGAAAATAGAAGAACCAAACAACCCTTATTATAAAAAAAATACATTTAAACAAAGCCATATTTATTTTAGCATATTTGGAAGTATTCTTCAAGCACAGACATGACATTAAATTCCATTTTGAACAGACTGAAAACTAGACAGCAACACTCATGCATCATGGCTCTACTCTCTGAGCATTGATTACAGACAGCACAGATTTTTTTTCAAGCCACAATGGATCAGCTACCCATCCTGCAAAGCATATGGCATTTCTCATCAAACCCAGGAGCTTGCTTTAATTACTACTATTTATATTGGCATGAGATTGTATGCAAGTTATGATAAGCCTCGGTGCAGGCTCCTGCAAGAAACTGTCGAGATTTCATTGCTTAATAAACCTGAAGGATGGGTCCATTTCCTGTCTGAACATCTGTACTTATGCATGGAATGTACAACTCCAGAGGTTGTTGTAGAGTGAAAGCGGAGAGGGAGCTCCTTGTCGCTGCCAAGGCAAAGGACGGAAACGCACGGGAGGGTTTTTCTGCCTTCGCCCCACACGCTGGGGAAAAGGAGGTGGCGGCGTTTCTGCCTCAGCTTGAACAGAGACAGGGGCGGGGGGCAGTGCGCTGCTCTGCTAGCCTCCCCGATTTTACCCGCTGGGTATTGCACAGCCGCGCAGCGCCTGCCCAAGCCCTTCTTAGCTTGTCCTTGTCAGAAACACGCAACCGATCTCTCTTCCCCGCGAGGGTGGATCAATCTCTCCGGCGTTCCGGGCGCCAGGCGATCAGTCACTATCGATCCCGTGTGCAATCCTGCCGCGGGCGAACAAACGCAGCGACGGCAAGAAGGGGGACAACCTCTCCAGGAAGGGGGGTCCATTCCGGCAGGATCGGAAGGCCGGACACGGAGACAGAACCCCCCCAGGCGGGAGCCTGACTGGCACTTCTTCTCACTCCCGGCCAGCGACCTGGCCAGAGGACCGCCCGCCCTCGCCCTCTCGCCCGCGCCAGCCGGGCACCCTCCCAGACCCGCCGCCCCCTCCCCTGGCCCCGTCCCCGTCCCCGGTACCTACAGTGGCACCAGCCCAGGTGGCAGCACCAGTGCAGGCGGAAGCAGCGCCCGTGGCTGTGCGTGGTGCACAGAGACAGCCCGTCGCAAGGCTGGAAGTCGGGTCTGCCGGCGCAGCTGCGGGCCAGCGCCTGAGCCTCGTCCAGCTTCTCGCTCTTCCCGGCCGGGCCTCCCAGCCCCGTGGCCGCAGCAGCCCCGCTCATCGCGCCGCCACCTGCAGCAGCAGCAGCAGCAGCAGCAGCCGCCCAGCAGGCACTCCCGCTCCCTCGCTGGCTGGCTTGGCTGGCTGGCTGGCGCGCACCCCGGGCGCAGCAGGGCGGAAAGCAGCGCCCGCCCAGGCGGCGTTGGGCAGCCGGGAGGGACAAGCGCCACGGGCCAGCCCGGCCCCGCCTGCAGCCAGCCTGGCCTCCCGCCCGGCTCCGCCCCTCCAGCGAGCGCGGGGGCGGGAGAGGGACCGAGAGAGGGGAAGCCCGCCGTGGGCGCTCCGCCAGACGCCTCGGCACTGGGGTGGGGCCGGCTGGGCGGGCTGCGCAATCTTCCCCGGGACGGGAAGCCTGGACCGCCTCGCCTCGCCTGCCTCTCTCCCTCCGCAGAGCCTGGATGCTGCTCGGCAGCCCCTGGGGCGACGGGGGGAGGCAGAAGGCCCCCACCCCCCTTCAGCAGTCGAGGCCTGGCTGGGGACTCCCCTTTACGAGGGACCCAGTTTCAAAGGAAGCGCACCTACCCAAGGGGAGGGAGAGGACGGTCTCCGCCAGGTTCCAGCTGACAACATTTCCCCCCCCCCCCGCCCGCCCTCCCTTTCCCCGGGCTGGAAGCTCTATCGGATGCACGGACGGCCGCTTGCAGCGCTGAGGCTGCCGAAGCCCTGGTGGGCGGGTTTTTACTGAGAGGCAACCATTTCTCTCTTGGCAACCCCCTGGCTCCATCTGGCAGAGACCAGCAGTTTCCCCCTTCCCTGCATTGCCTTCCCGTCCGGCTCCGGTCTCTCCACGCCCCTCTGGGCAGACCCTGCAGGCTTACAAGTATGCAACGTGGCAATACCGTACATCTGTTCTGTATTTCTCGATACGTAAAATAGCAGGAGGCATCGGGATGCGAGGGTCCGCGGCAGAGCAACTTGCGCTCTGTGCAAATAACAAGACTGTTGGGTTAGACTCAGAGCGAGCTGGCTACATAGCTCCTTGGTCTGTGGTACCTTGGTCAATTTCCCCTTATTTCCCCCGGGGATGACATTTCTGCTTCTGGATCAGTGGATGTGGAAGCTAAGGGAAATCAGAAGTGTGTGTAAAAGGCTATATAAAAAGGTCGTGCTAGTAAACTATTACTAAATTATTATTTGCCTCCTCCTGATTCTTTGGTGGCTTGCTACCTAACCTTAGGTCATCTCTGGTGCAAGGATGCCCCATTCTTTCTAGGTTTTTTGCACAAATCACATCCAGCCTAAACATCACATGCAAATCTCTCTTGCCATTAATTCCTCATTCCCTAAACAGTTTCCTACCTCGCCCCCAATCATCCTCTTTGCAAGAGTAAACAGATCTCAGGTTTTAAAAAGGTAAAACAACGCAGTTGCATTTTGCCATCACCTCACAACATGTACAGTTAAAACAGTTTTCTGCTTGCACATTCTAGTAAACAGACTGCAGGTACGCAGTCTTAAAATGTACTTGTGACCCTGAAGAGCCTTCTCAGTAAAGTCAAAAAACAAATGAATAACTAGAAATATAATAGCCTCCCATAAATATATCATCAGCTGGTGTATGCCAAAGTGTACCAGAAGTATTCAATCAGTGAAGTCAGTTGAAACAGCTACTGCATGAGAGTTGCAGGCAGATACAATTACTTCCCTTTTTATTTTTGCTTTGCAGCTAGCATTTGGTAAAATGGTCTATATTACTGCTGGTAAGAGGGTGCACAGGAATGTGGAAGGCAAAACAAAAAACTCAGATTACTAGAAAATCTTTGGGGCATATTATACTCATACAGAGTTTTCATCCTGGATGACACCTATGTTTCTTTCAGGATGGGACATGTGGTTCAAGGCAGGAGGATTTCAGAACTGGATAGCTTGAAATCCAGAAAAAAAATATCATCTGGAGAAAATACATCAAATGATTTTATACAGAGTATGTCATTCGGGGCCCTGATCTGGATGGCCTCAGTTAGCCTGATCTTGTCAGATCTCAGAAGCTAAGCAAAGCAGGGTTGGCCCTGGTTGGTACTTGGATGGGAGACCATAAAGTAATACCATGATCATTATGCAGAGGAAGGCAACAACAAACCACCTCCGTTAGTCTCTTGCCTTGACAATCCTGGGTACCCATAAAAAGGCTGCAACTTGACAGCACTTTATATACCCATGTAGTTTTGATGGTGATCTTTCTCACAGGACTTGGGTAATGGGACTTTCCTTGCTGGTAGACTCCTCCCCCTCAAACCTCAAGCAGCTTCTTCCTAACAATCTAGTAAACCAATGCTTGGGGCCAGCATCATGGGAAAACCTTGGCCTCTCGTTAACTGTTAATAGAATGCTAAGGCAACTGCTTGGCTACTGCATGAAACAAGATGCTGGACAAGATGGACCACTGGTTTGATCCCGTAGGGCTCTTTTGTGTACTTAACAGTGGGCCACTCAAAAGATACACAAACCTTTGTTGCATGCTGCAACGAACCAAGATGCCAACTCTTGGTTTGTTGCAGGAGCAGCAGTGGCGTAGTGGTTAAGAGCAGGTGCATTCTAATCTGGAAGAACTGGGTCTGATTCCCCGCTCTGCCGCTGAGCTGTGGAGGCTTATCTGGGGAATTCAGATTAGCCTGTGCATTCCAATACACACCAGCTGGGTGACCTTGGGCTAGTCACAGCTTTTCAGAGCTCTTAAATTCCCACCTACCTCACAGGGTGTTTGTTGTGAGGGGGGAAGGGCAAGGAGATTGTAAGCCCCTTTGAGTCTCCTTACAGGAGAGAAAGGGGGGATATAAATCCAAACTCTTCTTCTTCTCTTCTCTGTCCTCATGTTCACACGAGCAATACTATTGCAGGACCTGCAAATGTCAGTCATGCATGTCATTTTGGGCTTTTCCTATTGCTCCAGTGTGGTAAATGCTGTCATGTTTCAGTACTACCCTTCTGCACTCTTCATAGGAAAAACAGGAAACAATATATAGTCTCAAATCAGACATTAGAAATGGTGATGTTCAGAAACCACCATGATCACATTTCAACATACTTTTCCTTATCTGCAATTCATGATTCTACGGAAGAAAAATATCAAAGGGAGACTCTGTCATGAAACTGCTGCATTAGAATGGATCAAGTAGTTTGAGCTCCTAAGGATGCAGTAAACAAAGGGATTCCTTAGACATTACAGATACTAACTAGTTTAGCAAAACTAGGACGACGGTGTGTGTTAACACCAATGACTCTTTTGTGAATGGTCTCTGTACTTTTTTGGATGGCACTTGAATTTCACATTATTACATCTCACCTTGTACTTCGTGCAATTCACGGCCATTCAGACCCTGCTGTTTACAACTTTTAGAAAATATTCGCCTCATGAGGACCTTCTACATGCATCTAATGAAGTGGGCTGTGATCCAGGAACATTTTATGCTAGAAGAAAAATATGCTAGGCTATAGGGTGCCATAAGACTCCTGCTTATTTTGCTGCTGGAGATTTGGTACTGTGTCTTGGATGACACGTCCATATGCTATTAAAACCACTGAAGCTTATGTAGAAACACGGTAATGTCAATGAAAATGCAAATGCAGGAATGATTAGGGAACCAGGAAGATGCATCCACATTTAGAATATTGTGAACTGCTCGTATTACCCACTGTGAAACAATAATACAGCTGAAGAAACTGAAAGCAGGAGAAACTGAGACTCAGTTAAGCAAATAACTGCTCACATGACTTGTAATTGTTACATAGAGACTGTACAGGTTGTTCACACTTTTCTTTCAAGGTTCAAAAAGAGGGTGACCTATTTGTGAATGAGTAGTGACCAGTCATAAAATCACTCCATGTAGACTGAAGCACTCTTCCTTCTGAGAATATCTACCTAAACTCTTGAATGCCACAACAACTTTTAAATTCCCTTTTTAATAATGAGGAACGGTCTGTTCTATATTTCTTTAAATGATAGATTGGTACTCTGTACAGCCAATGACCTTGAGTCTAGGAAATGGTTTTGACGAAATGCACTGTCTTATCATATGGAGAGTTAAAAAAAGAGATTGGCTGATGGATACATGCATATAAAATATCCCTACAGGCAGGCCTGGCATCAATGAGAGCTGCCAGTGGGTCCACTTCTCCCTCCCTGGTTTCCCCTTCATAGCTTGCTTCCTACACACAGGAGTTACTTTTGGCACTCTGACACTAGTCTTTTCCACTCCTTAGGTTTATAGCTTATGCCAGCAATCAATTCCCCTCATCATCAGCACATGAGGTAGTGTTTTTTTAGCTTTGTTTTTGTCGCTGGGGGAGGAATGTTCAAAGGTGGTTGGTTGGCAGCGGCAGCGGTATTCTGCCATTCATAAGTGGACCTCTGACCAATTTTCAGTGCAGGAATACTGTAAAAGACTGGTTGGATATATTGGTTGGACAAAGATTGGTTGGATATTTTCAGAATCTGGACTCTGAATTGGTAATTTAGCAGAGAGCATGTGCATAATATCTGCATGTGCAGGAACAAAATAACTCAAAGCCTTTTTATGCATGCAAACTAATATGATTCCTTTATTGTACTTCATTTCTGGATAGGAACTCCATTACTGGATAGGATTGAGCAGTGGTTCTCAACCTTCCTAATGCCATGACCCTTTAATACAGTTCCTCATGTTGTGGTGACCCCCAACCCTAACATTTATCCCTTTTACAGATGGAGAACACTGATGCAGAAAGTCTTAGGCGACCCCTGTGAAAGGGTCATTTGACCCCCAAAGGTTGAGAACCACTGGGATAGAATAAATATTTTTTCCTAATCTAGTCTAACTAACGAGGATGGAGAGAGATACAGGACATGCGCCCTGCCCTCATGCAAGATGGAGAAGTGGTGGGAAGAGAAAGGTTTAAAAGGCAGAAGGACGTTTCCCTGAGAGAAACAATCTACACATCAAAGGGATAGTGTCTGAGCAGTAGAGAAAGGATGCCCAGTGCGTTGACCTCTCCATCTCTCTGACCTGCTAGTCAAGTCCCTCTCTGAAGTCTGAGGTTGAGAGTGCAAAGTTCTTCACTTCTTACACCCGCTGGTGTCTCTTGACTCAGTCAATCAGATTCATCTTCTTTCTTAGATCTTCAGATTGAATTCTAGGGAGTGGCTTGGTAAGAACATCTGCAATTTTGTCTCCTATTGAACCGTTATCATCAGCTTGACAAATTCTTCTCTGTGCAGCTTTCCAACCATTATGTCAATGTGCTTGGTGTGCAATATTTACATATTCTTGCTTAGATAGGGATATTCAGTTCTGATTGTCTTCATGTATTTCTGTGGGATGTGATACATCTATTCCCAGGTCTGTCAGTAGCTGCTATAGCCACCATACCTCTTGACAACCTTATGCTGCTGATACGTATTCAACTTCTATGTTAGATAATGCCACTGTGTCCTGTTTCTTACTTGACCAGCCTCACCTGCATAGAAAAATATGTTACGTTCGATAGATTCTCTTCCTTTTACATCTCCTCCCCAGTCTGAGTCTACACATGCCACTAGCTTAGGACTGTCATTAGCTGTCAACTTAAGTTTATAGTGAGCAGTGCCCTTCAGATGCTTCACGTCTCTCTTAATAACATTCCAGTCTTTGTTAGTTGGTGATGCAGTCTTTTATTTTAAAATGAAATTCAAAAGCAATCCATGATTTTGATTATCCCAATAAATCAGACTTTTTTCAGTTGCTTCTGTTTTGATTCTTTTTCTAATGAACTACTGTGGTCCACGAGATCTAATTTTTCAATTGTTAAGTGTTAACCAAACGTTCTTCCTCATGTCAATAACAAAATACTATTCCACCCAATATTTGTCAGACTTTGCACTGGTTTTCCTAAGCATGTGCTGTATTGGAATGGAATAGTGATCAGTGGAAGAACCTCTCAATTATGATAGCGTTAGAGATTAACCTTTATGTTAAGGTTTTTAAAAATTAATCACTCAGCCTTAATATAGGGTCCAGTTTGCTATCTTGAGCAAGTCACTATAGCTTTGTTTATCCTACCTCTCAGGGATCTTTAACTTGTAACCAGCCCTGACTACAGATGTGACATCCTCCCCTAAATGAACTCATATACACATGAAGCTGCCTTTTATGGAGTCCAACCACCTATCAAGTCAGTGGCAGGTGCCCTCTCTAGGGTCTCATGTGAAGGTCTTTCACATCACTTATTTCAAGAGTCTGTTAACTAGAGATGCTGGGGACCGAACCATGTACTTTCTCCATTCAGAACTGAAGCCCTACCACTGAGTCACAGCCTCTCATAAGCTTGTTTTGTGAAGCAGAGCCATGTGTATATGCTGTGTGTGGGAGGGTTGCCTTTGTTAATTCTGAATGTTTAGTTAGTATAATGAAATTATTATTGAAAGCTAGTATATAGCTTAATTCTTTGAAGAAACACTTTAGCCCTTTTAACGTGATCAAAATTAATTACTGACCTTTGTAAAAGAAAGCTTGTCACTGTTAATCTATACCAAAATCTTCCCATGGAATAAAATTATCAGAACTATTCATTTAACTGGAATGTTGTATGTAAATGATGTTGTCTATATGTAGAAGGCTAAGCTGGATGACCAATGGATCATCTACCTTAATTGTTCTGCAGTTCTAATATACTTCTAACCAGGGTAAAGCTGATGCCAATTACTGAGTGCTGAGAATTGTTCTTTCTCTCACTGATTATTTTGCCACTTGATATGTGCCTAGAAACTGCTAGGATTGAGTTCTCATTATAATAGCTTACTACTTATAGAATTGCTGCACAGTGATTCTTTCTGGGGAGAATTCTAATGTTCACAAATATTATTTCACCAATACTGAGACTAGACCCTTTTGTGGACCTAGAAAGAACTATGAATGCCAATTAATTGGATAACATTTGGCTTTCTCTAGTTTTATATAATTTTTCTTCCTTTGGTAATTTAACACTGAAGGGAAAAACTACTTTCTGTGGGGGGAAAGCTTTTGCAATGTTAATTACATATGAATTGAATAAAATGGCTTGGTGATTTCTAGCTTATTACTGTATTGATTTATTTTGTTTTGAAATATATGGGATTGGATCCAGAACAGTGTTTCTGCAGGCACAAGGATTTTTGCCTGCAAAGCACAAGTTTCCTGACTTCTTACTTCCACAGTAGCGTGAAATACTCCTCATAATCTGGTTCTTGGGTGTCCCCTGTTTTCCAGGAGAAGAAATTTTGGCGACAGAGGTGGTGGTGGAGGGGAGTATTTCTGGCTGCCACAGTGGGGTTTAGGAAGTCTCATTTTGCACACAGAAACTCTTGTGTCCACAGAAATGCTGTTCTGGGTTCAGGCCAACTTCCATACCACAAGCATTCTCAGGTTGCTTTGTAGATAGTATAGGAAGCAACAAATAGAAGATCCAGGGCAAACAAACAAATAGTTAAACAAAAATAAGATTTATTAAGGAAGATATAACAAAAAATGTAAAAAAAGTAGCATGATATCATCTACTTACTGAATATGTTAAAATGTATATGTCAGTGTAGGGCTCTAGAGTTATTGAATTTACCTCTGTAATTAATGCAGTGAAAACAGACTCCAATGCATACTTTCTTGGGATAAAACCCAATTTAATTTATTTATGCACTGTTTGGTTTCTTCATCTTGAAAGCTTCACCAGAAGCTTTGTTATGCTAGGAGTTTATGGATTTTCAGTATATTGATAAATAAATAAATCCAGTGGGATTTATTTCCAAGTTAGCACATGTCGGATTGGGCGGCATGAAAACAAAATTCTGATTCATCTGAGCAGTACCATAGAATCTACCTTTAAAACTGTCAGGGGCTATAGTCACTCCCTTTCCGCCCCCTGCAAACCCCACATGTATTTCTTTCTGAGGAGCATGGCAAACCTGAATGGTAGTGCTGTGCAGCTCCTGCAGCCTCTAGGCTGATCCCCAGGGTCTTACATTAATTTTTGCTCCAAAAGATGCTAGGACTTATTTTCAGGGGATGTCTTATTTTTTCCCATGATTTTGCACCGCCCACATGACCAGATCAGCTGAGCCGGGGAATCTGTAACTAGGGCTCATTTTTGGAGTAGGGCTTATATTTCAAGCATTCTCCAAAAATCCCAAAAAATCATGCAAGGGTTTATTTTCGGGGTAGCACTTATTTTCGGAGAAACAGGGTATGTGCCTTTAAGTGTTTGAACTGATGGGCAGAGTTAAGAGACCTAGGAAAAGCAGTTGGAACTGAGACCTGAGGGAGTTGAGACTGACAGCTTCTGGTTTGCTGAACAGTTCTCTATAATTAATGCAGCTGAAAACAGACTCCAATGCATACTTTCTTGGGATAAAACTCAATTTAGAAACACAATTTCATACTGGTAGATTCTGCACAGCAAATGTATAATTGGTTGCAGTCGTTAATATAAAGGAACCTGTTTTCCTTTTTCCCATTCAATTGCATGCCGTGCAGGCAGCAATTGGAGCCCATGGAAACAATCTGGGTTGCTTTTGTGCCTTTGTATGGAGATGCTTCTCTCTCTCTTTTTAATTTCCTGCAACACATGTGTAGCTGCACAGAAATGAACCCCTGCAGCCATGCCAATCATCCCACAATACAATTGTCTGCACCAGTGTAAGAACATAAGAAAGAGTCTGCTGGATCAGACCAGAGTCCATCTAGTCCATCACTCTGCTACTCGCAGTGGCCCACCAGGTGCCTTTGGGAGCTCACCTGCAGGATGTGAAAGCAATGGCCTTCTGCTGCTGCTGCTCCTGAGCACCTGGTCTGAGCACCTGTGTAGCTAGCTGCACATGTGCAAAACGCAAACATTTTTCAAAAGAAAAAGGGACCTCCCTGCAATGGCAGAGCAATAATTAACATGTTGCTGTGGATTGGTCATACTCACTGCCACGGGGAGAAAACATGCTTGGGGGACTTTGTACCCCTGTGGGACCCTCAGAGAATCTGCACACAACCTGTTGGGAGACTTACACAGAGTGGTAGGCAGGTGGATTCTTCATGATGGTGGACAGCATGATGGAACGGTGGGAAATAAAGCAGCTCCTGCCTGGCCATTCACACAGGAGTGGTTCCAACCTGAGATTTTGCAAAAGGATTGCTGGTTTAGTGATTTTGAAAAATCTGGATTGAGGGAAATAAAACGGGGCAAACTCATTTTTGGGGCAGAACCTGTGCGAAGTCCCCCTGCAAAATAGTTTGTATTTCGCCCTACACCCATTATATTTGCCCTGTGTGGAATTGGCTATTGTTAGCTGTAAATAAACCTGTTTTAAACCACTATAGTTGTTCTGCCATCCATCCCAACAGCCTCCACTGCTGGCTGATCCCACACAGATGGCAGTGATATCTGGCAACTCTCCCTGACTGCCATTAGATGAGCAGGGGAGTGGAAGTGAGGCAATGCCAGCTGTGGATAGCTGGGTGGCCATTTGAGACCAGAAGGACAGGCAATCTCTGGAGACTCCCTGCCCAGCAGGTCAAAGACAACCCTGGGAAATATAGGTTGGGCCTCAGTCCTGACAGAAGGGCAAGAAGAAGTTGTTAAAGACTGGAAGTGAAATGGCAGGAGTTAGAAGGCAGACGGATGACGTCCAATTGTCCAGGGGACCAGCTACTGAAGGGACTTGAATGTATTGATGGGAGGATGGAGAAGTTCTGTCTTAGGATCTCCTTTATAAGGCCTGCCTGGAAAGAGTCAAGGAGGAAAACAGGGTTACCAGCACAGGGGTGGGAAATTCTGGAAGACCTGGAGGTGGAGCGGGTAGGGTTTTGGAAAGAAAGAGACCTCACAGGGGTATAATGCCGTAAAGTCCACATTTACAGGGCTGGAGGATCAGTTGAAATGGGCTTCTCCCAGTGACGTAGATGCCACTGGGACATGTGGGGACAGGTGCCCCTGGTGCACGCCAATTAATCATGTGAGGGGGCAAAATGCCCCCCATGTGACTATGCCACTGAGCCTAGAAGCAGGGAGCAGGAAGCAGCACGGCTGGGGCTGGAGCATTCCAGCTGTGGCTGCGCCACTTCCCACTCCTAGCTGAGGCTGGAGGCTGGAGTGCCCCTCTCTCTTTGAGCAAAAGAAAAGTGAGCAAAAGGAGCAAAACATTTTTCTTAGCAAAAAAACAAACAAAAAAAACACAGAGGCTGCAGTCCCTGAGCCAGGGAGGCAGGCAGGGAAGGGCTTTCGCCAGCCCAGAAATCAGGCTGGGCTGCTGCTGGGCCCAGGAGGGGGGAAGGCAGCACCCCGGGCCCAGGAGGTAAGTGCGGTGTGGGGGCGGCACAGGAGTGGCACAGGGGCGCATGAGGGGCGGAAAATTCAGAGTCCACCATGGGCTCCATTTTTGCCAGCTACACCTCTGGCTACTCCATATTAATGCCTACCCCATGGCAGTGATTGCAGCAAAGAAATCACACTTTCCCTTGCCCACTGCTATCCATTGATGTTATTTTACTTCTTGGCTTGAGAAGAAAGTAGATTTCTTGGCAACTTGTTGCGATCACTTTGCAAAGTTATTTGTGAATAAAATTGTTTACATTCACTCATATGTGGACTTGACATTAATTATAAATTCATTGAAATTTCCAGAATGTGTCATGTTTATATGGATGTTTTTCTGTTGTTGAAAGTTGAGGACGTGGATAGAATACTTGGAAATCTGAGAATTGCCACAAGTCCACCAAAAAAGGACATGTCTGTTTAATGAAGGACTTGCCCAATGAATGAGACAGAGAAGGATTTGTATCTATGACTTCAAAAGAAGCCAGTGCTGAAGTAATTTCTTGAAAAAAATCTAAATAACCATCAGATAATATATTGTTTATTTACATTATTTATTGAGTTGTGGCACTCAAGATGGATTATTCACAGAGACCCAGTACAGTCAACAAAATGGGACATTAAATAATCAGTGCTTTAAGATTTTGGAAGCCTGGAACCACCAGAAAGAACTGGAGCTTAGCATAAGTATTAACAAGACACTTTAAGTGGTCCAAAAATTACATAATAGGAATCTACTTACAGTAAGCTATATTTAGCAGTATAAGCCCCAGTCTCTAATCTTTTATCCAAGTAAGTTTGTGAACTATTTTGTACAGTATAACCCTATCACCTGCACAGAAAAGCCCTCTTGCTTAATTCAATTTTGCAGTATGTGATAAGCTAGGAGAGTGGGAACTTTCTGATCTCCTCAGACAGACCGTTGCATAAGATGGTAGCCATAATGGTGAAAGCATGCATAAAGTCTGTTGCTGATTTTATCCTTTTGCACACTGGTATCTGGAGAAGCCCCTGCTGACATAAGCAAAGCTGTGGGGCGCAGGGGTGGGGTAGGGTGGAGGGCCAGGGGGGCGCCCAGTGCAGGCGTTGTCCCCGGGCGCCATTTTCCCCGATACGCCTCTGCTACAGTGTTTGCAGAATGGGAGTGATATGCATGTTCTTCTATCTCTTGCTAATAGCCAAGCCATGGCTTTCCTGGGTCAGCTGAAATGTAGGAATTGAAATTTAGGAATTGATTTTGAGGAGAAACCAATGTACAGTGATGACAGTAGTTCAGTCTCGACGTTAATATGATGTGGGTCCAAGTGGCCAGGTCAGCCGTATGAAGGTAAGGGACTATTCTACAAGCTGAATTGGTAGAAAGCATTTTTTCAGCTGCACCAACTTGTCCAGTATAACCTCAAGACTTTAACTGAGTCAACAAAGATCAGTTCAACTCCATCATAAATTAGAAGAACTGTGCCCTTCAAGAACTCCACCTTCCCAACCAGAGTTACCTCTGTTTTTTCAGGGTTTAGTTTCAATTTGTTCACTTTTAGCTGGAAGCTCAGCTGCCAGGCAGCGTTTCAGGACTACTACTGTATTACCAGGAGATTTGGATAAGGATATAGATACGCTCTGTCTCACCAAAAGATAAAACCAGAACTGTACATTAATCTGCCATTTCCTGGACTTTCTTTGTTGTAGAATGCTCCACTTGGGTCCTGGTGCCTACCTAGTTCTACCCAGTTCTGTCCCCAAGGCACTAGGACCCAAGCAGAGCATTCTAGAGCAAAGAAGGTCCAGGAAACGATGGGTTAATATAAAATTCTGGTTTTAACTTACGGTGAGACAGAGTATACTTGAGTATTATCAGCATGTGGATGACAAACAACCCCCAATCTACTGTTTAATAAACTTTTTTTTTGTTCACACTGCCTAGATTCTTCACTTCTCAGATTTGGCCACACACTGGGGCATGCCATTAATAAAGAGAGGACTACCTGGGGGCAGGGAGGGTGCTGAGATTAACTAGGGAATTGTCATCTACAGATTAGAGGAGAAATTCCTGCTGGAGATTTCGGGAGTGAGAACTGGGGAGAAAGTGGGTTTAGGGATGGAGGAGCAGAGACCACAGGCCAATGCTATAGAGACCACGCTGGGAGGAGCTGCCGTGCCAGGGAAAATTATCTCTGTAGTCTGGAGACAAGTTGTAATTCTGGGAGATCTCTGGGACCCATATTTATTTATTTATTTATTTATTTATAAATAGGAAAGCCATGGCTTTCCTGGGTCAGCTGAAATGGAAAGGGCTTTGGAAGATGTAGTCCAGAGGATCCCAATATGGGATCAGAGGATGCCAATATGGAGGTTGGCCAAGCCTCCTCCTCCTCCTCCTCATCCAGAGGATGCCAATATGGAGGTTGGCATTCCATGCTGGTGGCCGGGGGGGGAACCTAAGGGAGTGAAAGATCCCTGGAAGGGACATCCCGCCTATGGCAAACATGCATAGCGCCACACACCATGCTGTGACAACCAGTGAGACAGATTCTTCAGGTGCTGCTTAGTGAGCAGTGGAGCTGTCAAACCAGGTTCTGCCTTTCACTGTGAGCCTCTCCTTGGGTCCACAGCCTTCTCTGCTGTCTTCTAATGTTTTGCTCCTTTTGCTCACTTTTAGCTGCTTTGCTTGATAAGTAAGCAAGCCTCTCCCTGCTCTGCAAGCCTCGAGAGAAATAATGTTTTGTTTTTACCTCAGGCATCTTGGCCTTTTAGCGGGAGTCAGAATATGCCCTCAGATTGATTTGCAATTGCTGTGTATCCTGAGATTCAGTATCTTACCAAACCCAGTCCTGTGTTTGTTCTGTTCTGCTTCACAGTGTTTCCCTTTGGTGTGCTCTGAGGTTTGGACAGCCATCCTGATGCACACATCTCTGTTGCTTTCCCTTTGGTCTTTGCCTTTTGGATTATTTGCTGCCTTGACATTTGGACTATTGCCTTAAGAACTGAGCCTTTGCTTTGTCTGGAATGCTGCACCAATACATAGCTTTTACCCCTGCTTCAATCTCTTTCGCTAACTCTTTAAATTCTTACCTCCCCTTTTGGATCAATGATTGTTGTGCAGCCTGTGTGGGCATTTGGAACACTTATTTCGGGCAGCATGAAGAGAGAGCACGAGTCCTTCCAGGGTCCTGTGGTGGACGGGCTAAAGGGAAGTTTGCCTTCATCCCAATGAGAAAGAGAGATTTGGGGTGGGGTGGTGCCTGCCTGTGTGCATCTCCTGACCCCAATTTTAACTTCATCTATTTTGCTAGGGGACATCTCTTCTTTACAGTTTAGCATGCCATAATTATGTTATCGAATGGGAAGGGAATTTTTCCTGCCAGTTGCCCCTGCAATTTTATTGTGGTCCTGTAGGTTGTAAACATATCTGGCTGCTTGTTGTGGTAATCTTTTTGTGTTTTTCCCTTTCTTCTCATGTATGGACTAGGGCCATGCTGGCAGGGGCTGATGAGAATTGTAGTCCATAACATCTGGAGTGCCAAAGGTTCGCCACCACTGGACTAGGGTGAGTGGGCTTATGGGCCAGCTGTCTTCAATTGTTTCTAAGATGAATACATCTTAATATCTTGAAAAGATAACTACTAATTGAAAAAACAGTTCCAGCAGATTCATATTTCCGCCACAACTTGGTCCCAGAAAGAGCATTCAAATACTTAGTTACACAAGTAACTTCTATGTACAAAGTAAATGAAACTGCACACTGAATATAATAAAGGTTCTTTGAAGAGGTTCTTTCTCCCTCTATACTAGTCATCTTTTTGAGAAAGGCCTGAATTACTGTATCTTCTGGTGCTTTCTGAAGTAATAAAAGTCATCAAGTTTTTTGAAGGGTAGTGGATATGTCTAGTTGAAAGATAAGAATAAGACAGCAGCATTGATGGAGACTAAGGTCTGGTTCACATATTTAGGGTCATGAGGCAGCAGATCGCTGTATGGACTACACCAATTTAATTTATTCATTTATTACACTTATATCCCATCAATCTGCCACAGGACTCAATTTAGACTGCAGGGAGTGGATTCTAGTGATGAATGTTCTTTGGCATTACAAAAACATCATGCAAATAGAAAAGTAGCATCACAAAGAGAAAGATTTGAACTTGTTGTATTGGTTTCTGTTTGCTGCCAGCTTTTAAACATAGGGGAATTACCTCCCAAATGTAATCCCTCCCTGGCTATCTGAAGTGGTACAATCCCCTCTACCACAAAATTTCTACCTAATTTTTATGCATTCCTGAACCAGTTCTCAGATTCACTGGTAGAAATCACCCAGATGTTATCTGATCTTAATCTCACTTTTCATGTAGATAATACTGATAAAGGGAACAGAAAGTGTATGCCAGTGTGATGATGAAATTGCTTAGAGGTTACATTCTACCTGCAGGCTTTGGGAAGGAAGATGAGCGAGCTGTATATATAGGAACGTTAGAGTAGGTTTCAAGCAGTGTTGCAAATTCTTTATGAGCAGAAAATTAAGGAAAAATCCTGTTTTTAAAGGGAGCCTATTATCTCATGCCAGTCTTAGCATTATGGTATAGCTAGGTAATTGGACATCCTTTCCTGGGAGTAAATAGTAAGAAGCATATGGGTGAGAACGAATTCAATCTGTGAAGTCAGGTTTTTGTTAGATCAACCTAATTGTAACTCACAGCATGAACAGAAAAATCTGTCAGTCATCCCTAAGCATGTGGCATTATAAGAGAGTTGCTCTTAAGGACAGGTTTCATTGTGGTGTGTGTGTGTGTGTGTGTGTGGGGGGGGTAATAGATACAATTAATTAGTTAGAGCAAGTTACAGCCAGGGCAAAGATATTAAACTACAAGGGATTCATTTTACGTTCCATCATTAAGTATTTTGCAAAACAGGCATGATTTTAACCTTCCTTGTCAAGGCCAAAGAGAATAGCATGTGGTTTGCAATACGGTTAGAGTTAGATATGCAGGGCAATCCAGCTGTGTGGAGAGGATAGAGAAATTAATCGAAATCACCTTCTCCGCTTGCTTCTTCACAAGCACTGCTGTGGGGTTGCTAGCCTCATTTTGGTTCAAAGAAAAATAGAACCAGTGAATAAACACTATATTATAGAAATTTATTAAAAACTCTTTTGACAGATCGTGAATGGCCTTGTCCAGTTCTCTTGGTACTGTGAGGATATAAACAGCTGCGTGTGCCAGTATGAATGTAGCACTGAGCTTCTCTCTGGAGGTTTGGTATTGGTGAGCGTAGCAAGAAAAGTCGACGCTTTTCTCTCTGTTGGCATGCTGATTCTCTCCTGGCTCTCCTTCAGTCTTTGAAACATACCCGTGGGCTAAACTGCTAATGGAAGAAGAGTGCATTGACTTAACTCTATCTAAAAATTTTGTGCAGCTTGCATAAGTATTGGGCGATTGTGCAGAGAACCTAGGAGCTTCAGTGCCAACAGCAAAAATTTCCATCGTTTGGATAAATTTCATTAAACAAATCATAGCATCAAAAAAGGGACGTCCAAAGTTACTTGTGGAACCCAAGTGGCTTACTTCTACTGCTCGCATCTCACATAATGTTGTATTATGTAACAGAACAGCATACTTCTCATCGTTACTGGTATGTGACCTGCGCTCTGGCTTTGGTTATTAAAATATTTAGTTTCATTTCATGATACAGTTTGCAACGATTCTGCTAATACACAAAGCATTGATTTTAAATACTATCATTAACACAAGGAGATTATTTGGAAGCATTTGCTAATACAAATGCTGCAACTTGTAACTGGACCAACTATGATGAAACATGTATATATATGTCCCGGCTTGAGCTGCCAGGCAGAGATATCAGGTTACAGCAGGGAACTGAGTGCAGTCCGAGAGTCAGCATCAGAAGTCCAATCCGAGGGTCAGAATGCACAGAATCCAACAAATCAGAGGAAGCATTGCAGCAGTCACGAGCTTTGTTGCATCCAGGCTGGGAAATTCTGTGAACCTGCTTGATATAGGATCTTCTAGCATGTTCGGCTTCATCCTGTGAAGACTCTGGCTCCCCCTGCTGAAAGGGTGCCTTCTCTGAGCTAGCAGGTGTGCGCTTCTTCGTTTAACAAGCAACAATTCCTTCTGTCTCTGCCTTTGCTGACATGTGGGCTCAGGCGAGCTAGGTGCTTGAGTTTCTGCAGTTGGAGCAGGACTGGATGCACGGTCTGCTTCTGCAGGCACTTCTGGCTCCAAGGTTCAACCTGGCTATTGTTCACCCTGCAGGGGCCCTGGCTGCTCCAAGCCCAGCCCTTGTTGGTTCCCAACCTGGTCTGGACTTACTGGGCTCTGTTCATCTCCTGAAGACTCATTGCTCTCCAGGGGATGGCCCATGTCAACATGGCAGATTCCCTCATATATTGCAACTACTTTCACTTCCATTGTATCAGTAGCTCTTTGACCTTCTGAGACTTGACTGGGGAACAGTCCACGGATCTAGTGTCCAAGAGAGGCTGTCTGTGCCATCTTGCACAAGATGTTTCCATCATAAAGAAACCTTCAAACCCTCTCTAGAAAGCTGGCATCATCTACTCTTCCATAGCCAGACAGGCACCAGAACTTGATTACTGACTCTGTTTGCTAAAATATTAATACCCCATCTTTCCTTGTGGTTCAAGATAGCCTACAATAATAGTTAAACATTTCTACTGGTGGTTAAAACCAAAATACAATAATCCCAAACTTTCCCTCCCCCCTTATAAGATGCCTGCCAATTCTGAGATCTCCTAGTTTAAAAAAGATTATGCTGGAATGATTTTGTTAGTTTTTTAAAACAGAAAACACTGGACTCTTGTTTACTTTGCTGCAGCAACAGACTTACATGGGTATCCTCATGGATTCTCTATTATTAACAGATAATTGGGCTTTTTTGCGTATGTGTGTAAAATTAATTTTGAAGATATGAGTGTAAGACAAAGACAGGATATTACAACAACGCACGTGGATAATTAAAATAGGTTTATTTAGGAAAAATGTTGCAACCGTGATTTTTATTTTTTATTCATCTTCAGAAGCAATTGCTGAAAGGTTTAGATCATCTGAGGCTTCCCCGTTGTCTGAGGTTGGGGAGGCATCTCTAAATTCCAATATCAAAGGCCACACAGATTAAAATAGTTCTATTTCTGAAGACCCTCTTTGTCAGCAGCATCACTGGTATCTGTGGATGCTTGCCTTCGAGCATGTCTAAATATTATGTTCCTCAAAGACAATAATCTCATACTTTTTATTATAGCTGCATAAGAAGCAAGCAGAAAGCACAACTGGATGATTTTAGACATATGAGTTTTAGAAAGTTTGTAGGTTTATTCAAAGGAAAGGCATTAATATTTACAATAGGGAGACAACAGGAAGTGAGTTGTCTGAGACATCACTGGCTACAAGTTACATGTCATAATCAGCACACAAAGTAAAAGCAGAGATCTGCTCCTCAGCTTTTCTCCCCAGGAGTCTGAAGGCTTTCTTCTCTCTGCAGCATTTTAAAGCAGTTACTTTCACATACTAGCTGACATACATTATCTGGGACCCAGGAAGGATCATCATTGAGTTTATCAGATGTATTATTTTTAATTGATGATATGAAACTGATTGTTATTTCCTGCGAGGGTGCAGTTTTGAGCATTGTGGTTTGACCAGCTGTTTTCCTCTTTTTGTAACAGCCAGCAACTAGCCAAAGCTATGCAGTTCAAGCCCTAGAGAGGTTAAAGGTAGATGGAGAAGTAGCTTTGTACTTTCTCTATAAGGTAGCGATTTATACCACTTCACTTGCAGATCCCAAACTATCTACTGTGGATTTGTATGAAGCTAAGGAACACGGTCTTATATAAGACCCCTTGTGGATCTGATCCATCTGGTATAGTAGTCTGTTGCTACAGTGGTCAACCAGATGCCCCAGGTGGTCATCACAGTGGGCTCAGAGGCAAAAACCTTTCCCTAATGCTATCCTCCAGCAATCAGAGGCCCCTTCCGCACACGCAAAATAATGCGTTTTCAAACCACTTTCACAACTGTTTGCAAGTGGATTTTGCTATTCCGCACAGCTTCAAAGAGCACTGAAAGCAGTTTGAAAGTACATTATTCTGCATGTGCGGAATGAGCCAGAGGTATACTGCCTCTAAACATGGATATCAAATTTAGCCACCACTAAATCCAATATCCTTCATGAATTTGTCTGATTTGGTAAATCAATGGGAGGTAAATTTCCTTCAGAATCTTCGTTAACAGACTGCTAAATCAGATGATGCAAAATTAGGGACATGGAAGGAAATAATAGATGTAGGGAGCTATAGGAATCTCAGGGTACTGTGATCACTATGCTTTTAAACTCGATTTTTTTCCTTTTCATTTTACTTTCAACGCTGAGCTCTTTGCGCAAAAACCATAAAAAGATTAAAAAGGCCCTGGGTAACTACAGGAGACAGGAAAGTGGACTATCAGGCAAGACCTCTCCAGCAGTATTTCAAGAAGTAGTATACAGTAAGGCACATTTTGTTCTTTGCAGTTGAATCAGAAAAGGTAGAGACATTGTTCTACAATGGGCTATATTTCTTTAGATTGGACTATAACTCCAAGAATACTTAATCCAAAAACATAAATTGCAGTGGGATTACAGTTTACTGTTCTGAGACCCCACTAGTGATGACCACTCACTCACAGGAGGACTACCCAAGGCTACAAGCTTCCGCAGAAGAGGACTGGGCTGCAGTGATGGTATATCAGGATTAGCCTCTGCGTACTTTTGCAGTTTTGCAAGAACAACAGATAAACCGACCTCAGAGGCATAAAACATAGGGCCCCCCCTATGTCTGGGCCAGCCATAGCCATTGATATAGATAGTATCAATGGCTTCTGGACATGAAGCTATTCCATCAGACAGTATCTGGAAACCCTCATTAACAAGGGAATAGAGACAGCGCTCCAAGATTTCATCCTGTGTTATAGTGCGGGTTGTAATATTATAGGTATTCCTATAGTCGGCAAGGAAACCATGAAGCCATGGGTCTGACTTGGGGACCCTTCCACCAGGTTTATCATATTGATACCATCCCTTGCCAGTTTTCTGCCCATATCTCCCTTTCTCACATAAGAAATCAAGGAGTGGGCTGTATCGTCTGCCACCTCGCTTGCGAGGAGGTGTGCTAAGAGGCAGGCTGGCTCCAGTCAGGCCTTGCTCTTTTCTTAATCTCCAACCAATGTCAAGCCCTGCGAGATCTGATACCTGGAAGGGCCCCATTTTAAAACCAAATCCTTCCAGAGCTTGGTCTACTTCTTCAGGAGTACTGCCCTCTTCTATGAGGAAATGTGCTTGGTCCCGAAAAGGACCCAACAATCGGTTCCCAACAAAGCCAAAACAATTCCCTACTACAACCCCAATTTTCCCCATAGCTTTGCCTAGGCTCATAGCCGTGGCAATGGCAGTAGGGGATGTATGCTGACCATAGATTACCTCCAGCAATTTCATTACATGAGCTGGTGAGAAAAAATGGGTACCAATGACCTGGTGTGGATGGCGAGTGACAGCAGCAATCTCATCAATGTCAAGACATGAGGTATTAGTACACAGAAAGGCCTCAGGTTTGCAGACTGTCGATAACTTGTGAAAGATCTTCTTCTTCAGCGCCATGTCTTCAAAAACAGCCTCAATAACCAGATCTACATCTTGCAGGGCATTAAAATCCAGTGTGAAGTGGAGCAGGCCAGGCTTATGGACATCCAACGTTTGACCGCTCTGTTGCATTCTTAAAGCTTCACGATCTAAGAGAGCCATCACAGCTCCTCTTCCTTGCTCTAAATTATTCTTATCCTGCTCCATAGCCACAACTGCAATCTTTGCCTTCATCAAAGAGACCACGATGCCTCGGCCCATTGTTCCCAACCCTTTTGGTTCAAAGAGAGAGAGAGAGGCAAAGGAAAAGAAATAATTAAAAACGTTTTGGTGCTTAATGCTAACAATCAAGAGCTTTCATATACTCCTGAAGAGTCAAATTCAAATTAATAATGTTACTAAAGGGGTCAAGCAGAGAAACTACTACAAGGATTAAGATAGAAAGCATTCACACAGTAGTTGCTAGATCTCAAGAAGGTTTTCCACGTTATAAAGTAATACAAAGAAAGAACTGCACACAACCAGTCCAAAGATCAGGGGGTTCTGGTTTCAGAAAAGTCCCATCATTTTCCCTTTCAGGCACAGAAGCTCTGGTAACAAAATCATTGAGAACATGTGCGGAGTGCCTTTAACTTATCTGTAATAGTGAAATCCTATGCATCCTTAATTAGAAGTACTTCCTTATTCAATAGGACTTTTTCTCAAATAAGTGTGTATAGGATTGCAGCTTGAAAAATGTTTGGTTTTCTTTTGTCAAGGAAGTTTGTATTAAAGGAGACGCTCCAGACTTTTGTCTTAAGTATATACTGTACATAAGTATGTATGTTGAACAACTGTGTTATTGGAGCTACTGCCCTTCTCACACTAGGAAAAGGCTGAAGGAAAATGCTTTTTCTCTTCAAACTTCCAGAGAAGCTTCTGCAGCAAAAAGATTTAAGTGTGAGACGCACATGTACTTGTGTGACTCCTCCTTTCCACGCTTTCACCCCTTATTAACAGAAAATGGCTGCTACTTCTGGTGGTTTTTTTTAAAGAGAAGGGTGAAATTGACATTAAAAACCAACAGATATTGGATTCATTCTATGACGTAGGCTTGAATCTGAAGCAGTGCGGGGAACGATGGGTGAAGACAGTACACTAATTCATTCAGGCTTTTGTAGCCATAAATATTTCTTCATGTGAAAGAGTCCCTGACTGATCAGTTTTTCCCCTTCTCCTCCCTTCTCTCTGGCAAAGAAGAACATTTAATACAAATTGAAGGGCACATAGTACGAAAGTAAAAAACTAAGCTGTACCTGTTGAATGAATACCTGTTGAACAATCACAAGCAGCCCTGACTTAACTCCTTGTGGGCTGCAGTCCACTTGCAGAAAATAAGGCAGAGTGTTGGTAATCATCACACACCCACCCCCAGCCCAACCCCAACTGTGCCAGCATCAACTTCAAGCTGGCGCAGATCTGCAGGGTGCAAGCTCTTCCAGGTCAGACGGCGCAGAATTAAGCACCCACCCACTCCCTACTGGACCCTCCCTGCCGGTGTAAGAGCCGATTCACACCCCCCCCAGCTGCCCCCCCTCCAGATTGGGCTAGTTAGTTTCACAGGTATTTGTCCCAACATGTTTTCTCTTGCCCTGATTGCTACTAGTATATTTCTATTTTTCAGACCTAGATTTATTATTTTTTTCAAGAAAAATGTACTGGTATCTGTTTTTCAGTTCTTTTTTTAGGATATAAGATTGTACTGTATTCTCTGCTACTACCTATGCAGATGTTCTTTTTTTTTTTTTTTAAAAAAAGAGAGGGTCCAATACAAAATTATTGTAAAGATCTGATATAAGCCATTATATGAGCCAAGATCTGATATGAGCCTTATAAAATAGGAGAGTGTTTTTTTCTATTTGTATTGGGGGGAGTGGCTGGGATTGAGATTATATTGCCAAATATAAGGAAACCCCCACTAAATTCATGACAGAGTCAAATTGTAGGTATACAGATTCATTACTTTCATAGACATTACACTACCATAACTCTCACAGAGATTGTAGAGAGAACATTACCCATAAAGTATATTGTGCAACGAAAACCATAACCTGTTTCTTAAAACAAGTGAGGACTTGTACTTTGCGGCTCTTGCTGTCCCCATATTTGCTTGTTTTTAGCATTTTCAGTGAAGCTTCTAATTCACAATATGGCATGAACTAAAAAAGGTGAACTAAAAAAGGTGACAATTTAGAGGTGCCTCGATAATGTTTAGAAATTAAACAGTGGCTTAATATTGAGAGCCTACATTATAGGTAAACTGATTGTATTTGGCATCATCTCTGCTCTCCGTGGCAAAGGCAGCATAAAACATAAAGGCTTTAAATAAGATCACTGAATATAAACTATCACCCAGTGGTCAAATTGTTTTTTTTTAACTATCTATTCTATCTTGAGATGTGGTTCATGCTGCCAATACTATTGGCTTTCACTCCTTCTGGAAAGACTGCCTCTAATGAACCATCATTAGTATTGCTGCCAAGTGGGGACCACCTGCACCAGTTACATAAGTCCTTAGTTCACATCATATGGTAGCTCCTCAAAGAGACTGGGATAAAGCTTTCTCCTGTTTCTTCTCATGACAACAGGACTTAGAGTCACTGGATTCTAGTTTTCACAGACTGAGGTTTGCTGAAGGACTCAAAACTGCGCGAGAAACACACTAAAAAACGCAGAACACAGATCATCCATTTTACAAATGCGGGCTGTTTAGTCAGATGAAGACAAGCAAATCAAAGGATTAAAAAATTAATCTAAAAGCAGGTTTATGAAGAAGGGTTGAAATTATGTCATCAGTAAACAAGATCATTTTCTAATATCACAGGTCAAATAAGGTACTAACATTTCCCACCAGCTGTCTGTGCAAGTGACTTGACAGAAATTGCACCCTCAAGCACAGAACGTGTGTAATATGCCTTAACTTGAATGGGGAATCAATTTTAGGCCTGCATCCACCCTTTTCAGACAGACAAATGAACAAATTTTCAGGCTCTGAACATGATTCTTCCTATTTCCAATAACAGACTGCTGTGCAGAGTGTTGACTGGTTGGCCCTTGGGACAATCACAAAAACACTTTCTCCCTTGTCCCACCCAGGAGCAAAGATCTATAAAAAGTGGATCCACTTTTTTAATGCATAATATAAACATGTAACTACATAGGTGAAGACACCTGGAATTGAAAAAAAAAATCTTCAAAGCAGTGGGGAGGAGCCCATGTTGAAGCCAGAGCCAGCGATGTGTAACAATACAAGAAGAGATACAGCAGAAAAACTTGCAGCTACTTCTGTAAGAAATATACTTCTTTGCGCAGTTATAGATAATAACTGATGGAGAAACTGTTTTGTAATTATCTTTTCTCAACTGATATATCTTTATTTGTTACTATAACCTATCATTAGGTGCCACTGTTTCCATGTATATTAAAAAAATTATGAAGCCAAGAAAGCTCTAGTGACACTGTTGGGCTAAGTAACACCCAGGCATGGCCCAACACTGCATCAGAAGCCCAGGCTGGGAGCAGGCCCAGAAGCCCAACTGAGGCCCCCTTGGAGGCCCCCTCTGCCCACTTGGAGGAATAACAGGGAAAAGGGGCCCAGCCTGGCTAGGAAGGAAAGGGAGGAGTAAGTGGGCTGGATAAGGGCTCTTAAAGGCTCTGAGGGAACAGCCAAAGGAAGGGCCAGGGGCAGAGCCCAGATTTGGGGGAAGGGAATTAAGAGGATGAGGGCCCGGATGTCCAGGGAGGATACTCCCATTTAGTTATGACCCGACTCATAACACCTTAGCCTTGGGAAAGGGCCGCTGAAATGCAGCTGTACTCAGGCGCCCTGTCTGACTGAAGCTGGAGGAAGGGCTCCTTAGACCCTGTAGGGGCATTCCGGGCAGTGTTCAAAGGCTCAACACGGACATTTTGGCAATATCAGTGAGTTTCAACTTCATACCACTTTTACGTTTACTGTTAGTATATTTCAGGCTACATTTAGATATTACTGTCCTTATAAATGAAAACTGTTCTTTTGTGTTTCTGTACAAAGAAATAGAAGATGGACTGAATCAATTTATTAGCTAGCTGAGCACCAGAAATACTCAAGTAACCATCAATCATGCCAAATTCATTCTAGTAATGCCTTAAAGCACTTTTATTCAGTTTGCTTGAAGCAACTAAGCCAGTTTGTAACAATATACATCAACCCATTGTATAATTGTAGAAGATTTCTTATACAGAATTTAATCAGCCTGAAATATCCGACAATATACTCCTGATTATTTATGTGCAATTTAAGTGTGGCTTATTTGAAGGTTTGCGGTTGTTTCTGTAGAATATACAAATAAGGTTCCAATGTGTGAAACAGATGTTGGCAGATGTTAGGGCCGTGGTGGTGAACCTGTGGCACTCCAGATGTTCATGGACTACAATTCCCATCAGCCCCTGCCAGCATGGCCAATTGGTAAATCGAGGGGAGGTAAATTTCCATGCTGGCAGGGGCTGATGGGAATTGTAGTCCATGAACATCTGGAGTGCCACAGGTTCGCCACCACTGTATTAGAGCTTCCATGACATGATCGCTTCAGGATTAGTATTAACTTGGAGAATGCCTCTTCTGGCTAAACTAGTCCTGCTCAGTTCCATTCCAATGATAATTCAGAGTGAATATTTCTGGCGTGACCTGTATTTCCATTATAGACAATAATTTTACATATGTGTCACTCATCTTGTAGCACACCTGCCACTCATCCCTTCCCACAAAGTTCAAAAATGGTCCCCTCACTCCAAAGCCCATGCAGTAATGCAGATCAGGCAGACACACATTGAGTCCGGATGCTCAAAAAACAGCAGACATCTCACATGTACTAAGCCTCAGGCTCCATGCAATTTTCTATGACTGTCATTTCTCCAATGAATGAGTTCATAGCAACTTAAGGGTTCAAGCTTCTTGGCAGATTTAACTTGCTAGTCAAGGATTTATGTACTACAGGGGTATGAATCATGCAGAGAACTATAATTAAGATCGGAAAGAGAAAGGGGTCATTTGGAGACACATTCCTCAAGGCTGCCTTGTGCAGAGATGAGTTTGCAGGGGGCTCAGATTGCACAGGCTGTAGCAAACCACATCCTGTATCTAATAACCAGTGTGTGTATGTGGTGTGTCTCTGTGTGTGTACAGAGACTCAATAGCTGACACTCTCTTAAAATCAAAGGGGATATTGCTGAGGGCTGGGCTACTTAGAGAATAGTCTCCCACTGAGTACACCGATCAATATGCAGAACAGCAAGGGGCTGTTGAGAAATATGTGCAGTGCATCAAAGAGTTTTATTTCAGCTGCCTTTATACAAAATTAATGAATGCATTATCTTCCAGAAAAGCGGGGTGGGGGAGAAGGGGGAAGAATAGAACATTGCAAAATAGAAAGAGCAGAACACTATGAGATGAAAGCTTCTTAAAAGGCAACTGTAAAAGGAAACATGTTCACATTATAACATCCCTGAATGATTAGGTATGTTTGTAAGTTGAAAGAGGATACAGTTTTAAATCCGGCAACCTTCAGCTGAGCTTCTCCTTAGGGTGGCCAGAGGCAAAGGAGGACAAGCCCCGTTCCTGTATCTTTAATGTCCGTGTAGAAAACGGAATGTCTGCCTAATGCATTGTGCCAGATAAAAATCCCCTCTTCTGTATATATTGCTGCTTTCAAAAATCATCACATTAGAAAGAAAAAAAATTAGTTTGGCAGAGTAAAAGCTTTTCCTTTGCCCAGCCAATACGAAGCCTTATTCTACTAGTTTTACAGATTCATCACAGATGCAGCAGAGAGTCAGTTCAGATATCATACCAAGTCACAATTCATGCTACGCGTGGTTACACATGACTTCAGAATCAACAAGCCAGACCCCTGGGTTTCAACCTCTTCACAGTGTGCTACAGCATAGAGTCAGGAGTGAACACCAAAACTTATACCAATGCACTACAACAATTGTGTGGGGTGTTTATGTTTATATTTATTTATTATGGTGAGACCTCATATGTGTCACTTCCTAATATACCACTGGCAACAAATAGTGTTTGGGCTGCAGAAATGCTATGGATTATTGCTCAACATGTCAATTATCAGTAACAAATGGGGAACTTGAAAGGACTTGTGGGGACATCTCATTTTCCCCTCCCCCACTGTTTCCTCTTTCAATTCCTGAAAGGCCCCAAAGCCTCTTCCTTTTTCTTGCTTCTTTCTCTCATTCCCACCCACCAGGCAACCTACCTTTTTCTGCCTTTTGACTTCAGCCTTCCTTACTTCCTCTCCTCTCCTCTCCCCAGAAATCTTTTCCTGGAAAAATTCTGGCCAAGTTGCATGGTGCTGATTGAGTCTGCCCCAGGGAATCCACAAAGACTTGTGTGTGTGCGTGTGTGGGGAGGGGAGGAAACACTTCTCTTCTCTCTGCACCACTCACCAATTTCCTCTTTCCCTCCCCTTGACACCCCCATAGCCTCACCTGTCCGTGCTTCCTTCTCTCCTTCCCACCTACCAATCTTTGTATAAAGATCTGTCTTGTCTATTCTTAAGTGGCCACAGATTTTGACATATTCAACAATAGATACAGAGGTGTTAAGTTAGTGTCTGGCACAGGCCTCACAGACTTACCAAGGAGGCTGGTGGGCTTCCCAGGGTCCAGGCTGGCCTCCAGGCAGATGACGCCATGGCATCTGAGGCCCCTGCAGCTGTTTGCAACAACCAGGGAGCAGGGAGAAGCAGTCTCATTGAGACCACTGCAGCAACCCTGGGGGTGGTGGTGATGGATGGATGGATAGCTGCCATTGCCCCTGCCTGAGACTTGGGTTGCCCAGGCTTCTTTAAGTGCAAGCAGCTGTATCACTGCCAAAACCACCACTGCCTCTGCGAGGCTGGTTTGCCTCTAATGAGACAGAACTAGCACTAACCTCAGCCCTACCAAGTCGGCAGGGACAGGCCAATTCAGGCAGGCACATGCTTTGACTCAAGGACTCCAAGGCTGAGGAAGGGGGGTGGTCAGCAAGACACCAAGGGAGAATTAAGTGGGAGTCCCAACCAGTTGGGTGGGTGAGACAAGGTGGGTGGGTTCAGCCTGTCTGGGCCATTGCCCCCCCCCACTCCATAGGCAGGAAAGACACCCCAACTCCCAGGGAGGGCTGGGAGTGGCTGATGGGAAGATGTGGTCTTCTCTGGGGGAGAGAATCTAAGGAAGGACCCTGGAACATGCTGAGGAAGAGGCTGGCTCAGCTCACGCTGTGAGAGGGTGGAATTCAACAGGAAGGAGGAAAGAGGAGATGCAACCCCTCCCTTCATTCTAAGGCCTTGTAGGACTGCTGGGCCAGCAAACTGACCGAGTTGCAGGCCAGGACTCAACACAACCCCTGCAAGAGCTCCACAGTTGTATATTTTCAGTTATGCAAACAGGCGATCTTTTGCAGTGAACTTGGACATAGTTTGGCTATTCAGTTATAAAAGGTTTCCAGTCCTTACTAATTCATTTTTTCCCTATAGAGCATTTAAAAGTTCGAGCCAGATTTGGCATGATGTCTGAACTGAGTTAATGGCCTTTGGTACTTGGATACTATGAAAGGCAGATTTTGTTTTGTACCTTCAGTTGTTGTGCAGAACTGAGAAAGGAAGCCAAGGCAGAGAGGATAACAGGATTTTTTCCCAATAGGATGGCAGCCATGTTATCCCTCTAGGACTTTCTACCTTTGAGTCTGGGAAACATCCCGGAGATTAATAAGAGAAAGAGTGACTCCAGAGGAACTTCAAGTTAGCTTTCTTTCATCCAGAACAAAGAATGCTTAAGACTGAACAGGGAGACAAACAGGAACTTTAGAGCAGCTAAGTGGTCCCTGGGTAGGAAGCCAGACTTGCACACCTACTGAGATTCTTTTTCTTAGCCTTATTTTCGCAACCACAAAGAACAACTCATGAGACTCACCTATCACAGCTGCCCTCTGGATTGGCTTAGGAGCAGCAGTTTTCCAGGATGCTCCACTGGGCAACGTCCATTTCTCCATGTTTCTTTGTGCAAAGAAGGCATATTGCAATGCCTTAGCCTGGCCCGAAGACAACAGGAAGTGAAAGAGGTCTCTCTCTTTGCGCAGTCCCTCCTCAAAGGGCAAATGCAAGGAGGCCACTACAGCTTGGAAGCACATTTCTGGTGCAAGATACCCACGGGCCTGCTTCTTCACTTTCACCAGTGCCTCTTTAATGATGGCATCCATGTTGGGTAGGCTGGGAATTTGTTTCGAGCAGAGCCTGTGAAGTCCCACTGGATGATCTATGAGGGAAAGAGATATTAAATCAGTCTGTATCTTCTTGTGACAAACTAAAAGTCAATTTAATATCCTTTAATACAAGGGAAAAATAGGGCTAAAAGATTTGTTTCTTAACATGGTTGCTTAGGATAAAATTTTACAGAGTACAATGGAATGTACTCCCAGGTACAAAAAAGAAGTGTGTCTGTGTTGCATGCTTTGCAGAGTTTAAAGAGTAGGGAATATGAGAGAACTCAGGTTGGAGAATTCTATCCACTTGCAAAATGAAAGCAATAGCCTCCATATAAAATATAATAGTATATAACATGAGATAGTCCATGTTGCAGTAATAGCAAACATTATAAAGAAGAAGAGGTGGATTTATACCCCCCCTTTCCTATAGGAGACTCAAAGGAGCTTACAAACTCCCTTCCCCCCTCACAACAAACACCTTGTGAGGTAAGTGGGGCTGAGAGAGCTAAGAAGAACTATGACTAGCCCAAGGTCACCCAGCTGGCGTGTGTTGAGTGTACAGGCTAATCTGAATTCCCCAGATAAACTCCACAGCTCAGGTGGCAGAGCGGGGAATCAAACCCCATTCCTCCAGATTAGAGTACACCTGCTCTTAACCACTACGCCACTGCTGATCCTTCTATAGGCCTTCACATTTATTATATTGCTGTGAGCCTCAGAAAGAAAGGCCAACATTATCTTCTCCATATTGCAGTGGGGTTGGGGCTGAAAGAAACTGGTCTTCCTAAGGACACCTACTGAGTCTGTAGTAAAGGCAGCATCTGAACCATGGACCCTCAGATTAGTTCATTAGCTATTGGCCATTTTGCAGTCCAGAACTAGAACAATATGCATCAAAAGATCTAATTAATAACCTGTAAACCCACTGTTGGCGAAGGTAGCATGATCTAGGATGCAAGAATGCATCTAGAAGCAGAAAAAAGCTCCAGAAAGTAAGAACATATGTTTGGTCAGAAAACTGCCAGTTATCACTTACCTGGTCCTTCTGAGGAAAGTACTTTGATGAAGAGAGCCTATGGTTGCTATGGTATCGACTTTAGTTAAGTGTCTTTCCACCTTCTAGTTTGGCACTTAGTGGTAAATTACACATTCACAACACGAAGGTCTAACATCTGCCTTTGACTATATGAACATTATAACTCATGCTTTGCCTTTAGCAGTCCGCATCTTCCACACAGATGGGCAGGGGATCATCTCCACAGTGAGGACTCCAGCAGCCTAGTTTGGTACATGAGTATACTTGATCTCCAAAGACGTTCCATGCAAATAACCAACCAGGATACCAGTGTTGTTTGGGGGTTGGATTAGGATCTGGGAGACTCAGCTTTGAATCCCCCCCACTCTGCCATGGTGCTCACTGGGTGAAGCATGGCCCATCACATATTTGCAGACCAACCTACCACGTACAAGTATTGTAAGGATAAAATGGAGGAGAGGAAAATGATGTAAGCCATTTTGGATCCAACAGGGCAGAAAGGTGGGGTATAAATGAAGCAAATAAATTAAATAGCGAACAGGTATTATTGGTCCTTCTACAGGATTGTCTCAAAGGAAATTAACTGCAAATCTACCCATAGGAGTTGCAGACATATTATGGAAACATGATGAAGGTCAGATCTGCTCTTTTTGATCCTTCTCTGAAACGCACTGGTTAATGAAATTTCTGGCTTTGTTTTGTTGTAGGCAGAATGCGGACAATGACTGACACTGACGCACCTATTTGTTAAATTCATATCTCATTGTTTCTATAAGGAGAGAAGAAGGGTATGTTTATTTTAGTGTACCTTAGATTGAGGCAGAATGATACCCAGTGAGCTTCAGGGCTCTCCAGTGGTTATCTAAACTCGGCTTCCCATCTCAAAACCCAACATCCTCACCACTAAATCACACTGCAGTTGCAGAATGTGCTCAGTGAAGAACCGTGAAAGGAAAAAGGTGCTACTGGACTCGAATCTAATTGTATGACGTCACATTTAAAATAAACCAACAGCTATTGATTGATACAAAGATGAACAGCGTACACACTTTGTGGTATAACGGCACAACCCTCCATGGAAACAGCCAGCTAACATTTCCTTCTGTAAGCGGGAGCTGAATGCAATGATATTTTTCAGGGTTTGGTGCCATCAGGTGGACAAACAGCAAAAACCATTTGATGTAAAGATATTACACATTCAGTTCTTTGCTCATAAGGTTCATAATTGTGCGAGCTGCACATGGCTAGAGGGATCTGTTAAAAGTTAATGGAAAATCAGTGGCCCAGCCTGGAGCTGTGCTGTGTGAAGCGTGGATCTTTAGGAAATGTATGACTGCCACAATAGTTTTCAAAGAAGCAATGTGTCGATTTCATTGAAGAATGTGTCAATTTCTGTACGATTTTACAAAGTGTAGGACAATATAGGTTTTTTTTTTTAATGTACTTAAAGTCTTTAACTATGGGTACTGTATTTTGCTCACTTCTTTAAACTGATCGTGTGACTGGATCATTGAATTCAGTGCGAACATCATTTTTTGCCCATTGTGTTTATGTCACAACTGTCAATAATGCTCCTTGGGTACCAAGTTTAGCAATGTGTTGGCAGTAACTCTGAATATATACATTTTCTTGAGGTAACTGAACCAAATAAAATAGTATTCAGAAATTCAGTCAGGCCTAAATTGCTCCTATGGGATCTGGCTAGCTTTTTCTTTACTTCCAAGTCACTGCACAATAAACGTCTCATTGTCAGCGGAGAAGTGAGCAAACAAATGTTTAGAAAATGCTTTTCACTGCAAGTGGTAGAGGAGGGCAGTTGATGTATGTTAAACAATAAGAAGGAATTCATAACTACAAGATTAGCTCAGCAGCATAACAGGTGTTCTGATAAAGTTATGTAATCTCTTTCCTCAGAAGGCTTCAAAAGAAAGCTTAAGGAAGGTTCTGTCAGGGATGCTTTCTATCAAACTTGCATGATTTGTGACATATCAAGTAAACATCAACCATAAATAATGTTGAGTGGGCCTACCAGCCAAGTGCATGACACTCCAATATTTCTGCAGAACCAAAAAACCAACAAAAATAAGAGGATTTATGAAGTTCCTAGTGGATCACCATGTCTTATGTGGAAGGCTGCACTTGTCTTGGTGGTCTTAGAATGATATGGGCATGATATGTGGACTCAGCACAGAAGCCTAAACCTAGGCAAGCCAGTAAATCTCTTCCACCTCTATGATAAACACAAAAAATAAGGTTGCGTTAAGATGAGCAAAGAGAAGGCCTTCACTCCATTACATCGTATTCTGATGTACAGAAAAACTGCTTTAATAATAGATAAAGAATTGGGTTTCTTGGGTAACCACACTTAGCTGTGGCATTTCAGATGCTGTGCTCCAAACTTCCAGGTTGCTTTTGGTGAAAGGTTGATGTTTTGGCCCTTTGCCTACAAGAGTTTACACTACAAATTCTAGATTTTGGCTGCCTGAAGAACTTAACAGCATTACCGGCATTCAGAAGCTGTAGTATTGCTACTGCCATTGCTAGTATGTTTGTTTTGTTTGTCACACACAGTATGTTTGTCACATACTGACAGGCTGAAGATTCATACAGACTTCCAAGATTTATTTTAATCTGGCTCCTGATAAAGACTCGGTGGCAATGGGCCCAATGATCAGCTAGCCAAAAGCCATTATTGAGTTTGTTCTCCATTGTGTCATATAAACTCTCAGCACTATTTGTTATTTGGATGTGTGACACATTAACCAGTCCTGACCTGGATGGTCCAGACTAGCCGGACTGCATCAGATTTCAGAAGCTAAACAGGCTCAATCCTGGCACGTATTTGGATGGGAGACCTCCAAGGAATACAAGGATTGTGATGCAGAGGCTGGCAACAGCAAACCACTTCTAAACATTCCTTGCCTTGAAAACCTTGCTTGGGGTCGCCGTGAGATGTGACTTGAGGGCAAACAAACAAAATGTGTTAACCAGGATTTTTCAAAAGGAGACAGAGCTGGTTCTCCATCCAAGCTGTGGCCTTGGGCAGCATAACAGGAGGGCACTGATATGTTCTGGGGCTTCATTTGCTTCCAGCTGGTGGTGGAACGGAAAGGTAGGGGCACTGGCAGCATTGTTGAGTGCACTTTGTTTCCCACCAGTGGAGGTAAAGGAAGTAGCCCTTAGCTGCCTCCCAGGCCCATGCCACTGCAGGCAAGGTCTGACCTAAGCCTCAGCATCACGGAGTTCATCTTGTTCCCAGCTGTGATGCTGCAGGAAGAGGCAATGAAGTGGTTTATGTGCACGGAGCAACAAAATACTTTGTACCAGCCTTGTACAGGGATGTTGCGACCTGGTAATACAGTCTTTAATCTTTTAACAGTCCTGTGTATCATGTCCTTGCAAAAATTGACTGTATTTTATAAAAACAAATCCTTAAATATTTGTTAGTCCCCCACCCCCCTCTGGCATTTTTTTTCCTTTCGGGTTGTAATCAGGTAGGCTGGTTCCAGCCTCTTTACCTACAGTTTTTGAGAAATTACAGGAAGCATAAGCCAAACAGTTGAATTCATGAAAACCTCATTTCTGTCCCCCCCCCCCATATAACAGCTTCAGTTTTTGCCTTTTGCTCCTCACTGCTGCTCTATGATAAATAAGGATTCTTACCAGACATTCTTTCTGCAAAACGTATTGCCGCTTCAACCGTATTTTCTTCTACAATTTCATCAATGATTCCCAGTTTCAGTGCTTCAGCAGCCCATATGTGCCTTCCTGTCATAAAGCAGTAAGACCTTTTGAATTCACTGTTCACTCATATCCTACCTGATAATCAACCGGCTTAAGGAAAGCTTGTGGAATGTATTTATCACTAGTAGAGAAAACTAATTTCTGAATTGTTTAATGCGTCATGTTAATACTTATGCCTTGTTTCAGATTTCTGCCATCCAAATCCTGTACTGTTTATTGGATCTCCCATCCTGTGGACTGTATTGACTTACTCAGTGTAACTTGCCTTGCATCTCAGAAAGAACTGTAGACGATGTAAGTAAATAAATGAATAAACCATTCCTCAACCATATTGGGGACTGCTAGGTTGCAGTGGGCCTAATAGGACAGAATACTGTGTGGCCTCAGTACACGGATTCCATCAGCAAGTCCCAGGCACCTCACGTTCTGCATCCCCACTGCAACTTCCTGGAAAACAGAGCTATTGGCCGACCTTGCTTGTTGCTGTCTTGCTGCACTGCCGCCGCCGACAATCAGAAGGTGATACTGCAGATGCCAGCTCAGCTGAGATGAAGTGACATAAAGGACCATTAAGGTTCTACCAGCTTGGTATAAATGTACCAATGCTAGCCTGGCTCCTCAGCTTGAGCATCTCTTCACTCAAGCACTAGTTCAGTTGATCTTGGACTACTCATTCCAGCTTGACTACTTGCTATCTTCCAGACACACAACCCTAATATAGTTGCAACAACAGCAAAGGATGTAAACTGGATGGCAAGCAAAAGTGACATATAATGAAGCTCCTTGATCCTATTCCCCTTATATGGAAAAGGAGCTGCCTTATACTGAGGTAGTTCAATGGTGCATTTGCCTAGTACTAGCTTAGCAGGTCTTCCCTGCTGTATTACCTGAGATCTTAATGAGAAATGACCGGAACTGAAACTTGGACCTTATATATGCGCATTACTGAGTTACAATCCCTATCTCATATACCACTGCCAATTATTTACGGTATCTTTCAATGACATTGCACACATCCAAGTGGACTTTGTAACATGTGTGTGTGTGACGTTTGTGTGCATACCATCGCATCTAAAGGATAAATTTCGTTGTGCGTGAACAGTGACAATAAATGCTTATGCTTATGCTATGCTTATGCAGAAATGTACCTGTTGTGATGATATCAAGTGATGCAGGTATTCCAATCAATCTGGGAAGCCGCTGAGTCCCACCTGCACCAGGAAGTATGCCCAGTGTCACCTCAGGCAAACCTACCCGTGCCTGCAGCAAAAATGGACAAGAGATATGATCAAACACTTCTGGTCAAGACACAGACAAGGCTCAACCTGTCCCTTCAATCCTTCTAGAAACCTGTTCTGTGTGAGCCCATAATGGAAACAACTCTACTCAGCTTGGAAAAAAGATGGATTTCAGGGGTCAAAACTTGATTTTCATTTTTCTTTTGTATTTACTCCATGCCTTACTTCATGCAACTCAAGGTGGCAGGCATATGATTGTCAGGTGGTTTCTCATCCATGAACTAATTAGAGCCAGTCCTGTTCAGCTTCTGCAAATGGTGGTATCGTGTACCTTCACATATCTTGAATTATTTCTCCTTTTCTCATCTCTAAATTCCTCAATTTAAAATCCATCTGCCTTTACATAAACAGAAAAGGGCTGCTCTAAATACGTCTTATCCCTAATGTCGTCCTGCTGCATGCCTCAATCCCTGAACAAGGAGTACAAGGCCCGATCCCTACTTAATGGATTCTGGGTGAGGAGGACAGCCTTGATAAAAAGGGACGTCTGCTGGATTGCACAGATAGCTGTGCTGCTATTTAAGATGTTTTTGTTCAAACTGAGCTGGGAGAGTAGACTAGCTGTGGAGTAGACTAGCTCTTTTACAAGGAGTAAAGGAAGTAAATAGATTAATTTGTAAAACGTTCTGAAATTGGGGGGAGAGGCGCTGCACTGCTACTCATTTGACTGTGCTTAAAAAGAGCAGTGGATAAGCACTCTATCCAGTTTGCTTTTCTAGTATCTCAGAGAATAACAAACAACCCCACTCTGTTAAAAAAAGAACAGTTTGCAAAACAGCACAAGAGTGTGTGTGTGCTGAGTGGGGGCCCTTGCTTCATCAGTTTTAAGGATACCAAAGATAGTAATAAGTAGGTACATGTAACTTTTGAAGAATCACAAAAATCATTTAAAAATCGCAAGAATGCATCTAAGGCCCCTTCCGCACACGCAAAATAATCCATTTTCAAACCACTTTCACAACTGTTTGCAAGTGGATTTTGCCATTCCGCACAGCTTCAAAGAGCACTGAAAGCAGTTTGAAAGTGCATTATTCTGCATGTGCGGAATGAGCCTAAGTGATGCATCTAAGTGATGTATTTTCCAGATTAAACATTCAGGTCCCTTCTGCATATGCAGAATAATGCACTTTCAATGCACTTTGAAGCTGGATTCAGTGGTGGGATTCTAATTATTCAGCTATTGGTTTGCCCTCCCCTCCCCGCCCCACTGCTGCCCACTGACCTGGCTGCTGCACCCTCCCTTTTCGATGTTGGGCCGGGGAGAGGCGAGGAAAGCCAGCTGCTGTGGCTTGGCCTGTGTGCCACTGGGCCTCTTTCTCGGCCCGGGTGGGTGGTGGCTGCCCTGCTGGAGGTCGCCCAGGCCTCTTGGCCGCTGCTCTAGCTCTTAAGGAGCAACAAGTAGGTGAGTAGAATGTGTCAACAAATAGTAAATTCAAAGTATGTTGCATATTTGTTTGCAACAGATTCTCCCTCGGCTTCCTTACAAAGAAATCTTCATGTGAGTATCCTATTCTTATGGGACACTTGAATATTAAAGACAAAACGTGCGGTGTCTTTTAGTGCATGAATAACTCTATGAATGTATTGCAAGTACTGAGATTTCATGTGATGGAGACAGAATAATCTATTTTTCCCCAGCACATGGTAACTTCTACAATTATCACACACAGGCGTTATTGGAGCTGTGTTGCCCAAAAAGATTAAGGGTACAGAGATTCTTGTAGCTGGCATTCATTTAAGTAAAAATGACTTCGGGATTCTGTTAGACTGAGTGGAAAATCCACCTACACAGATATCATATTGCCTGTTTCATCTAATCTTCTGAGAACTATACAACAATGTAATATATATCATAAAGAAAAGAGTGGCTTTGTGGATCAATGAGAGTGTTTGTGTGATGAAGCAGACGGCTATTTAGCCACACTAAAAATGGCTCCTGCTACTACCTAGGCCTCTTGAGGAATGCAAGTGGCAAAATAAATGCCTCCATTCATAGGCATTCCATTTAAGTAGCTATTGCTTGGGGCTACTTTCTGTACTTGGGCTATGTTTGTAAGTGGCTTGTACTCTAGGTGTATCAATTATTCTTCTGCTGAGCAGTCTATACTTAAAAAAAAAGATTACCTGCACATGTGCAATTCTGTAGTGACAGCCCAATGCCACTTCCAAGCCTCCTCCAAATGCCACGCCTTCAATTGCAGCCACCATTGGTTTGTCACTCTTCTCTATTAAATCAATTACTGACCCTAGACTGGGCGTACTTCCCCGATCAAGGCTGGAAAACATTTTAATATCAGCACCTGAGGAAATTAAACACAACCACGAGAATTGATCTACTACTGCTCCAAATAACCAGCCGCTTAAATAATTCTATAGGCTTGAAAAGGGTGGCCAGCAACAGTCATGGTTTTAAGACTACAAGTTGAGAAAATAGTCAAGTGTGCAACACTGATGCTCCTTCTGCATACAGAAACTGCCTCTTGGGAAAATGGATCCTATATGTTCTTTCTTTAAACGATGTAGAACTTATTGTACGGTGGAGAAATAATATACAACTATTGCAATTATGGTATCATGGATATTTGCTAGACTGAATGTCAAAAATACTTAATGGAGAAGAAGAAGAGTTGGATTTATATCCCCCCTTTCTCTCCTATAGGAGACTCAAAGGGGCTTACAAACTCCTTTCCCTTCCCCCCCTCCCCACAACAAACACCCTGTGAGGTGGGTGGGGCTGAGAGAGCTCAGAAGAACTGTGACGAGCCCAAGGTCACCCAGCTGGCGTGTGTGGGAGTGTACAGGCTAATCTGAATTCCCCAGATAAGCCTCCACAGCTCAGGCAGCAGGGCGGGGAATCAAACCCCATTCCTCCAGATTAGAGTACACCTGCTCTTAACCACTATGCCACTGCTGCTCTTAGTTGAACCTAATTATGTAGAAATGTCTGACTTTCAAAATAATATTTTCACGTTCCAAAAGATGACTATGATCAAATTCTGTTTGGCCTTTGAGAGCAAATGGTTGGCCACTGTATAAAATCATATGCTGAGCTAGATGGACTACTAGTCTGATCCGCCAGGAAATGTCTTCCACCCTCACATTCATCCCAATATTTCAACAATTTGGACTGCCCTCAGTGCATGTGCTGGAACGCAGTTGTAAACTTTAGCTGGCAGAAAGGAAAGGATTGGGAGAGGAAGCCATGAAGCTCTGGCCACAGATCACTCAAGATCTTGCTTAATCTTTTTATTAATTTATTAAATTTCTTTATATTTTGAATGCTCTAAGCCTGGACTCTGGAAACACATCATACCTAGTCATTCTTGTAGGAGTGAAGTGTGTGTGGCAACTAGATGGAACCTTTAAATGGCAGTTCTGGAACAGCTCTAGATGTGCAATTCTGTTTAGCAGGAGACATCACTGGTGGCAGCAGCAGATGCCCAGTTTGTTTTTGACATTTCCAGGCAGTGAGGGAAAGGGGGGGGGGGGCTGGGGCTGGACAGAGACTTGGAATGGCCGCAATGTTTTAAGCTCCCAGGGATCCCCCTCCACCCCAAAAGGAACAGGGATGGAATGGTAGTCTGTTCCTTCAAAGTTCTTATGACTCAAGAATGGGGTGTTGGGGGGAGGATAGGTACACTTTTTAGGGATCTGAAGGCTCAGTCTCCTGGTCAGGCTCCAAGCCCATTATCATAGTATAGTCTATTTAAGTAATTTCAGTAATAAATATACTTTTTCTTTTATGTGCATTGATGTAATTGTATGGATGAGACCCATGGCCTAGATATGTTATGCTTCACACCAGGTAAAATTGTTGTGTGGCCGTTATGCACCTATTGTCAAAGATACTAGTGTTGCCCCATGGAAAACCATCTGTAGGTGCCTTGTAGCAAAAGCTGGAAGAAATTGCTTTTTGGTCTCTGACAATCCTCTTATTAGCTTTTGAAAACTATGCTACTGCATGTGGAAAGTGAAGTACCCTTGTACATGTGTGGTGTTGCAGAATGGCTTAATTGCTGTACTAAATCAAACAGATTGCTCCATAAATGATATAGTGGCACTACAACTGATCTCAATTTCTCCCTATGGGTCTTCAGTGAATTCTGTATATATCTATTCTGAGTTAAATTATCTTCAATGCTCCTTTTGATAAATGTAGAGGAAAAAATTGCTAGTACATTTAACACAAAACTAGATATTCTGGAGGAATTAAAAGCCTCAGATAGAAGGATGAAGAGACATCTTTCATAACATATGATGGGAATTGCAGGCTGAGCTTTGTCTAATGCTGGTCCAGAATTAAAGCTTGGATACAGTGGTAATTTCTATGATGGAAGGGATTTTCATCAGCAGAGCAGGACATTCCCCCATTCCCTTCCTACTAGACTCCTAAATGCGCTCCTTATGCTGTTAGGGTGGAGACACCTCCAGTAACAGTATGTGAGGGACGGAAGTCAGAGTTCTGCAGTATAGAGAGAAATCTGTGAAAATTGCTTCTTCCCTTCTGTCTAGAGAAATCATTTACTGGATAAAAGCCCATATACATACACAGACATCTCCATCAATCACCTTTGACATTTAATTAATCTACTAATATTTTAAGTTAATATTGGGCAATTGAAGGTAAAGCAACAGCATCAGAGCATAACTGTAACACTTCATAATCTTTTGTAGGAGCAAGAAACAGATACATACACAAGTATGAATTTGAAGGCTCTTACCTGCACTGAATTTGCCATTTGCACCACAAATTACAACAGCTTTCACAGTGGGATCAATATTGGCATGCTTCACTTCTTGCTGTAAAGCCAGTAATGTTTTAGCACTGTAACAAATTAGAGAGTTGCTTTAAAAACCATGGTTGTATGTATGTCTACCAGCTGAGGTTGTATGTATGTCTACCATAAAACAAATCCCCTAAAGCATTCTCACATTGAGAGTTCAAATAAATTACAAGATCTAAATGGGATATATCAGTGCTGGCTCCATCTGTTTCAGTCCTTACCGCAACTGAGAAAAGCCTCCCAGCATTCTGAAGGACCAAGGCTGTTCAAGGACATAGAAATGTGTCCTCAACCAATCACATCTGTAAATCTCAGAAGCTTGACTTGCTCTGGAGCTTCATGATAGATGAATTGGATCCAAAGAACGATGACAAGGAAAATAGTGGGTAGTGCTATTCTGCAAGAGTTTGCACCAGAATTCACAACAGGTAGGTTTCATAGCAGTTCTTGGCCTCCCACTTTAACCAACTATTGCGCAAGCTGCTATACAATCCCTTGCACAAACTCAATTTTCTTTTACAACATTCTCTCCAAGTCTTAGTGATCATTTCTCCAGCTTTAAAAAAAAAGTACGTGTCTGCAATTGCTTATTATTGCTATGCCAACTGACCAGAATAGGAAAAGTAGTTGCTCTGCTGTATTCCTTGATCATTATCTTCTCATTCCAGCCCTTCAAACCCTTCCCCCAGAATTTCTTCCATCCAGAATTTCTAACGATCTTGTTAATTTCATCCATCTCAGCTATTAATAACCTTGTTTGTTTAAGCTGCTTCTGCAGTGTCAACTTTTGAGCAGTCTTCACTGCATTTTTATGTACTGTTTCCTTGGTAGGCTTCAGTTTATCCTCTACCCTTTTGTTTACATCAATCTTCTAAAATAAATTTAACACATGACATTACTAAGGATGCAGAGTGCTGCACATTCTGCAGACTAAGTGACCTACCTCTAGAGGCCACTAAAACCACAGCAAACTCTTCATAACAAAGGCTGATCTAAGAAAAGTACAAACCTAATATTTTCACCAAAAGTTTAAAAGCTGATTCATCTCTTTTAGCTCCTGCACTTTGTTTGCCAAACCCATTAACATTACTTTCATTAATCATAACTGCTTCAGGCACTGAGGATGTAGTTGGTAGCTTGTTTAATATCAGCAGCTTGAAAGTTGCCTGATTCACAGTCTTGTAATATGAAAGACATTTACACAACACAAGTAGCAAAACAGTACTGTGTGATGTAACCACTAGTAAATTAGTAGCAGCTTTGTTTGGTAGGTGAATATAGTACAATTTTCATCACACTATTTCCTTCATAGTGTAGGCCTGTCACTCCGCTGCAGAAAATACAAGATTTCCTTTGTTTTTGTTTGTTGTAATCCTTAAAACGTTTAGGCATTAGAAAAGCCATTTTATCTCAAGTAAAAGGCTGGTTAATTTTTGCTTGACTTAAAAGGCTTCCTAAGAGTCACCTGAAGTTAGCATTTCTCTCAGGCATTCATTTTATATAGATCTGCTTCTATCTTTTTGCATAATGCAGTTTGCCTCTGTGAGCTATGTTCATGTGGCATGTGTTTCATGGCATGATTGTGAAACTGAGTTGGATGATCTAAAAAGAATCATGGCATGAATACTAGAGTAACAATGCCTACCATGTCTGTGTGTCTAGAAAAACATTTCACTCACTAGGCCAGTGTGCACCATTTTGCCCCGCCTTGATTTCAAACTATTAAATATCTTGCAACCTTATGCAATCACTGCCACACTGCTTCTTATTTCCTCAGGCCTGCTAGACTGAAGCTGTGAACCAGATCCTATAAGATGGTTGTATGCTACCGACATTTAAACATTCTATTTAAAAATCAATAGAGAGAATATTGTTTTAGGCTCCATTTTCTCTTTCCTGCTCCTAGTAGGTTTATCTGCAGTCTTCTACACAGTGGCTCATGCCATCTTATGGAGATGTTTGAAGGCAGAAGTAAGGATTGAGGATATGCTTTGGACTGTTTTAAATCATTCCTTGTGAGCCAGTCTGAAAGTGTTGCTACTGGAGACCAGTTGTCATCAGTGTAGAACTTGTTTCACAGGGTCTAGTCTTATCCCCCTTATTGTTCAACCTCTACACAAACCCCTTAGAAGGAATCACCCATAACTTTGGAATTGGATGTCATTAATGTGCAGATGACACCCAGGTCTATATCCCTCTTTCCAAATCCCATAGTGCTATGGTAGAGGTCTTGAGTCACTGCTTCTCTTCTGTGGTAAAATGGCTAAAAGAACAAACCAAAATGGAATCCTGATAAGATGGAAGTAATGGTGACATCTTGAGGCACATTGTACTCCCACCTTTGATGGAGCTTAGTTGATCCTTGCAGGCTCGGTTAAGAGCTTAGGGGTTAAACTTATACTGGATCCAGTATTACTGATGGAGAAGCAAGTTAATACTGCCGCAAAAAAATACTTTCTTCCAACTTCATCAAGCCTAGAAGATGCCCGCCTACCCTGACTCAGCAAATCTTTAGTCACATCAACAGTAGACTATTATAATGCTCTCTACATCGACAGTAGACTATTATAATGCTCTCTACATGGATGGTTCCTTGAAGTCAACTCAGACGAGACACTGTAGTTGGTACAAAATGCCACAGCTCGGTTATTATCAGGAAGTAGTCAGAGCTTGCTCTGACTTGGATGCTCAGGCTAGCCTGCCCTTGTCAGATCTTGGGAACTGAGAAGGGTCAACTCTGGTTAGTACTTTGATGGGAATCCACCAAAAAAGTCCAAGGTCACTGGCAGAGGCAGGCAATGGCAAATATATCTGAATGTCTCTTGCCTTGAGAATCCTATGAGGGCACCATAAGTTGGTTACAATTTGATGCTACTTTCTGTCACCAGAATATGCATGCACTTTACACCCATTTTGCAGGCACTCTACTTGCAGCATGTCAGCTACTAGTCTCAATTCAAGGTACTGACTATAACATACAAAGACTTGCTTGGCCTTGTACTCTCACATCTGCAGGACCATCTCTCTTCCTGTGTTCTGTCATAACAGCTCCACTCATCTCTTCAGGGCCTTATGCAGACCCTGCAAATGGGCAAGATAACCAGTCACCAGTACCTGTGCTATCTCTGTCGTGGTCCCACTTTTGTGGACTGCCCTGCCTGAGAAGGACAAGAAGGCTTCCACACTTCTGTCTTCCCGCAAACTGTGTAAAATAGAGTTGCTCATCAGAGCTTTTCCATAAAGCAACAGGACTATACTAAAGCATAATAGTTCACGAATGTGCTTTATAAAGAAAATGAGACTGTAGATCATACCATTTTGTACAGGATATATTATCATCTTGCTGCATTTATTACCCTGTTATCATTTCATTGTTTTCTACTGATTTAATACCATTTTCCTTCATTGTATCCATACCCTGTATCAAGCCTAATATTCAGATTTTGGGTATCTGGCTCATTAGATGTCTCTTATGGATTGCGCTGATCTACATTGTTCTTATTAGATGTCTCTGTATGGAATATTATTAACTTAAAATGTATAATTTAAGACTCACTGAGAAAGGTGGACTACAAATAAATTTTTAAAAATCTACTCGCGTACAAAACCCACTGAAGTAACTATAACTTACTATGGAACAAGAATGTAAGACTGGGCTGTAAGACTAACAGTACAATTTTACGCAGAGCAACACTTTTTAAGACCATTTACATCATTTACTTATAGGGGTATAATTCTGCTTAGGATTGCATACTAAAAGGAAGAATAAGAACTCTTCAAAATGTGGAGTGACAGAAATGTTTTATCACATATATACAATTAGTATAAATATACTCAGCGAAATCTAATTCCGTGCTGTCTGCGTTGCATTTCTGATGTTTAGCCAATTCATAGCTAGAAGAAATTCTCAAACTGATTGAAGTCACTTCAAATCATTTTTATTGTGATTAGAGTGTTTGGTATTGTGTTTCTTAAGGAACCGTTAAATTTTAGAAAAACACAAGTCTGAAACTGAGTTGGATGAAACAGAAAACCAACTCCTTTAATAATAAACAGTAATCTAGTATATCACAGTGGGATTATTAACCATGGCATAGCCCTTGGATCCAAAGTCCTGGAAATAGGAGTTTCCTTTTATACATTAACCAGTTCCCAACACATGAGTATGTCTGCAGAATCTGCTAACTGCAATTTATTATTAAATTTATTATTAAAAGTGGAATGTATTTAAATTCTTTCAGGTTATAAGAATTTTTAAATGTTAGTTTTCGAACCTTCCTCACAACTGCAAAAACTAGAAAATATAACCAAAAGCATACTTACTGCTAATCTACTACCTAGCCTACTGGGTTTTGTGATGTGACCCTGAGTACTAAGTGCATTCAGTCCCCATGTTGGGCAATTTCACCCTTGCATTTTGTTGAGGAGTAACAAAATGATAAGTAATAATGAGCAAGTAATGAGGGCAAGAACAGATCCGAGAAGTGCATACAGAACTCTGAGAAGTTATGAAGGACAACTGGATAAGAAGTCAGTGATCCTTAACGGGAGTACAGCAATACAGGACCAGGGGAACAGGGCCAGCCTAAGAACAGGCTGCCAAGTCGGGCATAGATTGCCTGGAATGTGTGTGTTCAGCACTGAATGTAGACAGATCATGGGGAACATCATAAATTAGTTCTCCACCACCAACAACTAGGGAATATAGTGGGTATGAGGTCTTAAATTTTAAATCAGGACTATTGGGTGCCAACCACATATTATTGAGACTGTGTAAACCAAATTTCTAGTTTTATCGCTGCTTTTAAATGTTTAACTGTTTTTATACTGTATTTTATATGCTGTACACCGCCCAGAGCCCTTTGGGGATGGGGCGGTATAAAAGCCTAATTAATAAATAAATAAATAAAATAAAAATTACACATCACCTACAGCCTGATGATCCCTTTTAATTGGAAATGCCAGGGATTGAACCTGGGATTTTATGCATGCCAAGTAGATGCTCTTCCACTGAACTGTGGTCTTTCCCCTACATAGCAAAACTGATCCTGCATCAAATGCCAGTTCTATATCAGTCACTGGAGAAACTCATCAGAAAATAGTGAATAACAAGCATAGAACTGCAATTCTAAAATCACTTTATTGGGAGTAAGGTTCTTATTCCTGAGTAGACCAATTAGCAGTGTGTCCCATGGCTGAAATACTATGCAAACCTATCTGGGAGTAAACAAAAAAGTTGGTCCATGGTAAAATCGAAAAGTAGAAATCATGTCATACCTTTCATTAAGTCTAACCAATAAATGTATTATTACATTGTCTTGGGTTTAAAAAAAATAATTACCTAAAAGTCCCTTGAAATCAATGGGTCTTGCTTCCAAGTATGTGTGCACACGTTTGTGTCCTGTTATGCCCAGAGAAAACACCCTTGAAAAGTGAGGCTTTCTCTTAGCCTAGCTGATCCAGGGCTAATGTAGGGTTCCAAAAGAATCTCGCAGTGAGTGACTTGAATAGAGCTTCTCCTTATTCACACCCCCCCACCCCCCCACCCCCCGAATTACCTGAACGTATTGAGAGGAGGATTACAAATTCGGATCACGGCGACTGCAGCTTTTCCCAGCACATACTGAGCCATACTTTCCCAGTCGACCCTGTCAGTTTGCAAGCTTGAGTACTGAGTGAATGGAGGTGGGATCTGTAAAAACAAGAAAAACCTGACAGTTTGAACTCCTTTGAGAGCTTCAGATTCCGCCCCCGCAAAGGGGAGGGCTCCAGTTGGCACAGCAAGCAGGCATCACTCGGGACTGCAATTGCAAGCACACATCTTCATCCTCTGCAGATTTACTCTGAAGTAAGCGCCGGTCAGATGCACGTAAATAACGCGATGGGGCTTCCAGTTTTAATTTTGGTTGCAAAATCCAACCTATACAAATTTAGTCTCATTCAAAGGCATGCAAAACAACACACGCTAAAGAGGGACCGGTATACCCCAATCCATCCCAGATCTGTCTTTCTTGGTTTCTGAAGTGTTCATTTGTGGCTCCCAAGGAACAGCAAAGTAGGAATGGCAGTTCTTTCCATAACAGTCGTTTCGGAAAGAACTTTACCAAGAAAACAATCATCAATGCAGAATATAATCTTTAACAATCTGTTACTGTTGATAAAGATGGTGTCTTGTAATAAAACAAAAAGAAAGCGTTGGTTTGTGCTTTAACTGTACGCGTGTGTTTTGCCCTGAAGTCACATCTCACTTACGGCGACCCCAAGTGAGGGTTTCAAGGCAAGGGACATTCAGAAGTGGCTCGCCACTGCCTGCCTCTGCGTCGCAATTCGGATATTCCTTGGAGGTCTTTCATCCATAAACTGGCCAAGTTCGCATTTAATTGCCAAGCAACAATTCAGCCTGACGAGCGTGCAATTAAAATGGTTCATGCGGGCCCTTTTTCCCGCACTTTAAGCTCTCCGACAGAACCACCGCTTAAAATTAATCCGCTTTGCATTTTATACGCATGGCTGCCGCTTAATAATACTAGAAAGTAGAAGGGAGACACACAAAGCTACACTGATCGCTCAGGCTGATTGGCGCGTAAATTCCTATTCCACGCAATTTAACCCCAAACAGGCATGCTTTTAAATCACCACCGTGGCACGCAGGACTGCAAAGTCTACCGCCCCCCCCCCCCCCCGCCTTCTGGCACTTCCTCAGGCATTCTGGAGCCGGAAGTAAATCTATCCCGGGAGAAACTGTTTGCCCGTGTGTCAGGTGATGCCGGAAGTGACGTGTATTGACGGCTGGTCCGGGAGGGGGAAGATCAAAGGGCCAGAATGCCTTGAAGGCGGCTGTTGAGCGGTGAGTAGCGGTGTGTTCAGCTGCTAGGGAGTCTGCAGGGTATGAGCTTTCGTGAGTCACAGCTCGTTTCTTCAGGTACTTCTAATGTCTTCAGGTGAAGCCTGTGTGGATGTTGTAGCGGTGGTTGTTGGTCCTGGGTGTCGTTACTGATGATCAAAGCACCCTGTAGAGTTTTTCCATAATCCCTGCACTGGTAGGACGCAGTTGACCAGGGGTCCTTCTTCCCCTCCTTGACATGAGCATCTGGCTACGTGGTATGGGGTAAGGCTTAGCGTTGCCGGGTGGGTGGCTTTCCTTCTGCCGCCTATCTGTGCTACCAGATATGTACAGAAACCTTTCACAGGGTTTTTCATCCCCCTTTTCACAGATCAAAAAAAAAAGGATATGCATGTAATACCCTGACTGCATACCAAGGTGCACTTCCCGAGGCGTTTCCGCACACACACACAACATTTTGGCACACGGCTGAAGACTTTTCACCACTACCGTTGGGCGGATTTCATTCATCTCGTTTTACAGTTATTTAAAAGTTGTCAGTAGTTTGTCTGGTCAAAATAGAATTAAAAATGTAATTGCTTCGTCTCATGAGTTCAGAATATACTTCAGTAACTGTATTGTTTCAAGTGGTAGACTGCATCGCAACTCCTTTGCTCACTGTAGCCTGTTTGTAGCCTGTTTTTCTTATTCAGATGCAGAGTTGATTACAGGGTGACTCAATGCAGTCAATACGATCAGGCATCTAATGATGCAGTCAATACGATCAGGCACCTATCAGGATTACAGAAATTTGAACAAGCATAGAATATTAATAATGATAGAGAAAGAAGGTACAATGCAGAAAAGTGATATTTCTATTACGATTAATTTCTGTGTATGTTTTCTCAAGTGTGGCTTACTGAGGTCAATGAGACAGTTCTAAGAAAGTATGCATGGGACTGACTGCAGCCTGATCTTTGTTTAATTGAGAGGAAGATTATTTTTTTGTTTATTAGCTTTATTTATACTTGATTGTTTTAATCTAATGGGGGTCCATAGTGTCTTACAAATGTCTTCTCTCCTCCATTTTATCCTCACAGCAACAACCTTGTGAGATAAGTTAGGCTGCAAGAGTGTTACTGGTTCCATGGCAGGAATAGGGAGTCAAACCTGGGTTTTCCAGATTCTAGTCTGATGATTTGACCACAAGACTGTCTCTCAGTACTCTGTTAATTGTTTTAGATGAAAGGTGGAAGAAAGTGCAATAAACCTAAGTCTTTCTAAACAAGTCTAAGATCAGTACTGCTGGGTTGTTGTGACCTGCCTCAGGTACATCTTTGCAAATAGGTGGGGGGGAGGGGTTGCTTGCTTTTGAGGAAGAAACAGTTGGGAAATTTCTCCACCCAAGCTGAGCTTTGGAGCTAGATGAGTAGCTTCTCATTCACTTAGCAGTCATCAAAATATATGTTTCATTGATAAACACAGGAGCATATTATCGGCTAACCAGGATATAAGTTAAATGATTAAGCTTTGGAAGACAGTTCCAGAATTGATTTTAGCATCACTAAGACGTTCTCTTATTACTTGTGTTTGACAACACTATAAAAGTGTTGTCAAAAGTGTTATAGCAACAGTGCTATAAAAGGCTTGGAGGAGTTAAGTTCTAGAATGGTTTCCCATTGAGAGGTGCTAGCAAATGAATTTAATCACTTATTTTTGTTTCTATCCTGCCCCATTTCATGTATTTAGGGTTCACGTCTATGTATTCCTATTAAAGTTTGTCTCAAAAGAATTATTTTGACTGAGAGAACTGTTTGTCTAGAGAGCTGATCAGAGATTTGGAGTTCTCATCCACATTAATAAGAGCTTTCTTTGATTTATTTTTAAATGAGTTTGGTACACTTTGAAATATATGCATGGCTAGTTGATTTTTTACAAATATGTAACGTTCTTAAACTTGGTTCTTGAGCACTAATTATATTTGGGAAGAAACATCAGGCATTTTTTTCCAAGTTCAGTTTGCTGTTAGGTGGTCTGCTGGTGGGAATGATAGTTGAAATACTAGATTTGATGCTTTCTTGTATGAAGTAGTCAGATGAATTTTGTCTTTAAATAGTTGATAGTAATGACTTAAGCTGCAATAAGACTATAGTAAAATTTAAGAAGGATCTTCCTTTTGGGCTTCGCTTATTTCTTTTAGGCATGTTAATCTATTTTTTTTTTAAATATTTTTATTGATATTTCGGAATTATTACAAATTTATAATGTATACTTTATATACATCCTCCATATCTTTTTTCCCCCTTTCCTCCCTCCTTTCCTTTCTTCTCTCTCTCTCTCTTCTTTAGATGCGCAGCAGCAGGTCCATTCTTTTCAATCTTCTTGTCCATTTTTCTTCTGTAATTCCAATTTCGTTTAGCCAGTCTTTGAATTCCATCCAAATCTCCCTCATGTCCTTTTGTTTTTCTCTGCCATATTTGATTTCTTTGACATTGTGTCGAAAAATTTCTAATTGTATTTGCTCCCATATATATACCTAAACTATTTTCTACTGTATTGTCCAGATTTTTTTGTCCTTCCAATCTCAATGCTATTACTGCATGGGTCAGCCTTCTGATCATGAATCTGAAAAGTTTTTTCTTTGTTCTATTATAATATAATCCACTATACCTATATAAATAGTAAATCTTATATTTATCTTTATTCTTACCTTTACATATTTTTTCTATGTATTTTATCACATTTTCCCACATATTTTTTACTTCTATACATTCTAGCCACATATGGGTATATATACTGCATTTTTATCTCCAATAATGCCAACACTTCGGACTGAGTCCACTTTCTATCATATATGCCAACTGTTTCCCGTGTTCTATACCATTTTAATATTAATTTCTTTCTCTAGTTCTGCATATTTATCTATTTTTATTTTATTTATATTGTCTATAGTCTCTTTAATCCCCTCCCTGTCTTGCACTCCATCTAGTTGCCGTTTCTCCCTTATGATTCTTATCATAAAGCCTCGACCGTCTATCATGTTTTTGTATAAAACACCTAAGATTTTGTCCTTTCTTTTCCTCATATATTTTATATACAACTTTTCATATTATACACTCTTCCTCCCTCCTGGAGGCTTTTGTCTTTTCCCATATTCCCTCTCTTAATAGTAACCAGTTTTCTTTACCTCCTTTCTCTAAAAAAAAAATTTGGAAACTGTATTAATTCTCCTCCCTCTTTTCATTGTACAGTTGTGCTACCTTTGTATATTCCCTTTTGTCTATGTAGAGATCTTTTATTGCTTGTGTTCCTTCCCTGTCCAACCATGCTCACGAGTGGTGTCAAGCATCCAGTAACCCTGGCATCCATTTTCCCTTCCATTTCTCCCAGATTTCCATTGATACCTTTCTAGGGCCTTTTAATTTTTGTCTTTCTATTTTTGAACAACTTGAATATATTCCAAAGCTACCCGTGTTCAAATTTATTTCATTTTCGAACTTCATCCATCTGTCTCTTTTATCTATTTGAATTCCCATCAAACTTTTTATTTGAAATGCCTCGTAGTATTCCTGTAATTTTGGGAGCCCCCAGCCCATTAGTTTTTTAGACATATAGACTATTTTATTCATCACTCTTGGTTTCAGGCATGTTAATCTAGAGCTTATTATCGGCTAACCAGGATATAAGTTAAATGATTAATCTTTGGAAGACAGTTCCAGAATTGATTTTAGCATCACTAAGAAGTTCTCTTATTACTTGTGTTTGACAACACTATAAAAGAGCTTACTCTGAACTTAATGAACTTTCTGTTTTGAATTTGTAGCTACAGTTTATAATGCTAGCCACAACATTCATTAGGACTGAGCGAGAAACAACCAAAGTCAAATTTAGTTGCAAAACACTAATGAACAGGTAGCATGTTTTTCAACTGTTGAAATTCTTTATTTTGTTTTAGATTCCTGAAAGTCAGACTTGGGAAAGAGCACCAGGGATACATGAGCAGCAGAAATAATGGATAATTAAAGCTTCCAAAAATGAGTCATGAATTGTTATTACTTTACTGGAGTCCACAGCAATTTGAAAAAGGTAAGTGCTTATTTATGCTGTTTCTCAGATGTAATTCTGCAAAGTAAAATAACAAAATTCTGTAAAGTACATAAACAAGCCATCAGAGCCATAGTGAGGGGGAACTGCACCCAGAGCATGTTTTTATTTATTATTAAACTTATAAACTGCCCTCCCCCAAAGGGCTCAGGGTGGTGAACAACAGAATAAAACAATAAAAGTCTAAACATACATATAATAAAGCCAGAATAAAACCATCCTCACAATAAAATAACATAAAAAGGAGCAATATTGTAGAAGAAGGGAACAAAAAATTAAGGAAAGAGCTATTTCCCCATCACTATTAGTGCCTCGAATGCCCACAGATCTTGTGGTTATGGCTTATACACCGCATAACTCAAACAGGGAATTTCATGGGTTCAGGTTTCAGGGGTTAGAACAAATAAATTTTTTTTTTTGAAGGAAGATGAATTTCCTTGAAGGTTTTTTGTTATTTGTTTGCAGATCTGTGAACCCTAAGCTTTCAAACGCCACAAGAGTGGTAATGTGTTAAAGGTCTTAATACTTTGAAATTAATACTGGCTTCTCTTAAGCAAACAGTAGTATCATTTATCACAGTCCTCTCATTCACTATCAAGTAGCTTGCAACTTGTACAAAAACAAAAATACCAGAGACAAAGTGTTTTTCACACATTGGACAAACCTGGTTTTAGCATTATAAGCAGACATAAAGCATATGACAAGCATCTTGTGCACCCTCAGGAGAACCCCTGTACACGGCTACACTTTCTTAGGAGTAAATTTCACTGAATACAGATTACTTTCGGCTAGATCTGCTTGTAATTATTTCATTTCGCACTGGAGTGGGAAAAGTGTGCTCAAGAGATAGGGTTGTCAATTCTGGGTTCAGAAATTCCTGAGATTCAAGAACCCTTTGTTGGGTTTGTGGGGTTTTGCTATGCAAATATTTTGTGCATGTTTTATGCTGGTGGTGTAAAGTGGAATAATATATATATATGGGATAAAAAGTAGGCCTGGAAAATAAGAATGTATTATAGGATAAAATGTACGCCTGGAAAATAAGATTGTATATGGGATAAAATGTAAGTGTGTAAAATAAAACTAATACTGTAGAATTTTTGTTGGGGGAAATAAGTCCTACCAACTTTAGTACAATAAGCAGTGAAGATTCAACTTCAGTCCAACAAATGGCGGACTCTCCTTTGGAGGTTTTTAAGCAAAATCATGCTGATTTTGTAAATGTAGGCAGATCATGAGAAGGAAGCCGGGAAGGGTTGCATCAGTTCTTGGCTCTTGTGGCCCTTTCTTACATCCCCATGGTAATGCTGATCAGCACTTTGGGGCCATGAAACAATTTTCTTCCAGGCCAGATTGAGTAGGAATCCTGGAGGGATGGGGGTTTTTTTTTGCCATCACTGGGGTTGTGTTGGAGGAGGTAGTTTTCATTTTCTTACATTGTATAGGAAGTTGGACTGGATGGCTTTGGAGGTCTCTTCCAACATTGTTTCTCTGATTCTTTAAGATTTACTTAGTTCCATCATTCTAAGGTTTGGATTGTAATCCTTTTTTCTGCCTGTGGTCAGCAGAGTATGATTTTTTAAAAAGGATTATCCTCTTACTGTAGTCCTCATTTTCCCTAATGTTTTTTCAGGGGTTCACTGACACACTCATGAATTATTTGAAGGGGGCACAAAGGCTACAGTGGTAGTATGGCGGTAGGAGAGCTCCTGCTCAATTACCTCAGCTCCATTTGCATGAGACAGAATCTCCTCATGCGATTTTACAATCAACATGTCTGCCTGAGGCTTCCTTCTGATACTGATCTTCCTAACTGGTAAATTTGGGCAGCATGATAGAATAAGTTCATCCTCTTATGTAAATTGATTTTTGCATTATTAATACTTTAGAAGCCAGGATCATAGTTGCAGAAATTCATGATATAGGGAAAGAATTACAAATAAAATAGTTGTTCTGTCAGAATCTGTATCTTAATTGTTGAAGTTTTAGCAAACTAGGGCTATCGTAAATGACTCTGCATGTTATAATTTTCTGACTAGCCACCTTATTGCTAGTTTTAAAGAATTGAGATTAATCTTTCATGAACCTAAGCCCCAGCTTTCTGACTTGATATGTTTCCTAGATAATTTGTATGGTAACTTGACGTTTTTCTTAAGCGGAAACATATTCTGATGGATTATTCTCTTTTCCCTATAGGCAGCAGTAGACTATATCTTGCTGTTCAGTGTATAAGATGTTTTAGAGAATGTTGATGCATAGATAAAATTGACATATGTGGGATGTAATCTACTGATTTCTAAATTAATTTAAATTGTAAAGTTGAGCCCATATTCTGATCACTTCAGCCAGGATTTAAAAGTTCTTATTTTTGTAAGACTATGCCTAGATAGTGGAGATAGTGGAGACATGGTTACTAACATTATATTCATTATTATTAATTTGTGCCTTTAAAATTTGTACATGACAAAATGCAAGAAGCTGAGTTCTGTGGCACAGCAGATAAAGTTTTTACAGTTGCTAGATTCACTATATCCCAGAGTTTATGAGCGTTTAATAGCTACATAGAAGGGAGAATTTTATATTGGTGGTAATGGAAAGTGCTTAGTTGCAGTCAACCTAGGGCAACCCCAAAGGGTTTTTAAGGCAAGAGATGTTCCAACGTGGTTTGCCATTGCCTGCCTCTATGTTGCAACCCTGAACTTCCTTAGTGATCTCTCATGCAAATACTAACCAGGGCTGAACCTGCTTTGCTTCCAAGATCTAAGCAATTGTAGGTCAAGCTGCTGCAGTTCTAGCTATCAGTTGATGGTTATATAAAGGGCTTATGTAAACTGGGATTTATAAAAAAAAGAAGAAAGAAAAGCAGCAAAATGATGCTGATCAAAATCACACAATTATTGCAGTTCAGGTTTCCGGATTTTATAAATGAAAGGTCATCAGTTGCTTCAGTAGTGCCTACAATGTATTCGGACTTGCAGTATAACTGTCTGGTAGGGAAGAAACTCGTATACCATGTTTTGTGTGATTTTTAAAGGCTCAGAGTCCATATCTTGTGTAAAAACTGGTAACACTGATCACATGTATGGTACATATGAAATGTGGTGGTTCTAGTTACAACGATAAATGCGTGTTTTGCTCACAGAAGACCTGTGTCATTAAATATGACTGCTTACTTGTGCTAAATAGAGATGTGGTTCTGAGAGTATTGATTTTGGTGTCTTCTTGCCAAATTAATTTCCAGTATAGTTTACTTGGTTTAATCCTGGTTGAGATCTAAAATGTGCTCCTGTGAAACCATGGTTTATTTTGCAGAACTATACCCAGCCCCTAGTATCATGTATAGGGAGGCACCAGTGGGATTTGTTTGTTTCCTTCCAAGCCAGAGAGGCCGCAAAAACTGCCTTAAATGTTCTTAAGCTCAGGCCGTTTCCGCATGGCCCTTTAATGGCGCCCTGGGGACCAAGGATCGCGCCGTCCCCAGGGAGCCACCATTACGCACTGAAGCGGCGCTGCTGCTAAGCAGCAGCTGCGACGACCTGGTGTCGCTCCCCACTCCCCAGAGCGGCGTCAGGCCTGTACTGAAAATTTCTTTCCTTTAAAGGGTTGTTTTTTTTCCCCGGCAGCGTGTTCGGCTGATGCGAACAGCACCGCCAGGAACGCAGCTGTTTCCCCGCTCCGATCCCACTTTCACCTTGTCCCGGTATTGTCGGCCTTCTGGCGTGAAGCCCATACGCTGTCACTCCGAAGGCCCTGGAGGTCAGAGGGCAGCGTGGGGCGAGGGCCCACTGACGGCCAGCAGGCCGGCGGCGGCGAATTTAAATGAGTAAAGGACAGTTGAAGGAAGAGGTAGCTCCATGTGGAGCCGCCTGCCATCTGCCGGCCTCTCCGGAGGCTGCCCGCATGCTTGCATGCGAACGGCCTCCACCTCCACGCCGGCAGAATTCTTGCCGGCGTGGAGGTGCCTCGACGGCCGTGCGGAAACAACCTTAGTAAATGTGAACTGTAGTATGTAAATATCCTTCAAACCATGGTTTCCCATCAAGATTCATTGTTACTCTTTAGTCATATTGTATATATTCAAATGTAACTTTTAAATAGACTTAATGAAAACATTTTTTCACTGATTAGAAAACTTTTATTCCACATTTCTAAAGACCTGCTTATTTTACAAATAAATCTATACAATGGTTGAAAAATGAAGCTATTAAACAGTCTGGCAAAACAAGCCAACATCATTAAAACAAGACAGGGCATAATAACAGCATAAAATACACACTGAGCAACCTAAAATGTGGTAGATAAAATGACCTTTGGGCCAGAAGAAGTGTCTGATATAAACCCACTTTGTTAAAAGGAATTTTTTAAATCCTAGTGCCTAAAAGAAAGTATCATAGGTGCCAGGTAAGCCTCATAATGGAGGACATTCCAAAGGTGAAGTTCCACCACTGAGAAAGCCCCATCCCTGGGAGTCACTCTTTTAAACTCTGAAGGTGGCAACATAGAAAGTGGGGCTCAGACAAGGATCTGAACTGGCAGTCTGGACAGGATGGGTGGAGGCAATCCTTCAATCATAATTAAGTTTCTTTTGTGTACAGGTGAAGCAAAATATAAGTGCAATCGATATGACTAGCTTGTGGGGCCATGATAGAGGTTTATAGAGTTATGCATGAGGTGAAGAGAATAGTCACTTGCTCTCCCTCTCTCAAAATAGTAGAACACAAGGGTATCCAATGAAGCTGATGGGCAGTAGGTTCAGGACAGACAAGAGGAAGTACTAACTGAGAGTGATTGAAATGTGCCAGAGAATGTAGTGATGGACACAGACATGGACTGCTTTAAAAGAGGATTAGATAGATTAATGGAGGTTAGCTCTATCAGTGGCTACAATGCTGGACTAGTCTGATTCAGCAGAGTTCTTATGTTCTTAACTGTATAGGTAATTAGAAAGGATACTTGGTGATAAGCTGTTAACATTAAGATGTTTTATAGTGGAACCCCTGATATGTGAACACCAAAACTCTTCTTAATCTTCAAATGGTTTTTTGTGTGTCAGTTTTGCGATAGAGTGAACATGGAACTACTTTGAATTTTCCTGTTACATCAATGAGCTGGATGTTTTCCCCAAGCCTTTTAGATTAGTGAGGCTTCAGTCTGTAGTTTCGTAGCCACAACTACTGATTCCAATGAAATAGAAACCAAAAATATTTGAAACTCATGGAAACTTACGGTAATTGCCAAATTTGAATGTTCAGTTATCTCTCTGAAGCAAGTCTTGATTGCTATGGTCAGTAGTTTGAGATCTTTGTCAGAGGCTCTGATCTAAGTCCACCATTTTATTTGTATTAAAAGCATTGGAATTTGATTAGTGATAGTCCTCCTTTTTCCCAGGTAGATTATACCTTTTTCAAGGTAGATAATGCCGAGTGAGTCAGTGCAATCAACCAAATGGGACATTCAATACACAGTGCAAAAGGGTTAAGATTGTAGAAATCTGAAATTAACCAGAAATATAGAAGACAGAACTAAAGCATAGCATAAGTATTAATATGACACATTAAGCGGTGTAAAAATTATACAGCAGGATCCAACTTACTGTAGGCGGTACACTGTGGTGTAGACCACAGTCTGCAATAATTTATCCAGGTAACTATGAACTATTTTGTACAGTGCAACCCTATTACCTGTTGCTAGAAAAACCCTCGTGAATAATTCAGTTTTGCATAGTTAGTGGAAAGCAAAGATTGTGGGAGCCACAATGGATAAACGATGCTGCTTAGATTTTTAGAGTTTTAATAATAAGTTTTTTAATTATTGTATTGATCTTTTAATTTTTTGTTAAATCAGGATGTGAACCTCCCTGAAAAGGCAGGCTACAAATCTAATAAATAAATATATTGAAAGTGTATATGCAGTTATTGATTTTGCCCATTTGCAGGTTGGCATTTGCAGAAAGTTCGGCTGAGATGATCAAAGCTGTTTTGGTTGAGCACTCCTGCCGATGTGAGGGACCGACTGAAGCCATGAAGGGCTTTTTGTATGATAGCCAGTACCTTCAATTGAGCCTGGTAAACAGTGGAGTGACTGCAGAATGGGAATAACGTGCATGTTCCGTGTAGTTCCCAATAATAGCTGAGCTGCAGCACTGGAGTTTCCAAATAGATTTTGAAGGGAGTCCTATATACAGTGCATTATTGAAGTCTTGTCTTGATTTTATGTATCCAGGTGCCCATATCAGCTGTATTAAGATAAGGGGCCATCTTACAACTAGGCTGAGTTGCTAGAAGGTGTCTTTTACAGCTGTGTTAATTTCTCCAGTAATAAAGTTGGATCAAATATAACCCTAAGGCTTTTAACAGTCAGCAAGGGCCCTCTGATCGTCATCAGAATCAGGGAGCAAACTCTTCTTCGTGATCTCTGGCTTCCCAACTAGAACTACATCTGTTTTTGTCAGGGTTTAGTTTCAATTTGTTCACTCTTGGCCAATTATTCCTAGCAGCAAGGCATGCCTTTCCACCTAATTTAGGGTCACCAGAGCAGTGGACAATAGTAACATTAAAAACAAGCTGCTGATGTCTTTGGAGGACTTACATGGGTGCCCCCTGAGGCTAGAAAGGCAGTCCCAGAAATGGCCTTTCTGGTTGTGATGCTGAAATGTTTGAAATCCCTCCCTAGGGAGATTTGTCTCCCCCTCCATTGTGCAGTGTTCTAGCTTGGATTTTGCTTACTTTTTTTGTTTTTGATGCTTGGCTTTATTTTTTATCATTTTTTAAAAATATCTTTGATCATTTTAGGATGCGGATATGGAAATTTTGAAGTGTTTTTAGTGCTTACTTGTAAGTGGTAATATTAGTTTTGGATACTTTTAAATGTTGTATTCTGTGATATGCATTTTTCCAGATGGAGAGCATGATACTTGCAAATAAAATTATTCTGAATTCGGACTGTATGCATGTATTTTTCTTCCCCTCCGCCATCATAAATAAAAATTGGGCTGCAATCCTCAGCATACCATCTTATTATATAAAAGGCTTGAAATGATGATGACGACTCACTTCCAGCCAATCACCATGCACACACATCTTGGGGACAGGGCTTACACAGAATGGGTAAAAAAACCAGCATAAGCAGAACGGTGAGATGTGGTGGTTACTCACTCATGCACTGCTGAATAATTACAGTCACTGTACTGTCTGCAGCTGCTTGAGGAGGAGCAAGCATTGGGCACTCCCCATGGGAGGGTCACAACTGCTAGTGCCCGCAACTGTTCTGTTAACTGTTGCATGGGGATTACTAGATACACATGCTTTCAGTTGAATAGCCTGGATAGGGAGCATTTGCAATAGGCCAGGGAAGCTTATATATGCTGAGAAATGCTAACTAAAGAGCAAGGAAGGGTTATGTTTATCACTCTTCTCGTGACTCTATCCCTTTACCTTCACAATTGCTGGTCTATGCCAACAAAGGAATAATTGTGAAGGGGAAGGGAAAATAAGTAAAACCCACATCTGCCGGTACTTTATGATGATGGTTGATTGCTCCCAGTCCTACAGTTTGACTGTAGTTTGGGATATGAAGTTTAATATTTCTTGGTTAGACAGTAGGCCAATAAAGTCAATGTCCAAAGGCTTAATTTTTACATTATTTTCAGAAATAAGTTCTTCAGTAATTTAAGGCACTAGGTGAGTAATTAAAAAAATACTTTTGGTGAGCTACATTTGCTTCCATATTGACCTTTCCAAGAGTGTACAGTCTTCGCTTCTCTTGGCCAGCTTCCCCCACTTTAATTAATAGAACTGATTTGACTTTTTCTAGAGCAACACCTCTGCAGTGAGCAAGGGCTGTTTTGAGTGTTCTGGAAGGGTCTTATCATGGGGCTGTCTGGAATGGCCCCAGGTGTGCTTATGTTGTTCCATCTTGAGGATGTGGAACAGATCTGCAGACAAGGGTAAACATTATTAGAATTCTTATTGGATTCCACATGAGTTCACGGAAATCGCTTCCAAGTGAGCATACACAGGATTGCAGGCATAGTCCTGAAGAATTTATTGTTATGTTTTAAGAAGTTATCACGGGGACTTAAAATAGGCAACATCAAACTGACACTGTCATACCTATTTTTTTTTTGGTCATTTTTGCTTTTCTGCAAGAGGTTTTTAATCTGTCCTAGCCTTATAGTTCTTTAGTTTATTACTTGATTTCTGCACACATCTTGTGCCTTTAGTTTTCATAATAGTTTTTTGTCCCCTCCCCTGGGTTTTCTGTTTCTTTTTGGGCTGCTCTTACCTTGATCTTTTTCTAGAAGCTGATTATGAATTGCCTTTTTCTCAAGCACAGTGTGTGATGGTTTTCTTTGTCCTGCCTGCTCCTGAGGCCTTATGACTCCCTTCCCCTGCTCTAGTATGTTTATGAATACCTATCTTGGAATTTCACTGAATACCTTCATGCAGGGGTCAGCACTTCAGCAGACATCTTCAGTGAGAGGTTACCCTGCTGTGTACTTATACTTAGGCCATGAATGGTGGTGCTAAGTCAGTCTTATTCTTATGAAGACCCTTGGAAGGAAAGGGCTTTTTGATTGAAAGAAAAGTCCTGAAAACATAGGCTCACTCACAAGGAAATAAAAAATAGATTCCTTGCCTCCCCTGTGCTCTTTGATCTCTCCCTCCCTCTTTCAGTTCAGCTCAACCTTTGAGTACTTAGAGATAAGACCTTATCAACCAGCAGTTAAATAACAAACCTTCCCACCTTGCTGAGTTGGACAGAAACTTCCCAACTTCTGAGGCCAGAGTAAATGTGTACAAATGGTGCACCTCTCAGCCTTGATGGGGACAAAGTTTATTCATTGATGGGATTTTCTAAAACTCAACCTTTGTTTTGTTTTGCCTGCTGCAGTGTGGTAAATGTTTCTAATCAGGATGCTTTAGTGCTGATTTTGAACCAAGGTTGGTGTCCAGATCTTGTTTGCCTGTGGACAGTGTAGAATGATTTGCTGAGAAATGTAAAGACTTTTATCAGGAGAGCAGCAAGTGAGTTGATTTAATGGGTTTTCTCATAGTTGGCTGTGAAAGAGGGCAGTGCCATACCCACTTGCAGAAGTCTGTCATAACTAGCAGTGGAACCTGTATGCAAAAACAGGAAGAATCATCTTTAGTTGTACAGGTTTTACATTTTCTGTTCCCTTGGGGAAGTTAGTGAACGTTTTATGAACCTATGGAATTTTTTTCGCATAATGGCCAAAGTGATCTTTTTTGTACCATTTTTAGTTCTTAATATTTTCAAATATGTGTGCAGGTGTACCCACATCCTTCTAAGCGTAACCAGATTGTAGCTTTCAATCTGACAATAGAAATATTATAACACAAAAGGAGTTAATTGAAGTCACGTTTCATTGGTTTTTTTCTTTATAATATTGTGTTTTGAGTTGCTTTAAATTTGCCCCACATTTGTGATAGCATGCGTGAAAATTTTCTCTTCCGATGTGACTTGATTTAAACATATTTTTAAAAGAGAGCCTCTTTAAATGTTACTTCAGATAACGTGATAAGTAAAAATAATTATTTGTACCTCCTTTTAAGGCATTTTATCCATAATGTTTTTTTCCATAAATATTTGCAGTTATTACCTTAGCTTCACGGATGTGTAGCCTATAGTGAGAAGGCCCTTTGACTTTATTTGTATAGTTAATAAATTCATCACAATTTCTTAATTTGGAAATCTTGCCTTTTAGACATGTCCTGAACTCTTAAAAAAGCATGCACACAGACTGACCTCTTGAGAAAAGAATCACGTTGTCCAGAGTGGATACATGTCTTAGCATATGGGAACAATTGTGGTGTTGGAGCATGGCTCTTGAGAGGTGACACAGAAATCTCGTAGATAAATATATTTTTCTGAGTAAGGTTATATGTTCTTTATTCCAAGACAGTGATGGGGTGAAGGTCATGAAGCTGAGTGTGAAGCTGATATAGCTACATATCACATCACTTTACAAAAGGCTTCCTTTTTTTTTTATTATACAAACTTCTGTATTGTGACAGTAATGAATACATTGTGTTGGGGAGATTCTTTATCCTTGTGTGTTATGAAATTCTCTTTGATTTTCTCCTCTGTAGGAGACATGGCATGGTTCAGCCCAACTTGAAAAGAAATCTCATTAGTCTTTTCAGATAGAAAAATCTGGTGTTGGAATATCTTGCTCTTTGGAGCTGCGCTGAATGTCACTTTGACTTGAAGAGCAAGTCGATGCACAGCCTTACATGAGGAAATGGGATATAGCTGTACCAGTTATCAGGTACTGGAATTAATCTTTTGTTCAAATGGAAGTAAAATTAATAGCAGAAAGCAATGCAGTTGATGAAAACGACATTTAATTCCCCTCATCTCCCAAAAAGGGGTTGTAATTCCTATTTTGGTGTATACATATTTGTGCATCTAATTTAAAAGCTCAATTTCACATGATCAATATTGAAAAAAAGCATTTAGTTTATTTAAAATATGCCTACTTTATTTCAATACAGGTTAAAGTGACGGTTCTCAAATTGACAAGGGCTATAGTATACACATGCCATGTCATACCATGGGAATATGTACTTCAATAGTTAGTACTAGGCAGGGATGTAGGTATAGATATTTTATGGGAGGGGTTCGGGGGGGCCACACCCCCACCCACCCCTAGGGCATGGCCACACCTCCCCAGCCCCGCCCCCAGCCTAGCACTTATAAAAGCAGCTCTCCAAGGCCAGGGACTCCCCCGCCCTGCCCTCCCCTGCCCCCCACCAGCTGGGATCCCAGCCAGCATCTGGCAGTTCCTTCTGCCCTCCCTTCTGGGCAGAGGCATAGGGGGAAAAAGGATCCCGGTGCAAAATCTGAGTTTGGCGCCCCTCCCCCGGGCAGCCGCTGTGATGCTGGAATCCACCCCCAAACAGCATCACTTTCAATTCTGTTTAAACTAGAGAGCCCAAATTCTCCTTTTAAATCCACCTTAAAGGGAGAATCTGGGGTCCCCAGTTAAACAACATTGAAAGTGATGCTGTTTTGGGGTGGATTATCCCCCACCGTGAAACATCATCACTTTCAATGTGGCATAGTGGTTAAGAGCAGGTGCATTCTAATCTGGAGGAACCGGGTTTGATTCCCTGCTCTGCCATTGAGCTGTGGAGGCTTATCTGGGGAATTCAGATTAGCCTGTGTACTCCCACACATGCCAACTGGGTGACCTTGAGCTAGTCACAGCTTTTTGGAGCTCTCTCAGCCCCACCCACCTCACAGGGTGTTTGTTGTGAGGGGAGAAGGGCAAGGAGATTGTAAGCTCCTTTGAGTCTCCTACAGGAGAGAAAGGAAGGATATAAATCCCAGCTCTTCTTCTTCTTCTAAACTGAGGAGCTCATATTTTCCCTTTAAATCCATGCTGGTGGATTTAAAAGGAGAATCTGGGGAAATTTGGGGGGTGCCTGCTGTCAGGGGTGCAATTGTTAAGCTAGCAGCACCAAACTTTTAGGGTATCTTTAGGAGACTCTCCTAATTATGCCACCCAGGTTTGGTGAAGTTTGGTTCAGGGGGTCCAAAGTTATGAACCCTCAAAGGTGTAGCCCCATCTCCTATCACCTCCCATTGGAAACAATGGGGGATGGGGGCACCCCCTTTGGAAGTCCATAGCTTTGGACCCCCTGAACCAAAATTTACAAAACCTGGCTGGTATCAGTAAGAGACTCCCCTGATGATACCTGCCAGGTTTGGTGAAGTTTGGTTCAGGGGGTCCAAAGTTATGGACCCTCAAACGTGTAGCCCCGATCTTCTATTAGCTCCCATTGGAAACAATGGAGGATGGGGTCACCCCCTTTGGGAGTCCATAACTTTGGACCCCCTGAACCAAACCTCACCAAACCTGGGTAATATCATCAAGAGATTCCCATAAACAATCCCTGAAAGTTTGGTGCTGCTAGTCTAAACAATGCTTCCCCTGCAGGCCATAAACCGAAAAACACTAAAAATGTTTTTAAAACCCACAAACGGGTGGGCGGAGCTTCAGACATGAATGGGGGGGTTGAACCCGAGGGAACCCCCCCTTACCTACGTCCTTGGTACTAGGCTTAGTGTTGAGCAGGATAAATTTTGTTACATATAAAAGTTAAAAGGATAAAACTGTAACTGACAGACTGGCCCCATGGTCTCTGACTGGAGGACTCCTGCAGCTCGGTTGGAAGTAAATGTGACTGAGCCAGAGGGGGCATTCTGCCACAACTGGGAGGGTGGAAGCTGATCAGCCGGCCAAGGGATTTAAAAGCCAGCATGGAGAATGATAGGGGGATGGAAAGAGATGAGAGCCACAGCTGACAATGAAGAGCAGACTGTGACTGGAGAAGTGAAAGCCAATGCCATGCAGTGCAGTGGCTGTAGAGACGTGAGAGGAGGCTGGGGTAAGCCGGGAGCAGCCAGAGACAGCAGGGGTGGAGGGCAAACCTTGTACCCCACTGAAGACACAACAGGGCGGTTTCAACATTGGTCAGGGTGGCACTGAGGACCAGTAACTTGGATAGGGCAGAATATCTCCAGAAGACAGAGCCTGCAAGACAACTGGGTAGGACTAACAGAAACCACAGGCATGTTGGTGGGTTCAGAGGCACTGGAAAGCTTGGTCTCGTAGGAACTTAACAACTTGGACTGAGGATCCAAAACTGAAGGGTTTGGCTATGGTGGAACTAAAGGAAGGGTCACCAAGATTCTGTGGGTCAAACCAAATTGGTGGCCTGGGTGGCAGTGCAGACTACAACAGCGGGACAGCACAGACATGTAAGATTTGGTTTTCAGCATAGTAGCCATAAAGTCTAAGAGGTAGCCTAGGAAGAACAAGGGAGAGCACTGCTGCTGGTTAATGGAGCGGGCCACTTGCCTGAGGCCACAGAAAGTGGTGGCAGTGTTTTGGTGAATAATTAATACAGAGCTTCTCAAAACGAATAAAGGTTGGGATTTAGCAATATGGGTTGGCTGCAAAATATTGGGGTACATTAAAAATGGTCTCCCAGTTTTATACAATACAATTTTAGGCATAGTGCTTTCTTTAAAAAAAATCAACCCAGATTTTGTTTCCACTGTAAAACTAAGAGTTCATAATTTATAATGCAGAAATTAATTTTGCTCATTGTAGATATAGCATTGAGGAGAAAGGGAAGAGTCTGAGGCTGATTACGCACAAAAGGTGTCTGTTGTTTGATGGGACCAAATGTCCATAGCAGCAAGATTTCTTGTACGGATATTTCCTCAAGCCCTGCTTTCATTTTCCAACCTCTCCATGACAAGTTAGATCACTTGTACCTTGACTTTTAATTTGCTTCGCCACCAGAGCAGGCAGATTAGCCAGTGAGCAGGCTTTGCCCTGGACATCTTCCTTCCACCCATGACCAACCTACCTACTTCACCCTTCCCTCACACTGCTGCCATGCCTTCCTTCTCGTCCCTTGTTCTGTGTTGCCAGATCCTCTAAATACTCATATTGAGATGATATACAGTAGAACTTCGTAAATTGCTGATAATCTGTCCGGAGATTATTGGCGATTTACAAAAATGGCATATTTCGAGGTATGTGATTTGTGCATGCGCAACGCCGTTTGCATATGCGCAACGGTGTTTGTGTCCTCGGCAGCTACCGAAAATTGAGGCGGCTGCCGATTTTAGATGGTGGAAATTGACGATTGTCGAAGGCACCGATTTTCGAGGTTCTACTGTAATAAGAACAACAGAGTTGGCTTTTGTAAAAAGCAGTACAAGCAAGGGCTCTTTTTGGCTCCACTCCACATCCCCTGCTCTACTTCAGCTCTCTCCGATGACTGGGAGGGCTTTTTAAAACTTTCTTTCCAAACACATGTTTATTTAAAAAACTAGCCTGTCTCTTCTCCTGCGGTGGCGACAGCAGCAGCAAGAAGTGTGTATGTGTGTGGGGAAGGGGAGAGAATATCAGGTCTAGGACATGGTCTCTTTGATCAGCAATATTTAGTCCAAGGAATTACTTTGCCTCTTTCATTCTGGGGGCAGGGGGATTATTTCTGGAAAGGGGCCACAATATCAATGTAACTGCAAGAACAGAAATATCAATATAACAGTGGTTTAAAAGCTTTTACAATGCCAGCAATTTTGGCACTACTGAGTGTGATGAGATCGGTGCCTTTAAGATTGAGTTGATGGACAGAGTTAAGAGAACTAGGAGAAACAGGGCTGAGTTTGCAGAAAAACTGCGCAGCCGGGAATTAGTGCCTCCTTGTGTGTAAACAGAGCCCACTGAGTAGTGGAGAGCCCCAAGGTAGGCATTCCATGACCAATGGGCCTGAGAAAACTCCTTTCTCCTATTTATCCCTCTCCTGAAGCAGGCTATTTTGGGATATGCATTGCTCACATCTGGGTATACGTTTAATGTATGTGAAAATTTTAGATAGCTTCAGTGCATTGTCCATTGTATGTATTGTGTTTTTTATTGTACTGTTTTAAAATTTTGCAATCTGCCTTTAGACTTTGTGAAAAAGTAAGTAGATTATGTAAATGTTTGCGTGACTAGTGAATTGATCCTGATATAGTCACAATAAGCATTTAAAGCCACAACAATAATTAAGTACCCTAGTAAAAAAAATCCATATCTCAAAAGGCACAGTTTTGCCTCATTACCCTGCCTTACCAAGCAAAGATACATTAAGCAAATGTTCCCATAGTCAGTAACTCAGATTAAATGACACCCTTTGCAATGTACTTACAGGACACTGATTTAATTTATAGGGACTCATATATTTAATAAATGTACCAAATAGTACGATTTTATACAGCAAGCTATAAATAGCATATTTAATGTTAAAATGCTAGACCTGATAAGAAAGCATTTTTCAGTTTCCCACAATTTTTTTATTCCTCTGGGAATTAAATTAAATGGCTTTAAAATTATCTGAAATTTTACCTCCCTACCTCCACTCATCTTTTTTTTCCAAACTAAAAAGGCCCAACTGCCTTTCATTTGACTTCTCCCCTATCATGGTTGTTTCCAATAAAACTTTGCTTTGCTTTCCTTTGATTAATTAAGTTCATGCTGGGTGAATCTGGGAGCCGAAGTGAAAAAGGTATGAGCAGCGATTATGATTTTATTTTATTTCTCTTATGCTGTGGTTTTGAGGCAGCTGACAAAGTAAAAGCCCTTCGGGGGAGGGCGGCTTATAAATATAAATATAAATAATAATAATAATAATAATAATAATAATAATAATAATAATAATAATAATAATAATAATAATAATAATAAAATGGAGGCCTGAGAGGAACTTGCTTATGTTTTGTTGTGTCCTGATGGCCAGGCAAGGAAGGGCAAGAAGATTATTGTTACCTGTTTGGGCAGCAGGATTGTTTGCTTGTATTTGTGAAGTCCGTAAAGACCCGGCTGTTCTATCATATGTCTAATTTGGATGGGTAGCTGCACCATGCAGATCAAAAGTTCCACAGAATGGAACCATCAAGCGTACTTCTCCCCACTTCCAATTTTTCATGCTGTCAAGACAACAGAGGTGACTGCATATGTACAGAAGTTGTAAAAAAAAAGTGGGGTAGGGAAGAAGGGTGGTTAGAAGACAATGGAAAGAAACTTATACCCTGGAGAGCATTTAAAATAGCATCAGAGAGAATGGAGGAGAGGTGTTACAGGGATTTCTCCTGCCCCATGAATTCTTGTGGGTATCCATTTTGTACAGCCGTAACCATAAGGAGTGGTGTTGCTGTGATTCTTATCAAGAGTCTGTTCTGTGTAACACCTAATCTTTGGTGTTAATTCTTAGCTATAGAAATGGCCTTCCTTTGTCTACAAGGAAGAGGTAGAACAGTAGAATCTTCAGATTTTTAAAACCGTGTTGGCAGTCAAGCTTGTGAAAGTTGTTGAGGAAAAGGCTTTTCGTTTCCAGCAAATTGTTTTGGGAAAAAAATGTGTTTTGTTCAAGAAACAAAGCAAAGATGAGCAAGCCCCTTCATAATAGCAGAACTTCTCCTTAATGAAGTTCTGGTTTCATACCACTGTATTGCACTCTCCTCAGCTTGAGACAGGGAAAGCTTTTATACGCAGGCTTGTCAGGCTGTGAGATGGTAATGTTTGTATGCTGGGACAAGTTGGGATTTAGTTGCAGTATACAATTTGCTCATGTGTAAATCTCAGTGTTTTTATATATTATGGATAAAACCTGCAATATAAATTTTCAGTTTGGTTTTCAGAGGATGATTTTTTTTAAAGGCTCCTTTTGCTACATTCACCAAGTTTTCTTTAGCATACAATTGTAGTTTATTTTCCTTTCATACAAATTTGTAAATATCTAAAATAAAATGAATAGCACTCTGGTTAGTACTAGGTTACTGTGGATGCCTGATATAAGACCTGTTCAGGAAACTAATTTTTGTGTTGTATCCTATGTAATAAAGGCAGATAGGTTTCTTTTTTTTGCTTTGAAATTATATGGTATCAGTCTTAAATTTTGTTTGAATGGTTCTAATATGTACCTCACACGCTACTATTATTTTAACATCTGTTTCCCCAGCCTGCCTCTTTCCCCATCTGGCAGTGTCTGTCTGTATCCTAACCCTCTGAGGCGATGTTGCAGGGGTTTGATCTGGTGGTGTCTGCTTGTTCTGTAATCAGGCTCCTCTGAAAAAAGGCGAGCCAAAGTTGCCTGTTTCTGATTGGCTGACCTGTATGACGCTTTTCATCTCCCCCCACCCCCCAGCATACACCACAGCAGGCTCTGTTCTGAAACCTAAAACAGCCCCGTATACATCCATTCATGAATCTGTGACGTCAGTAAGCCTCTGTGTTCTCCTTTGCAGCAGGGTTGCAGGATTGTGTGGGTGGAATTTCCTTGCTGTGTTTTTCACAACCGTTTTTTTCCCCTTGCCTTCCGTCTCAAAATGCAAGACAATGCAGCAGGGATATAGAAATGATCCATTGGTGTAAGTATCTTGACAAATCTATCTTCCTTGAAGCATCTGAGTTTTCAGAACGACCGGTATTACCTTCTTGTCATTTATTTCAGAGAAGCAGATGGATAGTGCATTGGGGGTGTGAAGGGGCAGGGGGAAATGCTACAAGGCACCATATTAAAGCCAAGATCATTTGTCTATCTGGCAGCTGTTTATCCCTATATTTGTCTGTGCAGTGATTGTGGCCATGTTTCATTTGCAGTTCTGTAGGTTGCTTAATGGCTCTTGCTTCTAAAGCAGGAAAATATGAGATTCATAGCAGTGGCTATCTGAAAAGGCAGAGGTTATGAGCAGTGAGGGAAGGATGTAAAATTGTCATAGGCAAAATAGAGTAATTGTGATTTTAGAAATGCAGCCTCCACCTACCCCAGTTGCAGAAATGTCCTGTGCCTTCTTGTGCATCTTAGATTTCATACTGATAAAACTTAAGATGTATGTTTTGGGTTGATGTGATAATGACCAACTTATTTGGCTATCATTGGGGGGATGTCAAAATTAGCTAAAATCATTTGATTTCATAGCAAGGAAAGAGGCTACTCAGCTATTTAGCTTATTTTAATCATTTGAAATATCACCCATTGTTTTATCCTATGCTCTGTCTTTCACACAGACTATTGTATCTAAGAAATAGTCCCAACCAAATTTGGCTCTGCTTACTGACTGTTACTATTCTTGTTTGGTACTTGCTGTTTAAATCAATGGGATGCTACAGGAAATAACATCCAATAATGGGTATTGGGGCTGTGCTCAAAATGAAAGATTTTACAAAATGTGGTTCTTTCATTGTAGGACTTGGAAAGTCATGCCCCACCTGTATTGCCTGGGGATGCACTTCCCCTTATTGGCCCGTGGTTCTCTGTGTTAAAACTTCCCAAACTACCAGGTTCACAAACCTTTTAAACTGGAAGAAAGGCATATCAAGTTCTCATTGCTAAAATATTAAGTCTATGGTTTTATAGTGAAAATAGATTCTACATTTTGTAACTGAGGGGTTTTTGGATTTCAGCAGGTATGGTATTTGACAAATCCAATATACAAATTCTTGAAAAGGCACCAAATCTCTTCTGTTTGGTCTGCAGAGATCATATTTTTTAAAGAAAAACAAAAACCTAAATGTTTAGCACTGGCTGGATAAACTTTCTGCTTTTGAAAACAAAATTGCTAGATAGTGTGGAATGGAAGTGAAATACTGAATTTTTTCTGAAGTTAATTTCTGGTTAGTTTTACTACTACTCCTTCAGATTTCATGCTGCTTCTCAGAGCATTTTGAATTCTGATGTATCAAATGAATTTTGAGCCACTAAACCTCTGTGGAAATATGCAAACATATCTAGGTGTCAGCATCATATTTTCAGGTAGCTCTGATTTGGTGTTTGGAATTTTTTCCGACCTTACTTTTCTTCACGCGTGTTTTCAGAAGCTTGATGTAATGAAAGATTTCAGATTTGCTACTAAAGTTATTACAAAGGGAAAGACATAGTGCAGTTATTAAATCTCTGTTGTTCAAGCTTTGGTGGTGGTGTAGTGGTTAAGAGTGGTGGACTCTAATTTGGAGAATTGGGTTTGATTTCCTACTCGTCATGAGCAGAGGACTCTCATCTGGTCAACTGGATTTGTTTCCCAGTTCCCACACATGAAGCCTGCTTGGTGACCTTGGACTAATCACAGTTCTCTCCAAACTCTCTCAGCCCCACCTATCACACAATGTATCTGTTGTGGAGAGGGAAAGGGTAGGAGTTTATAAGCCGCTTTGAGTCTCCTTACAGGAGAGAAAGACAGGGTATAAATCTAAACTCTTTTTCTGAGTGGCATTTTATAGAAGTATTTAATATTCTCCACTATGATTAGTTCTGGAGTTGCTAAGCAGTAGGTAAAGGCTTTCCAGAGAATGTCTCTTGTGGGAGAAAAATCTATTTGTTTGTGTTTACAACTTCAGCAACTTTTACATGTAGAAATAAGTTTGTTTCCTGTTTTATCGGGAATTCCAGAATTAAATTATTATTCCTTGTATTCTATTCTCAGATATCAAAAATGATATAGAAACTTGCTTTCAATGAAATGGCAGAGGCATGGCAAACTTTATTTGTTAAAACCTGTATGTCCCACATTCCTCAACCAACGCACGCTCTTGAGGCAGTCGACAAAATGAGATACACCAAACATGCAAACTCAACATAATTGATGCCAAAAGCTTAAGAAGAGAGGGTGGCAGAAGCATGTTAAACGATGGGTTCCACCTTTTAAAACAGTTTTTGCACTAGAGTGCACTACAGTAGTCTAGTCTCAATTTGTGTCATTGATCCAGGTGGCCAAGTAAGCCATATTATGTTAAGGGGCTAGGCTGAATTGGTAGAGAGCTTTTTTTGCAGCTGTATTAACTTGCTTCTCTGATAATAAGATTGGATCCAGTATACCCCCAGGCTTTTAACTGAGTCAGCAAGGGTCAGTTGAACTTTATCAAAAGTGGGATGCGCAATGTTCTTACTTTAACTCTTAATCTTGTGAGTAGTTCTGACTTAGGTCAGTTTTCATCCCCATTGTTTGTTACATATGGAGAGATTACTGATATCACAGAATATTACCTATAGGCAACTGACTTGTAAACGTACTTAAGAAAGAGAACAATGCTAATCAAGCTGTGTACGTTAGGTGCCTTCAAATTGTTTCTCACTGATAGTGATCCCATGAATTAATGACCTCCCAAAGTCCTATTGTTAACAGCCTTGCTCAGGTCTTGCAAACTGAGGATCATGGCTTCCCTTGAATCAAGTCCATTTCATGTTGAGTCTTACTCTTTTCCTGCTGCCTTCAACTTTCCCATGATGATTGTCTTTTCCAGTGATTCCTGTCTTCTCAGAATGTGACCGAAGTACAGTAGCCTCTGCTTGGTCATTTTAGTGTCTAGGAAGAGTGCAGACTTGATTTGATCCAGAACCCACCCATTTTTGATGTTCCATGATAACTGTAAACTCTTCTCCAACACCACATTTCAGATGAATCAACTTTCTCCTTGTCAGCTGTCTTCCTTGTCCAACTTTAACACCCACACATAGTAATGTATATAATGTGAATTAACTTTGTCATGAGTGGTACATCCTTACACTTATAGATCTTTTCTAGCTCCTTCATGTCTGCCCTTCCCAATCTCAATCTCCTGATTTCTTGGTTGCAGTCTCCCTTTTGCTTGATGATTGAGCCAAGGAATTCAAATCTTTAACAATTTCAGTTTCTTTATTGTCAGTCCTAAAGTTGTGTAATTCCTCAGTATTCATTACTTTTGTTTTCTTGATGATCAGCTTTAATCCCCCTTTGGCACTTTCTGCTTTAACCTTCATCAGGAGTTATTTCAGGTCATCTCTATTTTCTGTCAGCAATGTGGTGTCCTCTGCATATCTCAAATCGTTAATGTTCCTCCCATCAGTTTTCACTCAGTCTTCATCTAAATCTAATCCAGTTTTCCGTATTATATGCAGTGGCATAACTAGGCAAACTGTAGCCTGGGCAAAACCTGAGTTTGATGCCCCTCCAGGCGCGTGCCCAATGCAACGCGCACCCTCCCCCTTGTAGCTACGCCCAGTGGCGTATCTAGGCAAACTGGAGTTTGGTGCCACCCATGGGCAGCCACCCTCCCCCACTGTGACCAAGCAATGATTTTTTACACCAGGTTGTTTCAAAGTCACCATCCCATTATAGAACATGCCCCAACTCACAAATCTGAGCACAGCAATAAGCCATGCCACACAGCAGAAATAATTTTTTGAAAACATTTTCAAAATGCTTTCAAAATGTTTTATTACTGCTATGAAAACATTTTATGGTGTTGTATCGAAAATGTTGCCCCCAATTGGGGAAACAGCATCTCACTTTCAGTGTTTTCAAAGGGAGAATCTGGGCTCCCTAGTTTAAGCAAGTTATGCTGGAATCCACCCCCAAACAGCATCATTTTCAATGGTGTTTAAACTAGGGAGCCCAAATTCTCCTTTTAGATCCACCTGTAAGGGGAGGGAGGAATCTGGGGTTCCCAGTTTAAACAACATTGGAAGTTGATGCTTTATTTGGGAGGTTGATTCTCCCCACCCTGAAACAGCATCACTTGCAATGTTTAAACTGGGGACCTCAGATTCTCCCTTTAAATCTATGTCCAAAGTGGGGGATTTAAAAGGATCATCTGGAGAAATTTGGGAGCTGCCTGCTGGCAGGGGTGCAATTGTTAAGCTAGCAGCACCAGAAGCTTTCAGGGTTATCTTTAGGAGACTCCTAATGTAATTACCACCCAGGTTTGGTGAGTAGTTTGGTTCTGGGGGGGTCCAAGAGTTATGGACCCTCAAGGTGTAGCCCCCCATCTTCCTGTTAGCTCCCATTGGAAACAATGGAGTGATGGGGCTGCCACCTTTGGCAGTCCATAACTTTGGACCCCACTGAGATAAACTTCACAAAACCTAGGTGAGTATCAATAAAATTCTCCTGATGATACCCCAGGTTGGTGAAGTTTGGTTCAGGGGGGGTCCCAGTGAACAGTGGTTATCGACCCTCAAAGGTGTAGCCTCACCTCCTATTATTTCCCATTGGAAACAATTGAGGATGGGGCACCCCCTTTGGGAGTCCATAACTTTGGATTCCCTGAACCAAACCTTACCAAACCTGGGTGATAGCATCAGGAGAGTCTCCCAAAACATCTCTGAAATTCTGGTGCTGCTAGCCTAAAAACTGCACCCTCTGCAGGCCAAAAATGGAAAAACACTGAAAATACAAAAAATCCCACAAACAAACCTGCGCCCCCCACAGGGCTGCGCCCAGGGCAACTGCCCACTTTGCCCTATGGGAGAAACGCCTCTGATTATATGTTATGTGTGCAGATTGGACAGATAGGGAGATGTTGTGTTACACCTTTGCCAGTTAGAAACCATTCTGTTTCTCCATTTTCTTTTTGAAGAGTAGTCTGTTGTCCAGAGTGTAGGTTGTGGATCAAGACAATCAGATGTTTCTCTGATAACCAACCGTTGTGCTTCATGATACTCATGATGTGATCTATGAAACACAAGCTGATTTTCTTCTGAAATTGTCTCATATGTTCCAGTAACCAAAGTAAATTTGCAGTATCTCTAGTGTATCTTCCTTTTCTGAATCCAGCTTCAACATCTTGCATGTCTCATTCTATATATGGTAACATTATTTGTTGCGAGATTTTAAGCATCATTTTACCCGCAAGAAAAATTAATTGAATGGTCCGATAGTTGCTGCAGACTTTAACATCTCCTTTATAGGAAATGAAATGTAGATCAACTGATTCCTGTCTGTGGGCTGTTTTGTTTGTTGACATATTCTTGTTTAGATTTTGGTGGACTTCGTTTTTGTGGCTGATACTCCATCTGCTCCTGGGGGTTTGTTGTTTCCAATTGCTTTGAGTGCAGTTCTTATTTCACTTTCAAAAACTGCAGATTGTCCAAAAGATTCTTCTCAGACAGAATCTGTCATCCTTTCATTTCTTCTAAGTAGTTCTTCAGTATATTGTTTACTTTTCTTTATTTTGTCATGTTCATATAATTTATTTCCCTGTTAATTTTTCAGCATGGTTAACTATACTTCCATTTGATTTCTTGGATTCTGCAAAACAGATGTCTTGTTTTTCCTTTTGTATTCTCATCAGTTTCTTTACACTGGTTATTATAATATCTCTGTGTGCCAGTAGCTGGAATACTGCATTCAGACTTCTGTTTCTGATACTACTTTACTTTTGCTTTTCATCTGTCTTCAGCCATTTTTTAAGCTATTTGTCAATCATCCATTGAGGCTTGTCATTTCTTTTGGCTACAGACATAGTCTTTGCACATTCTTCCTTGATAACATCTATGGTTTCAACCCATGGTTCTTCCAGTTCCCATTCACTTGAACTGAGTAATGCAAATCTGTTCTTTGCATGGTTGTTATACTCTTCAGGCATGTTGTTTAGATTATATGTTGGCACTATGAATGTTTTGGTATTTTTCTTCAGCTGTATTCTTATGTTCAGTATTAACATTTCATGGTCTGTACCATGATCAGTTCCTAGTCTTATTTTAGCAGAGAGAATATTGCTTCTTTATTTTCTGCTCCTATTATGTAATCTATTTTATTTCTGTATTTGCCATCTGGTGAAGTCCACATTTAGAGTTGCCTGTTCAGTTGCTTGAAACATGTTCACAATGAGCAACTTGTCTTCACAGAATTCTGAGGGGCAGCCTCATCCAAAGCCTGAGGCAGCTGCCATGTTGCCCCACTGCCTCCAGAGGGCTTTTCTGGTGGTGCAAGGAGGCAGAAAAAAACAAAAAATCTCCCTGGCTGCCTGCAAGCCTTTTATGGAGCACTGGCTGCAATATTCACAACATGAAAGCCCGGGTGGCAGCTAACTATAGTTAGCACCACCCCTGGGAACCCCTCCGGAATGCCCCTGCTGTGCCAATTGGACTGGTGGCAACACAGGAGTGCTGATATGGCACCCAACACTATGCCCAGCCATTCCAGAGGACCATGGCATATGCCCACTTGTCTTTTCTTGTGGCCAGTAGCTGATTGAGTGCATCTGACCTGGGGGCACCATCTTCTTGCCCTATATACCTTTTTCATTTTTGATTGACTCACCATAGGGTTTTCAAAGTATTAAAAAATCAGAAGTGGTTGACCATTGCCGCCTTCTTCTCAGTACTAACCAGGGGTAGCTGAAGTGTCACTGCTGTTATCTACGGAAGATCTTCCACCAGTGTCACCTTCCACTACTGCTATGCTTTTGCTCAATAGCTACTCTTCAAGGAGGCCTCTGCCCCCATCACCACTGGAACTGTCCAATTTCTTCAACTGGTGTTATGAAGAGAGTGAATGCATCTTAATCAAGGGTCTCAGGTGTGACATTTCCACCTAGAGTTACTCTGCTAGAAATTCAGCCTCTTGGCAGAGGCCAGACTCCTTAGAGTATTGGTCTTGGTTTCACTGACACACTTACAAATAAGCCCCATCACCATGTTAAGGTGCTGGTTCAAATTATACTAACTCTTCTTTTCTGTGTTACCTGTGTGCTAAAACCCAGCAAGCAAAGAAAATTTTATTCCTCTTCTGGTAATACAGTCATACCCTGAAATCAGATTTCCTGGCTTTTCTCATCTGTGTGTTTCCAGTCTGCTATGTCTGGGTTATTACCTGCTTGCCAGTAGTGGTCAGATCTCCTGTGGATGCACTGTTTTGAGGAACTGGTGTTTTCTCTACTGGACTGTTTGCAGATGTGTTTTGAGGATTGAGTCATAGTGAAACACATTCCTAATGTAGTAATGGGTCATTCTGTGTTACCATGGACTTGAAATCATAATTCTAGTTTCTTTTAATTTTTTTAATTACATAGATTTTTGGTTAGTTATCACAGTGTTGAGTAAATCAGAGTAGTTGACATGAAATGGCAGCCTGTTAGAAATCAGTTTAGAAATCAGGTGATACACACGTTATCCCTACTCATTTTTGCAACCACTTCTGAACATTTGGTTATAATTGAATTTAACTGTTGTAAGGAAGTTTATTAACCCATTTAAATGTTTATAAATCTGAGCAATATAGAATTCAGAATCTTTTATGACAAATGAATTATGATGGAATGAACTCAAAATCTGGATGATTCATTTGGTAAAATGTGAACCTGTATTAAATACTTCAGTGAAATACGGTTTCCCAAAATCCAATTTGGTTTTAATGTCAGGTTGTTTCATGTGGCTGATGTACTAAGTTCACTATGTACTTTATTGCTGGTATTACAGTCTTGGGAGAGGCAGGCAGAAATATTTTTGCCCTGGATAGAGCTCTCTCATGCAGTTGTAACTTCTGTGGTTGCCTAAAATGTTTCTCTCGAAAGGATGTTAAGTTTTATTATAGAAGAGTCACTGAGTGTGATTTTTAATTTGAAGTGTAGTCTTTTGTATTATTCTTATATTCTGACCTCTGTCTCTTTTCAGGGGACACTTGCTGCACCAGGGGTGAGAATATTTTTTTGTTTACATAATATCTCTGACTTTCTGCTCGATGCACACCCACAGTACAATGACCAGTTCTCAGGAACCCCTGAGCTGGTCTTCATCTACAACTGTGATCACTAAGACCCTAAATGAAGACAAAGATTTTAGTGGGATGCATGGAGAACATATGCCTGCTGGTCATCAGGCTTCGCCCGAGATAATAGAAGATGTACAAGACAAGGGCTTGCTTCAGAGCAATATGTCGGAGAACACGAGCAGCCCAGTTGCCACAACAGTACTGACCAGCATAAGTGAGGATTCCAGAGACCAGTTTGAAAATAGTGTGCTACAGTTAACAGAACAGGATGAATTAGAAACCCCTGTTAACCAGGACAACAGTGACAGCGTGAGGAGGGAAACCAACAGTGTAACAGATGATATCAAGGTCCAGTTCAACAGATCAGGCAGTGGAAATGGTGGATTTCTTGAAGGACTCTTTGGCTGCTTGAAGCCAGTGTGGAATATTATAGGCAAAGCTTACTCCACTGACTACAAGCTTCAACAACAAGGTAAATCTCAGTGGCAAAATCATAATTTTGTGGGCTTTTAAAAAACATTTTGAACATTCAGCGAACTCAATGACAGAGGGAAAAATATTAGGCTCTATATAGTATCATTAAGTTATCATAGTTTCAGGTTCAATTTTTTTGCATATACAATCAGTGTTTCATATAACACTCACTTTCAGTGGCTCCTTGAACATTTCATTGAGGTTTTCAAATCTTGTCATAACATGATTCTGGTTTTGTCAAGAAGCAGATTGGTTGAGCTTCTTAAAAGTGTACTCAACAAACTAAATATAAATCAGTAGCAAAAAAACAAAAACAAAAACCTCTGACCTCTTTCATCATCTGTTACGTATAACTATGTAACATATGTTTTATGATATCAGACCTCTCTGCTCAACTCCTTCCCCTTTTCCCCTCTCTTCCTGCAACTTTCTTAAAATGAGGTAAATGATTTCATTCCATTATATCTGAGGGAGTGAGCTGTGTCTCAGGAAGCATCATACTGGAATAAATGTTAGTCTTTATCATGCCACTGGGCTTCTGTTTTGTTCTACAAAAAAATGAGACAATCATGAACTACCCATTTATGTGATAACTGGGGAAGGTTCCATAACACTGGGAACAAATGCTCAGGACTTCCTTGTTGAAATAAAGCATCTCATTAAGTCTGTAAGTTCCCAGCAAAGTTGTTAGATCATCTGTTTCTTATCTCTGAGATCATGTTACAGTATTTACCCAGGTCACAGACACTTAGTGCATACTTTTTTTGGACACTGCAACCCTGTAGATATGCGCAAAAGAACCCCGTTCCTGACTGCAGCTGCCCTCAGTGTCTAAGTCTTCTTTCCTTACACTGATATTCATTGAACTAAAACAGTAATCAGTTCCCCCATAGCCTGACTCCCTCTCAAACCAAGGTAAGTATCTGTTTTTAGCAGAACAGGTCCAAAGAATCCATGCATACATTATGGTGGTTTCTTTCCCTTGTCTAACTTATGTCTGGAAACCCAGTAGCTAACGGATGCAGTCAGAGGACCTTCCTAGACAGAAGACCTGTATATCTTAAGACAGGGAGGGAAAAGGGAACTTGGACTATAAAGCCAGATAAGTAGTCTGATAGCTCACAGACTTCAGATGAGGAGTGGAAGAAACCTGGCCTCCAAAGGAAGACTTCAGAGGTCAGATTTCCTTTATCCAGATAGTTTCCAGTCACCATCTCTAGCTGCTAATGTGAACTACAAGAATTTTCTTTTAGGTTAAAAACTCCTCATATTTCAGGATTTCTTGCTTGGGGGCCAGGAGCATCTCATGGTTCCTGCCTGCCAACACTAGCAGCTGCAGAAGGACAGTTAAAGAGTTGAGCATTGTTTTTCTTGGTCTCTAACATTAAGTATGTCAATTAAGTCCCCCGTAACACGCCACAAGAGTCTTGAGAGGCCTATTGCTTGGTTGCTTGTTGGAAGTTACAATTCAGCGTGCTTGTTGTTACCAGACACATGGGAAGTTCCTTTTGAGGAGATTTCTGAACTGCAGTGGCTGGGCAGTGGAGCACAGGGAGCAGTTTTCTTGGGCAAGTTCCGAACAGAGGAGGTGGCCATCAAAAAAGTGCGGGAACAGAGTGAAACGGATATCAAGCACTTGAGGAAGCTGAAGCATCCTAACATCATCGCTTTCAAGTAGGTCAAAGTTTGTGCATGAAAACTATTTCTAGAGCAACGTTGTCTGGTCGGACTTAGCGGTTGTCCTTATGGTCACTGAAATTCTGGTTTGAATACAGCAATTTCCTTATCTGATCTGCAGTTGTCACTAGAAAATCTCATTTATAGGATAAAATACTATATCCATTCATGCTGCTGGTATGCTGCTTTCTTTTTTGTAAAGGGGGTGGGAAAGAACAGAAGTGTTTAGAAATTTGGAAAGTTATTGATCTTCCATTATTGATGTTAAAAGGAACTTTCTGAGGGCATTATTCTTTAGCTGACTTTCATTGTATGATGGTAACTATCTTTTATTTTATTATGGCATTTATATGCTGCCCTTCTCCTTTTGGGCTCAGGGCAGCTTCCAATCTTTTGTAATAACGTAATACAATAGGAACCGAACAAATCAAAAATACAGTTTGAAATTTAACTTTAAAATCTAATCTAAACTGATGGCACCTCACTCATAAATAAATTTCATAACTAATCAGGAGAAATATCAACTGGGGAAAATAGACAACACAGGAAGATATGGGGGGAGGGGGAGGCCACAATTATTGAACCACCGCAGCTTCCACAATCATAACCCTGGTGGAACAGCTCTGCCTTACAAGCCCTGTGGAACTGCATTAGATCCTGCAGGGCCCTGGTCTCACCAGAGAGGGCATTCTACCAGGAAAGGGCCAAGACCGAAAAAGCCCTGACCCTGGTTGAGGTTAGCCAAACCTTTCTCAGGCTAAAATCATCAGCAGATTTTCATTTGCTGATTGCAGAGACCTTTGGGGACACAGGGAGAGAAGTTGTTCCATATGCATTCGGCCCCCAGAACATTTAGGGCTTTAAAGGTTTGTACCAAAATCTTGAACCTGATCTGTTACTCCACCTGCAGCCAATGCAATTGGTGGAGCACCACTTGAATGAGTGCCCACCATGGGGTCCCTGTGAGGACCTGCACTTCTGCATTCTGCACCACATGGAATTTCCAGTTCAGGCCCAAGGGTAGCCCTTCATAGAGTGAGATGTAGTAGTCTAACCTAGAGATGACTTTTGCCATGGATCACTGTGGCTAGGTTGGTCTGGGACAGGTAGATTGCCTGTTGTCTCACCTGGCAAAGATCGAGGAAAGCCAGGTGAACCATTGATAGATAGGAAAGAATCAAGAAGCATATGCAAGCTCTTGACAGTTGGTGCAGCATTTAGCTGTACTCTGTCCAGAGCTGGCAGTTGGCATCCCTGTCCTGACCACACACACCCACCTCAGCCACAGAACCTATCTTCACAATATTGATCATGAATGACAAAAACAATGGGCTGGATTCTGTCAAGTCTGTTTCACTGATGGTGGCACGTTCCTCCAACACTCAGGCGCTTTTATTGATGCAAGGAGCTCTCCAGGTGGTGGAGAAGCTTTTTGCATTTGTGGAGGGAACTTTTCACAGGAGGAAAGTGCTGCCATTGGTGAAGTGGAGTGATAGGTGCAACTCGTTGCTTTCTGTGTAAACTGTGGGTTTTCCTCAGTCCAGAGGTGAAGCTACAAGAGGGCGGGGGGACGCCGCAAACATTCCCCCCTTACCCCCTCGCCCCACCTCGCCAGACCTGCCCCTGCCCCATCACCTGGCCCATTTTCAGCCGGCTGGAAAAAGTAGGGGAGGGGGAGCCATGGGGGGCGTGGAGTGGGGGGCGGAAAACACGGAGTGCGCCCCGGGTGCACTCCTGCCCAGCTATGGCCCTGCCTCAGTCCCTTGTGGCAAGCATTTTCCCCTGTCGTGTTTCCTGAATGCATCATTGATAAAATTGAAGGACTTCAAATGTGAACTGATTCAGTGGCTGCTTTCACACCAAGGATTTCTCACATTTCAGCTGCCTGACTGATGACTTCTTTCATGTTTCTGCATGGAAGCCTCTATTTGTGCACAGACCATTAGCAGTCCATTTCTTCCACACACATACACAATCTGCTTAATTTTAAACTTTTTAAAAAATCATTTCCTGGCCAGGACAGTGAAAGAGTAGTTGCAGTTACCCTTTTCATTTGTTAATGACTGCAAGAGGCCAGTCCCTTGCAGCATTTACCACAACTGAAGAGAAATCACCTTCCTTTTTAACAGAGGAGGATGAGAAGCTATCGAGAGGTGCCTCTGTAAAAATGTGGAAGTTTAAACAATCTTTTAAAAATATTGCATTATTCTGGGTCAGTGTTAGACATGCTGTTTTTTTGGAGAACAGAAGAGAATCCTCAGCTCCTCAGCTAATCTTTTGGACAGGGGAGCAGGAGATGGTTTCTCAAACTAAATTAAAACTAGATGTGTGGAAAATCCTGACAGTAATTTGAGAGCACAGCTGCAGTGATTGGGCTCCAATTCACAGTAGTTGTAAAAGGGAAGCCACAGCTAATAATGGAGAGAAAACAGACCCTCTGTGGTCTAGAATCTCCATTGCAAGAACAGTTTTCACACACAATCGTATTAGCAACCTGACCACCATGAAAAATTGCCCAGGTGAGGAAGCAGCCAGTGTTTAATCACCTGTGCTCTGCTCCAGTGTAAGCCCCATATCCCTTCACCAACTTGAGTGGGGAATCTTTAGAACTGAACAGTCTGATCTGAAAAGAATCTTTGATTGCATTGCTGTGGAGTTATATGTCTGATTAATAACTGATAATAAGTAATAAGCCATGCAGTGTATATTACTATTGAGGAGAATGTTGAGTGAACCTCCGTGCTTCAGCTTATGAGGTCCTGTTGTTTTTCGTTCGGCTCTTTCATCTAAATTTCTGTTTTCTGTTAGGGGAGTTTGCACCCAGGCACCTTGTTACTGTATCATAATGGAGTACTGTGCACATGGGCAGCTGTATGAAGTGTTGCGAGCAGGTCGAAAGATCACACCTCAGCTGCTTGTAGACTGGTCAACGGGGATTGCTAGCGGAATGAACTATTTGCATCTTCATAAGATCATCCACAGAGATCTCAAGTCACCTAAGTGAGTTTCTAACATATATCAAGAATAAAAATTATAACTGAATGTAAATTAAGGCTTGAATTGCTACAGCAGTACAAAACATTCTCATGTTTCTTTCTGTTTTGTCTCTCTTCAGTGTATTAGTCACTCACAATGATGCAGTAAAAATTTCAGATTTTGGCACTTCCAAAGAACTTAGCGATAAGAGTACGAAAATGTCCTTCGCAGGAACTGTAGCCTGGATGGCCCCAGAAGTGATTCGCAATGAACCCGTCTCTGAAAAAGTGGATATTTGGTGAGAAATGTTTGCATAAGGACTAGACAACTTCTTTGTTCCCAACAGAATTTAACTGATATCAGCAAACTATGAGTTCTTATTGCAATTGGTTTTCCCAGTTTAAGGGTCATGTTTTTTCTTATGTTCTTCCTTGCTAAATAGTTTTCTAACTTTCTTTTTACCTCAGGTCATTTGGGGTGGTTTTGTGGGAACTTCTCACTGGAGAGATTCCATATAAGGATGTCGATTCCTCAGCCATCATCTGGGGCGTAGGTAGCAATAGCCTGCACCTTCCTGTGCCCTCTACATGCCCAGATGGATTCAAGCTCCTTATGAAGCAGACCTGGTAAGAATGGCTCCTTGTATAGTATACAAAACTGATACTGCAAATAACCGGCAGGAATTTCTCCCCCGCTTTCTGTAGTCTGGACTCTGGCAAAGTTCACTCACACAGGCGACAATAAAAGTGTTGACTGAAAGTGTGCTGAGGGAGATGCAATGTGAAAAAAAGGGTGTCACTCTTTGCCTTGGCAGCCAAGAAAATTCAGGCTAAAGCTTGTATTTAATCAGGGCACTGAATGTGTTTAACTACTAGTGTTTTGGGTCAGGCTGTTTTAATGTTACCATGTATGACTTGTTTTTATATGGCAGATTGTAATGCCTTCGACTGCAAACAAACTTTATCATATTGTAGTAAAGTATGAGGACATACGTAGACTTAATGGACTCTGAGTGTTCCTTACATCGAATGCTATTAACGAAATGGAGTGACAGGATCCAAACTGTACATGATGCAAATTGTTGTCCATGGATGACAAAGAATATGCCTAATCTGTACAGCAGATGGGTGTGAGCATAGTATAAACAACATCAATGTGTCGGAAAGTGTATTGCAGTGAATGCAGCATGCTATGCTGTTCTAGGTTTAATGTAAATTTCCACTTTTCCTCCTGCATTGGACCCATGATCCTTGTTCTGGATCCAACCCACTTTCTTTAAATTGTCAATCAAAACTGAGATCTCTACCTGTACATATCATTCAAATACTGCTATGCCTACTTTTGTGCAAACAGATAATTTAGAATAATGTGTTGGCTTGATAAAGACTTCAGATCTGTGAATGTTTTAAGATTGCCATAGAAATTTACTTGAAATGTCACTATAAAGTCAGATGCGGCGAGTACATTCATAATCATATTTCAACTGACTGCATGGATGGGATCCCATTTCTTTTCCAGGCATAGCAAGCCCCGGAATCGGCCCTCTTTCCGACAGACACTTATGCACCTCGATATTGCATCTGCTGATGTGCTGGCCACCCCACAGGAGACTTATTTCAAGTCTCAGGTAAATCTAGAAATGCCACTAGCAGACGGATTGCACAGGAGTTGTCAGACATGTTTTCCAAAAGGCTCTTTATACTTGAAGGTGGAAGAGAAAGCAGAGGCAAGGGCACATGGTACTAAATTGGTATTTGTAGGGGAATATGAATGGACAAGTTTTAGTTAATGGGATGCAGCATGGGTATGCATATAGACTGAGGTACTAAAAGAATGGCAAAGGTGCAAAGAAACAAAAACTATATTCTACAGATTGACATTTGCTCTGGCACTTCAGGTATTAGTAAGTTTATAGTACCATAAACTTTCATAAGCAGCCTACTTCATCTGATGTATTACATGAACTGAAAAAATCATAGGAATACAATGAGCCCCCAGAGGGGATAAACCAAATAAAGGTAACATCCAAATACAGAATACATCACTATCGTTAAAATAGTATTTATGAATAAATACAAATTATCTTGGGCAGATGTATGGAGTTAGTTGGAAATTAGTGTAATACTACAGCAAGAGGAGGTAGATGGATTCTTATGATTTTGTGTTGGCTGATTGTAAGTTTGGCCAACATAGTGGTGCTTTTTTAACAATAAGGAGAAACGCAGTCAAACGTTGTAATTCAGCAAATCAGATCCCCATACAGAAGTGTGCATGAGTGCACGTCCTGATCCCCATTTATATAATGATGCACAGTTGGGCCTTACAGAATTGGCTGAATGTAGATAGAACTCTTTTTTTTAATGACAGGAATTACACACCAGATTTGCTTGTTGTTTTCCAATAATTGACCACGTCTCGAGCTGGATTGTGCAAATACCCATATCAACATTTTATATTATAGGGTTGACTTTCACAATCATTCGTTTTAGAAATCAAATAGATATGTTAGCAAAATCTTCAGTTGCCATAATTCTGCCTCAACCCTGTGGGCTGGAGGGTGTAAAACATTGCTACCTCAAAGGTATTAAATTTAGTCTTACAGAACAGAGGCATCTCAGGCTAGTCTGATCTTGTCAGATGGCAGGTTAATATTTGGTTAATTTTTGGATGGGCAACCTCCAGGGATACCAGGGTTGTGATGTGGAGACAGGCAATAACAAACCACCTCTCAATGTCTCTTGCCTTGAAAATCCTATGGAGTTGCTGTGACATGACAGTGCCCCTTCCCTCCCCCCTCCCCCCCCCCTCAAAAATCATAGCAGTAATAGCAATGGAGCTTCATTTACCCCCATTCATTAGCAGTGCATTAGGTTCAGGGAACATATTATCTTCCTTCATCAAAAAGTCTCCATTGGTAGTGGATGTTTTCAGACGCCACACATAATGTCATGAGAGAGAGTCAGATTCTGCCTTTGTTGTACCCTTCCCCCCTCTGCAATTTAGACTCCTGGTTTAGGCTCCTGTGTGTACAAATCTAATGCCAAGTAACTATACATTGCTTGTTTTGCAACGTTTTATGTGTTTCCTTTAAATGATCCTAGAACTGAAAAGTAGTAGGCTACAGATCTAGGGGGAAGAAATCAAGTCATACATTGGTTTGAAATAGAATAAATATAGATTAATATTATCTTAAAGTATTGTTCCTGTTACTGATGGTTGACTTAGTGTAGGAAAATCAGATTGAATTACAGGGCAAGTCTGGGAATTAAGTGGCATGTGGTTTTTCAGAGTCTGAAATGGTATTGTCTATATAAAGGTATCAAGTAGCCTATAAATACTTGCTGAGGTTTCTTTTCTAATATTCAGGAGAAGCCCTTTTTTGTGCAGTTGTCGCAAACTGTTATGCTACGTAATCATTTACATGTAAAATTACTCTGGCAGGCGGAATGGAGAGAAGAAGTGAAAAAGCACTTTGAAAAAATTAAAAGTGAAGGAACTTGCATACACCGGTTAGATGAAGAACTCATTCGCCGTAGAAGAGAAGAACTCAGGTTCGTTGATTTTTTTAAGGACCTAAGAGAAACTTGCCGGTTCAGACAAGGATTCATTTAGGCCAGTATCCTGTTGCCAGTTGAATGGCCACCTAGATACTTCTGGGAATCTCAGAATTAGGGCATAAAGGCTGTAAGCTCTCTCCTGTTCGCCTTCCTCACCCAAGCAACTGGTATTTAAAACCTATTGCCACTAAATCTAGAGGTTCTAATTGGCTATCATGTTGACAACTCTGTCCTCTGTGCATTTGTGTTAATCCCTTTTTAATCTGTCACTTTGTGATAGCAAAGTTTATAAATTAACTATATTTGAGGAGCTGTACTTTGAATACAAAGGTTTTCACTGGGAGTCTCAAAGTCCCTGTATTATGAGGCAGGGACCATGAGTTACAATGGTCTATGCTGTGTTTTTTCATAGCTAAACTCAAAGTTGTTTTTGCATGTTGAATAAGTTTTAATCAGTCATGCTCATCTTAAAAATTACATTGGGCACACTTAGTTGAGAAAGTTTCTGCATAAGTGCAGTTGTCCGTCTTTTTGTACATATGTGTGTGGCTTATTGGAAAGGTTAATTAACTGCATGTCTGAAAACTGGCTTTCCTTTCTCTTTGCCCAGGCATGCACTAGACATCCGTGAACATTATGAGAGGAAACTGGAGAGGGCTAATAACTTGTATATGGAACTCAGTGCCATCATGTTACAACTGGAGGTTCGAGAAAAAGAGCTCATCAAGTATGTAATCCACCTATGTGTTCTGAGTCATGTGTGGGAGATTATTGTAACAACTAGCCATAAAGCCTGTTGTGTGAGAAAATACAACAGGCTCTAGAAAACTGTTGTATGCAAGCTGGATCCTGGCTTTGCAAAGGTGGGAGGTTTGAACTGCAGGGTGCCAGTAAAGACGGGGGGAGTTCTCCCCATTTCTACAGGTCCCCTGGTTTGCAAAGCTGCATCCCAGCTTTGCAGGGGCGGGGTTGCCTGGAAAGATGCAGAGAATTCTCCCAATCTCCATAGGCACGCATCCCTCCCATTTGCAAAGCCATGATCCAGGCTTTGCAGAAGTGAAGTGGGGGGGGGGGGAGGAGAGGGGGAAAGCAGGGTGCCTGTGAAGATGGGAAAGTTCTCCCCATTTCCATAGGCACGCCCCCATTTGCAAACCTGGATCCATTTGTAAAGCTGGAGCCAGGCTTTGCAGTGGTGGGGGGAAGCCAGAAGGGTGCCTGTGAAGATGGGGAAGAGTTCTTCCCATCCATATTTCCCCCCCCCCCCAATTTGCAAAGCTGACTCCAGGCTTTGGGGGGGGGGGATCAGCCGAGTACCTGTAAAGATGAAGATAATTTTTCCCATATCCATAGACATCCTCTATTCACAGGAGCTAGTAGTGTTCCTGTGTTCTCCCCATCTCTATAGGCATCCCCCCTCCTGTTTGCAAAACCAGGATCCCGGCTTTGCAAATTGGGTGGGTGGGTGGGGAAGCCAGCAGGGTGCCTGTGAAGCTGGGGAGAGTTCTCCATAGGTACTCCACCTTTTTTCTTATGTTCTCCCCATTTTTCTCTGCCCTCTCTCTCCATTCTGGCACCCCTTCTCTTAATCTTCTCATTATGCTCTGCTAGCCCAGCTCTGTTTCTTCTCCTCTACCCCAGCTCTCTTTTTCTGCCCACTTACTCCAGCTCCCTTTCTCTCTCCCTAACCCAACTCTTATTTATCTTTCTGCCACCTTACCCTGGCATCCTCTTTCTGCCCCTCCTTGGCTGCTGGTTGCTTTTCAGATATTCACTTGTGGCTTTGTGGGAGTTGAAGACTGTTGGTAAAGCAAAGAATTGTGGGAGTTTTAGTCCAGTCAGCTCCTCTTTGTTCATGCTAGGGTGCCTTCTGAACTATATCTCTCAGAGTCCTTTGCTTTTTCTGGTTTGTCATTGGGAACATGTTGCTCAATTATATATACAGATGGGGATTGTTATCCATTAAAAAATCAATGGGCTCATTTCTACAGTTGCTATAGGACAGGGCATTTGTAGTGGCAGGTTTTTTCATACTTTCCTCTTCTCACGGCAGTTTTTTTTTTTTTTGGCCTGCGCAAAGGCATTGTCAGTGGTCACAGGACCTCATGGACAAAAAACCAAAATGTTGGAGAGGGCAGTGAGTTTTGTCCAGTTTCCTGCTTGTGCCAATACAAATCTTGCTTTGCCAGACTTGCTATATAAAACATTCGGCTGATGCAACCATATGATCTTAACACCACCAGTTTCCATATCTGGGTGAAGGACAGAGTAATTGACTTCAAAACTGGGGAGTGGTGCACCCTATACGTTCTCCATGGAAACTGTCATAAACAAGTATTTGTTGACATTAGGAATCAGAGCGACCTCTCTGCTCTCAAACCTTGTGAGATCAGTTAAGTAATCCTCCTAGTACTGGGATTAGGAATCTTTTTTCTTAGAATACTGCATTTCTCTCTCCTTGGAACTTTGTTCTCCTCCACAATCAGGACTCCAGGTAGTTTCAGAAGTTGCTCATTAAGTAACTAATTTTGTTCCATTGATGACATGAGCAATTTGCAAGACGTGCAAGAAACAATTGTGAGATTGATTTGGAGAAAGTTGTTGCCCTGTACTTTGGTAATGTTCTTTTGAACTGGGAGCATTTGAGGTTTTATTTTAATTTCACAATGCAGACGGGAACAAGCTGTGGAAAAGAAATATCCTGGGACTTACAAACGTCACCCAGTCCGACCCATAATCCATGCCAATACAATGGAAAAATTGATGAAGAGGAGAGGAGTCTCCCACAAGCCTGGAGGCCAAATTAAACGGTAAGCCAAACCACAGAACACTTTTCAAAGAGTCCTGTTTTCCGCAGTTAACGAGTACATGCACAAGAATGCTGATTACTAAAGTCGTCTGAGCAAAATGACCAAATTGCTCTTAACTTGGAGCAAATGCCTTAAGTTGTACAGGAACCTTTAATTTGGGGGACTGGGTGTACTCTTACAGCCTTTCATATTCTGAAGTACAACAGACAGGAGCATTCCAATCTGTCCTGAACCTTCACTGATCCACTAAGGGTAATGTGTAAGGGTAAAATGTGTAAGGGTAATGTGTAAGGGTAAAATAAGACGATCTTAAATGTAAGACGATATCCTCTAAAAAAGGTAGCAACATAAACGAAGTTTTTTTATTATTTTATTTATTGTGTATTGATTGCGGTATAGACTGCAGAAGAAAATAATTCCATTCACTTTTTGCAGCTTTGCTTGTAATAGAACAATTGGTTTCTGCATGCAAATTCTGCAACCACTCCTTTTTTCCTGTATGCAGATTCTGCAAGCAGTCTTGTTGCTCACAGAAGGAAGCAGCTGCTTGTGCATCTTTTGTATCTTGTTTTGAACACAGAAGCAGGGTTGCCCTCCATTTATGCCATAAGTTTGTGGCACTTGGCTAATGGCCTCACTTTCAGCTTGTGGTACTATTTCTGATGCTAAACATGTAGAGCCTGAAGTTGCAGCTGGTATTTATTCCTGTAGATGATTGATCACTGATGCTGTTGGCTTTTGGCAGCATCAGCTTTGAGCACCAAGTAATTGCTTTTCGAAGCTTGGCAAGACGTAGGAATATAAACAGTATTGTGTACACTAATAGGTTTGTGGAATTCAGGCATTTTTAGGATAAGGTCTCAAAGTGGCTTTCTCATAGAGAGTCAGTACAGCCAACAAAATGGGACATTCAGTAACCAGCGCATTAGGATATTAGAAGTCTAGAATATTAGAAGTTATTAGATATTAGAAGTTCTGGAATCACCAGAAAGAATTGAAGTGTAGCATAAATATTAACATGACATACTAAGCAGTACAGAAACTACAAACTAGGAATCTATATATCACAAGTCCCAATCATTTATCCAAGTAGGTTTGTAAACCATTTTGTGTAGTGCAACCCTGTTACCTGCACATAGAAGTTCTCTTGTTTTGTTCAGTTTGAAGAAGGCCAGGAAAGTGGAAGCTTTCTTGGCCTCTCTGGGCTGGAGCCACAAAGGAGCAAGCATGTGTTACTGGCAATGGTTCATTTTGCCCATATTCGGGTTGGCATCTGCAGAAATCCCTGCTGACATGAGGAGATTTGTCATGGCAGAGCATAAGGGGGGAAAGGTGTCCGGCAAATAATTTGGACCAAGACCATGAAGGGCTTCGTATGTGACAGCCACAACCTCAAACTGAGCTTGGTGACAAATGGGCAGTCAATAGAGCATCTGCAGAGTGGGAGTGATATGTATGCTCTATCTAGCTCCTACTGATAGTCAAGCTGAGCCTTTCTTGATCAGTTGGAGTTTCTGTACTGATTTTGAGGGCAGACCAATGTACAGTGCATTACAGTAGTCTAGCCTCTATGTTACTGTGGTGTTGATCCAGGTTTCCAGATCAGCCATATCTAGGTAAAGGACCTTTTACAGGCTCGACTGAACTGGTAGAAAGGTGGGTGGTGGGTGGGTGGGAGCTGTATTAATGTTCTTCTTCGGTAATAAGGTTCAAGAGGCATGGAGGGGAAATGGGTGCTGTGCTGTGGCCTTGAGCAGAATTGGGCCCTTATGACCCTTAAATGACTTCAAAATGCTGTTGTCCACGAGGACATTGTCAGGTGGGTGGGTGGGTCATTCTGTGCTTGTTTCTTAAACAGCAGCAAATATGGCAAACTTCTTTTGAATGTCAGGGATAAATCCATTGGATGCCTACAAGCCTTTAGTCACATCTGAAGTAGTGCTTCTGATTTTGGCATTATTTATGCTTTTCTTGTTGTTCACCAATTCATATTTTACTTTAAAAAGATGCATTGTCAGTGAGAAAATGTGAGAGGAGCTCCATACAACTGAGCTTAGCTCTTACTAATTCTAACAGCAGATAATCTGTTTTGCTTCCCTTTCCAGGCCTGATCTGCTGAGGTCTGATGGCATTTCCAACGCTGAGGTAGGCCCTAGTGGCTCCCCCCTCTCAGGGAGTCCCAAGATGTCTGCAGTTAATAACAAAAGCCGTTACCGCAGTAAACCACGCCATCGCCGAGGAAACAGCAAAGGCAGTTACAGTGACTTTGCAGGGATTTTGAAAAGCCAGCCAGCCCAGGATGACTCGTGTCAGCCATCTAACAATCATCAGCACCATACTCCTCCCCAGGGGCATCACCCTCAGCTGAACATACACAGGCAGGATGTAGCCAACTGTGCTAACAACCTCCGGTATTTTGGTCCTGCTGCAGCCCTTCGAAGCCCTCTTAGTAATCACGCCCAGCGGAGGATGTCTGGCTCCAGCCCTGACCTTATCTCTGCTGCCATGGAAGCGGATTCACGGAGGAATCTGGAAGAGGATGAAGGCAGCAAGGCCCATCTTGGGGAAGGAGACTTGTACAACCTATGTCCAGAGTGCAGACTGGGGACAAATGATTCAAACCAAGGAGAGTCACTTGAACCAGGACTGGAGCAGCCAGAGGAATCATTGCATAACCCATCATATTCAAATTCACAGTATCCTGGAAGAAGTGAGGGAAGTGAATTTTGCACCCATAGGTCAGTGTCATCCCTTGGCTCCTCACACTCAGCGAGCACTCCAGGACTGCTGTGTAGAACACGACCAGTCCCAAAGGTAAGGTTCCTCTAACCTTTCCCAAACAATGGCTAATATCAGCTTTGCTATTTGAGCGTGTATGCTAAATGTGTTGGTTGTGTCCAGGAGGACATAGTTCTTGTCATATGGAACTACGTTCTGAAGTTCCACTTCATGAACATTGCTTTTGTGGAAGCCATATTGCTTTGTGCTTGTATTTGGCGGTTGGTAATAATTAGCAAACAACAATAAGTCTTTGGTCTCCCTGCCAGAGTGGTGACGACTCTTCAGAAGAAGAAGGAGAAGTAGACAGTGAAGTAGAATTCCCTCGAAGACAGAGGTAAAAATCTAAATTCCGGAATTGCTAAGCAGCTGCCTAGTTAGTGAATTTTACTGTGATTTAATTTGATTGTGGCATGATAATTCAGAGAACTGATTGTCTTACAAAATATTTTTTGCAAGACACCATATCCAGAGAAAATGTAGCAGGTAGTAGGTAGGACAACATATGCCTCTCAACCCATGGCTGCATTATATGATAAAAATGTGCTCATCTATGAACTGGGAGTAAATCCATTTTAGTTCTCCCCACCGCTGCTTCTCGAGTCCACGTGGACTTGAGAAGCTGTGGCAGGAAGAACTTCTCTTCCTCGGGGGAGTTGCTTGCAGAGAGAAGAGAACTCTGCTCTCTGCAAGCAACCTGGCGTGAATCCCTGCCTCCACCCCTGATCCAAAAGCCACCAACCGGCTTTGCAGTTAGAGAGGGTGGGTTGCTTGCAGAGAGTGGAAAAATTCTTGCAATATAGTGGTAGAAATCACATTTTTGTGAAAACTGCTATGAAACTGTCAGACTCTCAGATCAATAACAACTCACCTAAAGTTCCAAGGAATTTATTCATGACACAAGAGCAACAGCAAAGAGAATTCTGGTGAAAGGGCGCCAAAACCAGTGATAATATCATGTAGCCCCCCCCCCCCCCCTGGCCCCCCGCCCTTCCTGGGAGAACAGAGTCATAGTTATGTCCGAAGGCAGAGGCTGGGAGTCTGCTCCAGCACAGATTTTCAAGGATGTTGAGGTTAGCACCTGCAAAAAGCAACAAGCACAGAACAAAGCCATTTCCCAGCTCCTATCCCCCCTCTAGGGATGGCATCCTGACAGAAACCTTGTGTGCAGATCATAATATTTTTTTTGTTGAATGTACATGCCATGAGATGCCTTGTTTATAATATCCATGTCCATATCCTATACAAATAGAAAAGGAGCACATTATTCTAATGATTCTGTACCTCTCTAGAATATGCTAAAACTCTTTTGCTTTAATTTAAATTACTTTTTTGGTGGTTATATTGTATAGGAACCTGGTATACTGGGTACACTTCTAGAACCCTGAATAACAAGTAATAGCTTTCGGTTCAAGAAAATATCTGGGGTAAAACTTAGATATTCCGGAATGTGGAACATTTTGCAAAGTTTATTTGGTTATACAATTTTTCTTAAAACAATGGCAGCGAGATTGCTATGAGGCAGTGTGTGTTTCCTTGTTTTTTCCTGTGGCACATTTTGACCCATCATGATTTAAATCACGTCTGTATTAACAGGAGCTCTGCCATCATTCTTGTGGCCTTATTCAATTGCATGTAGCTTTTAAATCTGGTCAATATGATTACTCTGTTGTGGATTTGCAGGCCACATCGCTGCATCAGTAGCTGCCAGTCCTATTCAACTTTCAGCTCTGAAAATCTCTCTGTATCTGATGGAGAGGAAGGGAATACCAGTGATCATTCCAACAGCCCAGATGAGTTGGCCAACCGGCGTGAAGATCATCTGGCTGAGATGATGTCACAGTCTTTAGAAATCCCCATTGAGATCTCCACCCAGTCTGATGGACTTTCGGATAAGGAGAGTGCTGTACGCAGGGTGAAAACACAGATGTCTCTGGGCAAGTTGTGTCCTGAGGAACATGGCTATGGGGTCAGTAATATCTTTTCTGCCTTTCTGTCATTAAAAATAAATTAGTAGCCAGGAAATTAAAGCTGCAGGTGAATGTCTAATGGATAAATATCTCTCTCTCTCTCTCTCTCTCTCTCTCTCTCTCTCACTCACTCTCACTCTCACTCTCACTCTCATATATTAATATCACCTCTGTCCACAGCCATTTGTATGTAAAACCATCAGGAGCAACCATTCCTCCTAGCCAAACGTTTAAGTTCCCGTCCCTGAGGAGATTCAAAGGTGTTACATAGAAGCTCTCAGATCCATTGCAGATAGTGGGTTTTTATAGGTTCTGCCTTGTTTCTGCTGGTGGCAGCAGACCATCCTCTTGACCATTCCATTTCCCCTTTTGACATAGCTTCCCAAAAAAGCTGTGTTGGGGTCAGCCAACCAAAAAGGGGGGGCACTTAGGATGATGAGGGTTGCAATCAGGAAAGTATTTGAGTTAGATTGCCCCCTCTTATGCCAGTGGAAAGCTGGTAGGATGCAGCCTGCTGTCTATAACTTAGATTAGTGTTTGGAAATCAGTTTAACTGAGGTGTGCTTCCATGTTCAGATTCTCCCCAATCCCTATAGATTCTTCCAGTTTGCCCATAGAAACCAACAGTTTTGATATAATGTTCTCCCTTTTGGTTTCAGTTTCTACAAATGCTTTACTAATCTCATAGCATCACACTGCAAACAATAAAAGATTCTCATGTGCCATTTGAAATTTAATATTTGGCCTTCTGTTCAGTCCCACATTGGGACAGCATGTGAGTAGGCTTGCCATTGAGAATTTTCACTGGCTAAAAATCACTAGGAGATGCTACAAAAACCAGCAGGGAGGTCAAGGAGGAAAATACTTTAGTGAGTTCCAACCTTGTTTAAGATGGCGTCAGCCTATGCAGAGCTCTTTCTTCCTAAAAAGTCTCCCTGAAGAGAATGAGAATTCCCTTAAGAGCTCCCACCCTTGTACTTCTGTCTTTGATTGTGGCTCAAAAAGCTATATTCAGAAAATGCATTGCAAATGTGACTCAAACGGATGATCATGACTTTGTCTCCTTTGATTGGGTGAAGGCCATAACATGGCTGCATCAAGGCCTGCCAACAGTTTGCTCTGAAAGGTAGGAATGACTGCACCTCAAAGTTAAAGGGTGCGCTATGGGAGAAAGTCTCTGTTGTCCAATGCTCCCTCAGAACTGACCAGAAGTGCCAACAGTAACTATAACAATCGTTCTTTGTAGATTTTCTGGGCTGTGTGGTTGTGGTCTGGTAGTTTTTGCCTCTATGGCTGGCATCTTTAGAGGCAGCTCAAGGTGATGCTAAGAGTAAAACTACTGAGACCATGACCACACAGTCTATATAGAACGACATTAGCAGTTGTTATTTTTCTGGTTGCTCAGAGCATTGACAACAGAGACTTTCTCTGTTGTCCAATGCTCCCTCAGAACTGACCAGAAGTGCCAACAGTAACTATAACAATCGTTCTTTGTAGATTTTCTGGGCTGTGTGGTTGTGGTCTGGTAGTTTTTGCCTCTATGGCTGGCATCTTTAGAGGCAGCTCAAGGTAAGATGTGTTAAGAGCAAAAACTACCAGACCATGACCACACAGCCCAGAAATTAAAGAACGACAGTTAGTGTTAGCTGTTGAGACAGTTCTGAGGGAGCATTGGACAACAGAGCCTTCTCTGTTGTCCAATGGCTCCCTCAGAACTGACCAGAAGTGCCAACACTAGTGCAACTATAACAATCGTTTCTTTTGCAGATTTTCTACTGTAGTTGTGGTGTTTTGCCTCTATGGCTGGCATCTTTAGAGGCAGCTCAAGGTAAGATGTGTTAAGAGCAAAAACTACCAGACCATGACCACACAGCCTCCTCCAGAAAAATCTGCCAGCTTGATGGTCCTGTTAACACTTCTGTCAGTCTGAACAACTGGGCTCTCTGGTAATCAATGCTCCCTCAGAACTGACCAGAAGTGCCAACAGTAACTATAACAATCGTTCTTTGTAGATTTTCTGGGCTGTGTGGTTGTGGTCTGGTAGTTTTTGCCTCTATGGCTGGCATCTTTAGAGGCAGCTCAAGGTAAGATGTGTTAAGAGCAAAAACTACCAGACCATGACCACACAGCCCAGAAAACTGCCAACAGCCAGTGATTCTGGCTGTGAAAGCCTTCAACAGTACATTGTTCTGTGTACTTTGTGTTGCAGAATCCTGGGGAGTTCGGAGACTCTGGTGATGACTCTTCTGACGGGGAGTGTTCTGATGCAACTGTGAGAACCAGTAAAGCGTGTAATTCTGCAACCTGGTAATGACGACCTCTATTCCTCCATTATTTTCTCAGCTGGCATTTTGATTCCCTCAAGAACCCTCTTTCCATTATTTCTGTGAGAAACTGCTTCTCTACCCCATCACCAAAATGATCTGCAATAACTTGAATTTTTGGAGAAATGTTCTGATGAATTGGTTTTTCTGTGAGCATTTCAATCAAGAATGGCAGGGATGTATTTTATTAAATAATTGAGCTACTGTACCATATTTTTGTCATTTTAACACTTTTTACTCTAAAGAGTGAATTGTATCATAGATAAAATGTGTTGCAAAAAATTAAGATAACAGGCCTATGGAAAAGAAATCATCTTTTTGAGTCTTAGACTGCATGCTGCTGTTTTGAAAATGGGACCAAGCCACGTGGCCTGGAAGGAATAGGAAATAAAGGAAGCGAAATTGGTGACAAGGTTATATCCAGAAAAGCAATGAGTGAGATAACCAGTCGACAAAGAGGAGCATTGATATCAGCTATGTCATTTCAAAGAAGTTGTCCACCTCTTTGAAAATGGTTGGCCGTCAGATGGATCCAGTTACTGCACACCTGACATGTGAGAGTGGAGGACTAATCGTGTTTGTCAATGAGCCTTTGGCAGTTGTGACATCCTACAGCTATATTCTAACTTCAGCTTCCCTCTAGCACTTTTCACCATTCTACTGTGAGATCAGAAGAGGCAGTATGGAGTGACTGGCAGACAGAAATTGGTTGGTTATCTTCCTCTCCTTTGCAACCTGCTTTCAATTAAAAACAAATCGATCAAATTAGTGTTGAATGAGAACTCACGCACCGAGGGAAAAGCACATTCTGCACATCCTAAGAGAAAGAAGTTGGAGCTGTCCTACTAGAGTTGATGCTTGCCAGCATACCATAAGGAAGTATTGTAGTTGGATGAAACCAAGGGAACAGCCTTGCTTGAATGACACTACTGTTCTTTTTCTAGAGCTGTTCTCTTATGAGAGTACTGGCACCTTGGGGCTGATGCAGAGTGATATTTGGAATAGAGGTAACTAGAGAATGCCTTTCATTTTGGGTGTGAGAGAACCTAAGCCATATTGCCATAGTGGTGGATTTTGGACTCACCTTTCCTAAGGGAATGGTATTTCACCTTCCCTCTGCATTACCTCATTCTTTCTAAGCAATTTTCTGGGGTTTATAATCATTAATTGGAATGTCTACAGGAGTATCCCACCCACCCCCACCCGCCCAAGATGGCTGAATCTGGGCTTATAGGCCAAGTACAGTTCATGTTCTTATCTGTGTCCCCAAAGCATGGCCTGTAATGATGACATTCAGGAAAGGAAGGAGTCTTGTGTGGTGTGTAAGCTTGTATGTAGTGAGACCCATGTGATTGGGAGTCACACCTCTACACTCAAAATGAAGGGCAAGGACAGCTTGTGTGATGTGCTGCTGTTTGTTTACATATGATTTGAATTTTTAAATGTTTAGCCTACTGGCAAAATGAAGGGAAATTGTTTCAGAGAACAGTATTGTATGTGTTAAATTATTCCATATTTTTTAAAAAAAATTGTAGCTGGACTACATGGATCTTAAGTTATGTCATTGTTATTTATTGTAATTGCTGTAGATTACTGTCAGGGCTTCTTGTAGCACAATTTTTGGTCCCTGCTTCATGGCTTCTTATTGCAAGAGAAGCAGGAGCTAGAGTGTTCCTTGCTGATGGAATCTTGATCTTTCACAGGCCACAGCACGCTCTAAGGAAAGGAGTAGGCCAGCACAAGCGGATTCGAGCTGTGCTGGGCTGCATGCACATGGAATACAAAATGGACATCTTGGCATATTTTAGCCTCCTTGCTGTTGTCCAGAACACTGCTATGCCAGAGGATGCTCTCCTGAAGTAATACACTCTTTGTTAACACTAGGAATACAGCTTAGTGTGATTATAGAAGACGGATTAGAACTCTCCCCACTCTTGAGAAGTTGTGCCTGGAGGTTCAAGCCCTCAAATTTGTGGATAATACACTTATTTTGGTAGTCCCATCGATGTTGATTATTTCTTCAACCTCATAAAGGCTTTCCATTAGTAATACAAGCTTGTGCGGTGGTTCTCAAAATAAAGTGGGATCTGCTTGCATATAACTTCCAGGCTACTTTTGTTCTTCCTCCCCAACATAAAAAGCAAGAATTTCCCCTCCATTAACACTAAAGAAATCCATATTTTATTTTTCATTTGTGGTGTTCATAAATACATAGCAAATTGAAGAACAGACACTATTTCATGGCCATTGAACTTTCCGGGATCTCCTTTCTTAGCTTAGCCTTATCCTGGTCTGCAGCTAGGGTTACCTCAAGGTGGGGCCTAAAATTCTCCTGGAATTATAACTGCTAATTGGATTAGTGATCCATTCTTTTAGAGTAAATGGCAATTTGGAGGGTGGAAATAAAGTCCTAGAGCAGGGGTCCCCAAACTACGGCCCGGGGGCCAAATGTGGCCCCTGAAGGCATTTACCCGGCCCGCCAGGCATGGCAGCGATGGCTCCATTCATGTGCAGTGGGGCTCGAGGGAGAGGAGGAACTGGCCCCAACGGCCGTTGATTGCAGTTACATGATGGCACCCCCAAATCTCCATGCATTTTCTGACCCAGAGTTGGAAACCTTACATGTGGCAACGCCTGCTCCGCCCTTTCCTCTCAGCTACTCCATGTGTTGCTCTCAGGCTTTCTGTTCTGCCTCACTCCCATTGGCATCAGACAGGCTGGCGAATCGCTCGCTGGCTGCTAGGGAGGAAAGAACCCAGGAAGATACCTGATCCTGGGTTAGATGGAATGCTTCATTGGGAAAGTTCTGCTTTTTTTTTTACAGGGGAAGGTATTCCACAGCCTCCCCAACAATATTTGGAGCCCACCCTGTACTTGACATACTTTGGTCACTGTTCTAAAAATAGACCATGACAGAAAGGCTGAAAGGTGAAATCAAACATTTTACAATCATTTGTGCATAGGAATTTGTTCATAGTTTTTTTTAGTCCGGCCCTCCAACAGTCTGAGGGACAGTGAACTGGCCCCCTGTTTAAAAAGTTTGGGGACCCCTGTCCTAGAGTGACATCACATCCCTGCTGAGCTCCCTTCCCACCCCAAACTTTATCCTCCCTAAGCACTGCCCCCAAATCTCCAGGAATGTGACAAACTAGAATTGACAAGTCAGAACCCACAGTTTGAGAATCTCTTCAAGACATTGTTGCATTTGTTGTGCCCACCGCAGACATTGAAGTCAAATGCAACGTGATGCTTCTTTTCGGAAGGCTACTTGGCATGTAGCTCTTACAACCTAAGTTACACCCCATTCCTATTTGTCATTTTGGAAAACTGTGCTTTTGTTCATTTTTGTGTTTTTAAATAAAAATACTGTTGGGCTGGACTGGATCGAGGGGGAACTGCGCCCGGGGCACGCGTGCGCCCTGCACCCCTGCCACGGCCTAACCGACCATGCTCCACGCCTCCGTGCGCTCCCTGTGCATTGCACGCACCCCGTCCCTTTGGCACTACACCTAATCTCTGAGAGCAATTTTGGGGAATTGGATTCCACATTTCAGTGCAAATCCAAGAATCTCTGCTTTACTAATTAATTGTTTTTTTGGCAGGCAAGCATAGAGTACATGCCAATAAGCTGATGTTCCCCAATGGTATGCTAATTCCAGTTTTACAGCCCAGTTAGCTGCCAGAATGTAATTTCTAGCAAGTTCCCTGTTTGAATATGACAAAGAAATGTCAAGGAGGTCAAGGTGCTATGTTTCCTATAGTAAGTAGTTGGCTTTGTTGACTCAATAGCTTCCTCAAACTTCTTTCTCTACGAGAAGTTTCATAGCAATATATCCTATCCTGCTTATAAGGAATTTTACAGCTAACATGGAATTGCCAACTCTGACAGGTAGGAGTTATCCAGAATTTTGGGGAAAGGAATATGTGATCATTTGGGATGTGAGGTCTTAAGCCTGGAGCGTTATACATGTAATGTGTGTGCTCTGTCATTTAAGTATACAGCCTGTCCCCAAACAAACCTCTACAACTTCTAAGAATGTGTTGCACCAATTAATCTAATGCACACACATACCAAAAAGGAAACTACAGATGTCTGTAACGTTTTGATATTTGTGTGGATGTCTTGGCTAGTATCTCCACAGACCATTCCCACCCCACCTCGATATATGTGTCCTGCATTTGCTTTTGAAACTTTAAAAAATATTGCAGTTTTTACTTTTAACATCCCCAAAGTGCTCAGGATATTGAACTAACAAAGCTAGTGAACCAGTTGATTTAAAAACACTGTGCTGTAACTTAGTAGTCAACTGATTTGTGAGTCTCACTGAAAACTTCATATCCTAAATTCAATTTTAGAACTTTCCAGATTATTTGATATGTGAATTGTGCCATGGTTCAAATAGAGAATTTTAAAATTATTTTACAGTAGATTGAGCAGGCAGGTAATTTTTTTTTAAAAAGAAATGAGCTGAAATTTTAAGCAGTCTTGAGGCTAATAGCCAGCTGCTGTTTCCCTATGCTGTTGTTTCCCTACGTTGTTTTCCTATAGCCTTCGTCATCAACCTTCTACAATGGTGCATCCTTAAATGCACAAATGTATTATTGTAAATCTGGAAGATTTTAACTAACATAATCTTGTGGCTGCTGACAGATTCAAGTGGGAGGCAAATCAAAGAAAGTTTAGCCCGCTGGGGGAAAACCAGTATTGTACAGCGAATTAAAGAACTGGGCTTTACAGTATGTCCACTGTGGTGATCCTGCTGAAAATGGTATCCCTGTGGTGAAGGATCCTCTTCCTACTGTAATATATGAGCACTTGCCAATATACTGCAGCATTTTCACATTGTGAGTTTCTTGGCAGCCATTCCATGTCATTGGGTGGATGGAGGAGTTCTTGGTGTTGATGTAGTTTATCCTGAGATCACTGTTGGTACAATCATAAAAATGCTGTAGCTGTTCTGCCTCAAATAGGATAAAAATACTAGTATTAGAAGATGGGTGGTGATGAGGTTGGCTCTAAAACTGTATTGGTTTAGAAGATGTGTAAATTGTAGTTGTTCTCAAGACTTTGTCCACAGTATCCAAATCATGTTTTTAAAGGTTTTCTCTAGGTGTGAGGGCTAAACATTTTTAAATGTGGAAACAAGACTCTCAGGTATTTGTGTGAGCCTGCTCTGTCATGAAGGTCCAATAAAAGGTTTGATGGTATTATTTTCTTATTCTCTGGGAACAACACTCCAAAGCACTAAATAAAATACATTGTAAAATTATGGGATTTGGTAATTGTGGTACTGAGAAACACACAATATATTGTCTCCCATTCCTTAGGGGAAAGGGGCCTATATTGAATGTAGGAACCACAATTCTACACATTCCTTTTAAGTTTGCGTTCAAGGAGCACAGGAAATATTTAGCACAGCAACTAACAAGACACATTTTTGTTGTCAGGCAGGAGAGTAGATCAGTTTTTAACATTCTAGTATCGTTTTGGGGTCTTGAGTGGAGTAGATTTTGTGCTGAAGAATTTAGATTCAATTTTTTAAAAGGGATCTCTTTGATTTTTAAATGAAAGCCATAGACTAAACAATTTCATTCTGATTCTTAGACAGTTTTGCCTGTGTGCAGTTATCAATGGTGAACCTTGCTGTGTGTTGATTGTTTCATGTAAGGGCATTACTGTAATAATAACTAAACAATTGGGGGCCTGCCATTAACTGCACAACAATCCAGAGCATGCAGTGCAAACCAGAGGTAATACCCCTGAAAGCAAATGGCATTTTTGGGCTATCTTCAATAGTCATATGATACCCTCTTAACTACTGGGATCAGCTACGGCACAATCAGTGTGGTGGCTAATCATTGTTGGGGATTAATGGTTTTACATGTCAAATGATCATATCATCTCCTATGCTGTCTTCTCTCCCTTTTCTCCCTATTCTGTGGCTTCCTGAGGTAAACTTGATTTTTTTCTGTTTTTGTACTGAACAGTGTATAATAATTGGGAACAAGATTGACTATCCAAACAGATGCATGGAATAAAAGCCAGTGTACCTCATACCCTTACGGGCTTCTGTGTCATAATTTGTACATAACACTAAAAAGATGGAAGTAAGTGGATCGTATGATAAATTACTGGTGCTATTAGATGCAACTCTACATTTCCAGAGAAGATTCTAATTTTACTACCATTGTGAAAACAGAATTTTTATAATTAAATCATATCCTGGAATGTGGTGAATGATGAAAATGACACCACAAAGTAAAGAGTGATAAGCTGAAATGCATGTTATGATGCATGGGGTTTTACTTCCTATAGATTGGATACGCAATCATGCTGCTTTCAAGTTTTTGCTCTCCCTAGGCACTTTGGGTTTTGTAGACCAGTCTAATGCTAGAAAGACTCTGTGTTTTAATGGCTTCTTTATTTAGTAGCCTTGATATTTGAAGTCATTCTTTCTTCCAAAGACAGATGCAGTTAGCTGAGATGGACAGTCTGGCAGAACTGCCTTTGCTTACTAGTGGTGATGGATTCAGTTTGATGTGAAGATTGCAAGGGCCCCCAAACCATAAAGTTCTGTAAAGTATAGAACAATGGTTTTCTGATAGAATATATATATATAAAGAGATCTCACATCTTTTCTACAATATGTTCATGGTTTCCAGTATGAAGCAAACCTGTGTATAGCACTTCCGGAAAGCAAAGTTTTGCTCTTTTCTGAGTATGGAGAGAAAATATATTAGTGATAGATGCTGTATGTTTACTAACCTTCTTTTAAACAGATAATACTTCATGTTACGTTTCACATTCATTTATCTTGTAAGAACAGTTTCCATGTTAACACGTGATAAGGCACTTGATATGGACACAATTACTAATTTATTCAAGCCACCAACATTTTCCTTTGATTCCCTCTGTTCCAAGTCAGACAGTATTCTTTGTGTTCTAAGGACAGATTACCTTGATTAGTTCCCCTCCGGAAGAAAGATAACCCAACCTGAAGCTCTTGAAATACTGCTCTGTTCGCTGAGCTGAGAAACTGGGGGGTTGATCCAAATTATTTCATACTGCAGATTGAAGCTCAGCTGACAATGTTTTTCCAAGCTTATAGTTCACACAAGAGCAAAAAAGGAGCCTAAGATAATTTTCTTGCTGACATCTAGGTTTCTACATAAGGAAAACCCTTTGTTACATACATGTTATCACCTCAGTGAGAAGTGTTGCCAAACAAAAGACTCACTAAAAAAAGGTTTGAATGAAATACTGTAATATAAAGACCTCAAATGTGATAATTGGTTCATTCAAAGATATTCTTGTTTTTGAAGCAACAGATTCCTCCACTGAAACAGCAACATCTCAGCCCTACCATGTCTCTTCTTCAAGAATGAAGTCAAAATCTCTCCCTGCACACAGTATAGCATATAAAACGAACTGATTTTGTGAAGAGACGTTCCTTTTTTTTCCCCACACAACTCCACTTTGGGCACTGTCAACACTTTACATTTTCCCAGGGTCCACATTGACATAAAAAACAAGTAGATGACCAACTAATAGTTACCATGGCTGAATCATTGAAGACATGAGCCTATAATTCCTTACCCTTCCTATTTGATTATGAGCATCTCTTCAATTATTTTGGAATCACAAGTAGGGCTGCAGCTAGTGGGAATTAGCAGGGCTGGCTTCCCAATTCCCTATAGAAGAAGAGGATAAGAGTTTGGATTTATACTCCACCTTTTTCTCCTGTAAGGAGACTCAAGGTGGCCTACAAGCTCCTTTCCCTTCCTCTCCTCACATCAGACACCTTGTGAGGTAGGTGGGGCTGAAAGAGTTCAGAAGAACTGTGACTAGCCCAAGGTCACCCAGCAGGAATGTAGGAGTGCACATCTGGTTCACCAGATATGCACTCAGGTGGAGGAGTGGGGAATCAAACCTGATTCTCCAGATTAGAATCCACCTGCCTTTAACCACACTGGCTCTTACATGGTCCTAGCCGTATAAGAAAGGAGAACATATAAAAAATGGTACTCTGGCAGCAGCTGCTGGCCTCCTTTCCTGTGAAGTGACTGCATTTGTTAGCATAGTAAGCACCTTGTTGCTGCCATGACAATATCTAGACTCTACCAAAATCTTTTTACAGTGTACAAGGAAAGGCAAGTTGCTGCCTAGCCTACAAATCTCTCCAGTTCTCTCCCCTTGTCACAAAGTTCTGGAATACTTAACAGGGGGACGGGAATGGTGCATCACAGTCACCTTCATCAGTCGTATTTCCCCATTAGAAGACATATAAGCAAGTAAGTGGGTCCACACTTTTGGCCTGTCCACACATCCTCAGGAATGAGAGTTGCAAATATCAGCACTTGCAATGCTCTCCATGTAGACAGCAGCCTGAAGAGGCACCACTGATTTCACACAGCTGTGCCGTTCAAAATTCCTGAAGGCTTTCAGCATCTCTGTGGCTCAAATGGTTTCTTATTCTCCTTAGCAGCTTTCTGGTGGCAGTACACAACAGACTAGTCAAATGCACCACAGAAAAATGCAGCTTGTCAAGCTCTTTTTAAAAGAAGACAGCATTTAAGAATAATTGTTGTCTGCCACCTATTTTGGATAAGATGCCCAAACCAAATTGAGGTGTTTCAAAAACAAAACAACCAGTAGAAAAAGAATTGCACCTTCCCCATAAGACTCTCAGTATCTGTCCTCCTCCTAGTCTGTTTTATTGTGCTTCCATCCATTGAGTACATGAACGCTCTTGTCACTTTTGTCCAAGTTCAAATGCTTTTGACTGAATTTCTTAATGATACTCCCAGGAATTAATGCCACCATGGCTGTAGCCAGCATCTTGAGCAAAGTACTCCAGGAGAAAATTGCATCAAGGGAGTTGATCTGTGAAAGGATTGAACCTGTCTGGACACAGATGAAATTATATGGCATGAGACCTGCAAGAAAGGGAAAATACTTGAATTAGTAAAATCTTGTACCTCACAAACTCATCTTGGACCTATGTCAAGAGGCCTGCTTAGCTACACAGTCTGACCAATAAATAAAGTTCTGAAACTTACTTACAGCTGAAGACTACAGTGCATAAGGTTAGAAGGGCTTGAATACACGGGTGCCAATGGAGCATATTTGAGGATCATGGAAGAAAATGAGTACATCAAGACTTTGACAGTTCAGCAGAAAGGACTTGAGCTTTTGGCTGAGCAGTTCCAAAGATCTATTTCCCCAAAAAGAAGCTAGAAGTTTTTTGAGGTGCACAAAGAGTTGGACCATTGCCATAATATTTTATGGGTAGGGAATGTCTTGATGTAAGCTTGGATGCCAGTACCCAAACTGTGTCATTGCAGTTCAGGTAGCCTCTATTTATCGTGATCAGGGGGAAAGGGTGTGTGTGTGTGTATCAGAACAGACTTCCTGGCACATAAACACTTGCTCAGTCGATTCCGTATTTATGCTTGCCCCTCCTGGTATTCCTGAACACAATGGGGAGTTTCGGTCATGTCCTTAGCTCACATTATTTCACAATATTTTGCTCTGCAACATGGTATGGGCACATCAATCATTTTTCTGGGCCATGCAGATACTCATGGCATCATACTCAAAGATAGAGTAAGATAGGCCATATGCACAGTTCAAGCTGCTCCATATAATTAACAGCATATTGGCCTCAGAAGTATTTCACAGCAAAACTTGATTACACAGCTAAGAACAGGGGCAGCTAGCAACAGCAGATGCAATCCCTCTTGACCTGCTCTTTCAGAAGCATTCTTGATCTCTTTTTTTCCCTTGAGTTCTTTTAGGAGAACTGATGTGGTTCTGAGATTAGGAAGGAACATTATCCCTGCAGCAGATGAGTATGTCGTACTGTGAGAGAAGTTCAGATTGCATGGACTTTATAGAAGAAGAATTTGTATTTTTTTTCTCAACTGTAAGGAGTCTCAAAACAGCTTATAAACTCCTTTCCTTCCTCTCCCCTCAACAGGCACCTTGTGAGATAGGTAGGGCTGAGAGAGTTCAACAGTGACTAGGCCAAGGTCACCCAGAAGGCTTCATGTGGAGGAGTGGGGAAACCAACCAGGTTCACCAACCAGGTTTAACCGCTGCACCAGGGGTCTTCAAACTATGGCCCTCCAGATGTTCACGGACTACAATTCCCATCAGCCCTGTCATTGGGCCATGCTGGCAGGGGCTGATGGGAATTGTAGTCCATGAACATCTAGAGGACTGTAGTTTGAAGACCCCTGCGCTACACTATTAGACCATACTGTCAGGCAGCCCAATCAAGACTGGGCTTTCCTGCAGCACAGGAAGCCCCCAAAGTTTTTTTTAATCTACCTGAAAATTCCCTAAAGTGGAGATACACCACAGAAAAGGGCATATCTCCAAGCCTTGGCCCGTAGGGGAAAAGGGGGCTAAATGGCTGGTGGAAGCCAACTAAGATCAGTTTCCACCCTGGGAAAACTCTCACCACACCGGCACAGCTTGGGGCAGCGTGGGGGTGAGAGCTGGGCATCCCAGGGCTCTGCAGCAGCTGGGTGCTGGTAGATTTGCTCCTTCACCAGGGTAAGTGTCCTGGAGAGGGCAAATTCGCCAGCATAAGCCCGCACCACCTCCATAAAGGGATTGTGCTGTTAGTCTTCTATTTTTATCTGTATGTAAGTGTATACTATGGTTCTTACTCCCTTTTAAAATTGTGGTTCTTCCTGAGACAGGAAAGGAGGAGAACCCATAGAAACAGTAATCTCTCACTGTTTTACCAGTGACCGATGGATTTGGTAAGAAATGAAATGTTTAAGGGGTTTCCAGCAATTGAACAAGCCTTCAGTGACAAACTGCATTTCAGATTCCACGGTATGACTCTTATCAAATCTGTATACCCAGGATGGCTGTGCAGTGGAGGTGCATGTGGATGGCCAAGTATGCACTACCATGCCACAGCTAACAAGAGGGAAGAGAATGTCTGGCTAATATTTTTACACACAGCCCCCCTTTGCCCCTCTTATCTTACCTAAGAAAACAGAGAAGAAAAACTGAGCCACAGGGATGTTCAGGATTGGAGATGTGAGATTCAGAAACCAATTTGGGGACATAGGAAATAGCCTCAGAAATAACAAGAAGAAAAACAAGGAACTTCTGTTCTCTTCCACCTGCACAAGCAAAAGAAAGGCAGACTCAGCTGAACTGCTTCCCACTTAATTTTAATTTTCAAGTTTTTACAAAGTTTTCATTGCAACCAAACAACTTTGTGGTATTTAAGATACTTTAAAATGACTTCAATGAAAATAAAGACTTTTGATTTGAGGAGCAAACTGCACTTGCACTCAGATTCATGAACAAAGATCAGGGTGAGCCAGGATATCCTTGGCCTCACATATGGAGGTGCAATTGGAGACTTCCTGGTTTGGGAAGAAAACGCAGTTTAATGTTGACACTTGGGTGCTTCAGTAGATTATGGTTTATTTCTAGGCTACAAACAATAATTTTAACCCCAGTATAGAATTCTGATTTGTAGGGGGGGAAACCAAACTGGGGCTGCATGACGCCAAGGATTTCCTGGCATGTGCTCATCCTGAACAAAACAAGAGTGTATTATACCTGAATGTGGCTTACATGAATGTCCTACATACATACAATAAACTGAAAACGAAACAGTAAAGGGATTAAACTCCCTCTCCCCATAACACAATCAAGCAAAATATTTAACAAATAATATTTCCAAAGCTTTCCTCCTATACCGATGGTGGCTGAAAATAAGGAATTCTAAATGGATAGTCTGATTGCAGGCTGTCAGACTGCAATTCTATTAGTGGCCTGTTGGTAGCAGCAAAAAATAAACCATGCTTGTAGAAACGAATGAGACGGAAACTAAATATGATAGTGGCCACAGGTTCATCCCATGGCAGATACTATTTTAGATGTAGCTACAGTTCTCTAAAATGGCTGAGTGTAATCCAAACTGGGCATGTGGCCCAGCAGCCCCAAGAGCTCTGTCCCCCTCCCCACCCCCCAACAGTGCCCTTTCAGATGCAGCACTTGAAAAGCTGGTGGGAGTGGGGACAGAGCCTCTGCATATCCAGTCCAGACTGGGGCCTCATTTCAATTGTTTAAAAACTGCAACAGCTTCTAAAACAGCATCAGCAGCCACATGATGGACCTCTGGCTGCTGTCATGGTTACTTTGGTTCTCAGAGGGCTAAAGCTGGATAAGTGAGTTCTTCATTGTTGTCTACTGACTTGAAACCTGTACCAGCTTGGAAAATTCCTCATTCTCCATGATAAAAGCAAGAATATTTGGGGTTGTTTTACAAAAATCTGGTGATTTGCAGTTGAATAAAATTATATATTGAAACAGATCGAAACAAAAATGGGTCGAGAGTAACTGACTTGCTTGCCATGATTGGAAACTTCTGTATTTGGTGTTTTATTGTAGGTCTGAATTTAGCCAAAGAAAGGCAAAATAACCTTCAAATTCCACTCTTGCTGCAACCTACAACATGATCACACATTCCCTTCCAATGCTACATCTTACTGGAAAGATATTTTCCAATTACAGCTCATGAATGTTAATATTTTGGGTGCAGGTGACAGTAGTCAGGACATGACACTTTGTCACTAAATATTCATGTAGTGACTGAAAGTCAGTTGTGATAGGGGCCTTCTTACCTTTCTTTGAAGCACAGCTACTTTGTCAGGAAAATAATAGATGACAAATTGTTTTCCAAAGATGTTGGACAGTCCATAGCAACAAGTAGCACCCACTGAAGTCAGTACACAACACAGTAGGAGACCCATCCATGGTCCAAAGAGAGCCCCAGCAAGGATGTTCTGTTAGGAAAAAACAGACAATGACCAGCCCACAACAAAACTGCAGAGAAAGCACCCAGTATTCTATGGATCATAACAGCAGTTTGGCCTGATCAGACCACAATGTGCAGTATTTTAATGTGAGGCATAAAACAGCACTTTCGTGAACAGAAGAAGATAACATCTTCACATGTAGTATCACACTTTTCAATCCAGGCGATAAACTTCAATTCATGTCTGGTTAAATACCAGACATAAAGAGATCCCAGCCTTGTGACAATGTTATGTTAGAAACTGTCTACAGAAGGAGAAAAAAAGGATAACAGCGAAAGTTAGCGTTTACAAAGCATACTGGCCTTTTTTCAGGAGTTTTAGGACAACAGTGGAATATGAACTGCAAACCTTTAGAATTTTTTTTTAATTATTAGTTTTATATACCGCCCTCCCCCTGAGGGCTCATTATGTACAACCTGGTTCTAGAAAGATTTCTATTAAAACAGTGACAAGATCACATTATTTATAGATAAGTGATAACCCAGTTCAGGATATTACTGGACAAACCCTTCAGACCTAAGAACAGCAGGGGCAGAGAAACAGATAGATGTCTGATTTGACAGCAAGCTGCAAAACTAGCGTCTTGAAGATTTATGGATTGTATACATACCAGAAAGCTTGAACCAGGAATGGCAAAGCACTGTTTATATAGGTAGGCACTGCAGAACAGCAACAGCACATATGCATGGTGCTCTCTGTTGTAGTATTGTAGAAACTGTGCAAGCTCTCGAAGTTCCTTTAGGTCTGAAGGAAACTTTAAAAACCTGATAAACAGAGAGGGCTATCAGTTCAGAAGGAAATAAATCATGTGCTGCCCATGAAGTGTTTATTCTACAGATAGATCAATGGGTAATTATAAGGTATGACAGGAAAAAGCATTAGGATATCTTAAATTATTAAATTATTTATGGCAACATGGGCTTTCAAATTACAATATACAGTTATGCCTCAGAGATGGGAGCATTTGTTGTCCTCTTGCTAAAAACCTAACATGCCCACTCTTCCAGAATAAAGTTAATGAGAACTATTACACTAGGACTCAGTTTACCCTTTTCTAGAAACTGAAGATTACCTGTTTCTGTATCACTTCAAATCAACCAGTGTACCCGAGGCCCTACAAGAATCATTTTATTTATTGACTGTGGTGTTATTGTGATGCAACAAAAAAAACAAAAACTAATCTCTGGGCATCTTGAAGACTAATTAAAACCTTGTAAAGCTTGCTCAGGTTCACAGGAAACCTGCTAGACTTTTGGGCAGACCCCTTACTGGGAGGAGGCATCAAATCGCTTCTGCTTAAATTGTCAAACGCTTCTCGCGAGGGGGTTTCATGGGTCACCTAAGCTTGCTTTAGATTATACTCGCGACAGCACGTTTTTGCGCACTGACCTTGTCAAGGCCAGCATTCGGTTTCGACGGGGGATGTATTATAGAATCGCAGATGCCCTACTCCTAAGAAGACCCCGCGCGACGCATGCCAAGAGGGCCAGCGCTCTTTGCACTCGCCGGTCCTGCCAAGGCAGCGGCCCTCCCGGGACTGATTTCACCTTGAGGCTGGTTCAGGCAAAGGAAGCCGCCAGTCGGACTTCAACCTCGTCCTCCGCCACCCGCACCTTTCAAATGAAACCTCAACCTAGCTCCGTCGTGCGGTCCAGGTGAAGTTTTGCCCCAAATAGCCACTCACCCACTTCCTGCGCGTGGCTCTCCGGGCAGCCGCAATGACAACCAATAAAGGCTCGCCGTGGCCGTCCCCAAAACCAGCAGGAACCCGACCACCGCCCGCATGGCTTCGCAGCCAGCCTAATAACTGATAGGAACTGAAGGACACGTGGAACGAGCAGCGCGGGACCGGGGAGCTCGGGGACGGCGCACCTGAGCTCACGTGACACGTTGCACACTCACCCACTCACTGTTGAAATCTCTCCCCATATTCTGGATTTCTAGTAAAAACCCAAACTATTGGGCATAGTTCTGTCTTCTGTGGGAACTGTGAGAGGTGCCGTTTCATGGGCTCTAATACTTCATATGGTAGTTTGGATGGGAAACCAGTTCAGTTTCAGATCGGAAGTGCCAATTAGGCGTGTAAGCCAGAGTTTGCTGTGCCCCTTCCCCGATCTTCCGCTTGGGACTTCACATGTGCAACAGAACCAGGTGGTAAACACCGGGCCCAGTAAAACAAACAAAAACAAACAATGCAGACGTGGAATCTCATTTAAAAAATGATTTTCTAAGTTAAAAACTTCATGCAGATGGAAAATTAGCACAATTTACTACAGCATGCTTTCCTGGTGTGTGTGTTTGTCCTTACATGACTTTTTTTTTAAGAGAGCCAGCGTGGTGCAGTGGACTCTAGCCTGCAGAACCCGGCTCAATTCCCCGCTTCTCCACGTGGAGCCAGCTAGCAGGCTGACCTTGGGCCAGTCAGGAAGTGTTTCTATGTTAAGTGCGATTCAGTTGCTTCCGACTAATTGGATGAATGTTCTCCAAAACGTTCTGTCATTAACAGCCTTGCCTCAGGTCTTGCGTCCATTGAAGAGATTAACATGCTTTTGACTCACGAAAAATGTATGCTGGAATAAATGTTGTTAGTGCCACTAAACTCCTGTTTCACCAAGGAGGGTGGTAGTTCTGGATCAGTGTGGTGCTTGTATAACAATATTCAGGACTCACTGTGATGCTTTGACAAATAGCAGCATTCTGAAAGAGCGCCTCCCGCCCTCAGATCCCATGTATAATGTAGGGAGCCACTTCTCGTGACAAAATTAGTTTACTCTGTGCATGCGCCAAAGAAACGCCATCCGGGTCGAAGGCGAGAATCGATGACGTGTTTGACGCGGAAAAGTTAGGTAATTCCGGCCCGGCTGTTGTGGCCGAAGCCTATGTTCAAATGGCTCCCCGAGGGGCTGCGCTCTTGGTGGTCCCCATCTTCCTCTTGCCGCCGGGAAGTGGAGCCTCAGTCGCGGAAAAGACGGTATCCCAGGTCAGGACACGGGGAGGCTCGAGCCGGGGGATCAAATAGTGGGAAGGGACGTTGGGCCTCTTGCGTAGTCCTATAGCGAGGGTTGCCAACCCCCAGGTGGGGTCTGGAGAGCTCTTAGAATTACGGTCCCTCTCTAAACTCCTTCTGCCCCAGGCCGCATCCTGAAATCTGGAGTTGTCAACCCTATCTGCAGCAGGCGTCTTCCGGGTCTTTTTCAGGCAGGGCATTTTTAGACTAGTCAGAACACAGAAATGGGAAATTAATTTAATTCAGTCCCCAGTCATGAGCTTTCTCTGTTTCAGTTCACACAATAAACTTAGTCTGATTTTATTTAATTAATTTCTGAAATCCCAGTTAGAATAATAAAAGTTTAAACATACCTTTAAAAAAAACTGCAAAAACAGAACTGGATCCATAGAGCCGGAAATAGATTCTCGTTTAATTCATAGTCTGCTTTAGAGTTCATTATTTTGCTTAATGTGATGTAAGAAACCTTGGTGTAGTGTATCGGGCAAAGGGCTAAACTTGGGATTTGTGAGCCACTGCAAGCTACATTAGGTTGAGTCTGTGATTTTAGGGAGATTATCTGCACATTAGTGATTCCCTCAATAAAATACTGTTTTGCAGATCAAAATGTTTTGATCAGGTAGCTGGAAATAACTCTTGAGACTTTGGCTAATTTATTTGGCAAGGTGAAGGGGGTCTAAATTTAGTGCTGTGTTCCTGTTAAACTAAGCAATTACTTCAGCCTTGAGCAAAGTTTTTTGTATATGGTAAATCCTGTACATATCTACTTGAGAGGAAGCCACAGAGATTTGACTGGGTTGCAGAAGTGTCACGTAAGTAATTATTTTCCATGTGTGGAGGAAAGAGCCCCACCTCCTTTTTTGTCCTCCTGGCCAGTGTAAGTGCTGCTTATGCCAGCCAGGAGGACTAACATGTCGGTGCAATTCCGTGCAGACTCCAGTGACTGTTCAGCCCCCGCACCCCATCTGGATTGAGTCCAAGTTCTGCTCTAGGAGTAAGTACTATAGAAATTTGATTTTTGGAAGAGTAGGCAGCCACTGTGTGGCACTCTGCATAAGAACAGGTTTCAATTTATTCTGATATTATTTTCAGGATAATTGGGACTGGTATCTTTAATCAAAAATAAACGGGTACTTTGATCTTTAATCAAAATAACCTGAGGCGCTGGATTGTGCACTTCTGATTTGTTTTCCGTGAATTTCTTTTTAATTGAAATCCAAAGCAAAACAAGCTGTGTAATAGATTTAATGATTCATGAAGCTTAATTTAAATAGCCTCTTCAGACTTGCTTTATTTGAACTGTTCTGGTCAAGGATAAGAAAGCTTTGGAAATGCTGTGGGCAAGCAGTAGCTAACCTGTCTACAAGTAACATATAAAAATTAGACTCTCTCAGCTTTGTTACATACCCTGCTCAACAGACCTCCAGATAAATTAGAAAAAGGGGTATGAAAAGGGTGGGGCCTAGTGCTACGTATGTATAAGCCAGGTTTATATATTTGTGCCCTGCTTTCCCATTAAGAAATTTTAAAATGAATACTCTACCGAGAATCATGAAGTATTAAAATGTCCAAGCTTTAAAATAATAAAACATTCAGTTTTATTATGTTCAAACAATTTTTTAAACAGTATAGACTGTTTTACTCTGTTGTGCATAAATATAATAGTAATCGTTAACTATCTGAAGTGCTCTTGCTTTAGCATTCAGAAGTATCCAGTTATTTGCCAGTTTTGGTTATTTTCATTTTTCCCCATTCTCAATATACCTGTGTACTGAAGAATAAGCGACAGTGAGATCTAACTGATATCTGTTTGTGGAGGGATTTTATATTTGTCCTGTAGCAATATTTTAACTCATGAAAAGAAACACAGGAGCAGATATTGCTAAATGAAAACTTTTTTTCTACAGCTACTGCATACTTTCCTTAGTTGGGTGTGTGCATGTGTAAAGTAACACCAAGTCACAGCTGACCTGTGGTGGCCACATAGGGTTTTCAAGGCAAGAGACATGCAGAGGTTTGCCATTGCCCATGTCTACGTCATGACCCTGGTATTCCTTCAAGGTCTACCATACAAATACTTGCCAGGGTTGATCTGCATACCTTCTGAGATCTGACAAGATCAGGCTAACCTGGGCTATCCAGGTCAGGGATCCTTAATTAATAACAATTAGACTTTGACAATCTTTTCTTCCCCCTCTGTAAAATCATACAAGCATCTTGAGTAGATCTCAGTGTAGTGTTCGTTGGGTGTCAGGAATACAGTTGTCACTGCTTACTATTGCTGGTTAAAGCTTGCATGTGCTTGTTACCCTTTGCCAAAACATTGCAGTACTGTAGTAATTTATTGCAAATGGACAAAGCCTGCTCCTGTTTTATCTGAAACAGAGAATACATAAAATGCAATTTTTTGATAGGAAACAATAAAAACAAGTTAGATAAGAAGTGATTATGAAAAGCAGAGGTAGAATTTCCTGTTCTCTTCCCAAAATTCATGAATTGGTATGTATATACATGTGTAACACTTATTTTATGGTCAACAATAAAATGTTGTTTTAAGTGGCTCTTGAGAACTGGTAAATCAAATTTGGGGCAAACAGGGAATGTCTGCTTCCTTACAATATGTTGAAAGTCTTGTTTCTTAAAAATATTTAAATATTTTCTATCCGTAGTACTCAGTTAAACAAAGAAGACCCTGACCAGGAGCAGACGAAACGGCAGAAACTTGGTAATGCTTGTTCAGCCACTTCTCATGTGATTTGTTTAGCTTTGGCTGTATGTCTTGAAATGAAATGAAAATGTATTTCTGAGAGCTTGCGTTCACTTCAGATTACATACAAGTAGATCTTTGAACACATCTCTCTGTACCCACACTCTAAGAGATTTCATATCTGTTTCAAGAAGTGACTATAACTGGTTTGTGTATTAGTATACCACTTATGGAGGATCTCAGTTTATTGTTAATAAAAATCAAAATTGTTCAACTAATTTTGAAAAGTTAGCTTCTGCATGTACAACAGCCAAATTATTTAAATATTATTTTAAAATAAATTGGTACAGCAGCAAGAGAGACCTTATTTTAACTGATTCTGTCCACAGAGGAACCCTTGTTTGTGTCTTGTTGTGAATGGAATTACTTTGGGTAACTCATGGTACTTTGGCAGGATGGGGTAAAATTGTAAATCCATGTGAACATTGTGCTCTGTTAAACAAATAGGCTATAGTTGTAATCTTGTGCTGCATGTGATTTAAGAAGTAAGTTTCATTTTAATTGGAATGCCAGAGTTTCTAGACAGGAGAAATGTCATTTCAATATATTTAAGGAGTTTCAGGGTCATATATTTAACTTCCCTAGGAATTGTCTGTGCAATAACGCAAGGGATTGCCAGTCTACTTAGGCTACCATCCCAGTTGACGGCTATGCATTTTCGGACTGGGAATCAGCGTGTGGAAACTGCAAATGAGGTTGGTAAGGATTTTGGGGAAAAAAACATAAATACATTTAAACCAAATTAATTTAGTAAGATCTTTGCTGTGTTTTCTGCGAAATGGCAGCGTAATGACTGGAAACCCCTTTTACTATGTAGCTGTAGAAGAGGATAGTTTTTTGAGCATCTTAGCTGACCAAAATCCCATCTCATGAAGTGGGCTCAGACACTTAGCCTCAAGTATTTGACACCTGGGTCAGCGTTAAGTTCATTTCCAAGAGAAGACAATGGAGAATCCACTCACATGGGCAGTTCCATCCAAACAGCAGGGCACCTGGCTCCAGTGTCGCAACCAACCGCTCTGCTTCACTGTTCCCAGAAGAGCTTTCTGGCAGCATGGGGAGCCACAAGCAAACCCCACCCCCGCTGGAAAGTCCTCCCTAGGGCTCCCACAGACTTTCTCCACTGAAAAGGTGGTGTAAGCCCAGGAGTCATGCACTGGCATGTCCAGTGGTGAAGTGGGGATGGAAGCTGACTAATTTTGACTCTTCCCCCGGACATGCCCCTAGACTGCTCTTGCATCGGCAGTGGCAAGAGTGCAGGGTTGCTGGTGCCATATCTCCAACTATGATGGGCATAAACTAAAATCCTGGTGCAGCATCCACTGCAGCGTCCCACCACCAGGAAAGGCTGCAGCGGCTGCCCGCCAGTGGATTCACCCCTCCACCAGGGCAAGTGCCCCAGGGGAAGCAAATCTGTCAGCCCAACCTCACACTGCTCCCGCTAGAACAGGGATAGGGAACCTGCGGCTCTCCAGATGTTCAGGAACTACAATTCCCATCAGCCAATTCCCATCAATTCCCTACAATTCCCATCAGCCCCTACCAGCATGGCCAATTGGCTATGCTGACAGAGGCTGATGGGAATTGCAGTTCCTCAACATCTGGAGAGCCGCAGGTTCCCAACCCCTGCGCTAGAAGGTTCCCCGCTTTGAATGGGGCTGTTAATCTTCCATTGTAGGGAAGTTTCCCTCAGTCTGATGCCTTGACTGTATATCCTCCAGGAGACGTTTGCAGTTTCTCCTTGGTGTGATATGTTGCATGAGTAATCCTTATGGCTTATGCAGGCAGCTCGAAATTTTATGCCATAGTCATCAGAATCATAAAAGAGTAGTTGTGGTGGGTTTTCCAGGCTGTGTGGCTGTGGTCTGGTGGATCTTGTTCCTAACGTTTCACCTGCATCAGCGGCTGGCATCTTCAGAGATATATCCCAGAGATAAACCTCTGAAGATGCCAGCCACAGATGCAGGCGAAACGTTAGGAACAAGATCCACCAGACCACAGCCACACAGCGCAGAAAACCCACCACATCCAGTTGAATCCGGCCGTAAAAGCCTTCGACAATACATAAAAGAGTAGAATAATTTGAGTACATTTTGTGTTTAACCGATAGTATTGGGTGTGAGGACAGTGCGGGTGTTGTACATTTGGAATAATGCTTATTTGAATACTTTCTTGAAGGTGGTTCTAAATGCTTCTGATGCTTTGAACGCTGAGCCACTTGAACCTCCCTCTGGGATGCAAAGGGTTGAATCGGGTAAGTTGGACACATACTGTAATTCTATGTAAGGTCGGTTTGTTCTAGCCAACTGTTGCATTTCATTCAGTGTTATATGCTTCACATTAATTGAGGTGATGACATATTCAAAGCTCTGGATTGTGTACTATCTTTTCACAGCAGCTGCATTTTCTCTTCATTGGTAGTTTTTATAACAATTCTTATGAAGTACTTGTGCTTATGTAATGTTTTATATTATGGGATGAACTACAGGAGTGCTAGGCTGTGTCTACATTCAGATTTCACATCTCTATCTCTGAGAGCCAGTGTGGTTTAGGTGTTAACAGCAGGTAAATTCTAATCTGGAGAACCGGGTTTGATTCCCCACTCCTCCAACTGAGTGGTGGAGGCTTATCTGGTGAACTGGATGTGTTTCCGCACTCCTACATTCCTTCTGGGTGACCTTGGGCTAGTCACAGTTCTTCAGAACTCTCTCAACCCCACCTACCTCACAAGGTGTCTGTTGTGGGGAGAGGAAGGGAAAGGAGCTTGTAAGCCACCCTGAGTTTCCTTACAGGAGAGAAAGGTGGGGTATAAATCCAAACTCCTCCTCTTCTTTTATTTGTCTGTGGTGAGAATGACCCAGAGAGTCCTCTGTGTTTTAGGTGCTACCATTTTTCACATGCTATTGAAATATTTTTCCAGACTAGGAAATTCAGAGTGCAGCTGGTTGTGAAGTCTGAATCAGCTAAAATTGCTAAATCTGTGGCTTGCGCTTTTTTGTTGTTGAAATTTTCAGATACCCACCTTTCTCTCGGGCATGTCAAGACTTATGTGTGTGGTAACAATGTAAAAACAATAGCAACAGTTTAAGTACATTTACATTAAAAACAATACATCAAAAACAAAACCATGGCCAGCCAGCAGGCTAGGCTCCAGCTACCCCCAAAACTCACCAAAACACCTTTATTTTGCTGTCTTTCTGGAAGGCTAGCAGGTGGAAGGTCTGCTGCTTTTTCTGGGAGGTTTTTTCCAGAGCCTTGCAGAAAGCTGTAGGATTGTGGAGTTTTCCTTGCAAACCATTCGCTATCTGGAAGAACTTTTGTGCAGCAGACTTCGGCCCTAGTTTGCCTGTTGATGTGTTCCAAAGTAGTACTTTATCCTTCCCTTTGTTGTGGCCAATTAGAGCCCTCCTCCTTATAAGCAGATTTGCTCATAGGTTGACTCACTGTCTTTCCCCTTAAAACAACAGTCTGGTGCTTCTCGTGACAAGCTTAGAGGGCTCAAGTGGTCTCTTCACAGTGGAAGGAAATTCGATGATGCTCTGGGAGCAGTCCAGCAACAGAATTGTTAGTGATTCTTCTTGTTATTTTTTTCCACCAGATAAAAAAGTTGTTTATGGTGCCTGGCGGAATTCAAATGAAGATATGGCTCCTAATGGTAGCAGAATTACACCCTTTCTAAGGTAAACGTCTCTTTTTTGTTCATCACTTTACAATTCAAATTTAGTGGTGGATTAAGCATGTATTTCCAATACTTCTCTTGTAGTTTACAGTTAGTATTTATGTGAACTGCTGATTATTGCTGACAACCTCTCAGGCCTGCTGTGTCCTAGGCAGATGTCCCACAATTCATTCCAGTTCATTTGGGGAGGGACTGTGACTCAGTGGTAGAGCAGCCGCTTGGCTTGCAGAAGGTCACAAGGTTCCGTTCCCAGTGTCTTCCATTTAAAAAGTTCAGGTAATAGACGATGCAAAAGATCTTTGCCAGTGCCAGTCTAAATAGACAGTGTGATGGACTAATGGTCTGATTTGGAATAAGTCAACTTCGTACAGACTGCAACTTTGAAATCTGTTAAATCAGCCATGCAAATAAATTGAATCATGCTACTGTAGTCTGCATAGAAATTCTCAGACTTGTACATTTCCCAGAACACAAACGTGCTGGTACAAGTAGGACATTTAATTCTGCAATTTTTGTTGCTGTTTCTTGCCAGGAATGATTACGGTACCAGAAAGAATAGCAAGACAAATAATAATACTTCTCCAGAGGCCTTGCCATCCTGGGGAATTGCAGTTCACAGATGTTTGTCAGATTCTCCTCCTATAACTGCAGGAAGGCTTTTAAAGAAACCTCACTATACAGTGGAAGAGGTAAGTCCAATTACATGTAACACTTGTATTCTGGTATACTTTTTTTTTAGGGTGTAGTATTTTCTTTTTTATTTACTAGATATCTTGCCTGTCTTCTATCGTGGAAATCAAGGCTGCTTGTATAGGGTTCCTTGGTGGTTTCCCATCCAGACAGTGAACGTACTTAGCAGTGTTTCTGTGTCTGGTGTCTTTAAATGATCCCTGGGACAAAGTGATATACCTCCCACTGAGCATTTAAGATGTGGTGCGTAAATCTATGCTGCTTGGCTGGAGTAATTGACTTCTGACAAAATTAGTGTCATGATTCCGTAAAGAATGGTCTATTTAACTCTCAGTTTCCTCAGCTTTCAAACCTCAAGCTTATACATGTAACATTTCCTGTACCATAGTTCTGTTTTAGTTTTCAGTTATGATGGGTCTTGCAATCTGAACTGTCATATGCAGTGGGGTGGTGGGAGACACAGTGACGTCCTTCTTTTCACTATAGCCGTGGTGGTGAACCGTTGGCACTCCAGATGTTATGGACTACATTTCCCATCAGCCCCTGCCAGCATGGTCAACTGGCCATGCTGGCAGGGGCTGATGGGAATTGAAGTCCATAACATCTGGAGTGCCAAAGGTTCGCCACCACTGCACTATAGCCTCCCACACTACATCTGTCCCGTGCCATTCCTATGTCTCCCCACTCTTCCCAGTTCTCAGCAGTTTTTCAAGGGGCACAGAGGGCTGCCATTGGAAGGGAGGGAATCAGCAATTAGTTATGTCTTAAGCATTAAGTAGTTGAATGGCCTTCCTGTTTAAGGCCTTCCTATCAAGTTCCCTGATCTGCTAGATCTAACCGAGATCCATTTAGTCCAGCATTATTTACAAGAAGCAGGCTCTTAGGTGGTCCACTAGGAATTGGCTAGTGTACCACAATCTGATTAGTCCTGGCTGTGTTTTAAATGTTGGATTTTAATTAATATATTTTCGTGCTTCATTTTTTTTGGCAAGCTGCTTTGTGCTGGTCCTTAGAGAGACGACATAAAAAATTACAGTCCCTACCCTTATTTTAAATATTTGCTGCATTAATGGCGAAATTCTTTATGTGCAAACTGTAATTTCTCACTTTGGCTATTGCACTATCTGATCTTCCATTTTTGTGTGTTGGCTGTTGACAGAATACAGAACTGTATTCTGTAAAACAGCCCAAATCCTCAGTTTGAACCAGTGAGACAGAAGGATCATGGTTTAGAGACTTGTTTCTGTCTCAGCAGACTGTAGTCAAGTTCCCTGACCTGCTATAGATATCCTGTATGATATGGGAGAGTCAGTTTCACCATAATGTATGTATGTCTATTCAGAACTTCTTGATTCATCGTTCTTAGAGTTGTGCTTATAGACCTTCTGTATTTCCTATCAGCTGAGTAGGAGCAATAATATTCCTCTGTTTCAAATGGCAGTCATAAGAATGGCATGAGAAATGCAACAGAAGTATAGTTATCAAAACAGGCATGCATCAAATATACATGTTATCACTCTTTTATGGTAACGACATTGCATTCATCTTTCTTCCACAGGGAGTTCAAAGAAATGAGAGAGAAAAATATAAACAGCTACTTGAACAAGAAAAAGAAAAGAGCCCTAAAAATGTCTCCAGTCCCAGTGTTACAAAGCACTCAAAGTAAGTCACTTGGTGCTATATGAAGCATAGCAATTAAAGGGAGCAATTGAAACCGATACAGATTCTTGCGGGTTCTTGCATTTCATTTTGAAGCGAAACTTGGTACTTAGTTGTACCAAATTTGCCTTGTAATTTTTAGAAACCTGGTTTTAATTCACACAACAATAATGTCTTTAATGTTAAGGAACTAGTGTATGTGTTATTGCAGAGTCAATATGGTAGAGGTTGTGCTGGTTGGTTGAACCTCTACGACTAGGACTTTGGTGTTTGGAGTCTGCGATCATCAGCTGTAATAAGCGAGTGGAGAAAAAGAACAGTTAGCACCTTACATACACTTGCTTTAAATAGCCAGCAACTTCCCTAGTCTCTTTACAGTTGGAGTTGCACACTCTTATGTACCGGAATTTAAACTCCTGTTGGTTTTATGGAACTATATTGATGAATTGTTGTCTTTAATATCAAGTATGGTGATGTGTTATGTTCAATAAAAACGTTACTGTGTACCTGAAACTTGGGGATTTTCTAAATTGATCAGAAAATTAACTTCTCTGTGTTTGTTTTGCATGTGCTGTATGAAGCGTCCAACGACGTGCAGGTGGGTTGTTAATGTCTAGTCACTGTGTCGAAGTGGATGTCCCTCCAGTTGTGACACCAAGAAATGGCAAGTATTAACTGAACTTCGCATCTGAGCAAGTGTTCATAGCAGGAAGATAAGTGGAGACCTCTAAAGTTCTGCTGCTTTAGATGATATGGGAAAGACAAAGGGTACAAATGGAAGTTCATTTGTCTCCCCAGTGAGCAGCATATCCATTCCTCCCTTCCTCTGCAGATCATCTCACTGGGCCCGCTCTTTCTTGCCTTAGGACAGGATTTAAGGGGGGGATGGTAGATTGACTCTGATGGCATAATGACAAGTGACTCTGGATATAACACATAGGACCTGGGATATGGATCAGATGGTAAAATATACCAGTATTCATCTTTGAGAAGGAAGCTGAAGATTGCAAATGCAATTCCATCCAGACACATGGAAATGTGTCTCCCCCCTCTTTGAGGGGGACAAAATGTATACCCCCACCACACAATCACTCCACACTGTGTTACAGAGAGAAATACATCTTACTTTGACATGTCTCTAAAGATGCCAGCCATAGATGTGGGCAAAGCATTCGGAGCAAGAAGTACCAGATCGTGGCCACACAGCCCAGAAAACCCACAACAGCCAGGCCAAACAGAGTTCATTAGAAATAGGATTTTATTTGTAGCCTTGTAAAAAGGAATACTTTACCGATGGAATGGGTGTAATAGAGCCTTCATCTTGCTTTAAAGTTTGCTGTGCAAATGTTATGATGATGCTGTTCTAGGTTGACCTGAACTTTATGAAAGGGTGAAATAGAATTTTTAAAAATATAATAAAGAGAGCACTCATTCTTAGCTGAAAATGTAATTTTGTGTGGTCATAGCAAGACAGTAATTTTACTGTGTTCCTGCACATATTTTTCAAAGGTATCAGAAGCTTTAATTCCATGTGCTCTGCTGAAGATGTAAGCAGGTAGGTGTGAAATTTTGGCATGGCTGACAGTATTGGCTTTTTGAGTAGGGATCTTAACTGTTTGCTGGGAAAGTTTTTTTGATCCTGAAATTTTTAATGCAATACCAGTGTAATTCTTCAGCATGTAACTTTATTGTGCCTTTGTGTGTGGGGGTGGGGGTGGGGGTGGTGATGTTCTGGGTATTTTCTGGTTAGCTGCATGGAGGGGTGTACTGCTAAGTCATCCTCTCCAGAAAGTGAAGCAGCTGTTGCTTCTAAGTATGTCACTAGCATTGATTTAGAAAGAATAAAATGCCAGTGAACTTTATTTCTATTGGGCAAAAAGCGCTTTTCCCTCTCTCCCTTCTCCTCTCACCATGGATTATTTCTGCACTTGTTTCTTTCAGCCCGGTAATGGTAGCCAAAAGATCTGCAGAACTTGAAAAGCTTGTAGCACAGAAAAAAGAGGTGAGTCCAGGAGAAATACATGCCCTATTAAGAACATTTTCTACCTAAAAAGGTAAAGGTAATCTGTGCAAACACAGGGTCATTTTTGACCCATGGGGTGACATCATGTTTACTAGGTAGACTATATTTATGGAGTGGTTTGCCTTCCTCAGTTATCTATATTCATTTTATTGACCTCAGAAGGATGGAAGACTGAGACACCTTTGAGGCAGCTGTCTGATACTGACTTCCGTTGAGCTCCAACTTAAGTTGTGAGCAGAGCTTTGATTGCAGCACTGCAGCTTATCACTCTGCACCACAAGACTCTTACCTGTAGACATTTATTTTTTTAACTTCATGTAGCACCCTTCTTCCCAGTGGGGAGCCGTAGTAGTTTCTCCATTTTATCCTCGCAACAACCCCGAGAGGATAGGTGTGTGTGTGAATGTATGTGACGGGGGTCAGATCTCCCAGCCAGCCTCCCTGACAGAATGGAACTGTGAAATTGGGTCTCCCAGATCTTAACCCAGCATTCGAACAACTATACCATGCTGGTCCTCAGCATTTGCATATTATGAACTTTGCATGCTGCTTTTCAACCAAAATTAGATACTTAAGTAATTTAGAATGCTTATTGTCCATCACAAAGGTATGGTATAAAATATCAGAGATAGGTTAAGATATAAAGGAAGAGGCTGCACCTTCCAGATCTTGTCTCCTTCTGCTTTGAATGTTTTGTGTGACTGTTGTTGCACAAGCCTGGCCTGCCTGTTCCTTTGCCTGTAGTCTTCTCTCCTCCTGTCCACATACCCAAAACCTTCCCAGTCTTCCAGCCTGCCTTTTTGCTGCTTCTCTCCTGGCCGCTTGCCCCCTGCTTAGTTGTCTGCTTGCCAGATCAGTAGACATTCAGAGGAAGCAAACCAGAATCAGTTCTAGCTTCCTTTTCAGATCTGCTCCTGGTGCTGTTGCTGCCTTGTTTTCCCCCAGCATCAACTCAATATGCAACCAAAAGTTTTTGTCTACAACTACTCAGATTCTGTGTCGTAGTTATATGTTCTGCTAGCAGGCAGGGGCGTGGCCAGTTCTGACCCCATAGGGCAAAGCAGGTGGCAAGCACAAGCATGGTCAGGTCACAGTCCAATGGGTCAAGGCAGGCAGTAGACAATGCATAGTCAGGTCACAGTCCAATAAGTCAAGGCAGGCAGCAGGCAAGGTGTAGTCAGGTCACAGTCCAATAGGTCAAGGAGAACCGAGGATCAGGCTAGGAATCAATGCAGAACCAGGCACACAGCGGCGACAGGTAACACACTTGTTGCACCCAGGCAGAAGCAAACTCACAGCGAGGTTTGGCTTATATAGAGACCCTTGTTCAGGGGGCTGGGATTCCGTGAGGAGTTAGTCTTGTCAGATGCAGAGACTTTGCTGCTAAACGAACACTCCTGTGCTTCTGCAGTAGCAGCCTCTGCTTCTGCCTCCTATGCACAGCTGACTCATCACTGGGTTCCTAGGAGGATCTTCAGGCTCCTCCACATGTATGTCAGCAGGCAGGGAAGGACTGGACGTTGGCTCTGCTGCCTGGTCTTCCCCAGGAGCAGTCAACTCTGGCTACACTGTATCCTCTGGGTCCTCTGTGGCCTGGTAAGTACCCAGGAATTGGCTCATGACAGTTGTGTTACCTCTGTTCCTAGTTTTTTAAAATGTTTCACATTTATCTATGAGTCTTGCCCCCACGCCTGGCTGGTTTGCTGAAACCTGTGCCCTGGCTGTGCTGATGCTGTTATGTGGTGCTGTTGTTTTTGTGTGTGTGTGTGACATGGAAATCATTCATGACTGTTAGAAAATAGATGGTACTGAGATTCTAACTCTAGATTCGTTTGAATTCTGCCTTCCTATGAAAAAGCCAGTCACAGGAGGGTCTCCAAACATCAAGATGCACTTAAAAAAATTAAATGGTAACATTTGTTTTCTTTTAACAGTATGCAAAGCATCCCTCAGAGAGTGACCTATCAGAGGAAATATTGCTTAGGTTAAACCTGCATCATGAAAGTTCTTCATGTATGAGAAGCACTCCAGTTGACGTGGAAGAACAGAAGTATCTGAGTAGGGACAAGACTACGCCGTGCCTTCCTACCCTTTCAGAGGTATCCTTTTTCTGGAAGGGCTGCTCGCGGTCACATAGTAATATCTGGTATTTGGAATGGTCCTTTTCTGTCCTCTGTACTGTGACCCTTTTACTTCACCAGTCTGAGGACAAAGCTGATTTTTAAAGCAAACGGTCATGTTCAGTATGCAACATTTTGTGAGCTTTAGATTTATAGTCTAAGGGTTAGAGCAGTGTAGAGAATTCATTCTTTTCAGTCCCTCCTGCTCCCTTAATTCTCTCCCTCTTTTAGCTCCTGGGGCTCAGTGTATAAACTTGTTCTTTCAGGATATGGAGAAAGAAATAGAAAACGTGCTGAGCCATGGATCAGAGGATGAGGTTTTGAGTAGAGCCTTCAAGCTGAAGATCACACGTGGAGATATTCAGACACTAAGAAATCAGCGCTGGCTTAATGATGTGGTAAAACAGAAGTTGGGGTGAAAGTTCTTTAGAGATTCAGTATAAATTCTAGAATCCCTCATTTTATCCCATGACAACTGTAACATCTCTCCTTCTCAAGAGACAGACATCAAAGCTCTGGTTTATTTTCCTTTCCTTTTTGTCTTCCCATTGTGTTCATAGATCATTAACTTCTACATGACTCTTCTGGCAGACCGAAATAAAAGGCCAGGACTTCCAGTCCTTTACGCTTTCAGTACTTTCTTCTATCCCAAACTATGTTCTGAGGGCTATAATGCAGTCAGAAAATGGACAAAAGAATTAGACTTGTTTCAGTATGATATGATCTTGGTACCCATTCATATCCAGATACACTGGGGATTAGTGGTGAGTCCATTTCAGCTTTCTGTAGTTATTTCTTTTAGAGGAGAGGAGGGGTGTAAGGTGCCATAGATTGTGACTTTTTCATTAACTCTTCTTTTAATTACAGGTTATAGACATGAGGCGAAAGACAATCAAATATTTTGACTCAATGGGACACAATGGCTATAGGATCTGTAAGAATTTGCTGTAAGTAGATGCTTTCTAACAGCAAATTACTAGAGAAGTGTATTTCCCCCTACCATCTCTTCTAGGTTTATTCTTATTTCTTCATAAAACTTGTAATTAAAGGTGTGGGTTTATTATTTTAGGTACCCACAAATAACCAAAGACCAGCTGCTGTTTGACGTGGCATTGCTGCTACTCCAACCCTGCAATTGCTGATTATCAGTTGGTATATAGTTTTCACAAAGCTACTGTGAAAAACATTTTTAGTAACTTTTGACTCTCCATTTAATCTGAATGAGTAATTAGTGACTTTCCAGAAGGGGTAATGCATTAATTTGATGAGACCTGTGTACAGGTTAGCAGTTACATGGTTCTGTAAAATGGCTGTTGTAAATTGAATACTGCTCTCTGTTGCTGTTTTGAATCCTATATTTTCTATTGATGGTATCTTTTCCATTGAAAAAACAACTTGCCTAACTTTATGTAGTGACACAGTCTATGCTTAGAAGAATCTCTAAAGTTGTGTCTTATTTTATTGAACAGACAGTATCTGCAAGAGGAAAGCAAAGCTAAGAGAAACCTGGAAATCAATGTTTCATCATGGACGCTTCACAGTATGAAACCACATGTATGTGAGCATCTTTTAAAATGTAGAATGTAGGATTTGTTGAAGGCTTTCTGTTATATTGCTTAAGTGGACCTAGAACAGTGTTGGGTACAAACTTTTCAGCCTAGGAATATGTTTCTGTTTGAAGTTAAATACTAACAAATGAGATCAGTATGGTAGCAAAGGGAAGGTTTGAGGTGGTGTAGATGTCATAGAATGTCTTTTTGGGATGTTCCCTGTCTTGAATTCTGACCCCAATATTTCTGTAAAGAGAACATGTTAATATAGAAGGGGAATAACAAATCCCTTTCTTGAGGTTTGGTTGCCAGTTATAAGCTTGGCAGTTTAGGGCCTCTGTAATTTCAGTAAAGATGCAGTTTGAAATAAAATTTAAAAAATTAATAGCTAACTCTGTATCTTTACCACCCCCTTTCCATTTAGGAAATTCCTCAGCAGCTGAATGGCAGTGACTGTGGAATATTTGTTTGTAAATATGCAGACTTTATCTCCAGAGATAAGCCCATTACATTTACTCAGGTGAGTAATATGAAACACTTTAGGAAAACCTAGTCCTTTCTTCCTGCTCAGTTTAGTTTGAGAGGGGTTTTTGTTTGAGATTAGCGCCATAATGTGTCTTCTTTGTAACCTATGTTCCATATTATAATGGGTATATTTGTACATGTGTTGCTGAACTGGTAATGTGAACAATGACAAAAAGGGACACAATGTGATTTGTGTCCTTCTTTGTGAAATGTTTCATAAATTCAAGCCTGTGCCCCATTAACTGCAGAATAGGTTATTGCAAAGCTATCTTTCATGGGGAATAGGGAGAAGTGCAAATAACTTTTCTCCTGAACACTTTCACAGTTGCAGTATGTTTGAGTATTGACTTCTGCATAGACTGATGCTTGCCTTAATGAACATAGGGAATAATTCATAGTATTTTTCCCTTGCAGCATCACATGCCTTATTTCCGCAGAAGAATGGTATGGGAGATACTTCATCAGCAGCTGCTATGACACAAGATCTCTGACAGAGGTTCACTTGCACAGTGCCCTTGATGACAGAAGAAGGGCTGTGTTCAGCTGCTAATACCTTTCAGAGATGGGTGATGCTCTGAAGGCTTAGTTGAAAAGCAAGTTTTGCATGAGCTGAAACTCCCTCCAAAGGAAGTAAAGTAATGGGTTAAGAATGGAATTTAACAAGATTCATGGTGCCAGCTTAGTGACAGACTGGCAAATGGCTAAGAATAGTACTTTGACATTTACTATTGAGTGGCCTTTGGATTACCTGAAAAGCATAAAGAAGAGAACAGTATATATATTTTTCTCTTCACAAGGACTATACACTACTGTGCCAAGCTACTGGTTCCACCCATGGTCTTCTCTGAATCGTTCTTCAGAAACTTGCAGTAGTCCTGCGTGATCCATTTCTATGTTGCTGAGATGTCCAACTTGTCAAACGGTGATCAGTATTTACCACAGTCAATGTTAATACTAGCACTTAACCCCAATTTGCCCAATTTGGGCACCATGGCAAGTTGTGATTTGAAGCACCCAGAAGCAGAGTGTGGAATTCATGTGCAAGAGGGGGAGAAGGTAGTATACAAGCCCCTGGCATGTTCCCAGTCCTTCAAATGAAGTGCGTTCTTGTCACTGCAAGGCAGAAAACTAGTTTTGTTTGTTCTAAAACTTACAGTGCAGTCCTAACCAGAGTTGAAATCAATGGACTTCGACTGCATTAACTCTGGTTAGGATTGCACTGAGATCGATAGCTATTTTGGAACAATGGGAACTTTTTGATTTGTAACAAATCCATAGAAGCAGCCCTAAAATGAGGGTCAGTCTTTATTTAAAAATCTATATATTGTACGAGTCTTATTTATTTGTAAATTGATCACTGGCAGGTCAACTGTGATAGACAGCTAAATACTGATGAGTTGTCCTGGTCATGGAACCTTGAGTGACAGGAAGTTGGAAAAAGGAAAAAATGCTATAGGTGGCAGTTGACTGAGAAAGGTTGGCAGTCAAAGTGAGAGGAACACAGCAGTGTAAGATCGTGAAGGATTTTGAGTAAGGGAGTGAATTGAGTGTCCTTCCTTAAGGGAAATAGTTTCAAAGGAAACCAGGTGATCCCTTCCTGGTTTGACAGAAGAAAATGGGAAACTGTGTGTATAGTTCCTAACTCAACCAACAATAGAAATATTGTTTCCAAGGTTGTGTCTATTCAACTAAGCATTGATTGCCAAGTGTTCTCTAATTCCATCTTAAAAGTATCAATACCTGTCTGTGAAATACAACAGCTACATCCTAAATACAAAATATCTGTTGTTTGTCAATGTTGTTTATAAGTATTTTCTATCCTCTCTGACAACCCAACGCTACCATTTCTCCAAGTTAAAAATAAAAACAGTTTTGAGTTTTTATTTCATTAAGTTTTGGGGGTGGATTCCTCATCAAAAGTGTGGGATGGGAAAACAACAGGAGACAGTTGGTAAGTCTCTGGAGTCCTAGAATCACAGAGCTGGACGAGATCACAAGGGCTATCCAACCCCCTGCCATGCAGGGATACACAGAGCATTCTTGACAGTTGGCCATCCGGCAAGAAAGGCTTTTGGTAGTGCTGGTTGGTGAGGAAAATACATAAAACGAAGCGATCCATCATAGCAACATTCAGTTAGTCTCTGAGCTGATATAATTGGAAGGGTGAGGGCTAGTGATTCCAGTAGTTTGATGGTTCACCCTGTGGCACCCCCTGTTGATGGGGCTTCCAGACTGTTTTTGGGAGCTGTGGCGGGGGCACTGGTGCTGGCTTCACAAGGCAATAGGGGTCCTTGGCTGTCATAGGGGTCCTTGGAAGTCATAGAGGTGTCCCAGGCAGCGGGTCTGGTTGCTGCCCCAGGACATACCCATATATCCAATTCTCAACGTGATGCCATCTGTGAATATTTAAATGTGGACATAAGAACTGTAGACTAGCAAGACAGAGCTTTCCACAATCCTGAGAAAAGCCCCAGGTTTTCAGAAAAATTTGGAATCTAGAAACAAAATATATGGAGGCAAATATAAAGTAGCTCTACAGAAACCAGTAAGGCACTTCAGTGACTGAACAAGCTTGATATACAGCAAAAGAGGTAACAATGACCTTTGAAAAACCAGCTGGGAGGAATGGCGTATCTGCTAGATACAAAACTACAAGTGGATGTGCTCTGTAATTACAGACAGCCTCATGGCCAGTGCCTCATGTGCCCCACACAAATGGACAATATTCACTTATTCAGTACTTTGAGCAATTACTGTGAGCCTGCTCACAATTCACATGCTTTGCAAACAGCAAGGCAGCAGTTTTCATGCAGCACAACTAGAAAACAGTAAAGCAGTTGCTCCGCCCAGTTATAGCAACTACTATATTGGGCAGTAAAAACTGACATCTATAAAATCATAAAATTATCTTGCATGTCTGTTTGTGATACAAATGATGTTTGGAAGCTGCATTTGTTCCTAGATTCCCATTCCATGTATATAATTGATATACAATAAATTAGTTACATGTATAAAATCATACTGCCAGTATGACTGGATTCCTCCATGTATTCTGCAAATTATAATGGGCAAATCTGCTTCACTGTTAAAGAGAACAGAAATAACGGGAGTGTGATTTGAAGCCGATAATTCTGCAAAAGAGAATTTAAGGCATCCCTTCAGGCACACTTAAAAGTCAGTAGACATGACTTATTTATTCTCTGAAGTCTGTTTAGAGTGGAGTAAATTGGGCCGCTTATTAAGGGGGTTTGAAGATAAAAGGTGTAAACTCAATTTGCTGTTTCTTGCTGTATTTTATGTAAAGTTCATAAACGTTTATAACCTTGATCAATGTTTAAAAATATTTAGTTCAAGATGATTATACGTTTCCTCTGCAGTCTTCGCCATGCCGCTGTTAAGACAGGTCAGTCCCATCTCTTAATTGCTGCAGTGCAAATTTAGACTTTTCTGTTAAAGAAACAGTGTGTTTACATCTTGGTCAAATTCAAACAAGGATTCAGTTGGTTGAGTTTTAGCAGCTGAGTAAGAAATCCTTGACAGGTTGGTAATAATGCAAATAAAGCTTAAGTACTATTTGTTAGAGACCGGCATGCTGAGGTTGCTGTTCAGAAGCCTATAGCTGCACCAGAACTACTTTGGCCACTGCCCACGAGGGCATTTTTTTGTTGATTTGAGAATAAACAGCAGCAGGATTCTGATCATCGTCAATGGCAACAACTCTCCCCTCTGTTCTTTTTTCTCTTTATGTAGGGTGACAACCTTATAGTTGAGGTAGTATTAAAATCAAAATCAAATTTTTAAAAAGAACAGCAGCAGCTATTTGAATACAAAGTTAGCTTGCCTTGAATACTATCCTAAAAGCCCTGAAGTCTTACCTATACCATTTTGCCAAGTGTTAGTTGGCAGGTTATCTTCTAGCAGGTTATCTTATGGCAAGTTATCTTATATCTTATACATGTTTTATCTGTTAAGTCTGTAAGAAGTTAGCCTCTTTGTTATTTTTTCATGTTAACCCTCTATACCCATGAGATGCCCACGAGCATTATGCATATATGATAGAACAGACAATTGTGTGTTCTCTTGTATACCAGTTGTTGGTTCAGTCCTATTTAGAATATCAAGATTTTAAAAAATGGAGTCTGCTTTATAATTGTGGCCCTTATGTTGCCTCCAGTGATATATTAAGTGACACTATAATGCAAGTACCCTGACCTGGAAGACCCAGGCTAGCCTGATCCTGGATCTTAGAAGCTAAACAGGGTCAGCTCTGATTAGTATTTGGATGGAGACTACTAAGGAATGTCATGTTTGCTGTGCAGAAGGTGGCAATGGTAAACCACCCCTTTTAGTCCGTTGCCTTGAAAACTCCGTAAGGGATCACCATAAGTTTGCTGCAGCTTCACACTTTACAAACGCATGTACGCACACACGCACAATGCAAGCAAGTCTGAAGATACCTCTGTTTTTGCTCTGCACTTTGACCTTGCAAGCTTACTCATGACCTTTCCTCTCATAAAGACAGGAGAGAAAGACTCTAGAGTGTTCCCATACCACCCAATTTTTGAATTTTACAGGTAGTTAGTTAAATAAAACTACAGAGGTCAGGCTCTTGTTAGCTGGATATATTTCTTTTTTTTCACAGAACACTGGTTGAAGTAGAGAAAACTGGCATTGCACTCTGTTGGTACAACAATATGTTCACAGAAACCAGTAAAACATCCATCTGTTAGCACAGAAAACTCTAATGGTGTTCAACCTGTCAAACTCAGGAGTTCTGCTCCAGTGTCTCTTGCACTTCTATCCTTTTATTATTAACTGTTTCAAGGCCAGTGGCTTTCATCTAGCAGAAGGATAATACAGAATAGTCATCATGCAGGATGATGCTTTCTCCCACCTGCCAGCTGTCTTTGTCTAAATTTATTTCCAACTCATTTTTATTAAAAAAATAAAAAATGCTCCAACTCTCAGTTTTACAAGGCATACAAAATCTCAAAAAGGGATACACAAGAGCAAGGTGCTGAGGTATGAAAACACCTGAGGTAGTTTGTTTTTTTTTTCTTTTTGAAAAAAAGTTGCAATTTTCATGCCCTGGGCCAACAACCTCTTGTCAATCCCCATTTAAAAAACCCATTTCCCACAGTATTGGTGGCCGCATCCTACATGCAATAATGTACCAAGTGTGTGCAGTTTTCCTGTGAGCTGGGTGAGATTTCCCCCCAAAGGAAATTGGGTCTCACTGAAGCTTGGCATTCTGATAAGCAAAGTGGAAGTTGTGGCTGGGTGGTTTTTGTTTTTTTCTATGAAGTGTGTATGCGGAGCACTGCATTGTTTGGTGGTACAAAAGTAGAGACTGTATGCAAAAACCAGTTTTGAGATCTGTGAAGCAAAGAGAAGGTCACATGAGCTGGAGAAAAGAAATGCATAGAGATTCCTCTGCTAACGAGACGGTATCCCTTCTGTTGGCACATACAGGCGATCTGAGATGGCATGCAGATGCCATCAGTCTTCCTAAAATCCATCTAAATAATGTTCATTTTTAAAATTCCTGTTTTTTAAATGTTGCTGCTGGCAATCCTATCTTTCCATCCTACTTTCTGTTAGAAATTCATAATTGACTAGTTTCTTTCTGTTTAAGTCTAGAAAAGCCCGCATGTTCTAAAAACAAAACGTTAACTGTTTTAAAAAGAAATTAAAGACTGGAGTTAGTTCAGTTAACTATATTAATTCTAAAATATATTAATGCTGTCCTGTACAACAGTTCATGCACTGTGTAAAAAAAGAAAGAAAGAATGCTTTCCTAGTATGTACACACGTGTACAGAATAGATTCTGAATGGGTTTGTCTGCAAAATTTCCGCCTATGTTAGTCCAACTAAAGGGATAGCGTTGTACTGTTAGACAGACTCCATGTAGGCTGTGGCATGAAGGAGGCAGTCCCTACTTGCTGAAATCCACCCCCACCCCCCCACCCCCGCTGACTGTGTTACTGGAAGTCCTTTGAAGAACCCCAGCCCCCTTGGGCAGACTTTAATGCCTCCATAGTCTTTGGTTTGCTCCCTGTTCGGTTATGCTATTAGGTGTTGGAAGGGCTACATTCATCAGTTGTTGGCTAGCACCTGGAGCCTCATTTGTTGCGCTGTGAGGCAGGGGCTCCCTGAGGGTGTTTCTGTTCTTGCTGTTTCACCTGCTGGACAATTTCCCTGATCTTGCGCTGTGCAGTCTGCAACAAAGAAAAAAAAGGAACATTTTAACATTCTAGGGTTAAAAATGGGAGAGTACAGTCCGTAAAAGTGGCACCCAGAATACATATGATAAATCCTACACAGAGGCTCAAATTAAGATTCTTTATAGTCCATTCTAGAGGAGGGCAAACATGCTTGGAGAGTGGCACAAGTCCCACCCCCACCCCCGAAGTCCAGGCCATTGTGGAGCTGTACTGGTGTCTGGAACAGATGCCAGCCGGGGTGGGGGGTGCAGGGCGTTCTTGGGGGTGGAGCTGATGTTAGTCAGCTTCCACTTCAAGTTTGTGGGCACTTATTTTGCAGCCCCAACCCTAGACTTACGCTACCAGTCTATTGGGGCCCATGGAAGACTTCCTGGCGGCAGGGAAAGTTTTTGTCCCCCACCCCCTCTACACCTCTGTAGGGCCCACTGGAGGTGGTGCAGCAGGGAATCTGGATTGTGTTCTTAGTGTCACTTCAGCTCTATGGGAAACACAACAGTGTGTGAGAAAGCTCCACCATGCAAGGTCTAGAAAGCCATATATTGCAGCAAGAACTCTATCATATAGTCACTACTTGTACCTTGCTGAAAAAAATGCTTCTAGGTCATTATCCTGCAACCCAGCAACATACTGCATAAATGCAGAAGGATTTTAAAAGTTGGGGAGAAAAACCCAGTTGGAGGAAAGCACGCCCCCACCCCCTCTCATTTGGGGGCTGAACTGCCATGGTTTTCCTCAGTGTTTTTTCACTTGTTTCTTTGCTGTATTTTTGTATTTTCCTCATCGTTTCTTGCAATGCCTTCTCAAACCATATTTGCTTCAACTTGAGAAAGAAGAAAACCACAGAGAAGCAACAAAATGAAAATGTGAAGAAACTTGGGGAAAACTGCTGTTTAGCACCCAAGGGGCAGGAAAATCTTTGTGTGAAAAGGCCCCATGTTCAAAAGAAGAGGCTTCAATTCTGCATTGCCCCCTCCTGATCTTAACATCACTGAATTTCTTAATCAGTTTGTTGTACTTTCAAATGAAACCTGTGTTAGTTTGAACATTCACAGTTTCACAAATCCTAAGCCACTTCCAACTTGTCTTTCCTTGTTAAAATCATTTTTTTAACAAAAAAAATAAGCTTAAGTAGTACTGTACCTGACTGGCAAAGAAGTGACCTATTATTTTGACGACAACTTCCTCATTTTCGTCAGGTGTTTGGTCACGGGGTACAATTACTTCTGCACTAGTTAAGTTCTGTAGTTCATTTACCTGCCATAAATGTGGAAAAGTATTTCAGTTAGCCTTCATAGTTGCATTTTAGCAGCTCAATTTTAGCATCTTGCTGATGAATTATATGATGAGCAGGGAATACAAAAATGATGGGGTATTCAACCTTTCCCTGACCCTACATCCAGCCAAACAAATCAATCCATATCCAAAGCATCACCAGCTGTCAGCTGCTTTCCTTGATTCTCACAAGAGCTGCCCCACCTACCGTTTTGCCACCTTTTCCTATCACGCGGCCTGCTGCAGAGGAAGGCACCTTGATATGGGCTTCAAGCTTCACTTCTTCTTTTGGATTGAAGAAGTTTTCTTCTTTCAGTTTCCCAAATATTCGTCCTTGGGCCTGAGAGAACAAATAGGGTAGCTGGTAAATTTCCAGATGTGTCTTGTGGCCTCAATAGCATCCATTTATAAAGTGGGCTGGTAAGAAACCAATTTGACTTTTCTGACTTAAGGAGATGAGTTCCCAGCACCCAGATTCATATTAACAATGGGAGCTACACCAGTAACTGTCTCACTTTGAATCTAACTGGCCTTAGTAGCAAGGGCACAAATATCATCCCCTCAAATCACTGCTCTTACTGTTTTGGCGTTTACCTTTTGTAACCTGCTGTTTGCATTATGTTATATCATGACTTATACGTTGTTTGATTTGTTTTCCACTTCTGTAATTCTATTGCATTGCTTATTGGATATCTTATACTGTTCGGCTGAATTGTTTTCTATGTTCTGCAATCCAACTGGAATCTCAGTGGATCATAAATGAGGAAAATAAAATTAAAAAATAATATGATAAGCAAATAAAAGAATCTTTCCACAAACAGCTCTTCTGGGTCTTGCTCATATGAAGCAATGAAGCCTTGTCGAAAGTTAGTATCTTGGGACTCAGTGAGATACAACAGCCATATTGTACTTGAGGAGACCTGGAAGACTCACCAAAAAAGGAAAACCATGTGCTCAAACACTGGTTGAGTCAGAGCTCACTAACCTGTAAGCTCTGCAAGTGCATAAAACGGCAGTCATCCTCAAGCTGCTCTTTGCGTTGTTGGGAACTAAGACTCCAGGGGTTGTACAGTCCCAATATTTCTCCACCCTGGATCTGGAGCTAGATTCAACACTGGACTACTTAGTCTTGCTGGGTCAAGCCAGCAGTACTAACTCCTCCTCTTGAACATTTGCCCTCTCATGAATGGTACCAGGGCCTAGTGTACGTAAACAAGTACTATTAATGACATTGTGTGACACAAATATGCTATATACTGGCCTTGAACTGGGCTTCTGGAGGCCCAGTAATGATAACCATCCTCTCACTGGCATCTGGACTCTCAGCTGGGGCAATCTGTAAGCCACAAAGAACACGGTAGGAACAGCAAATCCCCCATCACTGCCCACAGAAAAGGTTTGGTGAAGTTGTCACATTTTATTTCAAGACAAAGTTTGGATGAAAAAGGTGCAAGTAGGGAAATCAACCAAATCCACAAACTGGTTTGGAGGGGTTTTCTTTTGTTAGAATTGAACCCAAACCATTAGTTGCCTTAAACTTAAACCAAACCATGAATTTTTTAAAAAATCACAGTTGGTTCCACTTCAGATTCAAGGCAGCCAAGAGATTTAAGGTTCAGGTCCAGTTAACGGAGTGGGAGAGGGGGGAAATCCTAGTTTTCAGGTAGCATTTGCCTCCTGCTTGCTGGGTTGGAGGGGTAGGGCTGCCCCACCACATTCACACCAAGAATGTAAAATCCAACCCTTCTCTTGGCAAGTGATTCACCAAGAAAGGAGGGGGCAGGCTGGTGATACAAAAGCTACTTTAAAGAAAGTGATCCACAGCATGATCGAAATGCTTCACCTTGGCAAAGTACTTCTTATTAGTTTGTACATAATTAGAAGGAACAGTGAAATGGGGCTTCACTTTGAAGAAATCAAAGGGGACTACAAAACAGCCTCCTGTTTTGGTTCCCATTTTTGCACAACACTAGTGAAAAGCACCCAGTTGATTTGGACTTTCACAGTGTATACATAAACAAAAAAATAAAAATAAAATATACTTTTTACATGTGTTTGATTACCAAATGTATAAGTTGCTCCTCAAAATAGTGTATAAAAGAAGGAGCAACACCAATGGATCAATGGACTGGACTGGATCCTAAAGTGCTCTTGCACAAGCAGAAAATACTTCTAATTGCACAAGAAGGGACCCAAGATTTTTGTGTGTTCCCTACTCAAGTTTCAACCGGTATAGCTCCTGGGATTCCCTGAGTCCCCAAGGGCAGCAGAGGGAGATCCATTATTTGGATTCAGTCCCCCACCCCCAATAAACAATTCAAAATTATTTTTTTTTACAAAAATACAATTCCAGACATTTCATTATTAGAGACCACAGTAGAACAAGACAGTTTCTGCAATAGTTTGGTGCATCCTGGCTGTTATCTAAATATACCAAAAGCCCTAATTCTTGATGATTCATCCACAAGACTCCTCTGTTTGGCCACGTTTAACCCAAACCTTACTCACTGGTGACATTCAGAGTTGGCCAGGCCCACTCACCAGCAACCCCCAAGAGTAACTTGAGTCAGTATCCATCCATGAGTCATTTCCCCAGCAAATCAGTTGCGCTGTGTAAGCAAACAGCTGCCTTCTCTGCATTCACATGAACATTGGGAGAAGACAACAGATTTTTCAAAGTAGTGCATTCCTGACCAGTGGCTACCTATCTGAGAAAGGTGTTCAGCCTGCCTCTTTTCTTTGCCCCTTTGCCAGCAGACCCTTCTTGTTGGCAGAATGTGTGGATGGCTGATAACAATTTCAACAGGTTTTTTTTTTAATGCAGCCTCCAGTTCCTTGGAAGAAGAGTGGGATAAAAATATTATTAATAAAAATGGATGCAGAGGTGGTGGAGCACAAAAGGCAGCCCGTGGTGCTCCCAGTAGGTGTAAAATAAATGACAAATTGATCCCGGCACTCTTTGCCATGGAACTTGCTTTGATTTGAGCAAGAATTGGCTATACAGGGTTTCTGGGGCAGAGAGAAGATGGCACTGGAGGGACTGCAAAAGATAAGGCAGGAAGGGTTCAGCACAGAAAGGTTTCCTAAGTTCCTAAGCTTGGGACTTACCTTGATAGAAGCCCCTGCAAATCTTGCCAGCTGCTTAATGTGTTGGCCCTTCTTTCCAATAATGGCACCCACTGCCTGCATGGGGATGAACAAATTCACCACCTCTTGCTCTGGCAACTGTGGACAGAAAAAGTGACCCAAAATGTCTCCTGGGAGTGAAGAGATGGTTCCATCTGTGAAGATTTAACATCCCCCCCCCCCCGGTCCTGTGAGCTGATCCAAGCTGATTTGAGGGCAATACAGCAAAGAAGCAAGCATTTATTGGCTCTCCACAGCAGGAGACATGTCTATTACTCAGTAGTAAGCACACTGATGGAGTCACAGGGGGAAAACAGTGAGCACTGAAGCCCTTTCAGTGAAGAAAGGAAGTAAAAAGCTGCCACCAATGACTAGCAGTGGGTGTGAAATATATCTTGAAAGCACTGGAACTTTGGTCCATAATTAAATGCTTGATTGGGTACTCATCCTATTTTATTTCAGTTGGACTTAGGTGGCTTTGGAGGTGAAGTGGATACAAGGAAGAGGAAGCAGGAAGCACAAAAGCCTCAAACTCCCTGTGTCTCCTTGTTTATCTTTGAAATGGGACTCATCTTCCTTCCGGCCCTACCAAGTTCATGAACCTCACTACAGAGGCAGCTGTGAAAGATCCATTCTGACATGATAGAAATGCTTGGGAACAGGACAAGCGAAGCATCTGTTATTCCTTTTCTTTCTCAGCTCGAGAACAGCAGGGATGAATAAACTACTGAAACATATTAAACTTGGAGCACTGGCATGTCTGAACAAACTATGGAAGTACAAGCAATCTTGACAAGATGGTAATAGTGCATGGGTGAGGATCTATTTTGGATAGGGCTACACTCACTACTCCATGGATGATTTTAAAAACGGTTTTCAACATTCATGAAGGATAGGGCCATCAATGGCTACTAGCTATGATGACTAAAGGGATCCTCCACATTCAGAGGAAGCATCTGAATACCAGTGCTGGAAGGAAACATCAGGAGATGGTCATGGCCTCCATACCCTCTTTGTTGTCCTTATGTGGTAACTGGTTGACCACTGTGTGAAACACATTGCTGGATTAGATGGACCACTGGTCTGATCCAGCAAGGTTCATCTGATAAAAATCCAATAAAATAAATTATCAATGCCTCTGTACCTCCAAATCAGACACATTCTATATGAGGCTGACTTTGAAGACTTTCCTGAACTTGATTTGGCTCAAAACGTGTCCACTCCTTTGTTGTCAAGGGCTAGAGGGAGCATCTATCACCTCCAACAATGTCTGCATAGTTACTTCACTAACTATGCATAAGACTGGGTTCTCATCTTATCAGTTTTTTCATGACATTGGTTGCCAGTGTAAGTACTTCAAACTTTCTACCATATTGAACACTGATCCAGTACTGCCACAGCTTCGGTAGGAACTTGTTTCATAAATTTATGATTCACTTTTCAAAGTTACGAACATAATAATACAGCCGTGCTTTAAAAGAAACCGTTATACATCATAACCTGAAAACAAAGCCACTGGGTGCCCATTGCTTCATGATATGGGCATGCTAAATGTCATGTCTGCACACTCCCTTCCTGTCTCCTCCACACCATGCTCCCAGATTGCAGTCAGCTGAAGATTTCAGTCTTCAGTGAGTCATAATGTCCAAATGTGGGCTTCTAATAACCAGAGAGTCGTTTCCTTCCCTGGTAATGGTGGGAAGTGCCGTCAAGTTGAAGTCAACTCCTCATGAGGCCTTTCAAGGCAAGACATGTTCTCTGCCTTCAGTGTATTACAGCACTCATGACTAATTTGTGTTAGCTGAAGCCTTCTGTCTTCTCTCTTGGAGGCTGCACAAGGGAAGGGTGGAGAAGACAATAGATGCAGCAGTCTGACGCTTATCCAGATTTGTGCCCATCATAAACAAACTGATTTCTTCACAATATCTGACTGGAATATGAAACATTGGGACAAGTATTCTGCTCATTTGAGGCAGGCTAGAGCCTTAACATATAATTTCCACAATGGCATAGCGCCAAGGGGTGCGCACGACGCATTGGGGGCACATGCCAGTGCAGGGGCGTGGCAGGGGTGTTCCGGAGTGGGGTGGGGGTGCAGGGCACACGCGTGCCCCAGGCACAGTTCCCCCTTGCTCTGGCCCTGAATTTCCATTATTGTGAGTTAGATTGTTAGTTTGTTTGGAAGTGTGTAGTTGTAAATTTGGGAGAGCATTAACCCTCTTCTTAAACAAAAGGGGCTATTTGAAATGAGAATTGATACATATATGTTTAGGAATTAAAAGGCTTTTCTTCCAAACCACTTCAGCTTCTGTTCCTCTGCTAACAGCAGCTTTACAAAACACCCTCCTATTTAGCCAAGTGCAGACCAAGCTTTCCTACTCACAAGGACTTCACTGGGCCTCAAATTTGATAAGCACAAAAATCCATTCCTCATCTCTATGGCAACAGTTTTAGCTACTGTGACCAGTCCTCCTTTAGTTGCTGTGTTTCCTACATGGAATACTTTACTGAAGAGGCGCTGTCTCAGTTCAGGGGTGGTGGTTAAAAACTGCTTGTGCTGTGAAGCAACCATCCACATGTGAACAGTCTGGGAAGCAACTGAACTGTAGGATGCGAATAAGTCATTTGAAAATAAAATAAAGAACACATGGGCATTTAACTGTGTCTCTGCATGGTTTTTAAAGTGGGGATGAGGTTTCATAGATCACTGTTTTCGCTTCCAAATCTAGATTTCTACAACTTTATAGGATGAAGACTTAAAAACAGAATGCTAGAAAGAAGGTGCTTTTTTCCTCAGATGCAAACATCCAGCCTCACCATAAAACACTGAAAGTCCACCAAAAGCAGCATCAAAAATAAAAAAATCATTACATAAAAGCTTTCTGTTATTATTATTAGAGCGTAAATGGGGAGGGGGGAGGACAATTTCAGTCCACTGTTTCTCCAAAATTCATAACTGGTTAAAGAAATTCCCTGAGAACAGCCTCCCCTTCTAGCACAGGAACATGCAGTACGTTATTATCAACAGGAAAGCAGAACTGGGTTAACTACTAGGATTACCACCCTCTTATGGATAAAGCTATATAAAGGCAAGAAAGAATCTGTGAAAGGTTTTCACAACGTGGAGATGCTTAATGCTTGCTATTGCAAAAATGGAATGACATCCCATCTCTCTTTCTCTATAAAGGTGTCAACCAACAGTTTATTATGGATGAGGGACAGAACACACATTTTGCATGTAGCAATTCCCAAATTCAATCCCTGGTATCTCCCATTTAAAAGGTAGCAAGTTACGAAAATGTGGTGGCCAGACAACACTGGGACAAATCGACCAATATCTTCACAGTAGCATTTGCAACTTGTTTCCATGAAGCACTTGGTCTAGGCACTCTAGAACAGTGCCTCAGTAGCAATCACAATCCTGGAGAAAATGTGTAACCTTAGGATCACAGAGTTGGAACAGGCCATACAGGCCATCGAGTCCAACCACTTGCTCAACACAAGATCACCTAAAGCATCTCTGACAAGCATCCTGGGATGTTCATCCAGCTGATGCTTGAAGATTGCCAGTGAGGGGGAGCTCAACACTAGGTAGCTGATTCCACTGCTGAAGTAATGTTACTGTAAACCCCACCCCCTAATATCCAGCCAGTACCTTTCCACCCATATCTTAAATCCATTATTTTATTTATTTAATTGATTTCTATCCCGCCTTTCAAATACGCTCCAGGGCGGGTTATCATGAGTTCTACTGCCAACAGGAACAGCTCCCTACTCTCCTCTAAGTGACACTCCTTCAAATATTTGAAGAGAATATTAATGTCTCCCCTCAACCTTGTCCCCTCAGACTGAAAATTCTCAAGTCCCTCAGCCTTTCCTAACAGAGTTTGATCTCCAGGCCCCTGGTCATCTTCGTCATTCTCCTTTACACCTGCTCTATTCTGTACTCGTCCTTTTTGAAGGGGGGCCTCCAGAACTGCGCACAGTAGTCCAGGTATTAATGCTGCAGTTGTGCTGTATGTACTTTGAAAGGACAGCTCCACAGCTTGATCTGCCACAACAGAGTGATTTGTAACTATTAGTCCTGCATCTGCCATTCTCCAGTCCTGGCTGGCATTTTTCTTCTTCATGGCATTCTGCATAAACACATTAAGAAACAAGGCGGCAGAGATGGAGGAGCTGGCAGCCAAAGAGAGATATGGTTATGGAGCAGCAAAAGTGATAGAGTGAAGCATGCAGAAACCGGGTGGTATGGAAGGAAAGGATCAAAGGAGGAGAATATAGCCTTTGAGAAGCCTACAAAGGGACACTAACTACAAATGGGAAGGGATGGCCCTGTCAGGCAGACACAGGAATCAAGTACAGGGGGAACTGGCATCTGGCTCCCCATGACACAGAGGACAGGAAAGATGCCCCTTGGTGGTCCCTGAGGTTTCTTCAATAACTGGACTCCCTTCATCCTCAGGATGCAGGAGGGAAGTGTTTCAGAATAGGGTGTATAAAAGCATCCAAAGCGACAGGCAGGCACAGTGCAAAGCAGGGCGCATGGAGGGCCAGCATTGGAAAGAATGGGGCAAGGCACTTACGGAGTGCTGATGTGGGTATGCGCCAGTTGGCAAGGCTCCATAGAGGCTCGAGAGGTATGCCGCTTGATTCTACGGCAGGAAAGAAAGTGACAGTCAGTGGGGAGGGGCCAGGAGCAGATGGCTTCACACCCTAGGTTGGAGATGCATGCCCTGTCTGAGAGGTAGGCAACATTTCTACAACATGACAGCTCCTCTGTTCCCTCTGCTTGTTCATAAGACTGGGGGAGGGATTGGTTCATATTGGCATATATGTCTCTTGGCCTCTCGGTGGTGCTTCAATCAACACTTTACTGTACTCAGCTGAATCTTTGCATAATCTCTGCTGACAATGTTGTACTTCTGTTGATATGAAGTGACATGTGATGAATGTAATGGCTCACTGGAGCATGAAAGCCATCACCCTCATGCTACAGTCAATATACAACAACTATGTACCCATAAAATAACCCAGATAAACCTTCCAGTGACACACACACAGTCTCTCTCTCACGCATAGTTCACTAACACAGAGTGTACCATGGAACATCAACATGGTGCTCCCAAATTAGATCAACTGCTTCTTAGTACTCATTAATTGCTGTTACTTCTATTTCACACAAAACATGTTGTGTTTAGTGTCAGACATTTACAGACTGGGTGTCTTGAGGAATGATAGATTTAGTGTACTGGTCTGTCAGCCCAGAATGGTGCCAATCTTCTTTCCTGCCTGGTTTCCTCAGAGGCACCCCAGAGGGGAGAAAGAGCATATCAGACAGTGGAGTTCTTGGCCTTGATCATCCCTTCTGCACTAGGGAAAGGAAAAGCTAAAATGATTCAGCAGTGTTGTACACGAACTTAGGTCTCCCTTCAAATTGTTTCAGGAAGTTCTGATCGGAAGGGAAAGTGGATTGCCAGCTTGGAGCACCAGGGGAGGGTAGATGGGCTAAAGGGGCTACAAGAGTTCAGGCTCGCACTTCCAGAAGCAACTTACTTCTTTGGTGGGAGGTGTCCAAAAAGAAAGGAAAGATATGCATGAGTCAGTGTAGTCCTTTGTAAATGTCTGTTCTCATTGGGGTGGGGGGGGGGCTGTTAAGTCACAGCTGACTTATGGTGACCCCTGGAGTGGATTTCAAGATAAAAGACATTTGGAGGTGGTTTGCCATTGCCTGCCTCTGTATAGGCTGACAGAATCCTGAGAGAACTGTGGCTGTCCCATGGTCACCCAAGCAGGCTTCATGTGGAAGAGTAGGGAATCAAACCTGGCTATCCTAAATTAGAGTAAGCTGCTTTTAATCACTGCACCATGCTGGCTCTCTTCTCATTGGGGTGACTTCACCCAAACAACAACAGCTCAGAGCCGGGACACAGGAGCCATAGATGGGCAAGGCAGGGACATTGGATTGGATGCTGTAAAAAGGCACAAGGGTTCTGCAGCCATCATAATGTGAAAAGGGAGATCCTCCCATTCTGAGATATTTCTTTATGGAACACAAAAGTAACTTGTAGAATTAATTGCCACAGGAAGTTGTGACAGACACAGGCATAGCTGACTTTAAAAAAAAGGTTCAGCTGCATTTTCAATGATTTACGTCAGAAAGATGTGACAGCTAAGAATGGAATACTCACATTCATTGGAACTTAAACTCTAAATAACAGATTCTACAGATAAACAAAAGGAGATGAGCTTCACAGGGGTGGCAGGCCACCAGCTGTTGGAACCAAAATTTAAGTTTTTTTAGGATCATTACATTCCTAAGTTCACAAAGTCTGGCTTTATGAGGTGGCAGGAAAGTTCACCCAGAATGACCAGTGAAGAGGCAAAATGAGAGATGGGAAGGTCCAGACCCCCCCCCCCCCAAATTCAAGAATATTTCACTTGTTAAAAATTAACAGTACAAACCTAACAACATTTTCCTGGAAGTAAACTCCACTGAATAGTCCTTAGTAGGATTTTGAGCAGAACTGCGTAGGGTTGCTGTCCAGGGCATTTATGCTTTTACATTTCATAAATATGCCACAATACAATTTTGTACGTTAAAATAAGGCCACAAGTTTGGCATTTTATGCTATAAACGCAGTAGAATAAGTTTATGTTTTATAAGGAAGAAACTATTTATATATTTTAATTTTCTTCAGAATTTCTAGATTCAACCCCCAAAACAAAAAAAACCACACCTTTTTCTATACTTAGCTTCAGAATTTCTGGAAATTTCATTGCTAGGCAGGATATAAGTAATTTTTAAAGGACCAAATCCAAAAAGCAGTAACTATAACACTTGGAATTTTATGTATTACTGGTTGTGCCTATGACCAAGATCTCATATAACAGATACATGCAGCTACTTATACTAAGTCAGACCTCTGGGAGAGCTCTGAGTTCTGACAGCCTGCCTTGAGTCTCAGCAAAAAAGGCAGGCTACAAATAAACGACATCTCTAAGATCCTTTTAAATCAGGAGATACCGAAGACTAAACTGGAACTTTTTGATGCAAAGAACGCGCCAGTCCCCACTGATGTTTGAAGGACCAGTGAAAGATTCAGACAAATATGTTTTTGCACAAAAACATTGCAAAAATCTGTTACGACCATTCAGCAAGGAAACAAACACAGGTAGCCAGTCTCCTCTCTGAAGACTGTCACAAATGAAAGTCAGGCTGGCACCATATATACAGAACACAGCCTTTCCCCGCAACTAGGTCTTTCAGGAGTGGCAGAACTGGGTGGTGTTTGTAAGGGAGCAACGTCTAAGAAAAATGTAATAATCCTTGCTTCTGTGAATAAACAATTCGGATTTATGGTGCTCATCACACTGGGAAGGCATTCAAATACATAATGGACAAACTACCACAGCTCAGAGGTGTAGCTTCAAGGGGATGGGGGTGGGGCACGATGCACCGAGCACGCTCCCATGTGGGGGCGTGGCAGGGGCGTTCCGGGGTGGGATGGGGCGTTCCGGGACGGGGGCGGAGGACGCACTGGTGTACCGGACGCTTTCCCCCTTGCTACGCCTCTGCCACAGCCAGCTTGTTTTCAACAGATTAATACCCTGTTTCCCCGAATATAAGACATCCCCTGAAAATAAGACATAGTAGAGGTTTTGGTGAAGTGCGAAATATAAGGCATCCCCCGAAAGTAAGACGTAGCAAAGTTTTTGTTTGGAAGCATGTCCGAAGAAACAGAACACAGAAAAATAAGACATCCCCTGAAAATAAGACATAGCGCATCTTTGGGAGCAAAAATTAATATAAGACACTGTCTTATTTTTGGGGAAACACAGTAGTTGTTAAGGCAACCTAATATAAGCTGCTACTCAATATGAACTAGAGGGAGACTTACCCGAATGAGAGAACCACATCATACCTCCCATACATGCATCAGTTCCCAACTGTGCAGGAGGGTATACTTTCCAGTGCTACCATAGCAATGAAGTTAGACCTATTGGTTTATATAGGGTACAGAGCTGTAAAGCCCTCCCTGCAGTGAAGAGCAGTAGCTGCCCCCTGCTAGCAAGCATCCTCTTCCCACCTTGTCTTCCAGGGGAATCATGATAGTGCACATTGTACAGAAAAACTGGGCATACCAGCTACTTACAGCAAAAGGGTTATAGGGGGCAGAAACAGCAGGTCTGCGGGCTCCAGCTCCAGAGGGAAGCATGGATAAGCCTGTAGAGAAGATGCCCAAGGCATTGAGATTAAGTCCAGGGATGAGATTGGCTTGTTGCTAGAAACAAAAACAAAAGGAAAATGGGAAATAATGAAGATGGGAAACCACATAGCTTTTACCCTGCATAGAAAGTTGTGAAAACACCTCTTCGGAGTGGAGAGAGAGCATTCCCCTGTCTCCATCTTTATTTTGCCCCAATAGGTGGACTGTTTGACTAATACCTAGGGCAGGGGTCGGGAACCCGCGGCTCGCGAGCCGCATGCGGCTCTTCCGCCGCTGTTCTGCGGCTCCATCAGCCGAGCCGCGGGCCCCCTCTTCACCCGCCCTGCAAGGAGCAGGGCGGGCGCATCATTCCCCCGGCGGCCGGCAAGGCCGAGCCGCCGGGCACCTCTTCACCCGCCCTGCAAGGAGCAGGGCGGGCGCATCATTCCCCCGGCGGCCGGCCAGGCCGAGCCGCCGGGCACCTCTTCACCCGCCCTGCAAGGAGCAGGGCGGGCGCATCATTCCCCCGGCGGCCGGCCTGGCCGAGCCGCCGGGCACCTCTTCACCCGCCCTGCAAGGAGCAGGGCGGGCGCATCATTCCCCCGGCGGCCGGCAAGGCCGAGCCGCCGGGCACCTCTTCACCCGCCCTGCAAGGAGCAGGGCGGGCGCATCATTCCCCCGGCGGCCGGCAAGGCCGAGCCGCCAGGCACCTCTTCAACCGCCCTGCAAGGAGCAGGGCGGGCGCATCACTCGCCCGGCAGCTGGCAAGGCCGAGCCGCCGGGCCTATCTACGCCTGCCTTGCAGGTGGGGGGGGGGGTGTGAGCGGGCGGAGGGGGGGCGCGAGCGAGCAAGTGGGCGGGGGAGCGGAGGGGGGGGCGTGCCAGCGAGTGGGGGGGTGAGCGGGGGAGGGTGAGCCAAATGGCTCTTTGAGGGGAAAAGGTTCCCGACCCCTGACCTAGGGCAACTGAGCTCTTACATGACAAACACACACAGACACACAAAGGATTGGCAAAGAGGTAGCTTACATTGACTGCCACAATATCATTCTCGTAGGCTTCCCGAAGCTTGTTCATGATCTCTGCCTCAGCGTTCGAGCAGGCATCAATGCTACCCTTCACGGTGATGGTCCTCTCAGGGTTATAAATTGTTAAATCCTGCAAACTAGGCAATCACAAAAAAACAAGTGAAAATCCTTCCAGGGTAGTTTTATTTCTTTGGATTTAAAACCTGCAGGACAGGTAATAATAATTATTTTTACAAACCAAAACCAGCATGTCAAATATATTGATCAAGGTGGGAGATAACAGGAAAGTAAACTATTTAGGCTAGAAGGAACTGTGGATGCAAGAATTAGGGGCTTGATAAGGGCCAGTCTAGAGAACAGAATTATCTGTCAGTGACAGGAGCTGTTGTAACCCATTCAGGACTTCTATCTATCTAATACATTTTTATGCTGGCCGTCCTCCAAAGATTTCAGGGCAACATACATTATTCTGTCCCCTCCAAAATTTTATTCTTGTATCAATCCTGAGATAAGTTAGGCTGAGAGACAGTGACTGTGCCAAAGTAACTGACTAAATTCCATGGCAAGTAAGGATTTGGCCCTTAGTCTCCCAGATCCTAATCCAACACTGGAATCACTACACCACACTGGTTGTACATGTGGAACTGACTGAAAGTGGATATACTGATGGCCTAGAACAGAGATGGCTTTAAAAGGAGACTGTACAGATCCATGGAGGACAAGTCCATCAATGGCCACTAAAGGGAATTTTTGCAGCCAAAGGTGGAAAGCTTCTGAATACTAGTGCTAGGAAACAACATCAGGGGAAAGTCCAGGCCTCTATACTGTGTTTATGTGAAACAGTTTTCTGGATTAGATGAGGATCACTGGTCTGATCCAATAGAGCTCATCTTATGTTTTTCATGTACAGGCTTGTAGAACTGTGTGCATATTGTACTGGGCAGCATATGTTGTGGATTAGTTGCATAAGTCATTCAGAAGCTGCTGTTCTATACACTCCTTCTGTGTGTCTGCCCTGAGCTTGTGATGCATTGTAATATGATTTCTGCAGGTTGTTATGTGGGGACGGGTGAGTATCTCTACCTCTGAGCAGGGGGTTAGGCAATGATCTGTTTGGACCTGCTGACCTCCAGACTGTATGAAATTCAGATGCCTCTCTGAGGGCTTGGCTGGGCAGCCTGTGTGTCCTGCTCACAAAAGGCATCACCAGGATAAATGTACACAGTGTGTATTCTGCTGGATCGAGACTTGTGACAACCCAACATGATAGCACTGAGATGCCACCCTCCACTAGGTCACTAGTACTTACGGAGAAATTGTGATCTTGGTCCCCGTGTCCTGCTCAATTTTTTTCAAGTTTCGTCCTTCTTTACCAATCAATCTCCCAACCAGGCTATTGTGTGCTAAGATTTTCAACGGAATCTCTTCAGCTCTAAGAAATGTGGAAAAAGTACTTAATCCTTTGCTGAAGTTACTTCTTTCCCAGACTTTCTGCAGTATGTTCACTAAGCATTATTTAAAGAGGTCTTTAAAACACAGGGAGGTGAAGCTCTGAAGTCTTCTTTGCTGGCCCTTCTTTGCTGACACTGACACACTTTCCACAAATTCCCCTATTCTGTAAGGGCCAAAGGTCACTACCTGCAGACGTAACGAAGCCAGTTCAAACTGATGGACTCCATCACGTATTTCAGTTCTGAACAGGCTACACATAATTTTTCCAGGAGCAAAATCAGAATCTGAATACAGAAAGAGGAAGGCACTTGTCTCATCCAGTTTTTCCATGTTCAAGGACTAAGTAGCAATATGTATAGAAGGGAATCATTATCTATTTATATTCCTGATGAGTATGAGTACAGTGCATGACACATACTTCACAATACCTCCCATCCTGCTCCGGCAACTATTTCATTTGAGAGATTAGCAGAGCAAACCTAAACAGATTTGCACTCTTCTAAATCCACTGAAGCCAATGAGCTTAGAAAGGTATATAGACCACAATGCAAGCAGGACTCCTCCTCTGAAGTTCCTGCTGATTAGAAAGCACAGCTAGTGGTTTCCTACAGCTGATTGTTTCAGTCACCTATTACACTAAAATCAAATCGTAGCAATGCAGAATATGAAAAGATGTATGACTTCTCAAATGCTTACAATGAAACCAGTGTGCTAAAATTAGCAGTGGCCAAAGAGGTGACATATACACCAAGCCCCTCGGGGACAGGGCGGTATAAAAATCGAAATAATAAAATAAATAAATAAATAAATAAGGGTGGTTTTATTTATTTAATTGCTTTAGAATGAAAGACTGACTACAACCTTAGCAAGGATCCAGAAGTTCCATGATCCAGCAAGACCCCTCCCATCCCATGAAAGGGCAGGAGGGGGGTTGTCAGAAAGAAACATAAACACTCTAAAACAAAGGAGCCTTTTCAGCCTTTTGAGCTAAGCATGTGAAGGCCTGCACTGTTGGCATGGGCATACATATATGGTGGTGGAAAGTGCTGTCAAGTTGCAGTCAACTTGTGCCAACCCAGCAGGTTTTTCAAGGCAAGACACTAAGAGAGGTGGTCTGCCCTTGCCTTGTCTCTGTGGAGTGACCCTGGACTTTCTTGGAAGTCTCTCATCCAAATACTAACAAGAGCCAACCCTTCTTAGCTTCTGAGAACAGACAAAAGCTAAGCAGGGTAGGCCCTTGTTAGCATTTGGATGAGAATTGATACATAAAATATTGCAAAAAAAAGGCAGCAGCAAAGTAGGCAAAGATATTTATTAATGCCTTATATGTTTTAAGCCTTTGTAATCAAGATTAAGTTATTTGTGGTGCTATTTTTAAAAAAAATAAAATCACTTTCCTGCTTTTCCTATTACCAATGGAAATACTTACGATTTGGTTTCTTCAGCTTCCTTCTGCATAATATCAAGTATCATGCGACATGCTTCTGAACACCCCTCGGGGGTGGCGTGAATTGTGATTGGTTTTTCTGCAGCACCAGCATTTTCCTTTCGATGAATATCCACCCTGTAGCAACAGAGTCGACACAAAGGAATTCACTAAAAGGGTCAGACAAAGGTACCCTAACATGGAGACCTAATACAATATCAAAGGAACTGGACAAAACTTGTATTTTACATTTCCCCAGGGCTACTGATAACTATAAATCATCAACCAATCTTCAAGGCAACACTGAATAAAATCTAAAGGAAATAACTAACATTTAAGACTGAGGACTGAAAATTTAAGCATGTATTGCATGAGGGTTCCTGGCAATGTTCTTGGCAGTCAAAGTAGAATTGTAAAAAATGTAGTGACTTCCATGGTTCTTTAGAATTAGTAGACTTTGTAGGATTTATTAGAATAGTTAAGAGTTAAAGGCGCACAGCTATAACCAGTCCTATACATACTGACAACAAAAACTGTTACTAAATAAAGGACTAGAACCATATATCAGAAATAAGAAGGATCAACTTTGAAATGAATCGCATTTAAATAAAGGGCAAGTGGAGACTGTTTGCTCGGAGATACTCAAGCACATCTCTAGTCCCATGCCACAATCAGAAATAAGAAGGATCAACTTTTGATATAAGTTTAGATTGCCTTTCTAACACATCTCAATTTTCTGCAGAGAACAATGCTCCCAGCACTGAAGAGGGAGACTTCTAAGAATGAGCCAATCCTAGAGGTCTATTCCCTCAACAAATAGGGATTCTGAAATGGATCACACTTAAATAAAGGGTAAATAGAGATTGTTTGCTCAGAGATACTCAAGCACATCTCTAGTCCCATGCCACAATTACAGGATATGAAAAAGGATCGCCCTTTCTAGGAGCACTATCAGTATCACCATTGATGCAGAGTGTTGGTTCATATATGCAATGGCCAGCAGAAGTAACCATTTTCCAGAGGGATAGTAAGAGATAGTAACTACATCAACTCATAACTGTTAAAGTAATTAAACATCCTGTGGCATCTTACTGAATGGATTTATGATGGCATGTAGTCATGTTTTCAGATGTATGGTCCCAGTTAACCAACCTATCTTGCTTTCCCAAAACACCAGCCAGGCCACAAGCAGGGCCCTGCATGTTTCAAAGACAACTGTGCATGCACCAACACATGCACAACACTTAATTTACTGACACTTGGTTATGCAACTTTTCACAGAACTAAAACTCTGCAAGATCTTGTCTGCCACCTTTGAGGTTCAGTGCACAAGAAATTATCACAATGTGGAGGCTGCTTTGAACAGTTCCTTGTGGGCATGACAGGCCATTCACCACACATCACAGGCAATTCTTCTCTATTCCACCATAAACTTTCAACCCAATCCCAACTACCTGATCTAGGGAACAAAGGACTGCACCCAAAGGACAAGCAACACTAGGCAATTAGAAGCCCCACGTTCCTACTGTTTCATTGGCATTGGCCTTCTCTGAGGGCTCAAAGTAGGAAATTTCTGGATGATTTGGGAGCAGCAGTTCAAAAGGAAAACAGATCTCAAATGGCAGCTTAGAAGAGTTGAGTGGCTCAACTGATTGTTGCCAACATCTCAGTGCATACTAGTTTAAGACATGACTATAGCAAAGTTCCGCAGGGTCTGTAAAACGGAGCTGTTCCGCCTGGCCTTTGGAGAGTCCAGCCACTGAAACGGTGGCCCCCAGTTGGCTCTTATATCTGGGCCTACCATCTAACGTGACTCTCCGCCTCCCCCTCTCTTTTCCCGGGGAGAATTTTAAAATTGGGGTTGGCGGACGCCTCTTTTACTGCTATCACTGTTTTAATGGTTTTAGTAACTTAATTTATATTTTTGTGTTGTACACCGCCCAGAGCCCTTCGGGGATGGGGCGGTATAAAAGTTTAATAAATAAATAAATAAAAATAAATAAATAAAGGTACAGCACACTATTTCAAAAACAGTTTAAATTGCTGCAGGAAAATATCAACAAAGAACTGTTTGGATGAAGCTTTAAGAATGTAGAGCATATGTGGAGAGAAGGAATATTATTACACATACCCAATGGACATGGGAAGTCAGCTTTCAGGCCCACACATATTTGCACAGGACTTAAATGTGCAAAGTTCAGCGAGGCTATGTCAGAACCACAGGGTAGTTTCTGAGATTGTATACAATTTAACGATCATATGGTTGGCACCTGCACATGACTTTATGCCTGTACGTTCCATGTAAACATTATTCCCAAAGCACAGAACACCAGTAAGTGGGGAAGTGGAATGGGCTTAGTGGGCATAACTTTATCCCACCCAGACTCTGCACATTTTAAACTTTATTTGAACCAGCTGGTATGGAAAAAAAACCAGTGAAAATATGCACAAACCTTAATGGCACTTGCAGAATATTTTGAGGGGAAAACCCCCTCAAAGACTCAGGGGCTATGATCAAAACTGTACTAGATACATATCAATTCAAAATATTACACTTCCCCTCCAAAGACTTCCATCTGATTTAAGAGAAGGTCCTGAATGAAGGCAAAATTCAAATCCAGCACCAACATGCAACGTTTATAGAACTGTATTTGCCATATTCTGCTTCATTGACAAACTATGGCACCGTTAACATCAAGAATCATACTACCTTCTGATAATCACCATCTTCTCATTATACACCCATGAATAAATCCAGAACCATCAACTGAACATAACTGGATTTTAAAATTCTAGTCACACTACATTAGGACCTCAGCAAGGGAGACTAAAGAGGAACCTTTTCATGCGAGGAGTGGTAGACAACATAACTTTTTTAAAGAAGGGAAATGACCACATTGGGGAAAAAGCTGAATACATCTAAAATGGTATGTCTATTTTGATATTGTACTGAGAATTTTATCTCAACATTCCACAGTGTGGAGAATGGGTTTTTAGCTAAGAGTTACACTTTTTCCAAGGAAAAAAACTATTTAAAAATGCACACCAAACATTACAGAACAGAAACAAAGCAGTTCTTCCATCTTCCTGTCAAAAATAGATGAAGGCTGTTCAATTTATTCTGGATGACCCAGGTTTGCCTTCAAATGTAATTTACACAAATATGACTGACTACAAAAAAAACCCCACCAGAAATCGCAACAGATTACTTTTGATTTTGATTATGTTTAATTAGTATAGCACAGATGAGGACAAAAGTCCAGGTACTGAGCTGTTCTTGAAAGACATATGGGATCTCCCAGAAACGCAAACAATGGCTGGAGACATTTGATGACAAAATGATAAAAATGTTTTTGGCCCCAAGTTATGCAGAAGATATTTATTTGATTCTGACCAGCAGCATTTAGCTAAAGGTTGCTACGAACAGAATAGAAGAGAGCTCTGGGGAAGGCAGCTGGGTGACAGCACACTGCAGAGTAGAGCAGTCTGTCCAGAATCTCTGTGAAAACACAACAGGTATCAAAATGACAAGATAATTGTCATGGCTGCAGTCACTATCCAACCACAACCTCTATAGGTATATACCAAAATACATCATTAAAGTCACACTGATGTAAGAGACACAAAGGGTTTTTTTGTCACACAATACAAGTCAGAATCCACTACTCTGCATTAGGGATGTAAAGGCTACAGACAGAGCCACTGTGGAAGGAAATTAAACCATACGTGGTACTTACTTGGACTGGGTTTGCTTAGTAAGGTTCTTTATGGTCAAGCCCTCCTTTCCTATGATCGCACCAACAAACTGCGTGGGGACCAGGATCCGTAGTGGGAAATCGAGCTGTTTGGGCTGCGAAGAGCCCCCGGGGGAGGGACCCTGCTCCCTGGAAGAGTGGCCCCCACGCCGGGATCGCTGAGGGGGCTGAGGGGAGCTCACCTCTTCGTCTGGGATGTAGGAAATCTTGAAGGAATAGTTCTCAAACTGGTGCCCACTAAGCTTCTCAATTGCTCTGAAACACAGAAAGAGAACAAAATTGCTAGGATTTTTTTTTTGCATGCTCAAAAACTCTGTACACATTTTACACTAATTTACCTCCATTTTTTGTAAAGAACAGAATAGCTATGAAGTTGGGTAGATATATCTACCATGATTTTCATTTTAATATGGGCACTGCATAAAATAGAGATGTGACTTTTGTGCTGAAAAGCTAGAAGAGGGGAACCTCTTAAAATTCAGTGCATTTGGAGTAGAGAAGTCTTCCATCAGGTGAATGTCTGTTTAGTGTAACTACCTGTTAAGAAAGATTAGAGAGGTATAGGGCCGTGGCCAATTGGCCATGCTGGCAGGGGCTGATGGGAATTGTAGTCCATAACATCTGGAGTGCCAAAGGTTCGCCACCACTGAAACCAGCCCCTGCCAGTATGGCCAATTGGCCATGCTGGCAGGGGCTGATGGGAATTGTAGTCCATAACATCTGGAGTGCCAAAGGTTCGCCACCACTGGTATAGGGGGATTTAGAGGCCCTATTCCTTTCATAGCCTTCACCATTGCACCACAAGAAGAGCACTGATGGATCAGTACTGTGGTCTATTCAGTGCAACATTCTGTTCCACAGTTTCACACAGTAGCAAAACCAGTTGCTCTGGAGGGCCAACACTCACGGCATATAGGCCCCCTTCCCCTAATGCAGCCTCACAGTATTGAAAGGTTTGCTGCTTCAGTATAAGGAGGTTTCCTTAACTCACCATTGATGGACCATGAATGTGTGTAACCTCCTTTTAAAGCTTTCTAAATGCATGGCCAACACTACACTGACAGGCAGAAAATTCCGCAATTTAATTACTCATTGAATAAAGAGGAGTGGTAGAAGGAAAAGAACATGGCACTGGGTCACAACTAGCGCCCACCCCATCCACGGGGCATTCTAGGCAAGATGTGAGAAGAGATAGTTTGCCATTTTGCATTCCTCTGTGTAGCAACCCCAGTCTTTCTTGGCAGTTTCTCATCCAAATACTGATTGTGATGACCTACCTGATTGGACCTAGATTCAAACCCCCACTCAATCATGGAAGCTTTCTGGATGACCTTGGGTCAGTCAGTCACTCTCAGTCTAACCTATGTCAGAGTTGTACGGATAAAATTGAGGAGTGTGAGCCACTTTGGGTCCCCACTGGAGAGAAAAGCAGGGCAGAAATTAAATAAATAATAAATATTCACTTTCCTCACCCAATATGTAATTTTATACACCTCTACTATATCATCCTGTATACCTTCTCTCATTTTTTCCTTTGTGTAGTCCTTCCTCATAGAAAATGAGCTCTAAATACTTAAATTGTTAAGGTTGTCCTCTTCTGTACTTTTTTCCAGCATGTGAAACCCTGTGTTCTATCGCTCCCCTTCTATTACTGGGTTAGGATGGAAGCAATAAACCCTCTCTTCGCTGGGATGGCTGAATCTTTCGGAAATTCTGTCACCTCTGAGCTTGTTCTGGCCTTTGTAAACCATACAGAAGTTAGAATTGCTGACAATGCACAGCATGAGCATTATGCATGCCACATGGAACAGAACATGTTGCTGTTGCTTCAGGAAGACAAGAACAGCTCCATCCAGTATTCCTTAGAACTGAAGCAAAGTTTGATCTAAGAACAAACTTTGGGGGGTCGGGGAAGAAAAAGACTCAGCTGCTTTGCTCAAGACCTTCCTGACCTTCTCTGCCAATACAACACCAATAGGAATTTCACAAAAAGGAGCAACTATAGGTCCTTACTTGAACTCGGGCGCTGCTGCTGCTGCTGCTGCTACTCCTCTCTACATATTTCTGTTCAGCTGTTACCTGGAATTTCATGGAAACCAAGCTCCCTTGGCTGAATGAAGAAAGGAGAAACTGGGAAGGCTTCTCCTTTTCAGGAAGAAATTTATTCATCCTTGCTTTCCTGAGGTTGACAAAGGATTTTTTTTCCTGTGCTTAAGTGGCCTCCTGTTTGGGAGGATACAAAAATCTCACCAGATCACTGTAAAAGGGAAAATGTTGCATGGTAAAATTCAATCTTGTAAGCTACACTTAAAAGCATAAGAATTTTCTCAGGGACTGAACTGGTTAGCCTGCAGAGTCATTCTTGAGTGTTCTACGTTGCCACTTTTGCTATAACCCACTTTGTATTTCCATTTCCCTCTGTATTTTTGCATAAACGCTCTGTATTCTGTATGGTTTTCAGGATGAAAGGATATTGGTTCTTAGACCCTTCAAGAATAGATGTGTCAGAAGAATGTTTGCTTTGCAGCTGTTTTGAACATCTCTTAAGCTTGAATGCTAATGATAGATTGAAACACAACCAGAAATTCAACCTTATTTTGGAGAAATAAGCGTGCTTTTGTCATCGTTCCATAGAGTACTGGGAGAGTTTCCTTGCTTGAACAAAGATGTAGTACCATAATTTAGTAGCTCCTCTTTAACACTAACTGTTAGAAATTAGTTAGAAGATTCAGCAATCAATGTAGAATTGGATAATTCATCCACAGATTACCACTACTGGTTTGCCTCAAATCTCCAATGGCCAAATCTAATTTGCTCCTCAAAGGATCAACCCAAAGAGAATTTAGCAAATGTTACATCAAAACATAAACTCAGTGTGCGTTTAGCAGGAAGAGTAAATTGTTTCCCACTCTTTCTTATGGCTCTTTCATGCAAAATCCATGTGGATGTTGTACTGTCAACATTTTAATGGATATTTCTGTATGGAGGAAGAACACTAAAGCAGAATTTGGTATAAATCAGGCTCATCTAAGCTCCCGTGAAACCTATGCTGAGATTGCACTTGTCTACAGTGGAAAAGAAAGTTGTGTGTGTGTGTGTGCAGTGTATTTGAGAGAATCTTACAATACATTTTTCAAAATGAGATGGAAAGATAACATTGGGTAAAGTCTGGAAGCTGAGAATGCTCCTATTCAGATGATGGAACTTGTTTGGTTAGTTCAACATTACATAGTTCAGTTTGGTGTTGGGCTCATACAGATTAGATTGGATGTTTATGACACAAGAAGATGAGCCATATAAATTAGCACCTTTTCCATTAACATTCTCTACGAAGTAAACACTTGTATTAGGCACCGGGGTGTGTGTGTGCGTGCGTGCGTGCGTGCGTGCGTGTAAAATTCTGCCTTGCCCTAAATGCCCCAGCAACTGTTTATACGCCTTGCAGTTTGGGAGATGCCATCATTTTTGTAAGATGTTTAAACAACCAAACTTTCAGTTCCTTAAGAAGTAAATTATTCAGCCTAGATACTTAAACTAGCAGCTGAATTTGACCACTGACAAAAGCACACTTATTTCTCCAAAATAAGGTTGAATTTCTGGTTGTGTTTCAATCTATCATTAGCATTCAAGCTTAAGAGATGTTCAAAACAGCTGCAAAGCAAACATTCTTCTGACACATCTATTCCTGAAGGGTCTAAGAACCAATATCCTTTCATCCTGAAAACCATACAGAATACAGAGCGTTTATGCAAAAATACAGAGGGAAATGGAAATACAAAGTGGGTTAGTGCTGGGAGTGCAGGTAGTATTTGAGAGAAAATATTAGTGCACTGTGTGCTGGAAAGCAAGGTATTACATTCAAACAGGTTTCAGTTCTCGCCCCCCAAAATTAAAAATTCTGCCATCAGTATCCATTGCATAGGGTGAACAGACAGCAGGCCATATGGACTAGCTGGCCCTGTTTTCATACAAGAATTAGATTAGTTGACCTCCTTGGACCTCTACCCTCTATGTCATCAAGAGCATTTGCAAAAGGCTATTCAAAATTCTTCATATGCTTTCACAGAGCACTGGTGTAATCAATACCTTGCAAGCAACCCAATGATAACTTGCCATGTGTGGCATGTGTCTAAGGTGCTGTCAAGTCACAGCCAAGTTATGGTTACTCCAAAGGGTTTTCGAGTCAAAAGATGAACATAGGTGATTTGCCATTGCCTGCATTTGCATAGCAACCCTGAACTTCACCAGTGTTCCGTGATGCATGTGTTAACCAGGGCTGTCCCCAGGCCCTTGGGACAGCAGGAGACAGCCTGCAGGGAGGCGGTGGGCAGGGTTCGTGGGGGGGGGGGGGGGAAGCAGTTTCATCATGTGGGGGGCACATCAAAATGCATGCACCCGGTGACATGGGTGACCCCATTTTCCTATAGGCCATACGACACTCTCAGTCCTGACCCTGGCTAGTATTTGGATGGGAGATCTCCAAGATATTGTCGAAGGCTTTCACTGGTTCTGGTGGGTTTTCCGGGCTGTGTGGCCGTGGCCTGGTGGATCTTGTTCCTAACGTTTCGCCTGCATCTTCGCTGGCATCTTCAGAAATGTATCACAGAAATAAGTCTGTTACACACTGTGTCCAGAGAGAAGGAAATGTTTGGAATATACATTGTCCATGGTCTCAGGGAGGGGAACCAATTAGTAAGTGTTTTGGTAGAACTTGTTATGCAAAGATGTGGTTGATAGTATTGTATTGCAGGTGGGGCTTATCAGTCCAGGGAGTGATTCACATTTTCATGCCCTGCAGCAGCAGTAGTCTTGGTGAATGCAAATCCTATGTTTGGGTGGAGTCCATTATTCATGAACTTAGCATGCCCTTGGAGTTTGCTTTTGGTGTTTTTAAGTACTGGTAGCCAAGCTTTGCTAATTTTCAACGTCTCTTCTTTCCTGTTGAAATTGTATTGGTGTTTGTGAATTTCAATGGCCTCCCTGTGCAGCTGCTGCCGTCAATGAATTCTAACTCAACTGCTCAGCAGAAAATACACGAGACATTGTAAGGTAAGAAAGCCCCCAAACGAGAGAGAAATGGTGATGGACTGGGGGGGGGGGGAGGGATCCAAACAGCTACTTACACTTTTGCTTCTTCTTTAGTTGCATATGTAACGTTGACAACTGCTGTTTCTGAGTCGGTATTAACTACAAAAAAACACAACACATACTTGGATTACCACGGAGGATCTTTTTTCCCTCTGGAATAATTTTATATTGAGATTTCTATTTTCATCATTTACTAGGATTGGGATGCTGGTTGAATAACTGGTCAAATATTGGCAATTGGTCCATGAAGCCCAGATTGGCACGCCAAAGGTGGGGGGTGTGTGTGTTGTATAATGCCATTTCTTATTAAGGGCAAAGTGAAGGACTGCTTCTCCTTACCCTTTAGCCCTGCAATAGTCAATGGCAAACCCAGCAACATAGCAAAACTTCAGGCATCTCCGTAAGAAGGCATCACTCAACAAGGACCACCCATGTTAAAAGTCTTCACAGTTCATCATAATCCTATTCTTTTGTATCCTATAAAAAATTCTGCCTCCCCTGGCACACTGAAGCCCCAATGCAAATCAAATCAAATCAAATGACCGTGAAATGCTGCTACTGGGAGGCACCTGGGAACTGTGTGAAGGGAAGAATCCATGAGAGGGAGGTATCAGCAGTAATTGCCTCCCAAGTGCATATGGAAATGATTGGCAGAATACAATTTTGTGCTTTACAACAACAGCTTAACCAAATTCTTTTGTTGCAGTGGGCACAAGTTTCACACCTGTTGATGCTTAAAGTGGGCAGCATCCTAGCATCCATGTGTGGAAGGGAAATGAAGTTCCCCATGATCTTCATAAGACCAACTGGGACAGGAGTTGCAGGATCCATGTAGAGGAAGATCCACAGGCTGGAGAAAAGATGGTCAAGGGTCAATCTGCCTCCTCCTGATAGGAGTTGTGCTTGCAAAAGAGAAAGGAGAAGTTCATGGACTACAATTCCCATCAGCCCCTGCCAGCATGGCCAATTGGCCATGCTGGCAGGGGCTGATGGGAATTGAAGTCCATGAACATCTGGAGTGCCATAGGTTCGCCACCACTGATGTAGCCGTTCCTTTACAAGGATCCTGCAACCCCAGGAATTCTGCTGCTAAGGCTTGGAAAGAGTTGCAGCAATGGAGAAGAACACAATAAACTACATCTTCCACAGATAGCAATAGGATGTGTGTAAAGTGCTGTCAAATTACCACCAGCTTATGGCAACCCCATAGAGTTTTCAAGGCAAGAGACTAAGGCTGTTTCCAGACGCCGCCGAGGCCCACGCCCGGCAAGAATTCTGCCGGGCGCGGAGGCGAGGCCGCTCACATGCACAACATACGCTGGCTGCCTCCGGAGAGGCCGGCAGACGGCAGGCGGCTCCGCATGGAGCCACCTCTTCCCCCTTCCCCGTCCCACTCACCTTGTCCCCGTCGTCGGCCTGCTGGCCGTCGAAGCCCCGCCCATGCTGCCCTCCGACCTCCAGGGGTCGGAGGACAGCGTGGGCGGGGCTTCGACGGCCAGCAGGCCGACGACGGGGACAAGGTGAGTGGGACGGGGAAGGGAAACAGCGTGTTCCCGGCGGTGCTGTTCGCACCGCGCCGCCGGGAACACGCTGTCGGGGGAAAAACAACCCTTTAAAGGGTTGTTTTTCAGGGCGGCCTGACGCTGCCCTGGGGGAGGGGGAGCGACGCCAGGTTGGCGCTGCTGCTTAGCAGCAGCGCCGCCTGTGCGAATGGCTCCCTGGGGACGGCGTTTATCCCGTCCCCAGGGGGCCATTAAAGGGCCGTGCGGAAACGGCCTAACAGAGGTGGTTTGCAATTGCCTTCCTCTACACTACAACCCTGACATTTCTTGGTGGTCTTTCATCCAGTTACTAACCAGGGATGACCCTGCTCAGTTTCTGTGATCTAATGAGATCAGCCTAGCCTGGCCCAGCCAGGTCAGGGAGTGGTGGGATACAATCTGCTATTTTTATTGTATTTATTTATTTGCATTTGTATCCCACCCACCACAGTCAGACTTGGGGGGACTTTTCATTTAATAAATACTTTACAATACTTGACCATTATTTAATAGTATTTTATCAACATTCTTTTTTTATGAGTTAAAAATCCCATATAAAGCATTTTTCTACAGTCTTATAACATCAAAGACTTGACCATTTCAGATCTCAGTGACTGTGGGAAAAATACAAACAGCAATTACTTTCAGCCATGTTGACCCATGTAAACATGTCTGGGAGCATATGGGGGAAGGGCAGCAAATGTAGACTTTTAGCTGCTTCACCTGTTCATGTGGACATGGCCTTTCAGGTTGAGTTCAGCCTAACTTCAATGTTTGGAACACTATTCTGCATTGTAGTTGACTTCGGGAGGCATATACTGTACCCAGGCAGAGTTCAACTTGTGAGCCCAGTTACATCGCTAGCTGAAAGTCTACATTAGCAATCTTTTCCTTACAGATGCTAGGGACTAAAATGCTCCCATGAATCAGCCATAAGCATAAGAAACGTCACCTTTCAGTTCACTGACAGTTTTGGTAAGGGTTGAACAAGTTATACTAATGGATAAATGTACCAGTGTGAAATGTTAAAAGGACAGAAATTATTTATTTTACAAGGCATTTGTTAAAAGATAGGACAGAGCAAGCTATGACCAGACTGCTAATAATTTATGATCCAGAAGTTTGTTTAAAAATCTTGCAACCTAACAACAGAGGCAGCTCTGCTGAAAACATATGCTAGCTAAAGCCTACCTTAAGTTTGCCAGTCAATGACTGGCAGTTGGCAGAAATAACATTGGTCTTACCTGTGAAGGAGACTTCTCCATTGAGCAATTGAGGACATCTGGGTAGTTTGGATCTCCATTCAGGAAGGCAGGGGTTAATAAAAAATTTTCCCGGGCTCCTCCTCTTTCTGAGGTCGGGCTCTTCTCTCGCTCTCCCAGTTCTGGTTTCTCCAACAAGCAGTGCATGCCTGAGTAAAGAAGGGTCCGAACCAAAACTTGCAGATAAAAAGGATTCCTGGAACAACAACAGCCTCCCATAACCAGGGGAAGGTACAAATAGTCCAGGAAGGAAAAAACCACAAAAAAAAAAACGAGAACGAATCAATTTAAGCGGTCCCTCAGAAAAAAACCGAGGATTAGTTCCCTTGGGAAAATGTAACTCTAGAAAAAACGACTATATAAACTAGTGGAGAGGATGTATGACTATTCGGGTGGGCAGATGTCCTCAATTGCTCAATGGAGAAGTCTCCTTCACAGGTAAGACCAATGTTATTTCTCCATTGAGCAAGAGGACATCTGGGTGACCTCCCCTAGCAGTGTCACTGACAAATTAAAGGGTGGGGTCGAAATCCTCTCCTATGATGTGTTGTAACACCCTCACGGGCCGTAGGGTCTGCATCGTAGGCGCGACTGAAGACATTCAGTCTGTAATGACGGACAAACGTGGAAAGAGAGGACCACGTTGCAGCTCTACATATTTCAGACACGGGCACATTATTGTTAAATGCTGCATTAGTGGATGCGTTACGGACAGAATGAGCCGTAATCCCCACTGGGACTGTCAGTTTTGTACCCGATATGCCTCAGCTATGCATTCTCTCAGGCACTTGCTAATAGAGGGGAGGACAATTTTGGCCTCTATTATGATTGGCAATGGAAATGAATAGGGATTCTGATCGTCCAAACTCCTGGGTCCTAATCAGAAAAGCCTTCAGGGCCCTTCTGACATCAAGTTTATGCCAATACACCTCCTTGGGGTGTTTTGGGTCTGCACAAAAAGTTGGCAGAAAAATTTCCTGACGTCTATGGAAGGTGGAATTAACCTTGGGGACGAAGGCAGGGTCCGTCCGCAGCACTACCTTATCCTTGTGAAAAAACACATAGTGGTGGCTTGATCGAAAGGGCTGCCAACTCAGAAACTCTTCTGGCAGAAGTAATGGCAATTAGAAAGACAACCTTCATTCTGAGGTATTTGAGGGAAATGTCCATAATGGGCTCAAAGGGAGCCGAAGTGAGTGCGTGTAAAACAGTGTGTAACCTCCATGTGGGAAAATGATGGTTGATTGGCCTACCCTTAAGGGAGGCTCCCCTAAGGAACCTGACAATGTGTGGATGAGAACTAGGGGAAAAACCTTCTACTCTAGGGATCACTGAGGTTAGCGCTGCCACCTGTCTGCGGAGTGTATTTGTTCTAAGGCCAGTCTCTAAGCCATCCTGTAAGAAGGCCAGAATGTCACCAATCTTGGGCTCCGTAGGCGAGACCTTCTTCCGCCAGCACCATCTGACGAAGGCTTTCCGCGCATTAGTGTTATATATTCTTTTAGTGGAAGGTTTTCTAGAGGCTAGCATGGTGTTTAATACTGCTGTAGAGTAGCCTCTGGAAACTAGTTGTTGCCGTTCAATCTCCACCTTGAGTCCAAGTTCAAGCGCTTTGGATCTGCATGAAATATCGGACCCTGGCTGAGCAGGTCCTGATGAGGTGGTACGCGGATGGGCCTGAGTACTGACATCTGTAAGATGTTGGTGACCCATGGGCGCCTGGGCCACCAGGGGGGGGGCCACAAGAATGGCGATCCGCTCGTTCCTGCTTGATCTTCCGCAGGAGCCTGGGGATCATGGGAAAGGGAGGAAAGGCGTAAAGAATTCCGAGAGGCCATTTGGAGGATAAGGCATCTGTGTCCTCCGCTTCCGGGTGATAGGAAACGTAGTGACATGAATCTGGGAAATTGATTGTTCAGATTGGAGGCAAAGAGGTCCACGATCGGAGTTCCCAGTCTCTGAGAGATCCATTGAAAGATCTCCTCCTTCAGATGCCATTCTCCTGGGTGAATGCTTTGTCTGCTCAGCCAGTCCGCTTGAATGTTCAGATTGCCCTGAATGTGCTTTCGGCTCTGATGGAGGATATGTGAGCCTCTGCCCATTGAAAAAGCAAGACGGCTTCCCTCTGTAGGGCTGATGACCTGGAACCTCCCTGTCTGTTCAAGTACGACTTGGCTGACGTATTGTCTGTCGAACTAGAACATGGGCTCCTACCAGCAAATGTTGAAAGCGATTGAGGGCTAAACGAATTGCCCGCAGCTCCAACACATTGATGTGGGAGATGAGTCTCCGCTGCTGCCCAGGTCCCCTGAGTAGGGACGCTCTCTAGTGTAGCTCCCCAACCTTGAAGGCTGGCATCTGAGAACATCTGTTTGGTGGAGGTATCCAGAAGGTCTTCCCGATGTTTAGATTGGACCGGTCTGGTCCACCACAACAGGCTGATCTTGACCGGCCTCGGTACTACAACCTGCTGATGAATTTTGTTGGAAATAATTTCCTGAAAAGGTAGAAGGAATCTCTGTAATGGTCTGGATCTGAACCGTCCCCACTGAATGGCTTCGAGTAGGCTACCAACAGGCCCATCAGGCTGGCCAGAGTGAGGACGGAGCATTTGTTTCTGGTGAGAACCTGCTGTATCTTGGTCCTCAGGGTCCGTTGTTTCTGCAGAGGGACCAGAATCTTGCATGACTGGGTGTCTAGGATGAAACCCAGATGTTCCAATCATTGGACCGGGTTTAAAGAACTCTTCTCCCTGTTGACTAAGAAGCCGTGTTTCTCTAAGCATAGCAAGGTCTCCTGAACGTCTGAAAGTGCTTGATCCTGAGAGTTTGATCGAATCAAGATATCGTCCAGGTAGGGGTACAGTCTGATGTTTCTTTCCCTGAGCAATACCACTAAGTTGATGAGCAGTTTGGTGAACACTCTTGGCGCAGTGCAAAGCCCGAATGCGAGAGCCCTGAATTGAAAATGATCTTTTCCTACGCCAAATCGGAGGAATTTTCTGTGGCCCTCGAATATGGGTACATGAAGATAGGCTTCGGCTAGATCGATTGAAGTGAGGAACTCGTTGGGTTGCAGGGAGTCGGCAATGGAACGCAGAGTTTCCATTCTGAAGTGTTTTAGTTTGACAAATTGGTTGACGTACTTTCTTGGGTACCTTGAAGAGTATGGAGTAGACTCCCTGCTCCCTCTGTTCCGATGGCACATGCTCCACAGCTTCTATTTCTATTAGATGTGAGATGGCTTTCAGCTTTCTGTACCTCTTTTCTGGAATTTTGGATAATGGGGACATCATGAAGCGACTTGGAGGGAGAGAAAGAAACTCTATTACATATCCCGAAGTTACTATCTCCAGGGACCAAGCGTCTGTGTGAGAGGATCGCCACTCCTGGCAGAATTTTTGAAGTCTTCCTCCCACTGCGTGGGGCTTGGCGTCATGCCTTGGATTGGCGATTGTCCTGGTTGTAGCGATCGGAAGCTGGATTCTTCTTGTATGGGAATCCTTTCTTGTTCTGGTGTCGTCCTTGGTTTCCGTAGGGGCGTCGAAAATTGTCTCTCTTGAACTGGTTGGCTCCCTGTTGGGGACGAAAATTAAAGTTAGAGGATGGTTTCCTGTCGGGTTCCGAGAGGGCTTTGGCTGGTGCTTTCGTTTCTCCTTGTGGTCCACTAGAAATTCTTTTAGGTCTTCCCCAAAACAACTTTTCTCCCTGGAAGGCGATTCTGAGACCATGGCTTTAGATCTCCAGTCCGCTGCCACGCTCTCAGCCATAGCAGTCTACGCGTGGCAACGGAAGAGGCCATTGAACGTGCTGAGAAGGTGACAGAGTCTAGGGTGGCATCAGCGGCGAAACTGGCAGCCTTCAACATCCTGTTAACTCCCTCTGTGGCTTTGGTCTCCGTGGGAGGCAGAATCTCCAACACCTTCCTTGCCCAGACGATCGATGCTCTGGAAACAATCGAGGCAGTGGCAGAGGCTCTGATGGCCATGGCAGCCGCTTCGTGAGTCCTTTTGCAGAATTGCTCTGCCCCTCTATCTTGTGTCTCTTTGATTTGTCCTCTACCATCCTTGGATACAAGACCTGAGCTCTGCAACGCAGCTACTGGGCCATCTATAATCGGGACTTGTAAAATATTATTAGCATATGCAGGTAAATCATACAATTTTCGCAAAAAAATGGGGCACCTTCTGTTAGCAGCTGGCTTTTCCCATTGATTAATGACTTGAGTCATTAATGACTTGAGTCATATTCTGGGAAGGGAAAAACCTTCTTGGAATCGGGGTTGGAAGGAAAAAATTCCCCATCTCCCTTGTGTATGGAAGTGGATTTACGCTTAGAAGAACCCTCTCCACTTTGCGCTTCCCCAGGTGAAGCGAGCAACCATTTAGATAGCAAATATTGATAGTCATCCATCTGAAACAGACGGGAAGATTGTGCCGTAACCTTCATTTCCTCCAGATCCTCCTGATCTGATAGGACATCCCCTCCTCCCTACTGGGCTGCTCTGAATCTGAGGAGTTGCCAGAGGGTTCAGGAATTAATTTTGGTCTTTTTAAGGCTGCCTTAGTTTGCCAAGGGGTGCCAGCTCTCTTTATTATCTTTTAAGCCCTTGCTTGGAAAGGGTTACTATGGAACTAGCAGGGGACTAGCTGGGCAGGTGGTTGAGGATCTGTAAAGTTCTAGCATTTCCTCTCTCATAACAGCTCTTTCTTGCTGCAATGGCCCTTTAAGGAATTCAAAAGCTCAGATTTTAACTCTCTCACCGAGAGCTTACCGCCCTCCTGCAGTTCCAGCGGAGCCTCCCTTGTCTCCCTCATGTTGCGACGTGGCCACAGAAAAGCCCAGACCCGGGAACCCACGGTACGGTGGGCTGGAGCGGAGGCGGGCGCCAGGGCTGCTGGCGGGTATGCGCGCTGCCTCCTTTGGGCTGAAAGCTCCACGTCGCCTGGGAGCCGCCCGTTTGCATTTTGCCTGCAGCCCCGGCTGCTTTCTTCTGTGGCCCTCCTGCGCTGCTAGCCCCAGGCTGGGAGCATTCGCAGGGAACCTTCGCTGTCTTCCTCCGAAGACAGGAGAGCCTCCCTCCGCTTCGGCATGTCTCGCGGCTCATGCGGAGGGGAGGAAGCAGCGCTGGCGCCAAAAAGCCTCCAACGCCGAGTCTCTTCTCAACGGGACTGGAGGGCAGGAGAAGCTGTGCCGTTTGAGGCAAATGGCTATTCTCTACTGCCAGTCCTATTCCCAGCGCTCTGAGTTGAAAAAAGGATGAAAAAAGAATGAAAAAACAAACTTCAGTGGCTGAGAAACAGCCACTGAACCTGCTCTTCCTGAGGCAGGGAACAAACTGGGAGAGCGAGAGAAGAGCCCAACCTCAGAAAGAGGAGGAGCCCGGGAAAATTTTTTATTAACCCCTGCCTTCCTGAATGGAGATCCAAACTACCCAGATGTCCTCTTGCTCAATGGAGAAGACTCGAGGGAGTATGGGGATGCCACTGCATCAACAATGAGATACCATTTCTTGGGCAAACCTTGTAGTAATGGAATGCTGCTCTAGGATTAACCATAATGCTTCTGCTGAATCCTAGAGCAATATGGTTTACCATAGAGTTTTCCTTGAATTTTAGAGTGACATGATGCAACTTCCAGGTTCATCTTGGAAATGACATCATGCTGTTGATGCAACAGCAATTTTTGCTTTCCCTTTCTACCATCACCCTACTCAACAGTGGCAGGAGCTGCCAGCTGCCAGTGGGAGATCTCCAAGTATAGTGGGAGACCTGGCAACCCTAGCCTATCTTCAGATCAAATTTTAGATCCAATTAATTGTTTTTGTATTTTACTGAGAAAATATTACAAAAATATATGATCTGAAACCCAGAGAGCAGATCAATAAAAATAAAAATGCAGAGCAGGGCTTGAACCCTGCAGTTTTTAGGAAGAAACTTAAAGGACCTGACGCGCTGATGTGCATGCAACTGCAGTGGCTTTTATGAAAGAAAACTCAGTTAAACCTCAGATTTCAAAGTATTGTACCTGGCATGTTAGAATGCTATTTGAAAAGATCTGGGGACCAGAAAATGAATTGAGGTCCCTCTGTCAAGCATAACTTGCCAACAGCAAATGTACACACAGCAGTGTTCACAAAACAATCTGAGGGTTTCTTTTAAAACAAAAGATATCAAGCATCCCTTAGACATGTCCCCCCGCCCCCGCCCAGTTATTGCAGGGGTGGCCAACCTATGGCACTCCAATTGGCCATGCTTGCAGGGGATGTTGGGAATTGTAGTCCATGAACATCTGGAGTGCCATAGGTTGGCCACCCTTGTTCTAGGGTAAGTATTTAGTCCTGAGATGCTTGCAGCATATCAGTGGAGTAATGGGAGGAGTTTTCCCTACAAAAATATCCCTTAGTACAAAATAGATAGTAAGGTAGACTCATATTATGCCACAAAATGGCAGAGCAGATGCTGAATGTGAAGACAGGTAACCGATCTGTGGAGTTCTTAATGTTATTAAAAAGCATGTTGTGCTATATGAAAGGCTTAAAATGGTATAATAAACAACAGAGCGAGAACAAACGGAATGTCCTTACCTTGTTCCACATTCTCGACTGTCCCATGCTCAGCTAAAAGACCATCCAGAACCTGAAAAAGAAATCAGAGCGCACAACTTGTGTTAAGAGAAACTAGGATTTCATAAAGATGGGTAAGAATGGGAGAAGGCACAAATCCTTGATGTGAATGAGTGGACTGCAAAAAATAAAGATCAGGCAACTGAATCCATAATAAAATAAATAAATTATTAACAAAACACCTCTCTCAGGGTTGTGAAATAGATGCACTAGGGGTGAGCATGGATGAGCACTGGTTCCTGCAGGAGCTTTGCACACAAGTTCAGGATGGTTTGGTGTTGACATTCTAAAGGGACAAAGCTATTTCCAACACTTGCTGAAGGAGTTACAAAAACAAAACCAGATCTTCTTTTATCCAAAAACAGTGAAGAAGTTTAACCTGTCTCTTCCCTTACCTAGCATTCCTAGCTAGCTAGATCAATACTTCTCATTTTCCCCAGAATCCAAGAATCAGAGTTAGAGCTCTCACTGATGATGATAATATGTGAGAAACAAAAGGGTTCACGCACAGAGTTATTCTAATCTTTTTAGCCTGGCATCTTTTATCTGACAGTGGTCGACAACAGATGCTTCAGATCAAGAGAATGAGAAGCTGAAGACAAGCAGCCAAATCACACAAATATAATATATTTTCAGGCTATTTGGAATACCACAAGGATCCTGCATGAAATACACAAACTTACTGTCTCAGTCACCCACCCAAGTAGGTTATATAGAACTGTATCCTGTCTTACAGGCAACTCTGGCATTAATGTACCTGGCTATCCCATTGAACACAATGTACTTTTACAATTGAGGTAATTTATAGGGACACATTTGCTGGCTGTTAATCTTACTTCAAAGCACGATCAGATTAGAGGTCTACCAAGACTCCTCTGTGCTGTGCAACTCTAGGAGCCTATAAAGATTCCTCCCACAACTGCCCTGACTAACAGCCACAGCAGTAAACTTTCAGGAAACATTAAAACAGTGACTTTTCTCGCCCAAAGAAATCAAAGAGGCACAGGCAGCTGCTTTCCCAGAACTAAACGTTTAAAGCTGCCTTATTCAGTCAACACCTGAAAGCAGGAATTGACTCACCGGTAGTAAGTCAGGTGACTGAATTTCCTACCATACGAACTTCTGTACAGGAGCAGCAAATGGAGCCTTTTAATCAGGGTCACATTGTCATACTTGTGGGAATGATGACTAAGAGAAACAACAGTTACATTCAGTCATTTGTGAGGCTCTATATACCCAGTAAGGAGAAAGAAAGGCTGCAAATCTGTTTAGTCATTCATAAGAAAATTAAAGTCCATTTCAGCATGGTAATGAAAATTAAGAACTAACAACACTGGTTTCTATTTGTTATCCTGGGCTGTCTGGTTTGGAGAGTTCAAGATGAGTTCAGATCCAAAGGAATGGGAGATGAGTCAAGGCAGCATGAAACTAACAGACTGTTCTAGTCTTGGGCATCTTGCAAGGGAAGAGGTTGTTCCTGACAACTTGTTTACTTACGTACTTCCTTTACAGTCCCCCTTTCTCCCTGGGACTCAAGGCTGAAGTCTTTTCTTCCAAAGTGTTTCCACCAATCATCATTGGCATGGGGAGATTTAGATTATACACACATAGCACTGCCCCAAGCATCTCTTTGCAAGAACCTACTTCTGTTCTCTTTGAAAATGAGGGTGGTGATTCATCGGTGAATATGTCTATGAGGTGTAACCTTGTGAAATTTCCCTATTTCCTTTACTCCAAGCATAAATCTGCCACTGTGCAATCCTAAACAGAGTTACAACTTTCTAAGCCAATTGACTTAAATGGATTCAGTGGTATATCTCTGCTTAGCATTACAATTAACATGCTGTTCCTTAGTGTTACTATCACAGTTTCGTGATTTACTTGCAGATTGCTTGCAGAGCATACAAACAACCAGTAACTGAGTAGATACACTTTATATTACCCATTCCTGTATTGGTTTTCCACTAAGTACTCACACACTCATTGTCACAGAATCATAGAGCTGAAAAAGACTCCAAGGGCCATCAGGTCCATCCAACCCCCTGCCATGAAGGAACACACAATCAAAGCACTCCTGACAGATGGCCATCCAGCCTCTGTTTAAAAATCTCCAAAGAAGGAGACTCCATCACACTCCGAGGTAGTGCATTCCACTGTCAAACAGCCCTTACTGTTAAGAAGTTGTACCTGATGTTTATGTGGAAATCTCTTTTCCTTCACCTTCAACCCATTACTCCTGGTCCTAGTCTCTGGAGCAGCAGAAAACAAGCTTGCTCCCTCACCAACATGACATCCCTTCAAATATCTAAACATGGATATCATGTTACCTCTTAACCTTCTCTTCACCAAACAAAACATACTCAGCTCCCTAAGTCTCTCCTCGTAGGACATGGATTCCAGATCTTTTATCATTTTGGTTGCCCTCCTCTGGACCTGTTCCAGCTTGTCAATATCCTTCTTGAATTGTGGTGGCCAGAACTGTGCACAATATTCTGCGTGAGGTCTAACCAATGCAGAATGGAGAAGAATAATTACATCTCTCGATCTAGACACTATACTCCTATTGACTAGAGTATTCTACAGCCCAGAATCGCATCTGTTTTCTTGGCCGCCGCATCACACTGCTGTTCTGTTTGTAGTCTTCTAAGACTCCAGATCCCTTTCGCATGTAGTGTTGTCAAGCCAGATGTCACCCATCCTATGTCTGTATATTTCATTTTTTTCTGCCTAAGTGCAGTATCTCTGTTGAAATTCATTTTGTTTGTTTTGGCCCAGCTCTCTAATCTGTCCAGGTCATTTTGAATTCTGACTCTGTCCTTTGGGGTATTAGCTACCCCTCCTATTTTGGTGTCATCTGCAAATCTGATTAGTATGCCCTCTATTCCATCATCCAAGTCATTGATAAAAATATTGAATACCACTGGGCCCAGGACAGAACCCTGTGGCACCCCACTAGTCACTTCTCTCCAGGATGAAGATGAGCTATTGATGAGCACCCTTTGAATGTGGTCAGTCAACCAATTACAAGTCCATCTAATAGTAGCATTGTTTAGTCCACATTTCACTAGCTTACTTGCAAGAATATTATGGGGCACCTTGTCTGTACAATGCAAGACTGCTCTACAATATTGACTGCCCTTCTTCCAGGGCTAAAATACAAACTGCCTGCTTGCCATGTGATGCCTCTCTACCTCAGAATTAATTAATTTATTATTTTAATTAAATTTAATATGCCGTCCCTTTAGAGCTCAGGGTGGCTCAAAACATCCATAACACACACACACAATAAATAATACACATCTAATAAAACCATAAACTACCAAGATAGTGTGTGTATTCCAATCTTTCAGTGAATCACCACACTGAGGAGATCTCAATTGACGTCAGTGGTGTTGATAGTGTTAGTGTTGGTGGGGGAGGCCTAGATGTTAATTGTAGCTGCCTCAACCATATGCCTGGCAGAACAACTCTTATAGGAGCTCTGTAAAACTGCATTAGGTCCCGCAGGGCTCTGGTCTCCTCAGACAGAGCATTCCACCAGGCTGGGACCATCCTGAAAAGGATGCAAAATTCCTGTCATTTTTGGGGTGCTAAATAGGAATTCTGAAATAAAGCTGTAAGTGTGTAAAGTCCTCATTAGAGTCTAGTGATTTGAGACTGGACAAGATGATTACATTCTCATATGTTGTGGGAGAACAAGCTGTGTGCATGAACAATTACTACAGCATCTACTGTGCCTTTCTCAGGATTCCAAAAATGTCTGCAGGGTCAAAATAGTTGCAGGCTGCTACTGCAAGGAACTACAAAAGCCATTCCTAGTCTCACTATTTGCAAGATGTAGGGCAGGTGTTTTGGTGTGCTTGACCGTCAAGTGTGGTGTTTTATACTTAGCTACATATCATCTAAGCAAAAAGTAACAATCAACAAAGTTTCATTCTCATCTTTCCACAGCTTATTGCGAAAGAAGACCAGCTACACCTAATTGGGTAGATCAGCAGCACAGAAATATTTTAAACAAACAACCAACCTAGAAAATCTCAGTGTGGAGTTGCACTAGGACAAGGAATGAATGGATACTGTTAGATACATAAATAATATTAGTGTGTGTGCGTGTACAAATACAGCTATGGGGGAAGGAGAAAGAAGGAAATAATAAAAACCCTTTATTCACTTACCTCCCACTGTAGATGAGGGGGGATATTCCGGATCTGAATCTTCCTGCTCCTATGAAAGAGTCACAGAAAGTAGAGATTATGTGAGTGTAGAACATGGGGAATGACAGGCAGTGGCCTTCTCCACATAAAGCACCAGAATTTCCCTGTAGTTGATGAACCATTAGCTGTGGTGGAACCTGGGGAGGATGGAGAAGGGGAGGGACCTCCGAAGGGCATAATGCCATAGACCCCCACCCTCCAAAGCAACCGTTTCCTCTATAGCACAGGTGTCAAACTCGCGGTCCTCCAGATGTTATGGACTACTGTTCCCATCATCCCCTGCCAGCATCTTGTCCATAACATCTGGAGGGCTGCGAGTTTGACACCTATGCTTATGGGAACTAGGATCTCCAACCTCCAGCTGGAGGCTGGATGTTACCTGGAATTACAGATGATGGAGATCAGTTCTCCTGGAGAAGTGATCCCAGATAGGGACTGGCAGCCCTAAGGAGAGCAGGAAAAAGGCTATGTGGGCTTTCAGGAAAGGGAAAAAGGAAATAGTGTACACTGGGGGGGGGGGGGAGTGAGATGCCTCCCGCAAATTCTTATGGGTTCTTGCTTGTCAATTTATAAACTTCAAACATGGTTCTAGAGAGATTTTCAGTCTAAAATGCATCAGGCACTGCTTGCAGCACTATCTGACATGCAAGTGTGATTTTGTTTTGTTCACTAATATCACCTTTATGGGAACATAAGCCAGCAGTGTTAGCATATGTACTGTCTGCTCTTAGTCTGCCAATTATTTTTCCCTACTAGCTTATTCTGATTTCTCATGAGATCACAGATGATAAGAAGGGTCAGCACTTGTTAGTACTTGGACGGGAGACCATCAAGGAAGTTGAGGGTTGCTACACAGAGGCAAGCAACGGCAAACTTCCTCTGAATGTCTCTTGTACTCTAAGTCGGCTGCAACTTGATGACACCTTACCCATGTACATTAGGAACCAAGTACTATGTTGACCAAGGAAGGTGAAGAAAATATCATCCTTATTGCAAACAGCTTGCAGTACCTCTCACCCCAAGGATTAAGTATGAACAATTTGAAAGTCAGAGGAATTGAAGCTCAACCAGTGCATTGTGATTTGCATTGAACACAGTTGTGTATTGGCAGCAAAACAGAACCCGAATTATTTTTTGATACCTAATTTCTTTTTTAAAAAAAATGCTGTAATTTATCATCCAGTACAGATGCTCTTGCCCGCTTCACATATAATCTCCCAGACAATAATTTAAGGAAGACAGGAGGCAGCCCCCTTCCCCTGTGTTTCAGACCATGTCTGACTATTCCACTTATGTTTCCAGTTACAATGAGGTTTTTAAAAGAGGGTTAGTGAATTGTGCGATTAGTGACTAAAATTAAATGAAGGGGGGAAGCCACCGCATTGCTCATTTGTAAAAGTGAGTCACTTCCTCCTTCTGGAGAGAAAGCAAGCAGCCAGAGAGAAAGACAGTGACCCAAGTGTTTAGACTGAACACTCTGGTTTGCTCCTGCTGTAGACTCTTGTGTAGCCATGCCCATCTAGACAGAGAACAACAAAGTCATACAAGCCTTGCATACGTAATTCAAAAGTAAAACCAAGAAATTGTAGGTATGTAAAATCTCAGCACTATTTTTCACATATAACAGTTTTCATACATGGGTGTATGGGGAAATGTGGATACCCAGAAATACTGCTAAATGTGAATACAGCTCATGTTTTAAATCCTCTTAACAACCTGTAAAGTAGGTTAGTCTGAAAGAACATCCTAGTTCGACACTAACCACCGCCCTTCACTGGCTTTTATACATGATTGCATAAATATAGGATACATACACAGTGCAATAGCACTGTGCATTTTCTATCAAGTGCAATTTCTATCAAATTACGTTGGCAAAAATATGAGCACGAGTATGGGTCATACAGTCTTGCCTGCTGTGATAAACAGAACTGAAGGTGCCCGGAATAAGCTCACCATGGCACTGGCCTGCTTAAAAGAGAGTGTCCAAGTTAAGGTGGAAAAAAGAACATTGCCTGAAGCCAGATACGTTCTGAAAGCTTTTAGGAGTAGGTGCAATACGCTCAAATGAGTTCATTGCCTACATTTAGCACTACTCCTTCCTGACTCAAATGCTCCATTGCAGTGGAAACAAAAGGCAATGTGCATCCATGAGTCTATTTGCATCACCAAGGAGATACATCAAGGCTTCTAAAAAGAAAGGCAAAAAAGGCATCTGTTCTAACGTCAGACCAAATGGATCAATAATCTCTGCTCAATCATGCTTCTCATCACTCAGCCAGCAGCAGATACAAAAAGTAAACACTTTGAAGCACAACCAAGCACACTAGAGTACCACCCAAGCGTCAAATCATCCCCCCCAAACCTACACATTTGCTCTTAAAGGTCTGTCAACACAGTGATTTCCCATTATGTTAACATAGGAAGCAAAGTTTCAGGAGCATAGCTGTGTTGGTTAGTTGGGTGAGTGAGTGAGTGAGTGAGTGAGTGAGTGAGTGAGTGAGTGAGTGAGTGAGTGAGTGAGTGAGTGAGTGAGTGAGTGAGTGAGTGAGAAGAGCAAGATTTGAGTCCAGTAGCACTTTAAATCCCAACAAGATTTCAGGGTACAAGCCTTCCAGAGTAAAAACGTCCTTCATCCATTGACAGAGGAAGCTTTGACTCTCCGAAGCTTATACCCTGGAAATCTTGTTAGCCTTTACAGTTTCTTCTGCACCAAATATTAATCTTTAATATTTTACTTAAGCACTGGGCCATTAAGCATCAAAATGAAATTAATTCTTTAACATCATTATTAATAATGTCTCATTTCTCTCTATTGGATCTTATTTTAGAGTCTCATTTCTCTCTATTGGATCATCTAGAGTCTCATTTCTCTCTATTGGATCTTATTTTAGCAAGTCTTAAGACTTCAAAACCACTAGTCACCAATCTATTTCTTCTGTTTTGTCTAGGCACTCTATCAAGGGTTTCCAATTATCCATGAACTCAATTCTTTTCTTTAAGTAACAAAGTTAACGTGGCCATCTCAGCCAACTCTAATATAATCATCTACCATTCTTCAATTGTAGGTATAGCTGGAGTTTTCCATTCCTGTGCATATACTATTCTTGCTACTGACATCATATAAAAACAAAATTCCATGTTTTCTTTCCAGACATCTGCCCATAAGTCCCAACATATGAGCCTCAGGTTTCATCCAACAATGGAATCCTAAGGGAGGTTACCTGGGAGTAACCATGATTTCAGTAGGATTCTGAGCAGACATGGTAGGCTTGCCCTACCAGTACTGGATACATTTGCAGGTTTGCTTGTAGAAAACAAAGCCATTTACACTTGTAAATTTTATAAATGTGTTAAGTAGCACAAAGTTTTACAGTGCAATCCATAGGAGCAGGGACAGATTCATCGGGAGGAGGGAGTGCCGTGGTGCTACGTCCAATGGGGTTTCAGGTGGTGCAGGAAGAAAGGAAAAACAAAACATCCTGAAAAACCCCATGCAGTCCAATGGTCTCAGCCACACTTTTTAGTGACATGTCAGCTGCCAGTGCAGGGGGCATTCCTGGGCTGAAAGTCTTTTGGAAGTTGACTAACATCAGTTCTGCCTCCAGGAATGCTTCCAGATTGTTCCCACACAGACTGGTGCAGGTTCCTGGTTTGGATGCTTCCAGGTTTGGATGCTCCACTGCCAGTATATTTGCCCCTAACTCTGGATGAGTGGATTCCTGCATGGGTGCAACCACGCACACCATCCATTACTCAATTTGTGCTCCCTCCCATGGATTGCACTGATGCATTTTATACCTTTAAATCAGTAAAATAAGTTTAGTTGATAAGTAATTAATGCATATATTTCAATCTTCTCAAAAATTCTCTTTCTTTTTAAAATACAAAATATTTTCCCATGGCTTCAAAATTTCTAGAGGACTGGAAAGCAATAAATTGTGGATGTCATGAACTGAAGCCTAGACATGAAGTTTAAAGAACAGGTTTGCCGATTGCAGGTTGAAAAATTACTGGAGATTTGAGGTGGAGCCCATAGAGGGCAGGGCGCAATACCTTACTGTCCACCTTCCAAGCAGCCATTTACTGGATAAACTGATCTCTGTTTTCTGGAGATTGGCTGCAATTCTAAGCTCACCAGGTCCACCTGTAGGTTGGCAGCCCTATTTCAGCACTTCCTAAAACAGCTAGTTTTTGTCTCTTTGTAATGTTTTCTGCTGAAAACTGTCTGCTGATACTGCAAGAGAATTAAGTTTTATGCCCAACTCCCCTGTAGTTTCACTGCAGGTATTTCCAAAAATCTACTTCCACCCATGCACCTGCTCCCAAGACATGTTGACTCCTAGTGTCATCTCACACTTTAAAAAAAAAGTATTGCTTTCTATATTTGTAATCTCCTTGTCTCACTGCGGCTTGATATTGTCACAGGTATCCTGATGTCCAAAACCTAAGAAGCAAGTCAAGCAAAACTAAGGGGTCACTGCACCTGCAATCTGAGAGCATGAACTGAAAACTAAAATCTAAGACAGCAGCCATTTTTTTTAGATCAGATATAATTTCTACAAAGTTTACATTACAGGGTGTCAGAAAAGAAACTGAAAGTGAAAACAAGGAACCAGCAGGAAAACAGATCTGGAGAAGCTGAAAGCAAGAAGTTGTACCACACTGTAAGTACAGCAGATAAAGCAAAAATCTCAGCCAAGCCAAGTGAAGTGAAGAAACAAGAAAGAGATTAAATAAGGTACTTTTCAATTTGATGACAAGGCAAATAAGGGGAAAAGATGTAAAAGCTTGTTAAATAAATTAGCATAATATGGAAGTGATGTGTACAAACAGAAAAAAATCCTTACTAGAAGTCAGAATAAAACACACCACCATGTATGATTAACAATGTTTGGAGAATGGTGCTCACCACTCATTAAACACCATATAATATGCAACATGAAATTGTACCGAGAAACCTGGTATCTACATTAGAGGGTTGCAATCCTCCAGGCGGGCCCGGAGCTCTCCTCAAATTACAACTGATCTCCAGACTACAAAGATCAATTCTCTCAGAAAAAAAAGCAGCTCACAAATAGAGGCTGGTTGTGATAGTATCATATCCTTCTCCTCCCCAAACTCCATCCTCTCTAGGCTCTGCCCCCAAATCTCCAAGAATTTCTCAAGTGGGCAACCCTAAGAGAGGAAGGGGCTACAAAGAATTTAAGCAGAGAAGGGTAGATCTACACTGCTAAACCCCACATTTGCGCCTTGGTTGGGCAGAGGAGTATAGAAGCTGGGAGTGGCTTGTCCAGGGCCACCCAGTGAGTTCATGGCACAGCGGAAAATTCAACTGTGGAGTTCTTGATTTGTAATTCATAGCAACTATATTACACCAGCAATAGCATCAGTCATTGTTTAAACTCTTGTGCAAACAGGAAGGAATGCAGAAAATGTGGAAAATTTTAGATATGTTATGTAGAATGTGTGCTCAAAACATGCCTGTCCATTCAGAATTCTAACCCCAATGCAACAGTCTCCTCACAGCCAATCCCCCCCACAAAAACACTCATCTTTCCCCTATGCCAATGTAGTCCCCAAGAGCATGCTTTGCCCCCTACAAATGCAATACCCACTGTTAAATCTTGAAAGCATCTTTCTCACCTCATATGGCTGGAGTCCACTTGCCACCTTCCTGCTACTCACTCCTTCAGAAATTAAAAATGAACAAGCACTTACTTGAAGGGGATCCTAGAGTACTTCCTGAGCATGCTCTCTCCATTTAATAAGGAAAAAAACCCAGTTCATGCTAACATTCACTGAACTAGAAGATAGTGGCGGGATTCAGAATCTTCGGCATAGCCTATCCCCTACATTAACAAACTGACTTGCATCTGTGGCTCCAGTCCCTTGAAAGCTTTTGCTACAATATAAATGTATTAGCCTTCTATCGTGTCACCACTGTTTATGTTTTCTGCAACAGATTAATATTGCTAATTCTCTGGAATTATTGAACAGACAACAATTGGTTGGAATTCAGACACTTTAAAATATCTCCCAGCTTCCCACCCAAGAAATCATCGTGTGAAATAAGTGAATGGAAGCCTGCTGGGAGAGTCCAGTGTTTTGTTTTGACAGCCATTAAATCAACTCTTGCTAGATTACAAGGCAAACCTGGACTTCTAGTATCAACAGTAGGGATTCAAACCTGGGTCTCCCAATTCCTACTCTGAACACCACTGTAGCCTCTCAACTATTGCATTTCAGCTTTAAAAAGCAAGACAAGCCCCAGCCAGAGGTACATTCAATCACAGACCTCAAATGTAACAAGTAGTGAAGTTTTAACTGATATCTGCCTAAAGCAAAGAAGTTAGCAAACAGTGAACCTCACCTGGCTGGAATCCTAGAACTTTTCTATTTTACCACAAGAGGGCATACAACCCATTGTTTCAACACAGCGAAGCATGGCTGCTGCGGAAGTATTTTTTACTACAAATTGTATTTTCTTGAATCCACGCATTTGGCAGGTATTCAGTAGATGGACTTTTGTGTTACGCCTCAAATGACAGTGACACAGATGCTTAGCCTGATGGTAACTCCAGAGTGGTTCAGTGCAATTAGCTGTGAATATAGCCAAGATCCAATGAGATAGGATTAGCCTATATTTATACTAGCAGTTTATTACTACTTTCCTGCTGGACCTAATCAGCATAGTATAGTTGTTAGTGCACTGGAATAGGACTGGAGAAACCTAGATTCAGATCCCCACTCTGGCATAACGTTCATGGCTTTACTATATGTTAACATTGCCTTGTGTCCTCTCTGGGTCCACCCTGGGTTCTGTCAGTGTGAACTGCTCAGAACTCAGTTCCAAGGTGCAAAGTGTCTAATTCAGAACCATGGCATACAGGTAGAAGTGGCCACTTCTACCTGTATGCCATGGTTCTGAATTAGACCAAGCCATTTTCCCGATCCTTATGTGGTTCTGATGGACTAGATGTGTACTGACAGCTACAAATAGATTTCCCCAATCTGGCAAACAACAGTTTCTCAAGGCCATTTCAGGTTGGGAAAATGAAACAGTGGGAAAGATTAAGCCTTCTCTCCTCATGGTCCTGATCTGGATTGGCCCCCACGTGCTTGAGAAGTGAGTTCTGAGCACAGAGCTTGCAGGATGGGTCTGCGATAGGTTTTGGGGCAGACCCAGAGAGGACACAAGGAAAAGGTAATATACATCAGGGCTCTCCCTTGGGTGGCTTAGGGGCCTCAGCCTCTCTAATGTCTTTTATTGGTTTTAAATTTTGATTTTAATTATGATTTATAAGCTGACTTGAGCTACAAGTAAAGGTAATATTTAAATAAATAAATAACCCCACCTGGCAAACTACATGTGTCATCCTGAGGTACTCTGAGGAAAGGCAGAATAAAATGTAATTAAAATATCAATAATGTTGCTACATCTAGAATACCTGTAGAGTGGTTCAGGAGTAGGGCATGACCATTTCCAGCTTCCCAGCTAGAAATAGTAGAGGAGTACTGTACACTCTTTTGCTATAAGGAACACATACTGTTTTTCTTCTCAAATTCAGAAAGGAACTGCAATGGAGCAAATGTCAGAGTTGTACACAAACAGCACTTTCCTGTGGAAGTTGACGTGATTATCGGACAGCTATGGTTTGAAAAGATAGGTATAAATATTTTAATGAAGAGGAATAAATATGTTAGTTGGATTTCAAGTTCTGCCCTATTGATGGAAATTGTCTGACAATCCTAAACAAGAACTGCTTTTAATGTTTGAGTCAGCCAGTTTATTTATTAAATTATTTGGGTTATTTACAGTCTGCCTTTCTCAATGACTCAGTATGGATAACCCAACTTAAATCAGTGCAATCAGTAGGATGATACATTTAATAAGCAAAGTAAAAGGACTAGGAATTACAGGTATTTGAAACTGAGCTAATGTCTGAACTAAGCATAAGTATTACGCATGATGTGCTAAACAGTGCAGAATATGGTATTACAGCATTAGAAACAGTGCATTTTCCTGGGCCAGTTATACTATAACTCTATTTCTTTTACAAAAATGCCCTCCTGAATAATACTACTGAGGCTGAGTAGTAATGGTTTGCCTAAAGAATTCATGATTCAAATGACATTTTCTGAACCCAGGACCTTGCAGCTGTGTATTGTATCACACCACCCTCAGAAAAGCAGCCATTTTCTGATTTCCAATGAACTAATACAATCATTCTGCTCAAGTTGTGCCATTAGATAATGTTTTCAAATATGCACAAAATGCATTATAATTCTAGTTTGCAGCTCACAGATACTTCAGGAGAGATGCTCAAGGGGGAAATAATTCAGTAGCCTAGTAAAGAGGCCCAGACACATCTTCAGTCACATTGTCAATGTATTAATCAGTTCCAAGGTAGTAACAGCAATTTTGCAGTAGTTCACGACAAAGGATCTGACAAGCTGCAGGGTGTGACTTAACATGATAGCTTCTGATGCATCAGCATAATTCATGCTTCTTAAGAGCAATTTTCTGAAAACAGTCCAACTATATATCCAAATGCTCCCTTTAATGGATTGAATAGAAAGGCCTCTGCAAGACTACATACGTACATTGAAATTTGGCTTTGAATGATAAACCCATCAGGCCTTACTCAGCAACACTTAGGCCAATCCCAGAGTTACGCTGGCACCTGGCTCAAGTAAAAATTGATACTGTGCTCCCCAGAAATGTAACAGGGAGCACAGTGCGCATCCTGGCATTTGCAGTTAAACCTTTCATCTACTGCCCTACAAGCAAAGTGCCAGTGATCATTCTTAATCAGGTTCCCTAATTCCAACTATAAGAATGAGAAACAGGTGACACTGTATTGGGGCCAATAAACCTCAAATGGAAGTCACTAGCAGATGCTTCCTGCCTGCCTCTTTTCCCACCAGTCCAGGAGAACTGAAAAGATGATGCTGTGGTCAACAAAAGCCTCCCAGACAAAACAGCACTGCAATAACTTCTTGTAACAGCATAAGTACAAGCAGGGGCAATCTAGCCCAATGCTGCCTCTCTTCTGCACTGCCCATAGCCCAGTGGCATTTTCAACATGAGGCTCCCACAACCTTCAGTACCAGAGTTTTGGGTTGGGGTTGTTGCTTTTCTTTTAAGATTTCAGGGTTTCTGTGGAAGGGAAAGTGCAAAATCCGCTTCCCTGAACACCAAAGAACTTGCAGACCCAATCCAATGTCCCCTATATAATTGGAAAAATGGCAGAAACATCGCTAATATTCAGCTAGGGGTGGGGATAGGGAAGAGATGATCACAGCAGCCTACTTCAAATCTACTTTTTTCCCCCTGAACACTTATAGTAAGCTTGGCTGCATTTTAAGCTTGTTGTTCTGTTTTCAACTCTTTCTATCAGAACTTAATGGAAGGTAGAACTGATATTGCTCTCCCTAAGAAAAAAATCCACAGGCACTTCTGCAAACAGTACACAGGGGTCTCATTTTCAAATTCTTAACTGGCACCCTTGGGTGTCAGAGATTTATTACCCTGTTTCCCCAAAAATAAGACCTAGCATGATTTTTCAGGATTTTTTGAAGGATGCTTGAAATATAAGCCCTACTCCAAAAATAAGCCCTAGTTACAGATTCCCCAGGGCAGCTGATCTGGCCACGTGAGGGGTGCAAAATCATGGGGGAAAAATAAGACATCCCATGAAAATAAGCCCTAACGCATCTTTTGGAGCAAAAATTAATGTAAGACCCTGTCTTATTTTTGAGGAAACACAGTATTAATGCTATTCTACCTTCACACTGTCTTCATAACATGGTCTGCTTCCACCGATAGTCTCCACCAAAAAACTAAGCTTGGGTAAATGCTAAAGGATATCCTACTGGGCAATGACATAGGTATAGATTATTTATGGTGTGGGTTTGGGGGCGGGGCCCTTACCCACCCCTGGGGGTGTGGCCACACCTCCCCAAGCCCCACCCCGACCTCAGTGCTTATAAAACCAGCTCTCTGAGGCTGGGGACAGCAGACTCTCCTGCCCCCACCACCCCTCCCCCACCGCTGGGCTCCCAGCCGGCAGCCCCTTCTGCCCTCCCTGCTGGGCAGAGGTGTAGCTAGGGGAAATGGAGCCCGGTGCATGGGTGGCCGCTGTGATGCTGGAATCCACCCCCAAACAGCATCACTTTCAATGGTGTTTAAACTAGAGAGCCCAGATTCTCCTTTTAAATCCACCTTAAAGGGAGAATCTGGGGTCCCCAGTTAAAACAACATTGAAAGTGGTGCCGTTTTGGGGTGGATTATCCCCCACCCTGAAACAGCATCATATTCAATGTTTAAACTGGGGTCCTCAGATTCTCCCTTTAAATCCATGCCAAAGGGGGTGGATTTAAAAGGAGAATCTGGGAAAATTTGGGGGTGCCTGCTATCATGGGTACAATTGTCAAACTAGCAGCACCAAACTTTCAGGGTATCTTTAAGAGACTCTCCTGATGACACCACCCAGGTTTGGTGAAGTTTGGTTCAGGGGGTCCAAAGTTATGGACCCTCAAAGGTGCAGCCCCCATTTTCTATTAGCTCCAGTTGGAAACAATGGGGGATGGGGCAACCTCTTTGGGACTCCATAACTTTGGACCCCCTGAACCAAACCTCACCAAACCTGGGTGGTATCATCAGGAGAGTCTCCCAACAAATTCTGAAATTGTGGTGCTGCTAGCCTAAAAGCCATGTCCACTACAGGCCAAAAACTGAAAAAACACTAAAATACAAAAAAAAACCCAAATGGGGACAGAGCTTTGGACATGTAATGGGGGGGGGGTTGAACCCGGGGAACCCCCCCCCCCCTTACCTATGTCCTTGCTACTGGGGATTATGTCTCAGTTTTCATACTTGGGTAAAGATGCCCAGTTATGCCTCACATCAGCTGGTAATGACACGTAAGCAACTGAATTACTATTTGTCCCCTGACAATATTCACCAACGCAGCAAAGGCATTCTTCCTTGCTTCCATCTATTTTCTGAGAAAGGCAATAATTTAAGCACATTTTACCGCTCTCAACTGATGAGATTTCCTGCCTGGATTTCCTGTAGGAGCTATGCTGGGGTCTGGTTTGTTGCCTATGGAAACTAGAAGAGGGTTCTTGGGCTTCTCTGGAGTGATGGTAATTTTCTATTTCCTCCCTCATTGCCCTTCCAAAGCATTCAGTGATTAAGGAGGGAGGAGAAATAAGCCACCAATCTCCCCTGCCTGGGGAGGGCAGAAGCCTGCCTGCAGGGACCCCGGGAGGGTGGAGCAGAGGTATATCTAGGGAAAATGGAGCCCAGGGCATAATCTGAGTTTTCCGCCCATCCACCCCCCCACCCCGCTTCATTTTCCCTACAGTGGAGGGAGGAGAGAAATCAAGCCATCTGCCAATCCCATGGCGCAGCACCCAGGTCTACCACTGGGCGTGCAGTCAGGAGCCCAGGTCTACCACTTGGGCAGGCAGCAAGGGGCCCAGGTCTACCACTTGGGCAGGCAGCAAGGGGCCCAGGTCTACTGCTTGTGAAGGCTGGAAGGGGCCCAGGTCTACTGCTGGGCAGGCCAGAAGGGATTGAGTCGGCGTGCTGGCACGGGCTCTGGCTCCGGAGGGCCAGCCCCTCCCTCAACCTGGAAGAATCTGGGGTCCCTAGTTTAAACACCATTGAAAGTGATGCTGTTTGGGGGTGGATCCCCCCCAATAGAATCACTTTCAATGTTGTTTAAACTGGGGACCCCAGATTCTCCCTTTAAGGTGGATTTAAAAGGAGAATCTGGGGAAATTTGGGGAGTACCTGCTGTCAGGGGTGTAATTGTTAAGCTAGCAGCACCAAAATATCTTTAGGAGACTATCCTGATGATACCACCCAGGTTTGGTGAAGTTTGGTTCAAAGGTGTAGCCCCCGTCTCCTACCAGCTCCCACTGGAAACAATGGGGGATGGGGCACCCCCTTTGGGAGTCCATAACTTTGGACCCCATGAATCAAACCTCACCAAACCTGGGTGATATCAGTGGGAGTGTCTCTCGAACAATTCCTGAAATTTTGGTGCTGCTAGCCTAAAAGTGCACCCCCTGCAGGGCAAAAACAGAAAAAAACACTAAAAATACCAAAAAAAGATCCTGAATTTTTTGCGCCCCCCAGTGACCAAATGGGGGGCACCTGGGGACATTTGACTCCCATTGTAAATACACCCCTGCCGTCAGGAGCAGGCTACATTATCTCCTGCTCGGATGGTGGCTGGGAGCTGTCTAAGCAAAAGCAGGGGTTGGAAACAGCGGCGGTGGCAACCCTCATCCCCTCTGCGGATGAACGGGTGAAGGTTTGTCTCTGCGGGGAGAAAGACTTGGCAGCCATCTTGAGCGTTCTCGGATAAGAGCGAAAAAGGTGGGTGTTTTAAAGGTGCCTCCGGAGCAGCAGGAGGAAGCTCTAAAGACTAATTCCCTAACTATCTAGCCAAATCAGATAGAGCACAGAGGACATACAGCGGACTGAAAAGAAACAGTAAAAGACAAGTCCTATAGGAGCCTATATAGCCACTCTTAACCACTGAACCACCTGGCATGATACAGTGATTAAAGCTTCAGATTGGGACCTGGGAAACTCAGTGCTGAATCTCCACTTGTGCATGGAAGCTTACTGGGTGACCTTGGGCCAGTCACACACTCTTAGACCTGACATTGGCTAGTATTTGGATGGGAGACCTCCCAGGATTGTGACTTGGAGGCAGAACAAAACTCTACAGGGTCACCATAAGTCAGTTGTGACCTGACAGAAAAAAATAAGCTTCTTAGCTTCATCCAATTTCTTGCTCTCCAGCTTTTCTGGAGTATACTTAGAATTCAGTACAAGAGTTAAACCTAATAGATAATCTCAATTGTTATAGCCAACTCAGCATAGAGCAGTGATGGTGAACCTATGGCACAGGTGCCAGAGGTGGCACTCAGAGCCCTTTCTGTGGGCATGCATGCAGAGTCCATCATGTGGAGGGGCGGAAAATCACACACACACACACACACCCACACCCACATCTAGGCTGGCCTGGGCGCGATCGTTTACCTGGGAGTAAGCTTTGTTGCTGGCAATGGGGCTTGCTTCTGAGTAAACCCTCCTAGGGTCGTGATTCACCCATTTGAAGCATTGCATGGTTGCTTCACCAAGCTTACTTCCGAGTAACGCGTTTCTAAATGAAAACCTCAGTATTCAGATTAAATTGCCGCATTGGCACTTTGCGATAAATAAGTGGGTTTTGGGTTGCAATTTGGGCATTCGGTCGCGAAAAGGCTCGCCATCACTGGCATAGAGGATGGCAGTATTAATGTATACAAATCATAGTGATCTAAAACAACAAATTAGAACATCATTATTAAATATTTATATTATTGCAATGCTTAAGAGGACAAAAACTGACCTGGACTCTATACAAACTGCTCTGCTGACATATTCATATTTCTGAGTTTCTGTTCTGGCCACTCCACAGTCAATCACAACCCCACCGTGGTATCAGATACAGATGGAATATTAATAGTCTGGAGACAATTCCTGAGGGAGTCATCAGTCACCATGATCTGGAGTAACAAGGAGACTCAAGAGCTAAACGCACAGACCAGCATGGCGGCAGTCAGCACTGACAACCTCCCTCACAAGCCACACATGAAATCAATGTTAAAACTTAGCTAACTGAACACAGAGTGCAGTATTCAGCTTAATTTGCCATTTGGGTGCTTACATGACAGAAACTGTCATTTCCCCAGTGTTTTGTCTAAAGAAACTTTCATGAGGAAGCAGGGCAGCAATGAACTCAAAAAGGCATTTTCTAAGAAATATCTTTTATTTTTTTAAAAATGTACAAAAATGCAATTCCATTCAGTTTTCTGAAGTATATATTTAAAGCAATTCACTATTCGTTTTAAACAGTCTTTTCTGTCAAATCTCACATTACTTGCAGAAGTTAACAGTCTCAAATAATTCCAAGTTGGAAATGTTTTTGAAAGGTGTCTTACAACAAGCATGAAAAACAAACTCCTTTCTCATTTGAGGGTGGTTCTTTTTGCATATCTTGACCAGCTGTACTCCCTTTCGCTTGCTCTCTTTTTCTCCTGGCACTGTAGTCTGTCTTGTTGAAGAGATTGGTTTGTCATTCTTTCGATAAGGTATTCTGTGCTTTGTTCAAGGTATATTACTTTTGGCCACAAAACATGTCTTTCCAAGATTCAAGATGGCTGCAGAAAGTAGTAGTAAACAGCAGTAGTGGAAGGCTACTTAGCCAAACAAACAAAACAAACCTGTCAATTCAAAAACATTTTGTAGCAGCTTGTTCCAGGCCTTCTATGCAGTCTCTAATAGGTCTTCTCATTACCCCTCCCCCCTCACTCAACAGAAAGGGCGGGAACAAAACTGCTTATATTCTGACAGACTTTCTCACTCCACTCAGTTTTCCCTAATGTCCTGTGGGGCTGCTTGTCTGGCTAAGTTATGAAAAACCTGATTGCTGCCTGGGTATACGATCTGAAAGGGAAATGTGCATACTGGAAGTCTCCATCATGTGAAGGCCAGAAAATAACAAGTTGTGAACGTATAAACTGAGTAACTGCTGCACACAAGGTTTCCAGCACAGTGGTAGAGATGTCAAGGAGGAATAAGTAGCAACACACAATTAAAGCCTTGTGAGGAGGGTGGAAATGAAAACTGATTTTACTTTTAACACAGACAGCAATTTCTCTTGCAATTACTGTTTACTGTGTTCTAAAGAATATCCCCCACAGTTTCAGTTGTGCATCTTCTAAGGTTTAGCGTCCAGTTGTACAGTAGGCAGGAATTCCCCACAGTGTTGTAAATCACATGAAAGGTATTTGCAAACACTCTGTCAATGATGCTTCCACACTAGCTGTTGAGCCTGGAACAGACATTATTTGCTCACTTCATTTTTACTAGAAATTCAGATGACATCTTTGGCAATTTGTTACACTTTCATATTTTCTGTGTTGGGTTTTTAAAGGTGTGATTTTTAGTGATTTTTTTGCACTTTAAATACAATTGCCATTTATCTGCAGAATGATGCAAGCACTACTAAACATTTTCTGGGTCAGGGACCCTTTGAGCCTCTTTCCACTTTAAACCATCTTCCATTTCTCACCTTAATTGCTTCTTATTCAACTTCTTGCCCAATTTTTTCTAGCCAACATCTCTGGTGTGGAACATTTTGATTGCTGGTGTTTCTGCAACCAAAGAGTTCATTTTTTTCTGATTTGGTGTCTGCTAATATTACAGCCCAGTTCAAATGTTGTCTTGTGGAGGCAGCACTGGGCCACGCCAGCGGATTTGCTCTCCTTGGGGCACTTACCCTGGTGGAGGGGCAAACATGCCAGCAAGTATCCCTCTAGGATACAGATGCAGTGCGCAGGGCCACGCCAGTGCTTCCACACCACCCCCAACCTCACCTGCGCAGCAGGTGCATTGCAATGGTGTGCCTGGAGGTGGAGTCAACGTTAGTGGAGAAGTGTGTGGTGGCCCAGGCCTTGGACCTCTGCCGCACTTTTTGGTGGCACAAGTCCACTGAGCTCTATGGAGGGCTTTCCAGTGGCAGGGAGATTTTTTGGGTTTTCCTTCCTCCTAGTACCACTAGAATGTCCTCTGGAGGCAGGAGGGCAGCTGTTTGACAGTGTCCTCCTTGCCACCCAGGGTTCTATACTGGGCTGCCCATCAGTTGCCTGCAACCAGGTCTTTGTGATGCTTTTATGGTGTATTTGTAGCATTTGTTACTGAAATTCCTGATCTAGAATAAGTTGAACATTGAATTCTATGCATGGAAACATATAACCACACCGATCATGGGATGCAACAAGTAACTCCACTTTAAGGTACTGGGGTATTCATTAACAATTAACAGGTAATCTCCCACTAGTGGAGTCCACAAAAACCTATACATACAGTTTTTAGGATAGTCTTTGTGGGGATGTATTTTTTATTTCATTTACCGGTATATCCTGCTTTTCTCCCCAATGAGGACTTAAAGTGGCTTACATTGTTCTCACCTCCACCATTTTGTCCTCAAAGCCCCTATCTGAGGTAGGTTAGACTGAGTGTGTGACTGGCTGAACCTCTAACCTGCCTGTTGGAGGAAATAGATGACTTTACGCAGTACCAGTGGAACTCAGCTGGGTGGCAGCCACTTTCTGAAGAACCACTTTAGCGCTAAGGGGTGCAAGCCACAGTAGCCCATGCCTGGGCGTCCTGACCCATGGCTTGCTCCACCCCAAACCTCTTAAGGAGGTACCTCCAAAGAAGGTTAGCACCATAGCTCCCCTCACCATCAGATCAGTTCCCATGCGCCAACCGCCGGCTTGACTATGACATCAAACACATGCATTAACACTGGTCATCCAACAAGCTTTAATGGCAATGTGTGACTTTGAACCTGGATCTCCACATCCTAGTCCAATACTCTAACTACTACCACATCACCTCTCTGAGTCATTCTGAGTGGATCCACTGTTGAATGTGGAACTGTGGCAACACCATCCTGTGCCCTTTTTCCTAGCCACTGTATCCACCTACTGAAATGGAAACTGAATCTTTGCCCTTGTAATTCCTCATCGACCACTGCGGGCATGTTGATGTGCTCATTTTTGCAGTATTTATGGAAGGGACTCTCAAAATGGCTGGAGTTTCTGGCAGTCTTCTTTGTATATAACAAATAAGTTAGTATAATTTAGCCTTGATCCATCAAAAATAATTTGGTTACATGAATAGTTATTTTCAATATGATCTAATTGTGTATGTGGTGAGGAGGTGTGCAGCCAGGGTATAAATTAGTTATGTAGCTCTTTGGTTGATAGAGACAATGTTGCAGGCCTTCCTAGACTATTCAGCAAGAAGCCTGATCAGTTGCCTTCTATATCCACAAGACACTTTGTAATTTTATGTATTGTTGAAGGCTTTCTCAGCCAGAATCAACTGACTGATGTGGGCTTTCTGGGCTGTGAGGTTATGGTCTGATGCCACTGGGCCACAAAGAGAAAAACCTCTTACAAACATGCCTTGGAGATGCCAGCCATAGATGCAGGTGAAACATTATGAGCAAAAACCATCAGACCACAGTTACGCAGTCCCGAAAACACACAACTGCCAGTTATAGCTTTACTGCCTCCCATGCATGTAAGTATTTTCCTCTGAATATACTAGTGTGACAAAGCAGTGTAATATGCCTTGAATTACACCCAGGGGACCTAAATCTCAGGGAAAAAACTCTTTCCCAGGGAAGGGAGTAATAAACTGATTAAATTACCAGCTAAGCAGAGATCAGTTTCCTGCAAGGGGATACCCATTTGCCCAACTGCTATGAAGGGGCAAAATGGATGGCTATTTGATGATCTGAGAGGGAAATTAAAGAACCAGGAAGCACTCCAAGTTGATTGGAGAAAAAAGAGCTCAGTGACCTAGGAGGGGCATCACCCCTCCCAAAGTCAGGATGAGTAAATGGAAACAGATGCAGCTGGGACTGGAAGGGTTAAAACATCTGCACACCCAATTAGCAATGCTCAAACCACGACCAGGAACAAGCAAAAAAAAAAAAGACCAGCAACTGCTCTGACCAGGCATTATTTTATATGTTCCAGCATGCTTATGTCCATCCCAAGAGCGGGATGTTAAGATAACATCTGTGACTCTAAATCTTAGAGTGGGCTCATGAGTTTTATTTTCTCAGACTGCGTTCAAAGAGCCTCACCAAACATCTGACTGCTTCTTCCATGCATTAGCTACAGTTCCCTGGCTGGGCTGGGTACCAAACAGGAGAAAGTGGCATAGGAGCGATGACTGACTACAGCACATCCCTTCAACAAAGTGGCCAACCAATGCCCTAAGATGCAGGTAAATGAGGGAGAGGGCAAAAGTGTTTGGGTGGTGGAATTCCCCAAACACCTGATGGGAAGTGAGGGAGGGGGAGAAGAGGGATGAGTTGTCATGCATGTATACACAGCCCTCACCCTCAATAACATATACCTCTATTTTTTATTTTAATGTCCACAACATAATCCTTGTTCTTGATGTACTTGTTTTAAGGCTTATTAACTGCTTTTCCATCAGTTTAGCAAAATGATATCTCCCACTTTTGCATTTTTCTGAGTACAGTTCAGATCACAAAAATATCAGGAACTATCTTTGATAACCGATTTAGAGTTAGTCATAGGTTCTGTTGCAGACAGGTAGCTAAGTTATTCTGTTGCAGCAGGAAACAAACAAATAGAACTTTGACAAGTACTCATAAAAACTAACTAGTGATTATCCTAGAATAAGATTTTTTGTTAGAGCCTTCAGACAGATCCATGTCCTCACGAGGCAGGCACATACAGGCATGCACAGACACACAAATGAGAGTATGAAGAAAAGAACCTGTGAACAGCAAGGTCAAAGTAGCCATGAAATGCAGAATATAGGATGAGAGGTAATTATGTAAATACAGTGTAATCAAGAAAAGAGACCACCAATACTAGCAGTAATCAACAATCTCTGTTCTAAGCTAGTTTTCTTCTATAATGTCTGGTATATGGCCAAGTATCTATCCACTTGTTTGTTTATGTAGGTCCTTGTGGCAATGTCGTTTGTCCTTATTAATACATTCTTTTGGTGGATGATCCAGAAGCTCATCAAGGCTAGGTACACTGCACTTCGTTCCAGTTAGTTGCTGGGTAGTTTGGCCTCTTGAGTGAAAATAGGTGCTGGTGTGTCAATGCCGCACAGTTCTACAGTGCCCAACCCCAGAAGTGCATACTGGGTTTGGGCACTGCCATTCAAGAGCAAGCTGACACATTGGAAAGTGTGCCATAAATCATCTTCTACAATGGGGCTTTTCAGGCAACAGGAGGTCTCTCATTTTTGCCTCCTTTCTATGTCACCTGAAACCCCTTTGGCAACATGGTGGTGCCTTCATTATCCCATCTACGACGCTCCTCCCCATCTGGATTGGGATGCCATCTCCTGGATGCACTCAAACTTGTCCATTATGACAACAGCCCTTTCTGTCAGCGTCTTTGAACATGATGTCAGAATTGGGGTTTTTTTTGAGGTTGTTCATTGCTTCACTTTCCAGATGGCTGAAATTGCCTTGTAAGCGATTCTGTTTGCTAATTACTTCAGCCTGGGCACAGTAACAAAAGCATTTTATGTAAAAAATATCCAGTGAGGCACTGCAGAGACCATGTAGACTTCTTCCTGCTATTGAGAAAAGGCAATGAATTTTGACAGTTAGTGCACTAATTATTGATATGCTGAGAAAATGGCAGCCTTTTGGCAGTGGCCTGTTCAGTAGAATGCAGAGAAGATGGGTTCTGTCTTAGAGGGCATCGTTCAAAGGTAAAATACTTTATCAATAGTAGACTATTGATTTGAACTACAATGTTGTATGCTTTGTGATTTCATCTCTTTACTAGTGTTTCCAAATGGACTGTTTGTAGCTAATTCCTTATCTAGATGTAGCAATCATCTGTTGTTTCCATAGCTTGCTGATTTGTTTGCTTAAAACTATATACCACAAGTCCGATGTTTGTTTTAAGGTTGTGAGGTATCATAAGGGTATTTGGAAGTCATCTTCATTCCCTGTATCCAGGAGAATGTCAAATATACCTTAAGTGTTTCCTGCACAATGCAAGAACAAAGCTATCTTTCTAGTATAATCAGTAGGACCAAGAGCCAGAAATAATTTTGAAGTCCCCCCTATACACACCATTTGCATGTTCTTCGAACTGTGGGAAGATCAGCAGGCCTTGAGTAGCCATTTTAGGATGAATAAGTTTCTCTCTTCAATTCTGGTTCACAAAACAATGTTTATCAGTTTGATTTCTAGCCTTTTGTGGAGATTCTATTGTTTTTCATATTGTTACCAGATATACTGGTGATCACAAAGAACTGCTTTTAGTGACTTCCCATTGCAAACATAATTTTGTTGAGCAAAATTGCACAGCCATTCATCCTTGTTCCCAAATCCCCCTCCTTTTCTTTTCCAATCCTCTTTGCCTATAGAAGAGCTCCCATAATTGCATGAAAAGTGAGGTGGAGGTCAGACAGGTAAGACAAGTAAAACAAACTGGCAGCCCACACAGCTGTTCTGAAATAGGTAAGATGTATTCCCATAAGATATTCCCTGACAATAATTGGGCTCCTGAATAAATGACAGTACTCTAATCACAGGGTTACAAATGCACGGATTAGCATGGCCAGGTCAGCTATGTTCAAGAAAGGGGAGAGAGCTGTTGGGCACTGCTTTAAACAAGTGAAGAGATGAAGAGTTGAGGTAGGCAATAAACAGGAAAGAATGTGTTCCCTAGTGACAGAAGGAAGTATGAATGAGCCACTCAAACAGATGTGTTAAAAAAATTCAACCCACCAGCAACGGTTTTTCTGCAATGGTAGGGAGGTCTCCTGCACCTTCATTTGGGCCCCCAGTACATTTGCATTTATGCAAATACAATATGACACAGCAAATAGGGTTATATGAATTACATGCATCTACTGAACAATAGTTATATGAATATAAAATGGAATGGATGAAATGGAATTCAGCATTCTGAGCAAGTCAGATGCACATGACTGAGAAAAATTAGCTCTCTAAAGCCTGGATGATGCTGGGCATAGTTGCTCACAGGCAAGGTCACCGCTTCATGGCTTCTGTTTGCTGAATGGTACCCCTACCTCCCACTAGGCATCCAGACCACAACAGTCCCAATGTTTGAATATCTGGATTTGGAAACAGAATAAAAGTGTCTGGCAAATACACAGTCAAAGCTGTATTTGAGTAGAGATTTTTTATTACTGGGGGCAGAGTTTGCAACCCCCTGGTACAAGATGGTTCCCAACATCACACATACATTTCCCCATATCTCTACACGAGCAGTACCAGGTTTGCCTCTGCCATTCTTTGTAAGCAATGCTTGGGCACTGGATCAGCAGAGGTAGATAGCAGAGACTCTGTTTTAGGGCTGTTGCCATGGCATATGAGTACCTGCCACCTCACCTCCCAGGCTCACATGGATTCTTCTTTAGCAACTATTCAATTCAATGTTCTTACAGGATTTCCTGACAACACAACCACAGTGTCCAGGAACGGGGGCAACCCCCTCCCTAGACTCCCACCAAAACCAGCGGACCTCCCCCAAACTCACCAGCTCGGAGGGGGGGCAGATGATGGATAGCAGCCCCAAGGATTCTCTGGGCCACTGGAGCCATCAGAAGTGACCCAACCAAAGAGAAAGGGCCAACTCAAGACCACCCAGGCAGCGGCTGCCGGTGGAGAAGCCCCAGACTCCCGGCAGCCAGGCAAACCTGTCACAGCTCGTAGCAGGGAAGAGCGAGCCAGGCAGAGCCTTGCTGGAGACTCGGGGGACGGAGCCAGGAGAATCAAAGCTGGTACCGGAGTGGCCCAGCTCTGACTGGGCTGACTTGTCCGAAGGGAGAGTGGGGGCGGGGCCGCAGACTCTTTAACTTGAGGGGTGGGATGGCCAGAGAGGGCCGAGGGCATAAAGGGGGAGGAGAACATGAAAGGAGGGGAGTTGGTATTTGGGAGAAGGAGGGAAGGGGGGTAGGAGAAAATGCAGAGGAGAAAAACAAACTGGAGAAAAAGGGGGAGAAACAGGGACGGATTGTAGGGAAACAAAGAGAACCAGGACCGAGAGCAGAGTCCAAGTGGACCTGTAGGGATCTCAGTTCAGTTGGAGTGAGCGTGGGAGAAGAAGGCAAAGGAGGTGTCTACTCTGCCACTGTGTGGCAGAAATGTCTGGCAGGGGTGAACCACTCCCCTGAGACCAGGGGTGAGGCCGGGGATTCCAACGCCTGGATAAGGGATGAAGGGAAGGCACCTGAACCCTAGCCAGGAGTTTTGCAGGGGGAACAGGACACACAGTCAGTTCGTGCCACACACAAACAATTCAGGTGTCAAAAATGAAACTCAAAAATTCCCATCACTCACTTCTGCATAAAGGACTCAGTGAAGCTTGCCAACAGAAGTTGGTCCAGCATGCAGTACCATATAACTTGCTGTGTTTCCCTGGATCAAATGCTCCAATAATGTTCCAGTCAGTCTCCCAAAGCTGCCTGCTGTGTTATCTCTGGCCCACTCATATAATCAAATGGAAGTTTATTCAACACACAGAAAACCTAGAAAACATCCTCGTGCTACACAGTCAGAAATGCTCATGGAAAAAAACATGCCTCGAAATTCAGTTTCCAGTAGGCTGCCAAGTCTATAAATAGAAAAGAAATAAAACATCTGGTTCACAACTCAGCATTATCTCACAGTAGTGGCTACATTGCTTCAGAATCACAGATTTCCTTGGGAAAACACGCTAAATGTAACCCTGACTTCGCAGAGTTTGTAGACAGGGATAGGAATGGTAAAATTGGCAGGTGCTACTTGCATTGTACTTCCTAATTAGCCTGTTTTTGTCATCAGGCACTTTCAGACAAAGGCCACATAACTTGCTTTACCTTCAAGGAGAAAAATCGAAGGAGAAGTCCCTAGAATGCAAGGACTTCAACATCCACTCCACATGCTGCAGTTTCTCTATTAGAGAGAAGGGAAACAGGGACAACTTGAATCCTGCAATGTTAAATAGTTCCCGGGTAACAAGCACAAGATCAGATATAATCATTTCACTAAGACAATTTCTTCCTCATCTGCTATGGACCACTCTACTACCTTAGTTTATTGCTTTCTGTCTGGTATCCTAGTACTAACCTTAGTATAATGGATGTGTGCATGGTGATGTCAGGGAGGTGAGATTTGGCAAGTCAAATAATGTCGGTACGCACTACACCCAACTGGGTGCAAAGAGGGCTGGTGTCTACGTGAGAAGGCGTAATAGTTTATGTAAGTTCAGTTTGTTTATGTGCTACTGCCCCTTTAAGACTGCACCATGTGGCATCCTAAAGGAGATGGAAACAGACTGCAGTACTGAAATTATTTTAGTTTCAACTGTCTTGCAAGTTCATGTTTGGTATGCTCTTCAAAAATAAAAGGCAATGTTTACTACATTTCCTGCCTCCCCCCATGAAGTGTAACACCTAGGATTTTACAACCTGCACTTACTGAAGAAGTGACAAACGCTATATATGCCTTTTTAATAGCCATTTGTGCCACCTAGACATTTACTACATACTTTACAGCCAGATACATTAAATAGGTACCTGTTTTCTTATTATATACACTAACTTCTGATGTGTTCTGAATCTGTACCTCATAGCAGAGCTTCATGACTAATTACAGCTTTTTGTCAGGCAAAATACGATCTGTCTGGTTCTGAAAATATTAGTATTTTGAGTGTCCATTTAATCTAAGTGTTTAAACAGATGACACTTAAGTGAAACAGAACCTTAGAAAATGCAGAGATGTACTGGCAGAGCTGTGTTTGGTGCACATGTGTTGTCTCTTCAGGAAGTTCTAATGAAAGTTGTCACCAAATTCCTCTTTTAAGCTTGGGAGAGTCCAAATGCAGAAGCTGTTTCCAAAAAGGTGTTCCCTGAAGACAAAAAGATTATATTTACTGGGCTCTTCCGATCACCTCTTCCTTCAGTGAGATGGAGAAAATGCCAGGAAACAGGTTCCAGAAAACATACCTGTAGGTGCCACGGCAACCGTAAGTGCCTCAAGAACACACTGTAGGTATTCCAGACACTGTGTGGAACACAAGTACATTCATCTGCCCCCCTCCCAGCCGGACTTCATTTCAAGTGTGCAGAGGAGTATTTTCTTTGGACAACATTTTTCCACTGATCACCTTTTGCTATTCCACCTGACCAGCCTTCCTACTTTGTGTGGTTCTACAGACATCTTTTCCTCCTGCTGAAGGCCTTATAACATGTGGAATGGCTTGTAGAATATTCTAGAATCATGATAGGTTTTTCTCACATACTATTTTGGGACCAGCTCTGTAACCCACCACAAGCAATTGCTGAATTGTCCTTTTACCCACTGAATTATCTCCATGCTTAATCCCTTGAATTTGAATCTAGCCCAGTTAATTAAAAAACAAACAACCAGCAGCATGATAAACCAGCAGTAAACTTCAAACTTTCTTCCTGCATCAGCATTCCAGCACTGGTTTAGAATCCCACTACACTAAAAAGGCAGACGTTTCATTCACGGAGGTTCTGCAGCTAATCCATTCAAATAGATGTTTACAAACAGCTGGATTCCTTCTTTACTCATTTCCGGTGAAATGAAGGAAAGAATATTTCAGAAGTGTCCAGAATACAATATTCTTTGCTCACTCAGGTCTCCTGCCAAAATCCTAAATCAAGTAATTCGCTCCAAGAATAGCTGTGGGCTGGCACTGAAATTATTGTCATGTACTTGGCAATCAAGAAGTTGCTTTTAGTTTTTATATGATCTTCTCTCTTTTTTGAGGATGAAAAGAGGAGTATTTAAACCATTCTGTCCAATGCATAAATGTCCCAAATGTGATTCTGTGTACCATTTAACTATTGACGTACCATTTAACTATTTAACTACTGATGTCATTCTACAGACACAGCAACATCAGCGCATAACAGGATTTTGAAGCCTTTACTAGATGCAAACTTATAACATCAAAGATCACATGCTACTACCTTCATTTGCAAAGTGTCTGATGTCAGCAAATCTATTTCATAAAACTGTGGGCACATCACTAGCTGCTGAAATGTTCCACAACTGAAAACGTCTTTTGATGGATTCACATTTTACTGTAAGTACCATTCACTACTACTCCAGTGACAAATAATGGCCATAAAGACTCTCCAGTTCATTCACTAAAGAAAACCTGAAATGTGCGCACAGAATGAACATAGGCAAAAGAGCCATAGGGTGGGACAATAGGTGCAACCATCCAGAGCATAGCTCTCTTGGGATGGGGGTAGGGGAAAACACTGCAAAGGCTCTCTAAAATACAGGGCTCTTGAACCGAATCACTGCAAATACTACTTTTTTTTAACTGAAGAAAAGGAAGATATATTTTCATCTGCCTAGGGGCAGAAATGTGTAACCAATGCTTGGCAAATGCATAATTTGTAATCTCTCTGCCCCAAAGAACTATCAAGAGGCCGTTCTATCACCAGTGCAAAGTCAATTGACTGTTTACCTTCAACTTTTGGGAGTATAGAAACTACTTCCTCACACCAGTTCTGCCCCAGCCAGACCTGCACATGTGAATGCAACTGGATAGAGCTTGGTAAAGAGAAGGCGTGGAGGTAGTGGAGTATTTGCCCAGGGACATGAGGTTACCCATGTCCCTGGGCACAACTAATCTGGTCATGTGGGGAGTGCATGACCAGATGCCTTCCGGCCCAGCAGCCACTGCGCCTGCGTGAGTTTCTCTCATGCTGTGGCTGCTGGGCCGGGAAGAGGGGCTGGCTGGCCACAGCTCCTCTTTCCAGCCGTGGAGTAAAAAGCACTTACTTGTAAGAGTACTTTAAAAGCGCTTACTTGCGAGTAAGAGCCAGGGCCAGCCCCTCTTCCCAGCTCTGTTTAGGCGGGAAACGGGATGACTGTTTTTGCCAACATTTGCCAACAAGCTACTTAAGTGCATGCAAATGTGGGGGATGCATTGCTTAGGAACCTTGCCTAAGACAGCAAGAACAGATAAACGAACAAATCCATACTTGAAGGCAAAAGCTAGAAATAAAAGCAGTAAAGCTCAGATGTAATACTGGCATCCATCAGCTGAATTTCTGGCCTGTGCAAAGTTCCGTTTGCATTTGCAAAACAATCTCCAGTGGGTAGTCTCTGTAAATTCAAAAGATGAGCATTATGACCCCCTAAAGCTCATGAACAGTAATTGTCCCCAAGCAGATTACTGTAAAATGGCATGATTAAGCCAGCCTCATGATTCCTGACAGGACTGAGTCATGCCATTCAAGTTCTCAAGGCTGGCCATACCGCAGCTGTGATCACAAATGGAAAAAGATATGAAGTTTGGGGGAGGTGTTAAGGGAGACAGGCAGCCTCTCAGATTAGAGCAGACTGGGACATTTTCATGGACTGAGAAAGAAGAAAGGCTGGAGACTTTCTGAACTGAGTCACAGAAGCAACATCTTGCTTTCTGTCAGGATGAGCCAGATTTCTGAAGAGGGCAGGGGTTGATGACAAGATTACCTCAGTCTCAGATATTATGGATTACAAACCTTTTTTCAGTTGTCAGCCTTTGAATGAGAATCCTGGAGGAGGAGGAAGTTGCACAAATGTGCCAAACATGCCTCAAGCTAGTGCATGACTGGAGAGAATAATGTATGTGCAGTCCAGGATTTCACCGTCCCTGCATTTTAAATTTTCCAACTTTGTGAAAAAAATTAATCTTGATTAAGTAAACAGTTCCCCTCGCTTATTCTGCTGTAGCCGCAGGTGCCTATTGGTGGGGGTCAGGACATAGCAGTTTTATCAGTTACTTTAGGGGCAGTCAGCCATCCTTTTTATAATCAGAAGTTCAAGTAGCAACACACCAAAACTCCAGCAGCTCTCAAAGTCTGCGATGACTCTCTCTGGTTTTTTGGCTACAGTTCAAAGTGCTTGTACTTAACCTATAAAGATATAAACAACCTGCTCTATGCATAACAAAGACATTGCTTCCTCTCATGTGCAATCTTTTCCATTAGCCAGAAGTGCTCTGATGCCATTATCATTTTTGCTTTATGCACAATGTCACAACTTTTCATATTAGGGATGCCAGAATAGGAAAAACAGTCATCCCGTTTTCCTCCTTTATAAGTCATCCTTCTCTGGCACCCCTTTATAAGTCATCCTTCTCTGGCACCCCATTGCCTTTCCTCTTCTCCTTCATCCCTGATTTTTCTTCTTTTTCTCAGTTCCTTTGTACACATACTACACAGCATACTATACAGACCCTCACATCAGTAGAGCTCAAAGAAACAAAGGGGGAAAGTTGTGAAAAGAATGCTGTCTTGAAGTCATCCGTGTGACAAATCCATGAGATTAGGGCATTCATCCAGACAGCCATTCTTTGTGGCTCCTCCACGGCTACCCAAATCGTCATTTTAGAAGTAGCAAAAGCCAGAACTTGGGCATCATCTACCAACTCTACCAGCCTTTTCTATTTCACATGGTAGTTATGTACTGGGGGTAAGCGTATGCTTAATAACTCTAACCTGCCATTTATTATATTTTATGAGAAGTTTAAGTGTTTCAGAAGCATTTCAAGTCTTCAAATAAGAAATATTGAAATAGTCATGAATATCACAGAAATTTACCATAGATCATTATGATGTAGTCAACTAAGTGATTTGTGCAAGTACAAAAACAAGCTATGGACCTTTCTAGACTTCACAGAACTTTTGTTGAAAATATACAAGGAAATCAAAAAGCAAATCTTCCCTAAGGGCTTTAACTCTAAGTATTTCCCCTTTCCCCTCTAAAGTATAGTCCAATGCCTCTTAGTTACGCGGCAGTATTCTAACTTCAAGTCCAGACTACCTCTGGTGAGAAACTAACTGTGGCTTTGAAAATTTCATGGGCATGCTTATAAAATAAGGGTAAAAATGTTCAAAGAATATCTGGGTAATCCTTGTAGCCCCCCATTTTGTATGAGGGGAAATGTACATAAGTACATATGTACACTTTTACAAAATCTGAATTTTTTTTTATAAAGCATCATGGCCATTTACTACAGATTTTCAAAACAGGCTACATATAACCATGTTGGTCTTGTCTACTTTGTTGCACTTTTTTGCTCCAGTTAATAAAGGGGAAGATCGACAAGGAGTTAACTGTATAGTGGTTCTCAACCTTCCTAATGCTGCGACCCTTTAATACAGTTCCTCATGTTGTGGTGACCCCCAACCATAAAATTGGTATATATAAAATATAAAAAGACCGTTTTCTGATGGTCTTAGGCGACCCCTGTGAAAGAGTCATCTGACCCCCAAAAGGGTCCCGACCCCCAGGTTGAGAACCACCATTAACAGCTATTTTATTAACTCTTACAGAAGTGTAATATAGACAGAACTAGAACATATTAATAGTCAAGATCAGAAACATACTAACCCTTAAAGTAATGCGGAATAAAAAAATGCAGCAAGACTGCCCAAAAGAGAAGGACACAACCATGCCATCAAATTTAAATTCAATTTTGTAAGTCAGTAGAAAACGTCAGTGAACACTTTTGTACTAGCAAACATGGTGAATTCAGAGTATTAGAATTTGAGATGCTATAATACTTTTGAATATGTCTATAAAATAATATTTTGGTCTAAACAGATTTAGAAGACCAGCCAAATACCTATTAGTTAATTCAGGAATTAAGCACAGTAAGTCACATTAAGTGGATGTAACGAATACTCTGAACTGCATATATGTGGTTGTGAATGTCATATCCCTTTGAAAGATATGTTATGCACACTAGAAGTACTTTCAACACATATTCAGCAACCCAAAATCTATTGCCAATAGAGGTTTCAAATACAGACTAATGTCAAATTTTTATTTTTATTTTGCAACTTTTTCAGTTATGGTTTTAACACAGAAAGATACACAGCCATGCTACACCTTTTCAGAATTCCCATAGTGGAAAAGCTGGCTCTCAAATAATGGATTATAATTTAGGGGAAAGATACTGAAGGATACAGCTTAAATAAAGTACTTTGGGTCAATTAATTTATTTTCCTTGATCATATGGATGTGGTCTACTCTGCTGATGGTAAGAGAAGAAAAGAACGAATCAATCTAGTGGGATTGATCAGTATAAAAGAGACACTCCTGTCCTTCCTAGATTAAGAGTAGGAATTTTAGTTTAGAAATCAGTAAAACTTCTGTGCAAGCATATGTTTTATAAAGAAGTATCATGTTCAAAAGGCAGGAAGCTAAAATTATGTGTGGTCCTTCTTCTGCATTAATAACCCATGATCCCGCTAGAGATATTCAAGAACCACTTCTATCACAGCATCCTCAACCTTTCTACAGTTTCCTGGACACCCAAACTTTTGTGATGCTTTACAACTAATAACTACCATAAAAGTGACTCATAGGAACAACAGAACCCAGAGCAGAGATTCCAGTCACTCCTGGAGAACCCATTTTATAGTTTCAAAAAGTAATCTATTTAATAGGGATTGTGAGTGACTCAACGTCTGACAATCAAATAGAAGTTACTATCATAACAAATTATATATTTGTTTGGGTGCTGTGTGGTTTCCGGGCTGTATGGCCGTGTTCTAGCAGCATTCTCTCCTGACGTTTCGCCTGCATCTGTGGCTGGCATCTTCCTCTGAAGATGCCAGCCACAGATGCAGGCGAAACGTCAGGAGTGAATGCTGCTAGAACATGGCCATACAGCCCGGAAACCACACAGCACCCAAGTGATTCCGGCCGTGAAAGCCTTCGACAATATATATTTGTTTCTCCGAAATGTATAGTTTTCAGTTGCTCCAGTAATCCTATAATTAAAATAACTTGCTAATACTTGTTTACTGGTTATTTTTTTCTAAAGTAAGGGTGTAAAATTAATTTGTGAAATGATATCATAACACCTCATACAAAATAACTGATAAAATACTATTTTATCCTGGCAAAATGACATCTAGTATTTAGAATATGAAAAAGCTAATTGTTTAATATAATAATCTTTTAAAGATCAGATCACAAGAATGCCATGTGTTCACTGAGTAAGTATCTATTCCAAACTCTCAGAAATATACTTTAACCCAATCGTAAGCAGAGTTACACCCATTTTTTATGTCAGTAGGCTTATAAGAGTGTAAGTCTGCTTAGGATGGGAGTCACTGTATTGCAGGAAATTATCAAACTTGGGAGGAATCTTTAAGAGGGCAAACAAGAATACATAATTTTAGAAGTTACTAAAGTATTTTGATCTGTAATGTTACTTAAGCATTTTCATCTGTAGCTACAAATGCTAGAAAAACCATTTTAAAGTTTCTATTCAATTATAGTTGATGATTTTCTAATTAGGTTTGTTGTTTTGTGTTCTAAGTATTTTTCAAATAAACTATAGGAGAATTTTACACTAGTTTTACAAATTGTTTGCTACACTGCTGCTATATGTTTTTATGTTAACAATAAAAGATTTGGGGAAGAAATGCTGCCAGTGCTGTATTATAGGAATGAGAATATTATATAACATAAACTTTCTACTTGAAATGTGTAATTAAACCAAAATCAATGTATTCATGTAAAATAACTGTGTAAATTGCTTAATTCCAATAATAATTGTATATGCTAACTGAGCAGTTTCTCAAACAGACTGCATTAGTTTGCCACCAAACAAATATTTATTTCACCTAAATTTAAAGTGGATATTGGAAATAGATATTTAGCACAATATTTGCCTTTTGTACCATGGCAGATACCAAAACAAATGTAAACAGGAGACCTTTCCAAAAATTCTTTCAGAACAAATCATTTGCATTACAAGACTGAAAACTGTAGACATTTAACTCATGAAAGATGTTCTAGTAATAGCCTTTTGTCTGCAAGTATCTCTGGCTGTATGACCCTTCTAGCTTTCAGCTCCCCCTCCCCCACACTATCATGTGGTGACCACCCATTTTCAAAGTAACCTCAAACAGCTTCCTTGCTAAAGAAAGGCCTTCCAGATAGGAAGCAAACCTTTACATTCTTTTAAAACCCCACTCCATATGAAAACCAGAAATAGCACAGGAGCTTCATATACACCAAGATTGTGCTCCTAACCCACTTAAAGGGGCATACATACAATTATAGGTCCTAAAACATGCTTAACTAGAAATAAGTCTGGCTGATTTTAATGACTTAACACTACTCCTTCCTTTCAGTAAAACTCAGGTTAAGATGCAGAAGGGAGTTCTGTCTCCCAAAAAGCTGAATACTGGAACAAATTTTATTAGCCAGTAGGCTGCCGCAGGTTTTCTTTGAAACATAGACTAATACAGTGATCTCACTGGAAATGGTAAGAGGGCCAGTTATGATTTGCAGCAAAATACAACAGAGTTCTGTGGCACCTTAAAGATGAACCTATTTATTGTTACATAAGCCTTTGTACATGCATCAAATGAATTTTATGAATTTCACTCAAGCACATACTGCAAAAAGTTTGTTGGCATTTAAGTGCATTTCTTGGTTTTTCTCATTTTAAAAGAACACACTTCTTAATCAAAATGAACTGAAGCCTTAAGTCCAACCTAAAGAACATTTAGAAACAAAGTTTATTAAATTCAGACTAGATTTGTTTGTTTCCAACTTTTCTGTGGCAATTAATGTAAGCGTAAAAGATTATTTTAAGTGTACAATAAGTTATTTGTAGCCCACAATAGATTCCAATACAGAGTTCTTTCAAGAGTACTTTTGTATTTGATCACTAATGTCACCACATAACTATAAATTTTACATACTCAGATTACACAGGTATTGATAAAATTACTCCTCACTAGAATCTGAAACATTTTTCTTTTAAAACCATCAGAAGCTAGTTTTCTTAAAGTGAATATTTCATAGAACCAAACTCCACACTCCACAGGAATGTACAACAAACAAATGGTAACTGGACTGGATTCTGGGCATTCAAGGATCCATTATCACAAAACCTGATTTTAGTTAATTCATGGAAACGTTATTCAGATTCTGAAAATCAACTTTAAACACTAACATTCTAACTAAAAGACACAAAGATAGTTTCCATTCACAGACCAATGATGCTGTCCCATGACACTTACATGAGCTTGGATTTACGAGCAAGAACAATAAGGCAACAAATTTAGAAAAGCTACAGAAGTTATTCAGAAACAACCCATACATGGAAGTTAAATCAAGTAAATTCAGTGGAGCTTATTCCTAATTGTTACATTGTTAGAATTCAATACATGGAAAGCTATACAAACGCTGAATCAAAAGTGATAGCAAAAAAAGCCAAACATCTCTGAAAACAGGTTTATTTTCTCTCTCTGGTGCCATTTCCATGGAATCTCAGAATGGCATCCATTTCATGGGTATTTCTCATTTTCAGAAATTACTCACACAAATGATCAGTGTGACCAAGCTCTGGACAGCTATCAATTTCTGCGTGCTCATACACAATTCTCACAATATGATTTTGTTTCACAGATAAAAAACTATGAAAAAGAGAAAGTATTACATATGTGGGAAATTTTATGCTTGTGTTATTCAGAAATTTCCAAACCTGCACTTTCAATTTCACATTTTAAATTATGTGCGTGAGAAATTAAAATACTTTCTGTGGAGTGAGGGGAAGCACAGTATATTTTCACTATTTTAAAGGCAAAACACTAACTAAAAAGTGAGACTTTCATAGCAATAGTGAGTTTTAGTGTTAGCAGTTTTTTGGTAAACTATATAAAACATGCTACACTACTTGTGATAAAGAATTATTTTCACTGTTAAACAACTACTAATCAACAACACTCCCTCTACCAAATGTGCAGGAAAACAGACTGCAGCAGAATGTATGAGTCTGTGTTTCAAAGCTGGGTTAAACAGCTGTGGTGGTAAAAGAACCGTTGTTCATGCTGCTATACTCACAAAGTACATCAGAACTCTACAGATCAAAAACATTACAGTTGCTGCCTTTATAGCCTGAATCATCACAACAAGTTTTTGAATCTGCTTGAGTGACAAGAAGTATCCCATGAGGAAATAACACAGCAGGAAGAACAAAGACAAACTGTGAGATAACAAGCTATCTCCATATAAACTGTGCCCCATAGTATCTATTCCTAAGCATTCCAAAGGAGTGTACATGCATGCTACACAATAATCTCACTTTGCAAAAATATTTCCCTATTTCAGAACTGTGAGGTATACATGAACTCAACTAATGCTGTGGCTTTAAACATTCTTAGTGCTGAAGATAACCATGGGGTAGGTTCACGCAGCTGGCTCTGTATCAAGTCCTACTCAAGGGACTTTTGGGGTTGTCACAGCGAGAAAATTAAAGGAACTTGCTAGGAAACTCTCATTGAAATTCAAGCTGTACTCCAAGGCACACTTACATGGATGAAACACCCACCAGCCCTGAAATCAACAAGGGTCTTACTTCCAAGCAGAAGTGTTTAGGCCTAGGCTATAAATGGTTATTTGAACGTCACAGGAAGCCTTTTGCTAAGGTATCATGATAATAAAGTGATTGCTCTGAAAATGTCTCAACCAGATCTATATTGGAGTAAACACTGACTGTTAAAGGAAAAGGAAGAAAGGAACATAAAGAAAAACAACTCATTCAGTGGTAGGTGACAACAGCAAAATGGAACTACTAAACTACACTGAGCCACAGAATACTTCAGTGACGCAGTCTCTCTCTCTCTCTCTCTCTCTCTCTCTCTCTAATGGCTGGTAAGGAATTGATCAACTGTAGTCAAGCAGAAGAAAAGCCAGGTCCTTTACCTTAGCTTTTTAGGAACGGAGTAATCCACTTCCATGACTTTGCCATGTAATTCCGCTTTACCTTCAAAGCAAAGAAAAAGAAAGAAGTTTCATCTTGCAAAATTATGCAGGACTCAGAAATGAAGCTGTGCTAGGACAGAGGGATACAGTAGCCCCACTCTGGGGTTACTGGGAACAGAGACTAAAGTGGGGGTAATGGGAGAGCAGTTTGAGGGGGAATGAGTCACAGCTCCAGTGTGGGAACTCCCCAAACCTCAGAAAGAACTGGGGCAGGGTGTGAAAGAAAGGGGTATTTTGACTTAGAGCAGCCCCCCTTTCCCAGCGGCCAAAGGAGGGGTCTTTGAGGTAGACCCTTTTTTCTGTTCGGACCTAAAACTGAGGGGCATCCACAGCGGGAACATTGCAAGGGCAAGACCACCGCGCTGCTTGTTCAGCTCAGCCCAAATGTAGCCCCCTCCTATTCCCGTGAATGCCAGCAAAGCGGCCAGGAGTCAAGAGGCACCTCGTGTCCCCCGCCAGGGGCTGCTGCCGGGGCTGGCCACGCTCGCCTTGCCCGAGCTTCTGCCACCCAGCCTTGCACGGAGGAAACAGCCCGGCTGCGCGCATCACCCACGGGCCATCGGGCTACAGCGGCGTCCTCCGGCCGGCCCTCCCCAGGGCTCCCAGGCCGGCCCGTTCAGTCCCGGTGCCGGGGCTCCTTCCCGGGGCTGCTCCGTTCCCCCCTCCGGCCTTGGCTCAGCTCGCTCGTGGCGCGGCCGGCCGGCTCCAGGGCTGCGCGTCGCCCCGGGCCCCCGGGCACGTCTCGGGCTCTTTGCTCGGGGCCCCAGCCGAGTTGGGACAGGGCACCTCGTAGAAAGGTGCCCGGGAGCGAGCGGGTGCCGAGAGGGCTGCAAGAGGCCGCCCCCCGCGCCCGGGAGCCGCTCAATAAAATCGGAGAAAAAAATCAGCGAAAAATCCCTCCCTCGCCCGCCGGGCCGCCTGCTGGAGCGCAGCACGCTGCTGGGCAAAGCGGCCAGGAGGAGCGCACGGGGCGCGGGCACCGGCTCGGGGGTGCCGGCGGGCGGCGGCACAGTCCGGGGACGGGCAACCAGGGCGCCCCCCCTCCCGACCCTGAGCGGGACACCGGCCCTCCCCCCAGGAGATGAACTGCGGGCTGAACACGGGGGACCTCCGGAGAGTCCCCACCCCCGCTGGGGTTCCCCTCCCCGTGCCTGGCGCCTGGCGGGCTCGAAGGGGCCTCTCTCCCAGGCCGACAGAGGAAGGGACGGGTGGAGGCGGCCCTGGGGTGGGGGTGGGGACGGGGCACCAGCAGACCGATCTGGCCGCACGCCCCCCTGGCCGGTGCGGAGTAGCGCGCTCCCCTGGCTTACCGGAGAGGGTCTCGATGGCGCGGATGGCCCAGTTCTGGTCCGGGTAGTCCACGAAGGCGTAGCCGGACTTGAGCAGGACCTGCCCGGTGAGAGGCAGCTTCCTGTCCCCAAAGAGCTGCCGGAGCTCCTCGGCGGTCACGGCCGCGCTCAGGTTGCCGATGTACAGCTTGTTCATCGTCCGCCTCTTCGGGAGGAGGAGGAGGAGGGGAGGGACGGAGGGAAGCCCAGGCCGCGGCCGCCCCCTCCGGCTCGCCTGCCTGCTTGCCTGACTGCCAGCCAGCCGCCCACCTACCTAGCGAGCTCCTCCAAGAGAGCCGGAGCCACCTCCCCGTCCGCCCAGCCCAGCCCAGCCCGCTCCTCTAGCCGCTCGCAGCAACAGCGCCCCGCATCCGGGCGGGCAGCGACCGAGCGGCGGGCGGAGCCCAGCCCAGCCCGGATCCTCCCTCGAGGTCCGGACCGCGGGTTCCCGCCTCTCTTGCCCGGGACGGCTTGGAGGCGGCGGCGCTGTTGCTGGCTGCTGCAGACCTCGCCCGAGCGCCCACCGGTGGCCTGGCGGGGGGGGGGGGGTGCGGCGGGCGGGGCTGGAGAGCCAAGCAGCCCCCCCATCCCCGCCCCTGCTTCCCTCGGCCCGGAGCACATGGCCACGTGCTTGCTGGAGCGCGCCCCTTCCTCTCCCCTCTCCTTTTCGGGGACCCCTGTTGGCCTTTCCGGGCAGTGGTGGCAGCAGGAAACCCTGGCCCACTCCCACAGCTGCCCGGCCAGCCGGAGGAGTTTCACCCGGAGCCGGTGGGTGCAAGCGACGCCTTCAACATCTTATGGCCCGAGTGGAGGAGGAGGAGGAGGAGAGGGGCGCCTTTTCCGCTGCGTAGCACGTGCAGCAGGGAGAGCCTGGGCTTGGGCGCTCCTGCCTGCAAGTCGTGCGTCTGAAGACGCCAGCCGAGGCGCCCGCATTCCGGCACAGGGTCTCCATCCCGAGTTTCTGAACGCAGCTTTTCGAACTGCGCCTCTTCGTCCTCCGCGGTCTTTTTGTTTTCTGGGCATGCCATTCCTCTTCGCCTGCCACTCGCCGACCCAAAAAGGCCACGGGCCTGCAGCCTGCTCGCTTCATTCATCCCCGCTCTCTTGGGATGCTTTACGATTCCCACCTTGATTGCAAGACGCCATACTTAGCGCGGTAACCGAGAAGTGAATCGCAGGCGCAGCCCCTCCAGTTAATTTGTGGAGGTTGGTGTCAGTTAAGCCGAATTAGCAAGTGGGACGGAGGCGGCACACTTGACCTGGCGGGAAACCCACAAAACCTGACCCAGGGCGTGTAGGATGGGACTGCGGGTCTGTTTGGGACTGCTGAGCGTCCCTTTAAAGTTTAAACCATGCCTCCGATCCCAAACGTATAGGAAGGGAAGGGCAGCTGCATTGGCGTCACTGACGAGCCTATTGCTTTAAATCTCAGAGTATGGGGGGGAGGGGATCGTCGAGGGCAGAAGTGAAACCCAGCTGCAAACGGCTGGACACCCCAAAAGTTCATACTCCGCGGCCGAAGCACACGTCGACGAATACTCGACGTGCTTTCGGATTTTTGCGTCTGTCTGTCAACCCTAAGTGGCCCTAGAGGACAGCAGCGTTACGGCCACCTCCATTTGTTCCTGCCAAACTCTATTCTCGTCGACATCGCCGATGGCTCCGACTTGGGACCCTTTGCTGGCAGGTACTTGGAAGCGCAACACTGCTAAGATTAGACGACGGCCCCGCTACTCCGGAAACCTCTTCTGCGCAAGCTCCACAACAACCTTAGCGGATATGCGGACAGGGAATTGATGGTTCAGGAGTTGGAGGTTCACCGCTGGGACTGATTCTGGGTGTTAAAATCGCGGGAGTTGGTAATATGCCTTTCCTTGGGGACTGGCTCCTTTAGGAATCCTCCCTGGCTTTCTAAAAAGGTTTTAATCTGAAAATAGGTGCAGAAGACCTGCTCATGGAACCATTGCTGCTTGCATATTGCATGGAGACTACAAAGAAGGGTACCCTTTATACACTTTATGAGCCTAGCACCTTCCAGTAACATGAAGGAATGAATACAAGTGGGAATAAGCAAGAAACAATGCAGGACAGAGGTATCTAAAAGTTGATAATATGATAAAAACCAATAATCATCTTAGTGTTGCTTGACTGTAGCTTCTTACCGATTAACAATGTGATTTCATTTATTTAAATGTTGCCTTTCCTGCCCGAGTCACATAAAATACATATTGTGTTTCTCTCTGTGTGTGCACATGTACATTTAAGTATCCATATCTTCTTCAGAGTTACCTTGTTGACTTGATTCTGTATCTAGCATTTTCATTCACTGTAACTGTTTGGAAAAGGTTATATCTTACTTTAAAAAAATAAGGCACCAGTCTCTAAGCAGGCTGTGTAATTAAAAAAAATTGCTCCTTCAGATAGAGCTACTTTTTTGGAAGCTGACATACTGAGGCAGTTATTGCATGGATGGAAGATTTCATCTTTTGGGGAAAATCAAAAACATACTCTCCTTGCTGAAGGGCATGTAGGAACAATAAAAAATGACATAATACCTGCACCCTGTAACCCACACTTTCCAGTGCCACTACCGGAAAGTCATATACATTACCACCTTTACCCAGGTTGGTGACTCAAATAAAACAAACACTCTGAAATCCAGCTCCAGTAGTAAGGCAGAGGTATTTCCTAGAATGTAGGGACAAAGTTTCTGGAGTTTTTTTTTTTTTAACTCTGCAGGAAATCAAAACTCTAAGTAGGAAGTTTTGATGCAGGATTCTACCAGTGAAGAATCTAAATACAGGTATCTTAATTAGTTTTTTAGTGATTCAGTTTATTATGTCTTAATATTGTTACAATTCAATTACATACTGTGTAAATTTTATGCAATTTAGAAAGAATGTTCAGCTATCCCAGTGCCTTCTGCATTCACTGGCCAAACACTGGATGAACAGTTCTATTTCTTACTGAGAAACTGTACAGAAATCTTCTTCTTCTTCTTCTTCTTCTTCTTCTTCTTCTTCTTCTTCTTCTTCTTCTTCTTCTTCTTCTTCTTCTTCTTCTTCTTCATAAGAGACTAAAGACTTAGTTTTTTGAAACAGCAGCTAAAATTTCAGAGAAAGGACCCATGATTCCACAAGCAGTTGTGTGACTACAGTCCTGTAGAAAACTGAGATTAAAATGGCTATGAAAGTTACTGGATGATGGCTTTAACCACTCTTTTTCATGTTAACCCTTTTCACAGTGGGGAAAAACAAACATTTGTGATGGGCAGACAGACTCTTGTGGTACCTTAACGACTAGCAGCGGCATAAGTTTTTGTAGACCTCAGTCCAGTGCATCAGGTGCATTTGATGAACTGGGACTCTATGTCACAGACTTTGGCATGATTACACAGATTACGCTTCTGGATATTTTTCACAGGGCTGTTAGAAGGATAAAAGGCTACTCTGAATTCCTTGGGGAATGCGAGCACACCTCTCAATTCAAGACGGGAAAGGGAGAAGATCTCCACACATACATAGTGTTATTCTATCACTATGACCAAGACTTAACTCAGAACTGCATCAGTGAAATTATGTAGCTAGGGTGAAGATTCAGAATTTTTTAATATTTAACACAAATGAACAACTAATTAAAACATAAAATTAATACAAATTCTATTCAGTTGCATTATAGAGTTGCCAACCTCCACCAGGTGGTTGTTGGAGATCTCCTCGGATTACAATGATCTCCAAGCGACAGAGATCTGTTACCTATAGAAAATGACCATTTTCAAAGGTAAAGTCATGGCACTGTAGCCCATTGAAGTCCCTCCCCAAACCCTTTGTTCCTCAGGCTCCACCCCCAAAATCTCTAGGCATTTCCCAACCTTGAGCTGGCAACCTAGTGTATTTAATCCACCTCATATTGTGACTGGCCTCTTGCACTGACATTTGTTTGATATATGGAAAGTCAGTGTCCATTATGGAGATGCTTTTCTGACAGGACTTTTATAGGACCTTCTGATGTACAAGTGATGCTGTGTTGCCTTTTAGTATAAAATGAATCACTAGTAAATGGTGTTAACATAATGTAGACCAGGGGTGTCCAACTCTGGTACTTCAGATGTTCATGGACTACAATTCCCATCAATTCCCATGGCCATGCCAGCAGGGGCTGACGGGAATTGTAGTCCATGAAAACCTGAAGTGCCAGAGTTGGACACCTCTGATGTAGACAATTGAAGGCAATCTTTATATATTCAGATGCATTCTAGTCAATCTACCATGGGGCTTGTGGGAAGAAGGGGCACCTGGGCACATATGAACTACTCCGTGGTTCTTGCTGGCATAACCTTTGACAAGTTTGAGTGGGCATTCCTGGGTAGTTGACTAACTGCTTTTACACACATGGGTCTTCCCCTTTCCCTGCAGATGCAACAGCTCCTCACCCATGCTACACTGGCACTGCCAAGGCAATATGCTGGCAAATTTTAGATATATGCCAGCATATCTTAGAGAGAAGGCAGTGTAGTGTCTTGTCTTCTCCCTGTGCAACTCCTGTTCTGGACTGTGCTGAATGGGTCTGTTAGTATAGTATAGTATTACAACTGCAGCATCAAAGATTATAGGTTTGATCCAAAGCACTGTGAACAGACCTCTGCATGTAGAAAAGATCTTTCCTGTCTCCCCACTCTCTGGACCCAGCAAGACTTCCTAAAAATTACTCGCATTTGTTGTAGGATGTAGCTGCACAGCATATGAGTATTCCCTCTATATTAAGGAGTTCGTACGCCCATTCAAAATTTTCTTTCTCCTTGTAGCACAAAACAGTGTATTTATAGAACTCAATGCAGATGCAAATTTATGTATGTGGAAATGACATGTAGGATGATGAGACGAGTGTTATAGCATGCCTCACAAATAAGGACTCCACAAACTGAGGCGCCACTTGTCCACCATTTTATGGACCAACATCATACATGTAGGAATATGCATTTCTTTGTAGTGTATAAGTTCAGTAAGAGACCATATACAATAGTTGATGTAAAGAAGCATTAATTGCAGGAAGAACTTAAATGGATGAATAGATTAAAATGTCAAAAACAGTGGGGCTTGAACGCCAACATAGGCTTTTCCTGCTTTCTGTAATTTGTTGGAAGATTTTATCTGAATAAGATGGAATTATTTGTCTACTTCTGAGATTGAACTGTGACATTTTGCGCCTGGTTTAAATTACTATGGTTTGCTTAAATGGGAGTTACATACATACATGTTGTATCACAGGAAGGGGTTTGTGTTTTCTGCAAGGAGAACTTGCAAGGTCAACCTAACCTAACCTGTTGTAAGTAGTGATTTTTCTCTTATAACTTGTTTTCCTAAATGTGTATATTAAGTATATTCTCTAATATACATATAGACTCGTTACTAATAATGACAGTAGCTATGGAATAATACTGAAGGAATTATTTCCCAAAATGCCCTTGAGGACCGTGGTGAGTGTTCTGGCAACAAGAATCTCCGCCTCTTTAATTTTTTGTGCTTGAAGCTAAGCCATTGGGACTTGGACATCCCATTTGGTGACTAATATTTATATAAGTCTCTGAGAACTGTTGCAGAGTTATCCACACCTAGGTTGGGAACTTTACTCTGCCTGTTGAGAATCTGTTATGGGCTGGCAACTCCACAGGAGATGACGGGAGGACTTTGGATAAGACTTATCTCCTTTACAGTGTGTGTATGTGTATGTATGTATGTGTGTGTGTATCTCTCTCTCTCTGTGTGTGTGTGTGTGTGAACTACATTTAAGGTTAAGACACTAGGGTTATTTTTGCTGTGTAGTCACCATGTCACACTGACACCGAGTTGATACTGTGAGGATGGTGGGTGCCTTGTCATGAACCATTCCCATAATTAAGTACTTAAATTAGTGATGAACGGTGCTAGCAGTAGTGCTGAAAACAAAAATGGCACTTTTCATGATTTGACGGGTAACAAACGAGATTAAACCCAAAGATGTTTTAAAACTAGTTGGAAGGCCACTTTGCAACATATTCCTGCCTAGAAAAATGGGAAAAAGAACTAGATCAGTAGTTGTCAACCTGGGGGTTGGGACCCCTTTGAGGGTTGAATGACCCTTTCACAGGGATCGCCGAAGACTCTCTGCATCAGTGTTCTCCATCTGTAAAATGGATAAATGTTAGGGTTGGGGGTCACCACAACATGAGGAACTATATTAAAGGGTCGCAGCATTAGGAAGGTTGAGAACCACTGAACTAGACCATGTGCACTCAGTTAAAATATTTAATTGCTTCAAGAATAAAGCACCTCATATTTGATCTCTAGACTCAGAATCATCCAGTCAGTCTTGAGTTATGTCCCATGTAACCTTTCAGTGTCTCTAGCTGCAACTGAAACCTGCTCATCAGTACCATGACGTTAATTATCCATATTTGCCTCATAACTGCTCTAAGTTAGCAGATAATTAAAAGGAATAGCAAGCGGGGAAACAAAATCAATTGGCTAATGATGTTATCTTCTTAAATAATTGAAGTGGAGAAGTACTGTACTATTTATGAAAGCCAGACTCTGGCACATGGAGGCATTAATCACTATACTTCGGTAGATATATAGAGTGTCTACTCTACAGCAGACACTAGCAAATCTTAAACTTACACTTGTGTCCATTTAACATTAGGGAGAATAAAAATGTCAAGCAGGTGAGACCAATAATATAATTTAATTTACATTTTTACCAATTTTGTTCCCTGCTTACTTACAAAAAATTCTGAGTAACGGTTGGAGACCCAAGTCTTCATGGTTGCTTAACCTACTCTACTTGTATGGATTCTACAGCAAGACTCTCTAGTGTAATATCTACCTAGAACAGGGGTCAGCAACCTTTACCACCCAAAGATCCATTTGGACCCGTTTTCCACGGCCCCAAAGATCTACCGAGCCGGAGGGGTGGCTCCACATGGAACCTCCTCTGGTTCGGTCCCTCCACTCACCTTTCCTTCCAGCGCTGGAAGGCAGAGGCGCCGGACAGGGAAACCCCTCTGCCCGACAAAGCAGGCAGCCGCCTGCTCCGTGGGGTAGAGGGAGGATGGTGTATGTGGCCTGCCTGGTGCCACCGCTTCTCGCGCTGTGGGAGGCAGCAGCGCCGGGCAGGGAAACCCGCCTGCTCCATGGGGCAGAGAGGGGATGGCAGCCGCGGCCTTTCTGCCCTGCGCCAGTGGGTTTGGTGGGAGGGGATGGCAGCTGCTCCGGAGCAACGATAGCCGTGATGGAAGGTGATGGATGGGGGGATGGCGACCGATGCGGGGGGCAGAGGGGGAATGGTGGCGTTGCGCGAGTCAGCAGCGCTGGGCAGGGAAACCCGCTCTGCTTGACAGAGCAGGCAGCCGCCTGCTCCATGGGGCAGGGGGATGGCAGAGGGGGGATAGCGGCTGCTCTGGAGGGACACGCACACACTACCCTTCGACCTCCAGGGGTCAGAGGGCAGTGTCCCTCCAGAGCAGCACTGGAAGGAGAGGTGAGTGGAGGGGATGCAAAAAGTGGCTCCCTCATGCACGGAGCCGCTCCGGTCCGGCCCCTCCACTCAACATTTCCTTCCAGTGCTGCTCTGGAGGGACATGCCCACACTACCCTCTGACCTCCAGGCCATGCGGAGGTGCAGTATAAGGCTGAAAGAGCCGCAGCCGTAAGACTTCTAACCTAGTCAAGTAATTTGAAGCGAGTGGAGCCGCGCCCTCACAAAAGTAACTCTAACCTTTCACTTAGACCTAACGGCATGAGGAAATTAATCAACCCGTGCCATGCGCTGCTTTGGTTCCCCTACTGAACTTTTTATTCCCGTTTCTACAAAAAAGAAAACCAATTTCAGGTTTGCGCCATTATCATTAAAATACCGCTCGCAGAATCCCAAGGAAAAATACTTTGAGGCCTCCCAAGAAAATGTTCTTATTACATCGCGGCTACGGTCAGAATGATACTAATTGGGATAAGGAGCTGCCACGCAAATACCGGCTCTACTGTTTCCAGTAATTGGAACGTCCTGCTCTAAAAATTTTTAAAGGTAAGAACCAGTACTCTGAACTAGGCTTCAAAAACAACGTGGAAGTGGACATAACTGGTACAAAACTCACACTAGCCCTTTAGCTGCTGTCATTTGAACTAGCTGGATTTGGCCTGAGCTGACACACTGCAGTACTCTGAGCTGGACAATACCAAGGCAGATGTAACTGATCAGATCAGTTTTCTCCCAAAGTTACAAGCAATAAATCAACCTGTTGGTGAATGCAAACCTAAACATGTGGGATGGTATGAACTGAGGTAAACTCCTAAAATGCATTCCTTTAAGCCCAGTGTGTGTATGTATGCAATTCCTTAAGCGTGAGAAATACCGTTGCTGAAATGTATTCCTAGTTTTGGGAGTAAGCCAGAAATTAAATGGCAAATGGACAAAGATATGAACCTGCTGGCATTCACTTTATTACATGCAAAATGTTGCTACTTGAGTGCGTGCGTGCACCTTCCTTGGTTTTTTTTTTTGCAGAAAACATAACTTGCTTTGATAATTCCTTATACTGAACATTAAGCAAAAGGGTCTTTGTCAGAAGAACGCCAAAATTAGCTGCTATTAACTCAGAAAACTATCAGGATAGTCTGTACTAAATCCCTATTTGTTGTCTATTTGTTGTTGCGATTACATAAACATAAACAGACTACTTGCATGAACAAATGGAAAGACAGCTCCCCATTCTTTGGTAGAAAGGACTGCTGGGGGGTGGGAGTGGGGATAAGATAAATGTCAGTGGAACATGCTTGATCCTACTACATAAAACACTATAACTTTAGTTCCTCTTGAGCCATGCCATTTGTTTCATTGTACTTTTTCAAGCAATTTATAGGAATTACAGTTTTTGCACAGTCTAGTCTAAGCTATGCAGATAGAGATAGCTATACTTTCACATAAAAATGAGTTTGGTTAGTTGAGGTGCAGCAGTTGAAAAAGTCCTGAATGAATGAGAATATCATTCATTTTTACGCACTGCTTGTCAAAACCATTATTTTGCGCATTATTCAACACAGCACTTTGATACAAGAGCATTTATGCCAAAATGTATTTTTATTTTCAAACGGATTGGGGGAGCAGGCTAGGTAGGCACTAGGACCCAGGCAGTGCATTCGACAACAAAGAAATTCCTGCATGCTTTATCGTGGTGCGGATAACATACTGTTCAATGCATTTGGAAGAGAGTAGTTCAGTTGCCTATTCGACTTCGATAAACCGCAGGCTGTTAATCCCCTGGCGATGTATTAGCGCAGGCAGCCGCCCCATGTTAACCAGACCCTGAGCAGCAAGAGATGCAGGCATGAGGTAAGGCCTTAGAACAGCAGTGAAGGAAACAGAACCCCCATCCCTCTCTGCAGTAATTCCTTCAAAGGCTGGTTGGTGGCAGTGGTGTACTGAAAGGGGGAAAGAAAACTCCTCCAAGAGCTGGGGAAGGAAGGAGTGGCACATTGTCAAGTGGAGACATGGATGGCCAGCGGTGCCCTGACTGACATCTCAAATGGCAAGACAAACCAGGACCCAGTGGGTCTGTTTTGTCACATTCCAGAAGCTCTCCAGGACCTCAAAGGTCTTTGTCAGCTATCCAAGATCTCTTGAAACAAAGTCATATTATCCATTAGCAACAATGGCTCCACATGTCAATTCTTGAATGTTGACAAGCTTTACTATTAGAAATAGCATAATTCAAGAGTTCGACTTGAATACAGCAAAGGCTTGCAAGGTGATTTACTGACAGGACTTTCAAAACTAACTTACAGTACAGCGTGAATGATCTGCTTTTCAAAGAAAAAAAGGTGATCCTTTTGATCTCACACCAAGAGTTGCTCTTTCAGAGGACTTAATGTCATCAATTTGCCTATTTAGAAGAGGTTTTTAATATAAATTTGATAAGCTGGTGGCTCATGAGGAATTGTTGGCAGGGGGTATAACTCTGAAGCCTTCCACCAGTCCCTTCAGTGGCTCGTGGAACAATCCCCCATCCTCTCACCTCAGGCACTCTCAAAATTCCCTTGCCATTAGTCTTCAAAAAGAGACATTATAGCCAAACTATTTTTCAGCTTTAGTAAAGCATTTTACACTTGTACATTATGGATCCTGGACCCAAAGACAACTGGACCGCTTTGTAAACTGCTTAGCAAAATTTCCAAGTCACTATATTTATAACTTAAATGTACATTTCCTTATCACAGTTTCCAAGCAGGTATATTGCAACTTGTAACTATTAGTACCCAAAGAAAGCATAGTCCACTGAAAGAAATAGAAAGGTACAATATGGACTTTTATTCATACTTTATATTATATTATCAAGGGTTACTGAGAGGGAGGGTTTATAGTACAGGACTGTGGATGTTTTAAGCAGTTTTGTTCCGTCTCCAACTCACACTTCATTTAAGTATGAGATATGGGCTTCAAGGTAAGTAAAAAAAAACTTTATTATGCCACCATTTGAAAGCATATTATACAGGTTTTGATCTTCAAAATACCCTGAAAACTGTAAAAAAAAATTAAATGAAGAACTTTGGACAATAGAAATTTTCCTGCAAAGTTCAGACTAACACATGCAGAAGACATACTTTTCTCAAAACACAACTCTGAACAAAGCACCAACTACACAAATATGCAGAATGAAACAGCATCTTAAAACTTCACCAAAAGTAGTCTCCATAAAAGATGTAAAAGTCACCTATTCGCTAGGCACTATTAGACTTGAACAAAAGTGACAAATTATTGTCCACAAGTTTGCAATTTCAATGCACTGCATGTAGCTACAAAATCTTCAGTTTCACACTTCAATAACGACCTGCAAATAAGGAGATTATAAGTTCCGTTAGAATCCTGAAATTCTGCAAAGGTTGTACATTCACACAAAAAATTTAAAACCACCATATAATTTTTAAAAAGAGGGAGAAGGAAAAAAGAGAAAAGATGTTTTATGGCAGGACACAAAACCCTGCAGTTTGCTGTGGCCAATTATATTTTTGCATTCCCGTGGCCTTCGGTGCATTTTGAGGCTGGTTTTCCTTCCAGCATTATCTGGCCTAGTTGGATCTCCTGTGTCCTAGATTCCACGTTAAAGACTTTTTAGTTCTGTATAAGGTACTTTCTCTACCCTACTGTGAAACTCTTCCTTCCTCTAGTCCTCTTAAATAACTAACCTGATTAAGAGTTCAAGGGAACAAATGTTTGCTATGTTGTGATGTTTGATTGCTCCTAATAAAAAAGGCATCACACAGCTGTTTCTGAAGCCTTGTGTAATTCTGTATTCTCACACAGTACAGAAAATGTGTATTTCTGAAAACAGGACAGTGGATGAAAACTAGGAAAAATAAACTTTACAAGTCACAGGCATTTCCCCACGTGCATGCTACCAGAATTTTTAAATATTTTGTATATATAATAATGTACATTATTGAAGGTAACTTCTGGGAGTCTCAAGTCAGCTTTGTTAGCTGCTGCAGATTGTGAATCCCTTAGAAAACCCAGGAAAATACCTGATCTGGGCCTTTAAAAAAAAGCTAATAGCTTCATTGTGCTTCCTAGTCCATGTCCCAGTCTGTTTATAGGACTCAATTAAACTTAGTAACATACTGGGAGGGAGTAACTTGTGTTATTGTTCAGTACTCAGAAACAGCTCATTAAAAAAACTTATTTGCGACCCCTTCTTTTATTAAATTAAAAACAGTGCTCATGTTTATTTGCACCCTTTCCAAAAGGTAAACTTTTAAGTATAGTGCACTTTGTTACTTACGAGGTGAATAGGATCGAGACCGGGAACGAGATCTGTAGCCTCCTCGGCTGTAATATGGAGATGGTGACCGTCTCCTGCACAGGAACAGTAAATTGTCATCATTCCTTACTGAGATTTACTTGGTACCCTTTCATGTGTGCACATGTGAACAGACCATTTCTTTCTGTCACTATATATGTGATCTCTCATCTATACCAAAAGTAAAAACTGAATACCAAACCGTGATAATTCCCATATTACAATTTTATTCTTGTTGAAGATTAACAGTAAAAAATAAAACAACATAAAATCCACTGTGTTAAAAAGAAGAAGCTCAATTTAAAGCCCAGGCAGTTTACTCTGATAAATTGGGGGATTTGACAAGCAGAATCCAAGACAAATACTGGTTTCAAATACAAACATTAAACCATTACAACTGCAGCTAAACAAGCATTTATCATCCTTAGCCAGCTTATCACAGAGACACACTGATGAATGAGCAGGGGAACGGAAAGCCTCTGCTACTTATTTTTACAGGAACATGCTTGTGGGCTAAAGTTGTTCTTGGAATACGTCAATCTGACTAAAGTAATTGTCATTTTTATTGCACGTTCGCACCAGAAAATATTATTCTTGTTTGAGCATGTTGCACTTGTGGTAGGAGCACTGTTTACCTTTATGCCTAAATTCTACTATGTTTTGCCACTATAATTTTCTGGGTGACTATTAGGTCAAACTGTTAACTCCTTGGCACCAATTATGAATTTTCCAAATGTAAACTCCAAGGCTGTTAAATGCTTATAGAATTATTAACAGAAGAGTTTTCAGGGGTGGCAATACTGCCTATTGAAATATTCAACTTCCCCATCTTTACTGCCTGGGGAGGTACAGAAGGTCCTAGCAAGTCATCTCACCATTTGGACTTTTAAAAAAGGTACTGGGACCTCTCCTAGCGTACCTGTACATCTGATCCCTGTCTTGGGCAGCTCGCCACCCTCCTCCTCCTCCTCCTCCACCTCCTCCTCCACCACCACCTCTGTGAAGACATAAGCAGAACAACTTTTTTGAACTTTTAAAAAATGAGTTTGAATATATAAATGATATAAAGGAATACACAAGGGACACACTGGTCACACATAATAACTCTCAAGAGCAGCTGTACAGTAATAGCACTGGTTACCTTGATTCACAGAAGGAGTTATTTGTTCACAGCTACTGTGATTTCAACAGCATCACAAACTGCAGGGGACAGTCTGCTAATGTAGGTATTTTGAGTTCTTATAGTATGTGGTTTCAGCTTTAACATGACAAAATTCGACAATACCTGACTGTGCACTCACCTGTGACAAGGCAGAGTAAATTAGGAGGCAATTCAACATAGATGATAGCATACTAATTAAATACCACAAATACATCAAGAAGCCCCCACAATACATGTTAAGTGTTTGGATACCCAATAGAACTGAACTTGAATGCTTGTCCATGAAAATCCAAATTAAAGGAGAATTCTAGAAGGTACAAGCTACCACCAACTCCTAATGATGTTAAGTACCACAAAAAGTGAAAAAATGTCAGGCTTGCAAGTATCAACACTGAGTTCATGGAAGCATCACTGTTTTGAAACTCAATTCAATCTTACTTTTCCATTGGTGGGTAGAAATTTTAGCCAGTTCCCCTTCAAACAATGTATCACTCCCAGAGCTGCCTGAAGGGTCCTGATCTCTGGGGGTAATATTTCAGGGGTTGTAAGGGAGCAGGCAAGTTTTGTTCTCCTCATTGTTCATGTTACTTTGGAACCAAGCCAAGACTTTATCCAGAAACCAAAGAAAATGTATTTGCTGCTCTGTATGCTAGCTGATACAATTGTTTTCAATATTTAGAATAGTATATGCCCTTTTTCTACTTGATAATTTGGGAACTCAACAGGCAAAACTATGCTTAGCCCATATTTAACAAAGAAAGCATGTTATATATGATAAGGCAAAATGTGAGGGTAAATCTGTGAACCTCAACTGAGTGGCAATGGCTTATTGCTATACTTTCTGATATGTGTGTGTGTGGGGGGGCGGGGGGCAGTGGCTTATTGCTATAGAGCAGTGATGGCGAACCTTTTAGAGACCGAGTGCCCAAACTGCAACCCAAAACCCACTTATTTATCACAAAGTGCCAACACGGCAATTTAACCTGAATACTGAGGTTTTTGTTTAGAAAAAGCTGGGGTTGGCTCCAGGTGCACTGCACACTAACTTGGGAGTAAACTTTGGTGGTAGTGGGTGAAGCTGCCCCTCAGAAGCAGCATGGCTTAGCAAAACAGCAAGCTGCTCCAGTCTCCAGCAGGTTCTGTGTGCACCTGCAGCTCTGCCCTCTAGCGCTGCTCCAAGAAGGCCTCCAGCCCCACCACTTCCTGCCTCTGCACCCCCACCTCTACTTGAGGCAGGGAGTCCCAGCCTGCTCTAGCCTGCGGCAGGTCCCTCACGCACTGCTCTGTGCCTCTCTAGCATCTCCACCTCCTCTGCCCCCCCCTCGAGCAGCAGCCACCTGGAGCACAGGCACCAGGAGCAGGCCACCCAAGCCAGGGAGGTCCTCTCCCTGCTTTCGGGCTTGCACGTCATACCCAGCGGCCCAGGCCAGCCTAGGTGTGTGTGTGTGTGTTTTTCCGCCCCCCACATGACGAACACCATGCGCATGTGCCCACAGAGAGGGCTCTGAGTGCCACCTCTGGCACCCGTGCCAGAGGTTCGCCACCACTGCTATAGAGTGTGTGTGTGTGTGGGGGAGGGTAGGCAATTGAAACACCTCACCGGGACTAAATGAATGCATAAAATCTACTAATAATTTGAGAGACAGGAGGCTTGACGAGCTAGGCCACATTACGGCACACTCTAGGCAATCTTACAACCAGGCCAGCACTTTATTCTGCCAATTAACCATACAAGATTTTCAAGCTCCGTGGCAAAGAGGAACATTATCTCAGAACAGATTGTGTAAACGTACTGGCAAGGCATATTAAAAGGCTGCATATATGATGGAGAGAGAATGTATGAGATCAATATATACTATATACACCCCTCCCAATATATACTACCTACACATCACAGCTATATATGAACACGACCTACAGGAGTATATAGACACTGAATATTGCTTTCCCTTCCTACACGGTCAGTTCATCTTCTAGTTAAATCACTGCCTGTGTATCTCAACATTTATTTATGCATCCCCTTGCTTTTACTGCATTATATTCTACCTCTGTAACCCACTTTCTGCACTTTAGGCACTATGTCATGCCATACAGGTTTTTTGCACTGCTTCCTAATGTTGTAATCCTAATCCAATTACATTGTCTATCTGATGTAATGTGCTATTTGTTTTCTATTTTGCAATCCACCTTGGGTCTCAGCAAGAAAAGCAAACTGTACACGAAGGATATAAATAAATTTACTTCTGGCAATATAACATAATTTTGTTCAAACCAAACCACAAAAATAGACTACAACAGGCTTCCAAGTTAGACAACATCTTGTCTTGAAGCCGTGTGGAATCAAACGGGCAGGCTATAATTCCAATAAATAAATTACTTCCTAACTAGTTTCTCTCCAGTATCAGAGGAGCATGCTTATTATACTAGAAGCTATGAAACACAGACTAGATAACACTGCTGCAGTAGTCTTGCTTGTGGGTTTCCTAGAAGAACTTGGTTAGCTAGTATGTGAACAGACTGCTGGGCTTGATCTGATTCAGCATGGCTTTTCTTACATACTGATGAGAAGTGATAGACTGAGGTTTGCTGGATTGCACTGAGCAGAAGAAAACCCACACTTGCTTTATTATGGTTTAATCTAGTTGAAAGTATTGCTAAGTGCATCATTTAAATGTGTTTCCTGTTTTAATGTTCTTCCTTGTGATTCATGAATGACACTTTTGAAAATCTGTCTCACCCAAAGAACAGTTGGTTTTTATATACCAGTTTTCTCTACTTTTATGGAGTCTCAAAGCAGCTTACAATTACCTTCTCTTTCCCTCCCCACAACAGACACCTTATAAGGCAGGTGGAGCTGGAGAGTTCTAACAGAACTGCGATTAGTCCAAGGTCGCCCAGCAGGCTTCATGTGAAGGAGTGGGGAATCCAACCCAGTTCTCCAAATTAGAGTCTGCTGCTCTTAACTATTACGCCACACTGGCTGAAGCAAATATCTTTTGTTGGGACAAAGTAACTGGTTGTCATATGAGCTTTTTGTATGTTCTTTATCATTAACTTATATCCATCATCTCAGTTTTCTTTCTGAAACAAATTGATGCAAGTGTAAAGCACACCAGAATTTTTGTTTAGATTTATTTTCTACATCCCTGTTTGTGCACACCAGTAAATTCCAAGGAAGTTAGTAAAAGCAGAAATTACAAAAGGAATAATCCAACTATGGTGCCAAGGAGTTAGCCTTCACCAAAGTATGTGTAAATGGGTAATTTTCTGCTGGTGATTCTGTCAGAAAAGCATGTATGAAATCTATAGATTTTTTTGACTAGATTGTTTCTAATAGTGAGTCTACCAGTGTAGTGAGGAACAAGCAACTATCAGTCCTTTTAATGTTATATGTGAATATGGATGCCACTAAGACATTCATGACAACAAGAACATAATACAAACTTCACTGTATGGTGGAATTACAGTATAGATCACATTAAACTATATCATAAGCATAGTTCAGCAAAACAATGTTTAACAAGCTCACCTATACGATCTGCTGTAGTAGTCACGGTCATCATAGCCTCTGTCATAACCCCTGTCATAATAATCTCTTCGTCGGGAGCTACCACTGTAAAGAGATTCACAGAATAGTTTGCGAAGACAGACAATACATAACTAAACAACAACATAACAGAGCAGATACTGTAAATCACATAACAAGAACAGTCTAGCATAGCAACATCATGAACTGAACCTGTAACTGAATTTAAAAAATATGAGCTAATATTTGTGGCTGAAGGGAAATATTCAAATTTATGCATTACGCTACTTTTGTCTGAATCAGCTGCCTTTAGAACACATAAAGTTAAGGGACCTAAAGAAAATTGATAAATCTTAATAAAGCAGAATGGGAATTATGAAACACACTCCCATACATGGACCACCAGAGTAAAATGCTTCCCCAAGAATAATTGCAAGGAAGATTGCTTCAACTTTTCTGCTAAACTTAGTCCTCCATTGAAGGAGTCAAGAATCACAGATTCTATATTCACAATGCTTTTGTGAACTTGTATAAACAGAAACTCAGGGACATGCACCTACTTATTGGAAATACTCATCAATACTGTTAAAGTAGGGATTCTTGATAAGCAATAGCTATAAGAACTCACTAAGTAGGTCTCCCCATGTAGATTCCAGGAGTAGGTGTGTGTGGCCTTTTAGTTATTGAAAAATCAACTCGGATCCTTCGCCCATCAAGCTCCATTCCATTGGCACGCTCTTTTGCCTACAGTGAGTAAAAGGAAAAAAGAATTATACAGTATTCCCATTTAGATTAAAGCAAATTCAATCAGATACAAAGCTGAGTTCAGCAATTCTTACTACTAGGGCTCTCATGCAATTTCTGCATTTCTTATTTTAAAGCTACTTCATTAGTATATAAAATGGAGAAGTGAATGAAGCAAGTCACTTTTGACTCCCCACTGCAGATAAAGTTGGAGTATAAATGGACTACATATATACCACATTGGACTGGCATTTTAGCTATTCAGAACTGTGACTGCTTGAAAAATATTTACAAAAACAGAGCTTGATCTTTTCCACTCACTGTCTGCGTTTCAGAGGGAAGGGCAGGGACTTGTACATTTTCAATCTGTGTATCTCACACAATGTGTTATGTATGCCAAATGCCTAACTCATACTGTTTCAGATAATATGCTGAAAGACCCAAGTACCTGCATGTGCTTTATGAGACCTGTATCAAAATGCCCCTAATTAAAAGCAAGAGACCATCCACCTTCGCCAATGCTAAAATGGAAACTAGTTCGATTTACAGAAGTCACTAGATACAGCCTCATCAGCAATCCCATAGAATATGGATTTTGCTTAATTCAAACAATAATTCAGATCTGCAGATATAATACAGCTTACCATTTTGTGAGTTCAAATTTCAGTATAAGGTAGCCCCCATCAGCAACATATTTGGAACACCTAACTGTATTAAATTATGGCTTACTGATTCAAGTGGTCTAGCTTACTACCCTTGTCCATAAAGGGTCAAAGAGAGTTAACCAACACTTATACTCCTTTTCTCAACAGACGCAGTTATATAGTGCAAACATAACTGCATTAACAAAACGAGTCAGATTCAAAGGACTACCGTCGCCAAAGGAAATTAGAGTAAAAGTTCAAAAATCATTATAAAATCCCTAAAAACATAGCAATGGGCATAATTAATTTGAGCTTGGAGCGCAAAACTACCTGTACTGGTACACCTTAAAGAAATGTAAACATGGCGCCAGAAAGTCACTGTGGGGAGGAAATACCATCATATGAGCACCACTACCAATGAAGGTTCGTGTTTACCTTTGGTATGTAAGAGAGCACTAAGCTGGGACTCAGATGCTGACCTCAGTGGATTCATAGGTACATATGGTGGAAGGTGGTTCTTCAAGGACCCTGGTCCCTGCCTATATATAATGTTTTATCTACCAACATCAGCACAAAATTTTTTGGCTCTGAATCAAATGGGTAGCTAGTATAAAAGCTTTCAGACCTAGCAAGATATATTCCCTGTTCAGGTCTGATGTCAGTTTTGAACCAGTTGAAACTTTCAAACCGTTTTAAAGACTGACCCATGTAAAGTGAATGACAGTAGCCCAATCTATATGTAAGCAGAGCATGGATGGCTCTGGCCAAAGGCACGACAGAAGACATCTGCACCATTTCCATTCCTGGGGACTAAAAGCAACCCAAATGACACTCCTATTCTTAAGAGGGAAATGCAAAAACATCCTGAGCAAGCAGATCACAGAAACCTTGACTTGACTTCCTACAGGCCTTAAACTTCCTGTAGATTTAAGAGCTACTCTAAAAATTTAGGAGCCATTCATTTTTCTCATTTTATTTATTCACAATATGGCTGTTCTCTAAGACAGCAAATCAATACAAAATATAACTTAAACCCATTAAAAACTTAAGCAGCAGTTATGAGAATAAATACAGATTAAAACAACAAAAGTTGTTAAAAACAGGCGCCCAATCTAAAGGCCAACAGAGGGAGGGGGTAGGTAGGACCCAAGATGGAATCAGGACCCAACCAGGATGGAAAGCAGGCAGCCTCAGTGGGGGGTGGTAGAACCGTGGCCAGCCCCCCCAAAGGCCCGGTGGAATAGCTCTGTCTTACAGGCCCTGTGGAACTCACCAAGGTCCCGGACAGCTGGAGGTAGAGCATTCCACCAGGCAGGGGCCAGGGCTGTAAAGGTCCTGGCTCGGATCGAGGCCAGCCGCATCGTCGCAGGGCCAGGGGTCTCCAGCAGCTCTGCCGCCGCCGAACGCAGCGGCCTATGTGGGACACAAGGGATGATGCGGTCCCGTAGGTATGAGGGCCCCATGCTGCGTAAGGCCTTAAAGGTCAATACCAACACCTTGAAAACGATCCGGAACTCCACTGGGAGCCAGTGCAGGCGGCATAGTACAGGGGTGATGTGATCTAAATAACCACCACCTGTCAAAAGCCGAGCTGCCGCATTCTGGACCAGCTTTAGCTTCTGGATCACTCGCAAGGGAAGGCCCGCGTAGAGCGAGTTACAGTAATCTAACCTCAAGGTGACCGTCGCATGGATCACAGTGGCCAGGTCAGACTGGGAGAGATAGGGAGCCAGCCGCTGAGCCCTCTGACAATCATTTCCCTCCTCATCTCTATATCAAATTCAAATGTTAGGGTGGAAACTGGCTGTTTCTTCTATAATTCATCTCAACAAAGTTAGTTTGATGTCAACATCTCAAACCCACAATCAATTTGCTAGGTCTTAAAAATTAAATTTGGGGTACACAAAGACTAGAATTTGGAAAAAAAAATATTCATTTAAAGAAGTGAATCCTGGTACAAGAGTGGGAAAAACGGAAAATCCAAAGGCACAGGAGTGCAAGCTTGTTTTGTAGCTAAGGCTGCTGCCAGATTACCTCCTCCCCAGTAAACACTGCCTAGGAACAGTTCATAATCAAATATGATTCAGAAGTGTACATGGCTTGTTATTCTTAGGTCCTCTTTTCCCAAGCAAATTCTCATTACAGTCAGCCACAAGGGATAGAAAACAACTTCCATGTTCCATCAAGGATAAAACAACCAAGACCAAATCTCCATTGGGCAAGCCAGCTGGGTTCAGTTTGACAGCAGAAAGGCCAGTTGGGTTCAGTCAGTCAGAAGGCTGGGCTACAGACCACTCTGGTCTGATTACACAGCATGCTAACTCTGTTTCAATGGCCAGTGCATGTATGGTGGGGGGAGAGGTGCCATGATGACATTTCTAGATACCACTGAGATCTGACTTTTGGGATTCACCAAGCCCTACCTTACTATATAAACAGACAGCACCTCAAATTGTACATCAAATTTCAAGCACCTCAAATTTCAGTCTGTTAGCCCTTATCCAGTCCACTAACACCTCCAAACACTGATTCAGAACATCCGTCTCATCTGATCTGGACAGAAGTAATAGAAATGGGTGGCATCCACACGGCACTTCAGCCCAAGTCTCCACACAACTTCTCCCAGTGGTTTTATTTAGATATTCAATAAGTATAGCAAATAAGCATAACAGCAACAACATGTACAGAACTTTGTTCAAGATGTAAACTGTTGCCCATTTGGACAGCATGGAAATCACTTGTCTGAATCACCCTTTTCTTGGCAATGGATATTGCCTTTGATTTTAAATCTATTCTCCTTATACAGATTCTGATTTAAAAAAATAGCTTATAGGTTTTACAAATATTGAGCATTTTAAATGTTTACTTACCTCCTTAGCATCATCAACACTTTCAAAGTACACAAAGGCAAATCCCCTTGAACGTCGAGACTGCTGGTCATATACAATAGAAACATCAGCAATTGGACCATATTTAGAGAATACTTCTCTCAGATCTCTTTCTGTCGTATACAAACTTAACCCAAACACACCAAGACAACAGTTTGGGTCAGGATTTGCCTATTTTTTAAAAAGAGACAAAGGCAGAAGTTCTCAATTATAAAAATTAAATATATACGCCAAAGCGTTTTAAGCATTTTGTTAAACATAGCAGTGCTACTATTGCTACTAGAGGCAGAAAGCTCTGAAACATTCTAGGATACAACTGCTTAACTCCTATCACTACTGAGAAAGGCAGTGAAAAATACAAGGTCCTAAAATAATTTATCAAAGTTTACTGGTAACTGGAAATCCCTAATGGACATCTTACTTAAAACAAAAAAAAAAATGAATTGATGATTTGTGGATTCAAGGACTAGGAAAATAAGAAAATGGGTATAATAGAGAAAAGAGTGAATCTTAATAGCAATAATAAGAATTAACTGAATTATAATTCCATAATTGTAACTAGAGAGCAAGTGGTAAATCTTTAACTACTATTATATTTGATGCAGAGGGCATCAAGAGCTCTCCTTTTTCCTGTTTGTTGTTGTTTCTGTCTTTTAAAAAATAATAATTATAAATTAATTGAAAATACAAGATGGTAAATATATCCTCTTGATCAGGGAAGACAAGATGGACAAAACAGGAGGAGGATGCCAAGCATACCTCACCACCCAGTCTTGTGCTTTGGACTTCTTTCATATGCTCAAATATCTCATCAATCCCAAGGATCAATTTATAGCAAATTAATAAACTACAAGTGGAAGATCAGACTAACTTATGCATTAAGAGAGTTGTGGTTTGGATCAAGCAATTTTTTAAGTTAATGAGACATGTTATTGTAAAAGTAATACACAAGCTTATAATGCTGATAACAAATGATAGATTTAAGAATGTCAGGCATATATCTGCATTTATTTGCAGACATTATACAGCAGAGCAAAAACATCTGCAATCAATAGCTGTCTAGACAAAGCACTTTGTGTGAATGGCTATCAGCAAGGTTCAATTAACTTGTTTTGGGTTCATCCTTGGACCTATCTTTCTTAGGACTGTACCCTCAAGAAGCTACTGCAGAAGCTCAGAATTAACTCAAGGTTAACAATTTTAATGGAATATTTGGAGAATTGTGATATGAAAAAGGAAGCTAGGTTTATAATTTCTGGAAACACCATTTCCTCTACATAAAAGGTATGCCCAAATGACAGAGAATCACAACAAATTACTTGCAAGCAAAACTTAGTATAAAATGTTCTGAAATTGTAGAAACATCTTAAAGTTGCAGGTTCAAACTTAAACAAATGTAAAGTATTATGTAGCATTTTCTTAAATAGCATTTTCTAAAATAAAATGTAACATCTTTAATACAATACAATAATTTAAACTTCTCTATTAAACTTATACATTGAGTAATTTGAAACTTTAAAACTTTCCAAGACACACACAGCTGAATCATCTCTCAACTGCTGCGATGACAGCCTTACTCTGTTGCCAACATGACGCCGGCGAGTAGACATAGGAGAATGGCTGTGGCTGTGTCGACGACGATAGTCGCGGCTGTAAGATCTGCTTCTAGATCTCCTATGGGATCGAGAACGTGAGCGAGACCTTGTATAGTGTCTCCGAGAACTCCTCCTTGATCTGGATCTAGAGAATATGAAAACCAAGATTACATTGAACCACACAAATCAAATGTATGGCTCACAAGGCACATACAGATTGAAGCATACCATATATACTCGCGTATAAGCCGACCCACATATAAGCCGAGGCACCCAATTCTACCTCAAAAAACTGGGAAATTTTATTGACTTGCGTATAAGCCGAGGGTGGGAAAGATCCATCAGGAGGCAGGGTGCTGAGCCGGCAAAGGGGCCACAGCTGGAGGAAAGGAGTGCCCCAGAAGCCTTTGGGAGGCTTTTAAAGGAGGGGTGAGGCGGGTCTGGGGAGAAGGAAAGTGGCTGAAAGCAGGAGAAAGCGAAGTAGAGAATGCCTCCTCCCCCTCACTAACTCACGCTTTCTTTCTTGCAGGCTCAAAGTTTAAGGCGTTGTTTCAGGGAAGCTGCCGGCTTTCTAAGCTCTAAGTCTACAGGGAAGCTGCCTCAAGAGGCAGCTTCCCAGCAGCAATACCTTAAACTTTGAGCCTGCAAGAAAGAAAGTGTGAGTTAGTGAGGGGGACGAGGCTTCGCCACTCATAGGTAAGCGCTGTGGCTCTGCGCGGGGGGGGGGGGGGGTATAAGCCGAGGGGGGCATTTTTCAGCCAAAAAAAGGCTGAAAAAATTTGGCTTAGAGTTTATACGGTAGGTATCTCGGATATTTCTATGTCTACAAGTAATCAACATAATTGGTGCATACTTGAGTGCTGACAAGAATGTATCAGCAGTTTCTGCTCTACAGCCTAACCCAAGCAAGGCACAGGAACTTTCAGGCAAAAAATACACCGCTCTTTAAGACAGTTATTTCCAAAGAGGGGAGTACTTTAAAAGTTCATATGGTACACCAATAGATGAATAATTCACAGATCAGTCAATTTACATAGATTTCAAGTACACATTGGCTGGATAAGGCCTTGCTTTTGCTAGACAAATTTAGTCACACAATTTTAAGGTTTCACACTAGACCAGTGATGGCGAACCTTTTTGAGAAAGAGTTCCCAAATTGCAACCCATACCCCACTTATTTATCACAAAGTGCCAACTCGGCAATCTAACCTGAATGCTGAGGTTTTAGTTTAGAAAAAAACGGTTGGCTCCTTCTTCCTCCGCGCCACCCACTCAAGCAGGGGCTAGCCTCTCTACCTCCTCTGTACCCCCCCCCCCCAGGCAGCAGCCACTCGGAGCACAGGCACTAGCCCCGCCAGCCCAATCCTCCCTGCTCACTGCGGTGCGCACACGTTGTGCTCAGTGGCCCAGATCAGTCTGTGTGGGTGTGTGTAATTTTCCACCCCCCACATGATGAACTCTGTGTGCGCATGCCCACAGAGAGGGCTCCGAGTGCCACCTCCGGCACCCGTGCCATAGGTTCACCATCACTACACTAGACATTCCTTGGGGGGGGAGAATGATCTGTAAATTCAACATACCTTCTTCAAATAGTCAATTTATACAAGTTTGCAAACTAACAGAACTATTTTTCAGGAATGGTTCTCAGGGACCTCCACTTAATATATTTTAATTACTCTTTTGAATACTGCTTGATATTCATCTGTAATATCCAAGATATTGGTTCAACAAACACAAAAGGTCAGTCTGCTAATAGGACCCAACGTGAAGTTGTGTTACACTGAATAACACTGTTCCATCAAGGTCAGATACTGTCTGCTTAAACTTGCAGACGCTCTCGAGGATTTAAGGTACAAGTATTTCACATCACGAGCCATCATTTGCTGAAACAGTAATCTTGTGGTGCCCAAAAGGAACAGTTTCAACATAAGAATCTTTTCCTTGCTGTGCCTATAATGTACTCCATTGCATCACAATGGTTTACAGGCCTCCTTTTCTCATGAGTATTTAGACTGCCACTTTTAGATAAAATGTTAAGTTAAAAGAAAAACCACTTGTTCTATGACATACTTACCGAGATTCAGATCTCGATCTAGACTTTGACCTAGATCGTCTGGAACCCTCCTTGGATCGAGATCTAGCAGGCGAATGCCTTGGCGATTTGCCAGAACCATGAGCACTTCCGCTTCTGGAAGCGGAACGGGATTCCTGCATGTAGAAAAGGTAAGAGTTTAATCTGAGTACAACTTCTCCAATATTTTACTCTAAGCAAGCTCTGGTAAAAATGTCAAAGATCTCTGTCTTCATTATGTGTCCGGGCAGTTGCCAATAGAACTGCCTAGATTTATAGATTTTTTTGCCTGTTAAGCACTTTTTAAAAACCCTGTGTATGGTTTTTTTTTTCTATTAAACAAATATTGCATGCATGTTTAGCAAAATATACAGGGACACATAAACAGACTAGTAATTACTTAGCGTAGTGCTTTCAGATTCCAGATTACTTCTTATCTTAACTTCATTTTTATTTCTTTTCTTCATTCTTCCGTTTCAAATTCTGACTTCTTTCATCTTCCCCACTTCACACAAATTGCTCAATATTCTATAAGTGGGACTTCTGGTCTGATAATTAGCATGCATTCACTTTCTTTTTTTTCAAATTTCAGCTTCACTTATTCCTGAGCTTCAAATAATTCTCATATATAAAACTTGTCAAATGGCGACTTCCGCATTTTCCTTCTTCAACATTAACCTTAATAAAAAAAGAACAGGATGAAGAATATTTAAAACTCCAGGATAGATATTCTAGTGCCAAGACTGAAACTAGAAAAAATGCTATGTGTTTGTACTATTTTAAATAGATATGCAATTCTTGTATTGCTGATTCCACTTTACTAATTTTTTAAAATGTGATTTTAATTAAAAATGATTGACCAACTATGAACTCTCTAGTTATGCCTGCTTTACTAAATGTGCAATAGCTGAAATAAGATCCGATAGCAGAATGACATGAAAATTTCAAAACTCTTACAACTGTTCACATTTGCATCTAGAAATTAATATGCCCCAAAGTCATCGATCTTCATATTTCTGCTCAAGTTTGGTAGTTATTTAATAAAAAATGTCTGCAGAATCATATAACTGAAATGCAAAAATTGAACAAAAATCCTTTATTTTCTGTATTATCAAGAGTCATTATGAATTGCAAAGATAATAGCATGTGCCCTAACGTCTACAACAATAACGCAGAATGCTATCATTTCATTATGACACCTTTGCAAGAATTATTAGAATTTTAGTGAATTATTGAACTAAAAATCTGCATTGGTAACACAGCAATAATCGTGCAGATTTAACATCCTGTGACGTACTGTCTGAGGAAGTCTTAAGAAATGGGGTAATAGTGAGCTGAGATGAGTTCTTTAGACACCAGAAATTGTTCTTACCCAAAAGCAGGTTGAAAAAACAACATTTTTTTAAAAAAAGGAATGCTAGTGGAATGTGGTATTCAAAAATTAGATTTTCAAAAACATTTCAGATTGTGTCTCTCAAGACACTGGTTTAGATGTCATTTTAATGTAACTATTTAATCCAGCTGGATTTCTAAACCCAATCCATTATTTTATTTATTTCATTTTACCCTGTTTTTCTTCCCAATAGTGATCCAAAGCAGCTTATTTGTCTTCTCCTCTGTTTTATCTTTGCAACAATCCTGTGGGGTAGCTTAGGTTGAGTATGCGTGACTGGCTCGTCACCCAGCAAGCTTTCATGGCAGAGCAAGGAATTCAAATATGGGTTTCATAGACCCTAGTCTGACACTAACTACTAAGCCACACTAGCTCCCAAATGACCTTCAAGCAGAATAAAGCCTGTTGCCCACGTAAAAGAAAAAATTGAGAACAAAAATATGCAATCTCTGAAGTCAAGCAGTAAAAATGTGATGCATCGGGTTATTTATCAACCACATATTTAATTCTCAACATGATTCCATTTGTGGATATTCAAATCCAGAGACTAAAGCCATGAGTCTGAGAAAAGTCCTAAAACCTGAGAAAATCCCCAAGGTTTGCAGAAAAATATGACCTCTAAAAGTACATTCACATTGGTACCTGCACCCCCCCCCCCGCCAAAATAATACAAGCAAAGCCTGTAGCTGAAAGAAACGAATGTCCTCAATAGTTGTTACTAGGCAACCACAACAGTACTACCAGCACTCTTATCTTGCTTTCTATCAGTTTGGGGAGAGGGGCACAGCTCTCAGATTTTGAGCCAGAATTCACCAGGCCAGGCCCAGCAGCAACCACTGGACGTCTTGCTACCATGCCTTGATTCACACAGGCCCAGCTGCTCACTACTGTTCAACAGCAGGGACTGCATGGAAGCTGGTGTAGCGGCTAGAGAGGTTCAGAGCAGGACCTGGAAAGACTAGCATCAAATTCCCATTCTGCTACTGAAGTTCACCAGGTGACCTGGGGCTAATTACACATTCTTAGCCTAACCTACCTCACAGGATTGTTATGAGGATACAATGGAGAAGAAAATACTATAAACTGCTGTAGGTTAGCATAGTGGAGAAAGGGGATACAAATGATGTAAATAAATACAGCCGATGATGGGGAGGAGAAAAAATATAGGTTGGTTGGTGGGTTGGAAGGAAAGAAGGAAGGAAGCAGGGAAAGATTAGTGTATGGGGGATAGCCAGGAGCTAGACCATGCAACTGGACCTAACCTTCTGCTGGAGAGGCCTTCGGGAGAGGGCAGTTAAAAGTAGGATATCTGGTGGATATTAAGAGAGGAAAGGAGAAGGCAATAGAGGAAAGAGGAAAATAGTGAGGAAGGGGAAAAGGACATGCCCTCTGCAAGTCCTTGCAGGTCTCCTGATTGTATTTTTATGGTCATTTACTTTATGAACTTCCAACTGAACAGCATGAACATTTATTTTTCTGTAGCACCCCCTTTGGGGGTGAGGAGGCCTATAAATCTAATAAGTAAATAAATAAAATTTGTCCTTGCTTTTGGCAAGTTCTCAGGACAGTTATGAAGTGATTTTTTATTTGTGCTATATGTATACAGAAGAAGAACTAAAACAAAGATCTTTGCAACCATTCCACAGCAAAAAAGAATGCAGACAGAATCACCAGAGGTTTTGGATGATACTCATGGACAGTATAAGGGTTCTATTTACTTGTGAACAGATAAAGCAAACAATTCGTATATGCCCTGGTTGGGGCAAAATGAATTATAGTCGGTACCCAATTTAAATCAATCTATCCTTTTATTTAAAATATTCACTCTGTCATACTAGTAAATAAAACCAAAAGCAAAATTTGAGTTCACTGTGGTAAATGGCACAGATTATCAAGAACATTTGCTCACTGTAGATCTGAGGTCAAGGCTGTAATCCACAGGAGCTAGATGAGGTGTGGGGGGAGGGAGGACTATGACAGGCTCAATTACAGAAAATAAAAGCCATTTGAGTTTGCCTTTAGTAGCGGAAGCTGGCAGCCAAAACTTGGAATGACTCAGCAGAAGATATGCTCAACGTAGCACCCAAAGCTATTTATATCTGGATCAATTACTAGAATCAGGAACTTCAGTCCTAATGCTATTATTTAAGTGAAGAGAGCAAAATTTGCTTAAGTGAAACAGTTTAAAAAACAACCCTAGCAGTTAACACAAAATTTGTTTAGCTCATACTTTTCAGCAAAATATTACATACATATGAGTAATTCACCCAGCTCTTCTGCACAAATGTTACAAACATATCTTCAATTGTGCAGAGCTGTGCTTGGAGGACAGGCCCCAAATCTCAGAACTGATGATTTATCACAATATCATGAAATAGGCCTCCATAAAAGAGGGGAAGCAGTTTGTGAGGGGAAGCAGTTTGTAAGAGTACAAACTATTGTAAGATGTGACATAAACCCTTCCAGAATCTCAAATTATTATCTTAGCCAGAAGGTGTCACACTAGCCTTTTCTATTCTCTTTTCTGAAACAGAAAAGGAAATGCACAGACAGCCACAAAGCTATCCCATCTGATCAGTTATGTTAGTGGGGGAGTCCTGTATTTTTCTCACCTGGATTCCATAGGTAAGGATGCATACTGTACAAACGCATCTAGGCTACATTGCACATGGATTACATGCTAGCCACTAATCTCTAAATCTACAGTCAGCTCACATTTATGACTTTCTTCAGCTACCAGAATCCGTTAACTCTTAAAGGCTTAAGAGGATAGTCAGCCTTTATATTCTTTTTAAAATATGAAGAGCACGCACAAACTAATATCTTCACTAGGAAGGCAAAGATAGGATTGGATGGTGCAAAAAAAGTTCTGGGTTCACAGAAATTCTTAGCAATTGTTTAAAACAAAGACATTCAAGACATGCGTGCTTAACAGAGATGGGGAGGCTGCAAGGTACATTCATGGATGGGAGCTCCCCTTCAGCAGAATCATGCAAGCCTCTGTACCAAACTCAATTCTGATGGCAGAGCTAGGGACGTTCCACTGCTGAGAGATGCATGATTGAAGTATTAGTTTCAGCCACAAGGAGCACAGGGCTTGTTTTTTAAATACTACATTTCCTACACCATCTTCCTTCATGCTAAACTATAATCTTGTATATAACAGCCAGAGTCCTTTGCCTTCTCCACAATAATCTATCTTCTGACAGATGACTTGTGCTCATCAATTTCCTTTCTCCTTTGTACTCCGTTTCTCCCATCCTGGTCGTTGTCCCCTCCCCCGCCCAATATGAACAGATTCATCCAGAACAATTCCTTACTATTAGTAACCATGCTGGATCAGAAACAGAAATGAGACTATCATATTGTTCATAAAAACAAGGAAAGCAATGTTGCACTAATGCCAGATGCTATCTAACTGGATCAGAATAACAGTCTGAGTGCCCTACCATGTTTTCTCCCATCTTCAACAAGTTATTACATTTCCTTGTTTACAGATGTTCCAAAAGATTGAAATATCAATTGAGATAAAAGTATGCATGTTTAAGTATTAAGTTTGCAGCATTCAACTGTCCCCCCTTTTGTATCAGATTCTTTCTGAGCAACAGCTGCTTTTTTGAAATGCAGTTTTGAGCTACAAGAATGGGATCTTCTGTGTTAATTCTCATGGCCATCTTGAGGCAATTAATTTTTTGTCCCATGCACAAGACCGACTGGTCAAAATGAGGCTTATAACAAACAAGTTCTTCCTTTCCCATTTTATTCTCCCAACCACACTGAGAAGTGAGAATGGTCATTGTGCTTAACAGGTGCAGGAATTAGAATAGAAATTAGAAAATAGAAAATGGAAGTCCAGTTTGGCTGATGAAGAATATGAGAGGGAACACAAATGGTGGCAAAAGAGAAGCAAGTTAGCTGTAAGGGAGGCAAAAAAGGATTATGAGGAACGCATGGCTATGAACATCAAGACCAGCAACAAACAGTTCTTCAAGTACATCAAAAGCAGGAAGCCAGCAAGGGAAGCGGTAGGCCCGTTAGATGACAAAGGAACAAAGGGTGTGCTAAAAGATGGCAGGGAGATTGCAGAGAAGCTGAATGAATTCTTTGCATCTGTCTTCACCCAAGAGGAGGTGAGGAACATTCCTGCACCTGAACCAAGCTTCTTAGGAGGCGAATCCGAGGAACTAGCGAAGATAGTGGTAGACAAGGAAGAAGTTCTGGCAGTGCCATTGATAAACTAAATGTTACCAAATCCTCTGGCCCCTAGACTTGCATTCTACCTATAAGAGTTCTTAAAGAGCTCTAAGCATGAAATTGCTGATCTTCCTACCACTTTAATAATGCAACTTATCCCTGAAATCAGTGGGCTCCATCCCCTGAAGACTGGAAGATGGCCAATGTCACACCCGCTAATCTTTGAAGAAAGGGATCTTAGGGGGGACCTGAGAAATTACAGGCCAGCTCAGTTTGACATCTGTTCCTGGTAGAATTGAGTAGAATCTATCATTAAAAGATAAAATTATAAAACATGTAGAAAAGCAAGACCTGCTTGAGGAAGAAGAAAGGAGTCAGCATGGCTTTTGCAGAGGCAACAAGCCTGTCTTACAAACTTACTATAGAGTTCCTTTGAGGGTGTAAACAAGGCATGTGGACAGGGGTGGAACCGGTGGACATTGGTTCTACTTGGATTTCTAAAAGGCTTTTGACAAAGTTCCTCACCAGAGACTGTTGAGAAAACTCAGCAATGTGAAGGGAATAAGAGGGGAAGTCACTCCTATGGATTAAAAACTGGTTGTGAGAAAACAGGGAAGCAAGAGTGGGTGTAAAATGGGAAGTTCTCTACAATGGAGAGGATGTCAGGGAGTGGTGTCCCTCAGAGGATCCGTTTTGGGACCAGTGCTCTTTAACCTATTGTCATAAATGACCTGGGAAGTAGAGGTGGTGGGTAGCTGCAGTGGCCAAGTTCTACAGATGATACCAAATTATGTAGGGTGGTGAGAACCACAAAAGGATTGTGAAAGAGCTCCCAAGCCGGACCTTGATAAATTAGATGAGTGGGCTCAGAAATGGCAGAAAATGCAGTTTCAATGTAGCAAAATGTAAAGTGATGCACATAGGGGCAAAAAAAAAAAAAAAATCCAAAACTTCTACATTAAGACGCTTTACAGGGGTCAGTGCTATTAGTCAAGCAGCAGACCAGGAAAGGGATTTAGGCGTCTTAGTTGATAGTTCCATGGGAATGTCAGCAACTCAATGCATGGCAGCTGTGAAAAAAAAGGCAAACCTCTATGCTGGGGATCATTAGGAAAGAGGAATTGATAATAAAAAAACTGCAAAAGATTGTCATGCCCTTATATAAAGGAAAGCAGTGGTGCGAATTCTCGCACTTCTGGGAGTACTGTGTCCAGTTCTGGTCGCCGCGTGATCTCAAAAAAAAAAGGGATATTGAGGAGGATAAGAAAGAGAAGTGCAGAGAAGGGCAACAAGGATGATTGAGGGACTGGAGCACAACTTCCCTATAAGAGGAGAGGAGGCTGCAGCGTTTGGGACTCTTTTAGGTTTGGAGAGGAGGAGGCGGCTGAGGGGGGGATATGATTGAAGTCTACAAACCATGTATGCCATGGGGTAGAAAATGTTGACAGAGAGACATTTTTCTCTCTTTCTCACAATACTAGAACCAGGGGGCATTCATTGAAAATGCTGGGGGGAAGAATTAGGACTAATAAAAGGAAACACTTCTTCACGCAACGTGTGATTGGTGTTTGGAATATGCTTACCAGCAGGAGGTGGTGGTGATGGGCCACTAACCTTTATAGCTTTAAAAAGGGGCTTGGACAGATTTATGGAGGAGAAGTCGATTTATGGCTACCAATCTTGATCCTCTTTGATCTGAGATTGCAAATGCCTTAACAGACCAGGTGATCGGGAGCAACAGCCGCAGAAGGCCATTGCGTTCACATCCTACATGTGAGCTCCCAAAGGCACCTGGTGGGCCACTGCGAGTAGCAGAGAGCTGGACTAGATGGACCTTGGTCTGATCCAGCTGGCTTGTTCTTATGTTCTTATGAATCTGTTCTCCCAGGTTATAGACCAGTACACCAACTAGTGCACCAGTTTCTCCTACAGTTCCCTCAGCCCTAAATGTTGAGATCACTCACATGAAGTACCACTAACAATTTTTGATTAAGTTTTTCTGCCCCCTTGTTTACAAGAGCACAAGATGCAGTCAAAATATCACTGTGGTAATAATTAAATCATGTTCACAAATATTATTCCAAAAATATCAATGTAACTTGGAAGTTACCTTCCTGTTTGTAATACAGTGGTACTCACTTTGCAAAAAGCCATATTCACAAGTCTTATCTACCAAGAGCTTTATTACAATATGTACTGCCCACCACCTCAAACAAGCATAAAGAATAACACATAATATAACTCTTTTAATTAACACAGAAAACCTCTTATCTAGGATGTCTTTCCCCATTAACAGAGACTTTATTTTATGAGCCAGATTTTAACAGTGGCATGCCCTATTTCACCACCTGGCTCATAAACACAATCTCTACAGCTGTACAACCTTGAAATAATCATCACAGAAAAGCTGGGTTGCATTTTAAAAACTAAGTTTTATCTTGGCCTCCATAGTAATGATGAAACTATTCTAATTTCTAAAAAAACCCAACCCTGTTCACTTTCCTGGAATGTGCCATGTGGAACAGTACTCAGAAGAGCCAGAGTTTGCATATCAAAGTCACATGGCTTCCTGTGTCCCTATCACTGTTGTAGCAGTTATTTCATTTAGGTCTTTAAAGCATAAACAAAAGTTACCATTCAAAAATCTATAGTGTGCGCCATTAAGGCCCCTGGAAGTGCTTCAATATACTGCTTTTAAGAAGGAATGCAAGCAAGATTCAGGAGTCTTTGTCAACGGGACAAGAATGTTGAGAGGCACCACGAGGAGCAATTACGTTCCAATCTCTAGCACGGCATGCCTACTAGAAAATGAGACAGAACCATTTCACCATTCACACCCTGTTGACAGGGCCAACCATTTTCCTCATACGCACTCAGGCCCCTTCCGCACATGCAGAATAATGCACTTTGGAGATGTGCTGAACAGCAAAATCCACTTGGAAACAATTGTGAAAGTAGACTGAAAGTGCATTATTTTGCATCTGCATAAGGGGCCTCGGAGAAAACGGCTTTGTGATGCCTGGTCGCACGACTGGTTGCTGAGGAAGCAACACAGTGAATTCGCTATCCTGTCAGTACTCAGCAGCGGATTAAACTAAGGATCGTTCCACACAGGATGTTTGTAACGAGCTGCAATCGTTACACATGAGTTCGTGTTCTATTTATAAAAAAAGGGAAAACTAATTCATTTATAACAACTGCAACTCGTATTGAATGTGATGTGCGGAACGAGGCTAGGAGAGATTTCACCGTCAGCACAGTTTCTCCTCAGCAGCCATTTTGTTCCCGCGGCGGCGGCGGCGCGCGAGCTCACTTGGGTCTTGAGCCCAAGATGGCGCCGCGCACCGTTGGTGGAGGCGAAAAAGAGGGAAATCGCCATAGAGCGCTGCGTCAGGACAGCCTCTTGGCAAGAAGCGGGGGGCCATTTTCCCGCCCCAGACCCACATAAAGCGGGGTGGGAGGGGGGCTCACCAGGCCGCCTCTTGAGGGGGCGGCCCATCCTCGGCTTTCCCAAGCACACGAGCTCACCATTTCTCCCACCCCCGCCCCGAAAAAGAAAATAACGAGTCGAAACGGCATTTTCTCCTCGTCCTCCACACCAGCCGCGTAAACTGCGCACACAAGAGTTTGCATATTACCCGCTCGCCGTAGTTCTGCTCCCCGCTGTCGCTCATCTTCTCGACCTCGGAGCACCGGTCGCCGACCGCGGTTGCTACCACCAAACCTTCCGTTCTCGAGGCTTCTCCGCAGAGGAAGTGACGACACGCTGGAAGCTCCTCCTCTCCGCTTCCCGCGCGCGCAGCTCACATCCTCTAGCTTGGTTTTTTTGTCCCTCCTTTTCTGAGGCGCGAGTTTGTGTAGACCTCTGTTGGAGGGCAGCCAAACTGGTTTGCTAAAGAAACAATGTAGGAATCTTGTGGTAACGTAAAGACTAACGTTGTGCTTCTTAATTTTGATTATAATCGCATCCTCCCCAAGAATTGTAAAAAAAGACTTCAAAACAGCATTCAAGGCAACAAAATTATTTACCCAGGCATATTTATTAATATGCAGGCGAGGAGAAAACAGGTTTTCAAGAGATTGCAATTTTACTTTTAGCCCAATTGGTGCTTTTTGGAGATTGCGCTGAGCCCTTTCCCACTTTTTGACCAGCCCTTTCCCACTTTTTGACCAGCTGTTTAGCAGTGCTAGCAAGGCTGCACTGATATAAACCCACTGAACTGAATGGACTTAATAATTATTTAAGGTGGATTCCGCATGGGCTGTATACAGCGGTGAACAGTTGGTAAAAACACCACTGTGTGGGACAACTTCACACAGCTGCCACTGCTGGAGCAAAGCTGCAACTACCCATTTCCCCACAACGGGGTTTTAGTGACTTACTAAATGAGCAAGTCTTAAAAAAAACAGTGGCGTCTACCCCGGTTACGAGTGAACAGCTCCAAGGGAAGGTGCCATTTTTTGGCACACTGCTGTTTTTTTCACTTACCTCCTCTTCCCTGCGTAGCTCCATGGGGGCGAGGGGACACCTGATGTATTGTCATGGTGTGTCCCCTCATCTCTGGAGAGCTACGCAGCGGAGAGGAGGTAAGTTTAAAAAAAAACTGTGCCTCTGTCTGGAGGCTCCTCTGTAGACCACAGTGGCTTTGAGACTGCAAGCACAAAAGCGTGCGAAAGACCCCGGGGATGCACCGGCATCAAGTATGCCGGTACACCGCCACTCTAAAGGCCTGTGCGGAGTGGGCCTAAGTAGCACTCAACAAATACAAATTAAACAATCCACCTCTGCCAATCTGCCCGTAAATTCTTCTACCATCTATGGGCTAAATTCCAGAAAGAAAGTGGAGTGGGCACAATACTTGGAACAAAAGCAAACCAAGTTTTATTCTCAGCGCAAAGGCCCCACACCTCCTCCATAGTACAGTTCTTCACCCCCCTCATAAACCTCAAATAAAATTATCTCTCAAGTCCAGGTTCCGATGGTGGGATTCAAATAATTTAACAACTGGTTGTTTACAAGCACCATTTTAACCACCGGTTCTGCCGAAATGGTGCGGACCTGCTGAATCTCACCATTGAATCCATGCCATTTTAGTATTTGTGTTTTGTTTGGATCTTAGGGCCCAGGGAATAAGAGTTCACTGAGCATGTCGAGTTGGTAAGCTGGCTTACTTATTACCAACCACAAAAGCCCCACCCTCCTCAGTTGATCTGGCCTGCAGTAAGAGAAGGAAGGCCTACAGCTCAATTGAGGGAATTACTTTTTTTTTTTTACAGGTATGTGTTGGACCCAATAAGAAAGAAAAGTATATTAGAATTTCCCCAATGGAATGGAATGGTGTATTGTTAATTATGTAATGCTCCTAAGTTGATCTGTCCTGCAGTAGGAGAAGAAAGGCCTATAGCTCAATTGAGGAAATTACTTATTTTTTTACAGGCCCAAGTTGAGGAAAGACCTGCAGCAGCTATGCAGAAGACCAGATGAGATAAAGAAGCCCTGCTTTATTAATAGTTTGGACTTGCTTGCTGTTCTTTATTTATTGTGCACTGTTAGTAGTGGTAACTGTTTTGAGTGCTTTTCTTAAAAAACACTGAAGATTTTATACAATTGAGTTGTGCTGTATATATATACATAAAAGGTTTGTTAATTTGTTCGAGCAATTTCATATTTGTTTGTCAAGCCACAGGGCGCTGTCATATATTAATTTCCTAGGTCTCCAATGGAGATTAATGTGGCAAACAGTGAGTCTTCTCAGGGTGAAGATTAGGAGACCTATAAGAGGTTGTTCTTCTGAATTGTTTCTGCCTCTGTGTAGTCTGCTGCCTGGCTCTGCTCCCCTTGGCTGGCTGGAATGCTGAAACCTGACACCAGCTGTCTGCAGCCTGACTCACACAGATTCAGACTGATTATGGTACAAAAGGCACACAAATTCCTTTAAATACATTAAAGAGAGTTCCATGAAACAAAAACTGGAAGATTTAGAACAAGACCAACAATAAGTAAAACAGGGGAAAAGGTAAAATGAAGATCCACAGGGATCCTTGAGGACGACCATGATTTCTGCACCATGTCATCCCCAAACCACCATCATATCACAGCTCAAGACCTCAGCCACAGCTCTGATCACAGCAATCACGCATCACAGGCTCCCTGGCGCACCAGTGGTGCAAAAACATGTTAAAAACAGGGATATTCAAGGAGTCCCATGATTTCTGCACTAAGCCACCCCAAACCACGATCACAGCACACCTCAAGCCCTTAGCCACAGCTCTGACCACAGAAATCACGCAACACATGCTCCCCTGCGCACCAGAGGCGCAAAACATGGATCCTCGAGGATGACCATGATTTTTGCACCAAGCCACCCCCAAATCACCATTACATCACAGCTCAAGCCCTCACACACATATGTGACCAAAGCATCATGCAGCACATGCTCCCTGGCGCACCAGTGGCGCAAAACATGTTTAAAACAGGGATCCTCGAGGATAACCATGATTTCTGCACCAAGTCACCCCCAAACCACCATCACATCAAACCTCAAGCTCTCACAAACATGTCTGACCAAAACAATCACGTGTCACATGCTCCATGGTGCACCAGTGGTGCAAAAACGTGTTTAAAACAGGGATCCTCGAGGATGGCCATGATGTACCATGTCACCCCCAACCACTATCACATCACAGCTCAAGCCCTCAGCCACAGTTCTGACCACAGCAATCATGCAGCACATGCTCCCCTGCGCACCAGAGGCGCAAAACCCTGTTTGAAAAACAGGGATATTGAAGGAGTCCCGTGATTTCTGCACCAGGCCAACCCAAACCACGATCACAGCACACCTCAAGCCCTCAGCCACAGCTCTGGACTACAGAAATCATCGCAACTGTAACATTGCTCCCAGCACTAGAGAAGAGAAACCCTGGTTTGAAAATAGGGATATTGAAAGGAGTCCCGTGATTTCAAAAAATTCAGCCAACCCATTAAACAACGTATCACCTGGTGCACACCTCAAGCCCTCAGCCACAGTTCTGACCACAGCAATCATGCAGCACATGCTGCCCCTGGCACTAATAGAGGTATGCAAAACCTGCCTTGAAAAACAGGGATATTGAAGGAGTCCCGTGATTTCTGCACCAGGCCATCCCAAACCACCATCACAGCACACCTCAAGCCCTCAGCCACAGCTCTGACCACAGAAATCACGTGGCACATGCTCCTTAGCAAAGAATGGGGGATGGGGCACCCCCTTCGAGGGTTCATAACTTTTGTCCCCCTGAACCAAACTGCACCAATCTTGGGGGGTGCCATCAGGACAGACTCCAGATTATACCCTGAAATTATGGTGCCGATATGTCCAAAAATGCACCCCTTGCAGGCACCAATGACCTGGTGCAAAAAAAAATTGTTGTCTGTTGGTCATGGTGGGGTGTACGCAATTGGGAATCTAACCTCGCGGAGTTTTGCCAAGGGTTTCAGTTTGCCTCATTAAGCCCCTGGGTTCCACCTTGCTTGCATTAGCAATACATTCAATCAAATCACATATTGTCTCTTAACTGCTATATAACAGTTGCCTCCACTCTTCCAGTTGATTTCTCATTTGAGCTCTTAATGTTTGTATTACTTTATTCTCCAAATTTTTATGTAGTTGTTCTTTGGCTTTCTGTGAATTTTTAAATGATTTTTGATATTATGCAAACTGTAATACTAAAAATATTACAGATGGCCTCCTTCTTTCAAATAATGAATAGCAGTTTTGGTGTTATGGGTTGCATGCGTTCATCTTGCCACAAATGTTTAGTTTTGTAGTATGCAAAAGTTTTTGAAAGATAAGAGAATCGAGTCAAGCAGTAGCTATTATTCATTTTAAGTGTTATGACTCTTTAAACAGGGTAACACTGTTAGTTGCCAGACCAAGATTCCAAGGGGGCGTTTTCTAGATTGTTAACATCCCTCTATGGTATATGTGACAGTGTTCCCTTGTAATTTCAAATGTGGTTCACCATGGCACCAGCAAGGACAAAAGCACTTTGGCCTACATATAGAAGTTAGCCAGCATCCACAATTGTCGACTCTACACTACTTTTCTCATCCCTGACCACACCCTTACTGGGATGTCAATTGTGAAACAATGGGTATCCTAACAGGTGATAATAATCAAATCAGGACTGGGGTCATTCTTCCCTTGTGAAGTACCCTGAATATAACTATCTCTAACATGCCTGCCCTTCAATAGAGGAACACATCAGATTTCAGCTCCATCTTGAAGTTTATTCCTAAAAGACTGACCTTTTGACCCAATCACTTAATGTTTCTTTGAGATAACTCTGGAGACTTCCATTTGTAGCAAGTTCTCTGGAATCCTGATGTAATGTCATTAACTTACATTGTTCCTAGAACCTTCAGGATACTCCTTTGAAAATCTAGACAGCAGAATGTAGTTCATGAGACCTTTCTCTTTGTCACACATTCATGCTGGTCAGTGCAGGAGCTCTCTGCCTCTCTGGACCCCCCAGGATAGGTAATGCCATATTTTACATACTAAATCCCTCTCACACTACAAACTTCGCTTATTTCTTTATTACTTTGGGTCTGAGCATTAAGGAATGGGGAGACAAATGGACATTTTTTTTAATAAAATTTGGACTGTGGGTATCTTCAGGGGCCAAAAATATTTGGGTATACCCCAAATTCCCTATAATTATATGTTTACATTCATATTAGCATATGGCCTTGTAGCTTACTTTAGCGTTGGCTGTGGGCTTTATTGTCAGGATGAAATGGGAAAAGGGAAACAGTAAGTGCAGCAAATCAATCACCCTGCAGGAGGCCAGCAGTATGTGGGCTCATGCAAACCACGTGAGCCCTGATGCACCTAAAGTGTGCGATGTCAGTGATATTATTGTGTGTGTGCCCTTGGGGGGAAATTTGAAAGGTGGAGGGGGGGGCCTTTCCTGGATTACTTGACAGGAGGGGTGGTCCTCGGACAGGCAAGGGGGCCTCTGCAAGTGGGATATGCAGGGGGTGTCTGGGACACGTGCATGGGGGGGGGTGTCCCGGACCAATGAGGGGGGCAGCTCCCGGGGCACTCAGGTGGGGCATCTGGATGGATCCCATGAGGGGCCGTCCTGACACACTGAGGAGCTGTCCGGACATGCAGGGGGCATCTGGATATGCAGGGGGCTTCCGGACACGCAGGGGGGCTGTCCTGACACGCAGGAGAGTGTCCTGACACGCATGGGGGCATGTAGTAATCTGTTTCAGTAATCGGTAATAATCCGTTCCAGTAATTGATAATAATTGGTAATAGTAGGTTTCAGTAATCGGTAATAATCGGTTTCAGTAGTTGGTAAAAATCTGTAATAATAACAGGTTTCAGTAATTGTTTACAATCCTATTACATGCAGGAGGCATCTGGTCATGAAGGGGGGCGTCTGGACACGCCGTCCGGACATGCAGGGGGGCCGTCAGGACACGCAGGAGGGTGTCCGGACAGGCAAGAGGGCCGTCCGGACATGCAGGGGGGCAGTTCAGACACTCAGGGTGTGTCCGGACACACGGGGGGGGGGGCGTCCGGACATGCAGAGGAGCCGTCCGGACATGCAGAGGGCAGGGGGGCTGTCCGGACACGCAGGAGGGTGTCCGGACAGACAAGGGGCCATCTGGACATGCAGCGGGCATTCGGACACGCATGGGGGGCGTTGGGACACGCAGGGGGACAGTCCGGACACACGGTGCGTCCAGACACGCAGGGGGGTATCTGGATATGCAGGGGGCTTCTGGACACGCAGGGGGGCATGTAGTAATATGTTTCAGTAATAGTTAATAATCCGTTCCAGTAATTGATAATAATTGGTAATAGTAGGTTTCAGTAATCGGTAATAATCGGTTTCAGTAGTTGATAATAATCGGTAATAATCAGTTTCAGTAATCTTTAATAATTGGTATCAGTAATCGGTTTCAGTAATCGGTAACAATCGGTTTCAGTTATCGGTAATAATCAGTAATAATTGGTTTCAGTAATTGATAATAATCGGGTTCAGGAGTTGGTAATAATCTGTAATGATAATCGTTTTCAGTACTTGGTAATAACCCTATTACACACAGGGGGCATCTGGTCATGCAGGCGGGCAGTCTGGGAACTCTGGGGGCTTCTGGACACGAAAGGGGAAAGTCCGGACACGCAGGAGTGTGTTCAGACAAAAAAGGGGGCCATCCGGACACGCAGGGGGCCCCTCCGGATGCGCATGTGGGGCGTCCGGACACGTGGGGGGCCTGTCCGGACACGCATGGGGGCCATCCGGACAAGCATGGGGGGCGTCTGGACAAACAAGGGAGCCGTCCGGACACACATGGGGGGCCTCCGGACACGCAGAGGGGCCGTCCGGACACGCAGGAGGGTGTCTGAACAAACAAGGGGGCTGTCCGGACACGCATGGGGGCGTCCGGACACGCAGGAGGGTGTCTGGACAAACAAGTGGTCCGTCCGGACACGCATGGGGGACTGTCCGGACACGCACGGGGGACTGTCCGGACATGCAAGAGGGTGTCCGGACAAACAAGTGGTCCTTCCGGACGTGCATGGGGGGCTGTCCGGACATGCATGGGGGGCGTCCGGACACACAGGGGGCGTCCGGACACACAGGGGGGCATCTGGATATGCAGGGGGCTTCTGGACACACAGGGGGGCATGTAGTAATATGTTTCAGTAATCGTTAATAATCTGTTCCAGTAATTGATAATAATTGGTAATAGTAGGTTTCAGTAATCGGTAATAATCGGTTTCAGTAGTTGGTAATAATCGGTAATAATCAGTTTCAGTAATCTTTAATAATTGGTATCAGTAATCAGTTTCAGTAATCGGTAACAATCGGTTTCAGTTATCGGTAATAATCAGTAATAATTGGTTTCAGTAATTGATAATAATCAGGTTCAGGAGTTGGTAATAATCTGTAATGATAATCGTTTTCAGTACTTGGTAATAACCCTATAACACGCACGGGGCATCTGGTCATGCAGGCGGGCAGTCTGGGAACTCTGGGGGCTTCTGGACACGAAAGGGGAAAGTCCGGACACGCAGGAGTGTGTCCAGACAAAAAGGGGGTCATCCGGACACGCATGGGGGGCGTCCGGACAAACAAGGGGGCCGTCTGGACACACAGGGGGCCATCCGGACACGCAGGGGGCCCCTCCGGACACGCATGTGGGGCGTCCGGACAAGTGGGGAGCCTGTCCGGACAAGCATGGGGTGCGTCCAGACAAACAAGGTGGCCGTCCGGACACGCATGGGGGGCGACCGGACACACAAGAGGGTGTCCAGACAAACAAGTGGTCCTTCCGGACATGCATGGGGGGCTCTTACTATTACACGCAGCTATTACACTATTACACGCAGGGGGCGTCCAGACAAACAAGGTGGCCGTCGCAAGAGGGTGTCCGGACAAACAAGTGGTCCATCCGGACACGCATGGGGGGTGTCCGGACACGCAGGGGGGGTGTCCGGACAAACAAGGGGGCCGTCCGCACACGCATGTGGGGCAACCGGACACGCAAGAGGGTGTCCGGACAAACAAGTGGTCTGTCCGGACACGCATGGGGGCTGTCCAAACACGCATGGGGGGCATCCGGACACGCAGGGGGGTGTCCGGACAAACAAGTGGTCCCTCCAGACACGCATGGAGGGCTGTCCAGACAAACAAGGGGGCCATCCGGACACGCATGGGGGGCATCTGCACACGCATGGGTCCATCCGGAACGCGGGGGGGGTATCCAGACATGCAGGGGGCCCGTCTGGACATGCAGGAGGGTGTCCGGACAAACAAGGGGGACGTCCAGACACGCATGGGGGCGACCGGACACGCAAGAGGGCATCCGGACAAACAAGGGGGCTGTCCGGACTTTGCAGGGAGGGTGACCGGACGCGCATGGAGGGCATCCAGACACACAGGAGGGTGTCCGGACACACAGGGGGCCATCCGGACACGCATAGGGGCGTCCGGACATGCAAGGGGGCGTCCACACATGCAGGGGGCCTGTCCGGACACGCATGGGGGTGACCGGACATGCAAGAGGGCGTCCGGACAAACAAGGTGGTGTCCGCACACATGGGGGCGTCCGCACACGCAGGGGGAGCGTCCGGACACGCATGGGGGCATCCGGAAACGCATGAGGGTGTCCGGACAACCAAGTGGGCCGTCCGGACACGCATTGGGGACGACCGGACATGCAAGAGGGCGTCCGGACAAACAAGGTGGCGTCCGCTCACATGGGGGCGTCCGCACACGCAGGGAGAGCGTCCGGACACGCATGGGGGCTGTCCGCACACACATGGGGGGCGTCCGGACACGCAGGGGGTGTCCGGACAAACAAAGGGGCCGTCCACACACACATGGGAGGCGACCGGACACGCAAGAGGGTGTCCGGACAAACAAGTGGTCCGTCATGACATGCATGGGGGCCGTCCGGACACGCATGGGGGGCAACCGGACACACAAGAGGGTGTCCGGACAAACAAGTGGTCCTTCCGGACATGCATGGGGGGCTGTCCGGACTTGCATGGGGGCCATCCGGACACGCATGGGGGCGACCGGACACGCAAGAGGGTGTCTGGAGAAACAAGTGGTCCATCCGCACACGCAGGGGGAGCTTCCGGACACGCATGGGGGGCATCCGGAGATGCAAGAGGGGCGACCGGACACGCAGGAGGGTGTCCGGACAAACAAGGGGGCCGTCCGGACATGCATGGGGGACGACCGGACACGCAATAGGGCATCCGGACAAACAAGGTGGCGTCCGCTCACATGGGGGCGTCCGCACATGCAGGGGGAGTGTCCGGACATGCCTGGGGGCGACCGGACACGCAAGAGGGTGTCCGGACACGCAGGGGGGTGTCTGGACAAACAAAGGGGCCGTCCGCACACGCATGGGAGGCGACCGAACACGCAAGAGGGTATCCGGACAAACAAGTGGTCCATCAGGACACGCATGGGGGCTGTCTGGACACGCATGGGGGGTGTCCGGACACGCATGGGGGCGTCTGGACAAACAAGGTGGCCGTCTGGACACGCAAGAGGGCGTCCGGACAAACAAGGTGGCGTCCGCTCACATGGGGGCGTCCGCACACACAGGGGGAGTGTCCGGACATGCCTGGGGGCGACCGGACATGCAAGAGGGTGTCTAGAGAAACAAGTGGTCCATCCAGACACGCATGGAGGGCTGTCCAGACAAACAAGGGGTCCGTCCGGACACGCATGGGGGCGTCTGCACACGCAGGGGTCCGTCCGGACACGCATGGGGGGTGTCCGGACATGCAGGGGGCCGTCTGGACACGCAGGAGGGTGTCCGGACAAACAAGGGGGCCGTCCGGACACGCATGGGGGCGACCGGACACGCAAGCGGGCATCCGGACAAACAAGTTGGCCATCCGGACACGCAGGGGGAGCGTCCGGACATGCATGGGGGGCATCCGGACATGCAGAGGGGGCGTCCGGACACGCAAGAGGGTGTCCGGACAAACAAGGTGGCGTCCGCACACATGGGGACGTCCGCACACACAGGGGAAGTGTCCAGACACGCATGGGGGGCATCCGGACACGCAGGAGGGTGTCCGGACAAACAAGGGGGCACCCGGACACGCATGGGGGGCGACCGGACATGCAAGAGGGTGACCGGAGAAACAAGGTGTCGTCCGAACGCATGGGGGCGTCCGCACACGCAGGGGGAGCATCCGGACACGCATGGGGGGCATCCGGAGATGCAGGAGGGGCACCCGGACACGCAAGAAGGCGCCCGGACAAACAAGGTGGCATCCGCACGCATGGGGGCGTACGCACACGCAGGGGGAGCGTCCGGGCATGCATGGGGGCTGTCCGGACATGCATGGGGGCGTCCGGTCACGCAGGGGGGTGTCCGGACAAACAAAGGGGCCGTCCGCACACGCATGGGGGGTGACCGGACACGCAAGAGGATGTCCGGACAAACAAGTGGTCCGTCAGGACACGCATGGGGGGTGTCCGGACACGCAGGGGCTGTCCGGACAAACAAGTGGTCCGTCCAGAAACGCATGGAGGGCTGTCTGGACAAACAAGGGGGCCGTCCGGACACGCTGGGGTCTGTCCGGACACACATGGGGGACGTCCGGACATGCAGGGGGGCCGTCCGGACATGCAGGAGGGTGTCCGGACAAACAAGGGGGCCGTCCGGAGACGCATGGGGGCGACCGGACACGCAAGAGTGCATCCGGACAAACAAGGGGGCCGTCCGGACACGCACGGGGGGTGTCCGGACACTCAGGGGGCCGCCCGGACATGCAGGAGGGTGTCCGGACAAACAAGGGGGCCATACGGACGTGCATGGGGGCATCCAGACACACAGGAGGGTGTCCGGACAAACAGGGGGCCATCTGGACACGCATAGGGGGCGTCCGGATATGCAGGGGGCCGTCCGGACACGCATGGGGGCTGTCCGGACACGCATGGGGGGCATCCGGACATGCAGGAGAGTGTCTGGACAAACAAGGGGGGCGTCCGGACACGCATGGGGGCGACCGGACATGCAAGAGGGTGTCCCGAGAAACAAGGGGCCGTCCGCACACGCAGAGGGGAGCATCCGGACACGCATGGGGCGTGCAGACACGCAGGGGGGCGTCTGGACAAACAAGAGGTCCATCTGGACACGCAGGGGGGCCGTCCGGACACGCATGGGGGGCATCCGGACAAAAAAGGGGGCGTCTGGACAAACAAGGGGGCTGTCTGGACACCCATGGGGGGCGTCCGCACATGCAGGGGGCGTCCGGACACGCCAGAGGGTGTCCGGACAAACAAGTGGTCCCTCCGGACACGCACGGGGGTTGTCCGAACATGCATGGGGTCTGTCCAGACACGCATGGGGGCCATCCGGACAAACAAAGGGGCCATCCAGACAGGCATGGGGGGTGTCCGGACAAACAAAGGGGCCATCCAGACACGCATGGGGGTCTGTCCGGACACACAGGGGGGCGTCTGGACACGCAGTGGGGGCGTCCGGACATGCAGGGGGGCCGTCTGGACAGGCATGGGGGTGGCCTGGTGCAGAAATCACGGGACTCCTTCAATATCCCTGTTTTTCAAACAGGGTTTTGTGCCTCTGGTGCGCAGGAGAACATGTGCCGCATGATTTCAGTGGTCAGAGCTGTGGCTGAGGGCTTGAGGTGTGCTGTGATGGTGGTTTGGGGTGGGTTGGTGCAGAAATCACGGGACTCCTTCAATATCCTTGTTTTTCAAACAAGGTTTTGCGCCTCTGGTGCGCAGGGGAGCATGTGCTGCGTGATTTCAGTGGTCAGAGCTGCGGCTGAGGGCTTGAGCTGTGATGTGATGGTGGTTTTGTGTGGGTTGTTGCAGAAATCACGGGACTGCTTCAATATCCCTGTTTTTTAACCAGGGTTTTGCACCTCTGGTGCACAGGGGAGCATGTGCCGCGTGATTTCTGTGGTCAGAGCTTTGGCTGAGGGCTTGAGGTGTGCTGTAATGGTGGTTTGGGGTGGCTCGTTTGAAAAACGGGGAAGGAGTGTGGGGGGGAAAGCGCCCGATGCACTGGTGTGTCTTCTGCCCCACCATGTCCCAGAATACCCCTGGAACGCCCTTGCCACACCCCCGCAGGAGCGCGCCTCTGGTGCATCATGCACTCCCCGTCCCCTTGGAGCTACGCCTCTGCACCCAAGGACTTGATCCCATAAAGGGAACAACCATCTGCACGGGGTACATCCCACTCTTCATCACCACCACCAGAGAGGAAATCAAGTGGACTGTGGAGGAAGAAAAAAAGAGGAAGTCACAGATTACTTGATTAAATTTTGGTTGTTGAAAAGTGAATGTGAGCCTCAGCAGCAACAGCACACACACTCCTTCTTTAATTTTATATATTGAGAGGATTTTACAGCCAAGGGTAGAGAAAGAACCGAGGGAGACCTCTTTTCCAGGCCAAAGCAGGCCTGAAGGAGGAAGCACAAAGACCAGAATGACTGCTGAGGCCCCTCTCAGCCTGCTCTCAAGGACACTGGTGAGAGGTTCCTTATGCCTTCTTGTTGGGATTTTGCAAGTGTCTGTCACAACTCATTTATAAAAGGTTAACTGTTTGTATGTAAACAAGTAGCAGAAGTCACTGTTTATGACCTGATCTATTGATTTGTATTGGTCAGTGAGATAGCCATTGCTTACATGTTAGTGAGCACATATATTGTAAAGTTGTAAAATCAACTGTTTCTTTGGCCATTTCTGCACAGTGGCAGAAATGGCTGTCCACTGGCATAATTAATGCCAATGCACCCCTGGGGCAGTTCCCGTGGATTTCAGCCCATGCAGAAATGGCCTTAGGGAGCTAATTTCAAAAGCGGTGTTTTCGCGCCGGTTGGGAGGGGCAAGCAGCGCCCCAGGGATGGTGTTTTTACCGTCCCTAGGGTGTTGGTTTTTGGCCGTGTGGACACGACCTTGGTTTGAGCACACCAGCACACCACCACGAGAACGAGACAGCAGATAGATAGCAAGATGTAACCAAATGTACAGTAATGTAGATGTGTAACAGGAAAGAAAGGATTTTTTCTTTTATTTCCCTGTAACCCTCCCTTCATGGTTAGTAAACTCAAATATAAAAAGCAACTGAGAATCTGTCTCTTCCGCTAATATATTTATAAATACCCAACCCTTCCTCAGAGGCTCCATTAACACTATCCCCCATGCTCTGCCCTGAGACTACGGGAGGGCCACCTCTTCTACCCTCCCAGACTGGAGTGCCAGGGACTGGTGAGGTCGAGCAGACCCAATCCGTTTTTTCTCCAAATATTTTTTATTTTAACAACAAAAAATTGCAGAAAAAGAAAATTAAGTAAAAAACAAAACAAAAAATGAATGAATATGAGCAAAAATAACAATTATAGCAATAATAATAATGGTAATGTATTTTACAACATTGAATGGATCTGCATTTGTAATCTTTTCATATTAAGAAAAATAATTAACATTAGGTAGTATACTAGATAGGAAAACCTTTAATCATTAAGCAATCTTGTTATTTCTTGCTTCATTCTCACTGATATTTGAAAAAGAAATTATTAGACAAATACATATACTTTTTGTACATAACAAAGAAAACCATGTTATGATAGTTCATGAAATTCTTGCTCTAATCAGGTTATTAAAATGTTATTTATTCTTAATTTGAAATTATGTGTCTATGTATATGCTAAGAAGTATGCATTATTCTAAAGTACATAGATTGTATCATGATAAATGATCACATATAGCCTGAATAAATTTTTACGTGATATGATACTTCAAGCAGAGTTCCCATTCCTCATTAGAGCAGAGCCAATTCCGACCTACAGCCCACCCAGTCCCTCAGCTGGGGGCTGCCCCACCACCTTCCCTTTGCTGACTGTGGAAGCATGGGCTATGCAGCAAGATACAAACATCAGTTTCCTATGCAGCATGGCCTGGAGCTGTCTCCATGGTTATTTGGTTAGAATTCCCCACCCAGACAGTGTCCCACCTTCCTACCCTTCTCTTCTCCCATCCCTTGCCTCTTTCCCTACTCTTGAGCCTGCTGCATTCCTCAAGAAACCCTGGAGGAAACCCTTGAAAAAGTCAGCGGGGGTATTGATGGAAATAACAATATTGATGGTTCTGATGATGGGCTATTTTGTATCTAGGTGGGAAGAAATATGTGAAGTTTTTCTTGATTAAGAAAGTAGAATAGAATAAAATTAGGGGGCTACTTGTTAGATTGCATATTTAGGTATTATGAGGGCATTAAGTAACAGGTATAGATGGAAGAGTGAGTCTAGTTAGTAAAGATTTTTAGTTATTTTTTCTTTCAAGATATTCTGAATAAAGGGAGGGGGATTGTTTTTTCATTAATATTCATAGTGTACTTAATGTTTTGTTGGTATTTGTTTTAAAAACTGAAAAGTGTTAATAAAAATTATATTAAGAAACCCTGGAGGAGACCCACTCACAGGCACACACATCATTGACAGGCACCTTGGCTGTTGAGCTGGTCAAAGTGTCCTCTCCAATCTTGACCAGAAAGAAATATGTGTTTAGTAAAGAAAGAAAGAAAAGAGTAAGAAAACAGAGGCACACAGACTTGGGAGTAAGATAAGTGAGGAGGAGACCTGAGAGCCACACATTATGTGGCGCCCAAGCTGCAGGTTTGCCACCCCTGGTCTAGTGCAAAATAAGTGAGTACAATAGTAAATTACAGAAGAATAACTAACAAAACGAACCTATAAGAGAAGAGATATTTGAAACCTGGATTTCCAAATTCAGAAGGACTTCACAATGCATAATAATATAGAGAGTGGACACAAATGTGAAAATTCAGCATTATTAATGTTTATAATAATTCATTCACCTTGACTGACACACAACAGCATAGTCTTCAGTCACATCGCCATTTGCCATTTGGGAAAGTAAATAGTTTATCTGGACACAAGAGGGCAACATCTGCCAATGTTTCCCTCAGCGTCCGTAGCTAACTTTTGTCTCTCAGTGTTCATAAGATGGGTATTTACTACTTTGGTATCCAGGAGATGTTTGTATCCATAAGATTTTTTTAACGATTTGGTGCCAGGTACAAATGCACTTTTGGTGCCAGGTACAATATATATATTGGTGCCAGGTACAATATATACCACGATTTGGTGCCAGGTACAATATATATATTGGCAAAAAAGTAAGGCTGTCAACAGATTGAAGAATTTGTAGATTATTAATCATTCATCCTACCTAAACCACAACGTAGCTTTTCTTTGTTTCTTTTTTAAAAGATATTGAAGGAAATTTTAGAGAAGAGTCCCAGTTTTGGCTGGTCCCCTGGTCCTATTTTTCAAGGAATGATTCTGCATTGGTTTGTTTCAGAAATGCACATAGAAAATAAGCAAGGAACTGCAAAAAGGAACTTTAAACAAGCTTGCATAACGATTCCAATGGTTCTTCTTAAGAGTAGAAATATGCATATCCAAGAGGCTTTTCTCTCAAGCCCAGGTATCCTTCCCACATACCTTGTTGTGTTATTTTGCTTAACACCCATCCAGCTAACATAAGCTTCCTCATTTCCTTCCCATAGTAATGTTACAAGATAAACTTTAAAAGGGTAAAGATCTGTGCAAGCTCGTTACTGACCCACGAGGTGGCATCACAACGTTAACTAAGGACAATCTAGGGTCAGTGCATGAGTCCCTGGGCAGTGGCCCTAGATTGTTAATGAAACTGAGCACAGTATCGCATGCCACTACATCACAAAGCAAGTTCAGTTTCTTACATGCTTGTATAAGTACACAAGTTACAATTGCACAAGCAAACAGATAGAGTCTGCATTTTTCTTAAATGGAAGCTGTTCACCCATATGCCTTTCAAAGGACTCTCTTCAGTAGCTCTCATTCCTCATTCCTGGTTTAAAGAGTCCACAAAAATGCCACAGCAGGAAAATGTAGCTTGCACTGTATTATCTAATGGTGGCAAAGCCATAGAATTACCATTCGTTTTGTACAATAGTTTCAGAATTGCCATCAGTGATAGAAACCAATGTTGGAGCCCAGTTGCTGAGATGAAGCATCAGTTCAATCAGGTCAGCACATCTTTGAAACGTCACGGGAGAAAAAGCAGCTTGGAGTGGAAAACGATGGAAGCAGAATAAATTTAAGTGCTTCCCTGTTCCTTGTTTTGCCACTTCAAATTGCCCTTCTCCAAAAGCTGCTTTTGCTTGCAATAAGAAGTCGTTTGAGATTTGTTACACATCAGGCCCTGAAGTAATTTTCCATGGTAAGGGCCTTTTTGTTTTTCAAGTGAAATTTTGTTATTTATTTATATAGATGTTTATATCCTGCTTCTCTAGAGGGAATCCAAAGTGTTCTTTACAACTTAAAAAAGACGCAGTACTCTAGTTGCCCAGCAGGGGTTGTGTGTACAGCACAGCCATAAAAACAATAAACAAGACAATATTCACAAAATGGTACCAGCCGAGAAAGAATGGAGTTACTCATTGATACTTGGTGATACTCATTCACTGTAGTGTGATTAAGAGTAGCAGACTCTAATCTGGAGAAACAGATTAGATTCCCTATTCTTCCACATGAAGCCTGCTGGATGACCTTAGGCCAGTCACAGTTCTCTTAGAACGCTCTCAGCCCCACCTACCTCACAAAGGCCGTTTCCGCATGGCACAATGATACTGGGTTACAATCTGTATCTTGCAATCTGGATCTATTTTATCCCAGTTTCTCCCTTCACATGGCTGCCTGTTTCTGTGAAGGAATCAAATGAAGACCGGGGGGGGGGGGGGGGGACTCCAGTTTGTTTTGCAGGAGCCCAGGTCCCTTCACAGGCTTCCATGCCTGCAGTCCCAACCCAGGAAAAGTAGCCTCCCTAGTCCCCAAGCACCCCTGGCTGACCTGTGCACACCCAAAGCGCCCCTAACGAATGGCTTCAGGCCAGGATGGCTTCAGGCATGACCCTGCCATTCCACATACCATATCTCAGGTGGTATTGTGACCAGCAGCTGAGGGAGGATGGGGGGGGGGGTGTTATACTTTAAGGCGGGCATCACGTCTTGCCAGGCACTTTTGAGTCCAGCCCAGCCTTGGACAGGCCAGGGCTACCCATTTCAGCAGTTTCAGCTCTGTCTTTCACCCGAAAGGGCGGGCAGACCACCCTTTTCTCTTTGGTATAAAAATCAGTTCTTGTTCTACCTCACTACAGAGCTGAATCTAGGGGAAGATCTGTATTTTTCTTAGTAGAAAATATAACCCATCTCTGGTTTTCAGAAAAGATTCCTACAACATAATGTAAATGGCAGAAATGTGAATGCATTGGAAAATATCATGCATTTATTATAAACTTACATTGGTCTCAATACAACAGGAAGAGGAGACATGCATGCAGATGCCTGTTCTGAAAGGGCTTTTCCTCTTATTGGGCTTGTCTGATTGCATGGAGCAGCACTTTCAAACGGTTTACAGGCAAAAGTGTTTACCAGCCACAATTAAAATAGAAAAAAAAGAAAAAAGGCTGCCGCTTTCAATTGGTTTGTGCTGGGATTAGCAGCAAAAAGCACTGGTTGCAATGTTGCTTCGGAATTCTTGAATGCTGTATTTTATTCACCTTTTATATTCATTTTAAGTATAACTGCTGATGAACTGTTACTCGCATCTGTCAAAAGCAAATTGAGTTTCATTTCGAGCAACATTAATTAACAGGTAAGAAAGTTTTAACCGTATGGGATATAATGACTCATCATGAGACCAGAAAAAAACAAAACAGCCTTGAAAGGAACATTGTGTTTCCAGTTATTCCAGTAGATTAACTCTGTGAGATTGTCTCACATTCAGAAAAAAAACTAATGAAGGGCTTGCTGGCATGAAAAAAAATTGGTGTGCAGCTACACCATTAAAGAATGTTCTGAACTCAGACTTTCTGGACCCATGAACACTTTTCTGACTAATGCAGTGATGTTTTCACCTTTATCTTCATTGCAGAGGCCAGCTGAATGAGATTAGGGAAGGCCCGCAGTTTGTTCCTTTCCCAACACAATGTGGAAGAGCAAACCAGCTCTATGATAGTCAAGTAAGTAGTCAGACCAGCTCTATGGTAGTCAAGCAAACCACAGAAACCTCTATGGTAGTCAAGTAAGGGGACCCAGCTCCTCAAATTTCTGTGCTTTGTTAATTTTTAGGAGGAAGACTGGCTCACTTCATAAACATGGAATGCTAACTTTCACTAGCACCTAAACAAATCTCCAGATGTTTTTAGTATAGATGTAGTTCTGCCATCGGTGAACCAATTTAAATTCAACATAGACTGAAGGTAAACATGTTGATAAACACTTGATATCTAAGACTGGCTTCTGGCTCTGCAGTGAAAGTTACTTGGCTTGCAAGTGATTAGTTTGCAATTTGCAGTTTTGTGCCTTTGTAATTCATAATGTCTGGATTTGGATTTTCCAAATTCTTAACTCTACATGAGTAGAAGACAACCATGGTGCAAACAGCAAATTCCATCAGTGAATGCAAATGTTCCATTAATTTTACTAACCTTGTGGATTTAGCTGCTCCACAATAGGCACTAGAAAATGCTTTATTCATTTACATTATTAGTAGTTCACCTTTCTCACAGGAATTTAAGGCAAATTACACACAGAGGGCCAGTACAATCTCAAAAATGGGACATTCAATACCATGTGCTAGTACTTTAGAAGTCTGGAGCCACCAGAAAGAACTGAAGCATAGCATAAGTATTCATGTGATACATTAAGTGATTCAGAAATTCCATAATTAGGATCCTACTTTCAATACTGAGCCCCTTGGGGATGGGTGGGGTAAAAATCCAGTAAATAAATAAATAAGCTAAATACAGCAGTATAGACCACAGTCCTCAATCATTTTTCCAAGCAAGTTTATAAAATCATTTTGTGCAGTATAACCCTATTGCCAGTGCAGAAAAACCTTCTTGAATACTTCAGTTTTTCATTGTTTGTGGAAATCTCCCTAAGGTAAAATGAAATCCTTAGGAATTTTGAGAAAATAGACATCAGCAATAGAAATTAGTGCAATTATTTTTCGCAGCAACTCAATGAATTCTATGGTGCTTTATCTCTGAAATCAATGTTTTAAAAACATTGTTTATTTCATAATTAATATTTAGGGTCAGGTGTATAAAGTTAATGAATGATTTTTTTCATACTTGCACAGGTATAGACCTGCTTGCAGGATGGCAAATACAGTTTAAAAGTTTAAGATGAAGAACTGAGGAATCTTTTCTTGCACAACAACTCATTTAATCATCCAATGTTATAAGTACCTTTGATGGTGGTACCTATAAATCTGCTCCCTAAATTTTGAATTCTGTAACTTCACTCCTTAACATTGTTAGCTTATACAAAGACTATTTGTCTTCTGGTTTTTGCCACTCCCTGTCTCTCAGCTGGGAACATAGTGAGGTTTAACTGGGCAAAGCTACTTTTAATTCATAAGAGAGTCCAGCCAAGCATGATATGGGTTAAGTGACCCCTGTTAACCCAAACAGACTGAGGTTGTTTCTGCACGGTTCAAATATCCTGGGCTCAGCAAGGGGAATATCCCGCTTTAGCCAAGAAGTTTACACAGTTCCTGATCTTAGAGTGGGTTTGCCCCTCGATATTTCTCTCATCCCAGGATGATCACTCTGATATTAATAAATGTATTTCTTTCACATTCTCACCTCAAAGGCATTTTAGGAATATAATAGTTTCTAGCGTGTCATTGTACTGGGAACATTCACAGGAGGCATGCTTTGTATTATAAACAAAAATTCCTTAAGTAGAACAAGGTTGCTACAAAAAAATTCAATTGCTCCCATGGCAATGATGAGTGTACCTCTCTTATCAGTTGCTTATGTAAAATGCACAGACCTAACATGCGACCCAGTTTCACCTGGTGAGCTTCCCAAGCCATTCTATTTTACAATATAGACAGTGGCTTTCAGATGGGTGTTTTAGTAGTACGACAAGGGCGATAGCTTCTGTTCCACATGAGGCAAGAACTCAGCTGAGTTGGTGGAGAGGCGTTGCACATTTTGATAATGCCTTCTTTTGTTGTATCTTCATCTATTGCATAAGCTCTGAACAGTAGGTTTTCACCACTACACACTTCCATCCTCACCTGTTCAGTATGATGAAATAAAGAAGACAACCAATCAGAGAACTGGGCAACACTGCCATCTTATTTTTGCTTCTGGAGTAACACTGCTGCTGCCTTTCATTTCCAAGGGGGTTTATTGGTTTAGCTACTCAAGGAAGCAGAGGCATATTTAAGGCAAAGGCAGCCAAGGGATGGGCAGCCCTTGAAGGGGGTGGGGTACCATCCCTGCCTGTGTGCTTGTGGCAATGCCCACCCCTGAGCACATGCAGAGGGGCCAAGTTGGGCAAGAAAGTCCTCAAGGGGGCCTGCCAAGGGAGCGCTGAACCTGGCATCACCCTTTGGAAGGGGATGCAGGCCGGCCCAGCAAGGAAGAGTGATCAGAAACAGTGGGACAGGCCAAGCTGGCAATCTTGTGCAGGAGATACTTCTAAGAGTTAATGGTGGTAGTCATCATTATCCGTTTATAATTAACATCCTTAGAGAGTGAGGAAAAGAGGTGTCTTGCCAAGTGGAGACTTGGGGCAGTCACAAGGATCTTTCAACCTCCCAGGGGTCCAATCAGAAGAAATGGGCTTGTGAGCCCATTTCTTCACAGTATTGTTTTCAGTTAATTTTGTGTTCTTTAAAAATCTAACTTGTTTTCTTTGTTTTCACTAGCATATATGTTCATTTTTCTTATGCTATTATTTTAATTTCTAGCATATCTTTATGGTTTTCTGCCTACTTTGAATGACATTTTCAGGGATTCTGCTAGCCATATTTCAGGATGGAAGAAGAAAGCATCTCTGTTTTATGTGCCATAAAAGCAGCACATATTTCCAGCTGCACTCCTCTCCTGACTCAGTTTAGATAAAATTATTAAGAATTATAAAACCTTCCTCAAAGATAGAGTTGCCAACTCTAGATTGGGAAGTTCTTGGAGATTTGGGAATGGGAGGGTCATCAGTGGAATATAATGTCAAAGAAGCCACAGTCCAAAGCATGCATTTTTTCCATGGGAACTGATCTTTGTAGTCTGCAAATCAGGCCCTGCCTGGAGGTTGGTAACCTTACTCAAGGATTGCCAAATTTTATGCAGATGGTACAATGAGTCCCTTTTTCTGCACTTGCAGAACAGCTATATGAAGTTATTTGGCAATTCCGTAAGATAGGCAGAAGGGTGAAGAGGGCCTAGGGTGGTGTTTGGCACTCCAAGAAGGCAAAAAGTATTATAGAGTATGCAGGGGAAAGTATTTGGTATTCTAAGAAAGGAAGATACTAAATGCATCATGTACGAATGGGGCAACATGTTCCATTTTGGAACCCAAACAATGCATTATTGGCTGATTTCCTCTTGCTGGCACTGAAATAGTATCACTGATGCACCAGCAAACTTGTTGATATACTTGATTTGGTATGACAGTGCAGAATGGGTCTAGTTGGTTTAAGCTTTGATTAGCTGCTTCTGATTTAAGAGCACCAATCACTAATCCCTGCAGTCTTTTATGAAGTAGCAATTTGTATATATAGAATGGTAATAAAACATTATGTATCAGACCTATACAAAACAACACTTAAAAAAAAACTCTCATGACTTCTGGCTGATGCCCCAGAACAATTGGTTGATATTTCCCTAATGAACAGCAATTACTAGAAGGCAGTCCTCAGCTGACTTTGTTCAAATATTATTGAGAGCTTGGAAACAGTTGTGAGGGGAGGAAGCAGTGGATACACATATACATAAATTGCAATTTGAGTTTTGAAGAACCAAAGAAAGAAGCTGGCAGAACTGTCTGAGTTGGAAGCCCTTTTAGTGTATAGGATCAGTCCCTCTCCCTGTTATAATGTTGTATACCAGACCTTTTAGCCCTCAGGGTGTCTGCTGCCCCCCGACCCCCATATTGTACTTGTGCATTTGTAAATGAAACAAGTATTATAAAAGTTCTGTAAGCTCCAGTGCTCTCTTCTCCAAAGAAAACCAACCCTGATGGCATTGTCCTGGAACTTCTCATCACTAGGGGAAGTCAGGAGCAAGCTACTTTTCTGCCTCCAGGATCACATAATTATTCACTGACATGTATTTCTGAAACTGAAGACACTCCACATTGGATTACAACTTCATCTTTGCAAAAAAAAAGTTTTTAATAGTCCATGAGGGGGTGGAAACCCCTAAAGTTATGTTACATTTTTTCAGAATGCGTCAAATTATTTTAATTTAAGGGATTAATCAATCACTGCTCAGTTTTTCCTCAGGTTTAAGATATCTCCTTTGCATCTAAAACACGAGAGAAGCCAACTGTTTGATGACAGGGGTGAAACTGTGGCTCATTAAAACTAGGGTTACAATAAGCAGTTTGCTTAACTGGTCACAAAGGCCCCTTCCGCACACGCAAAATAATGCATTTTCAAACCACTTTCACAACTGTTTGCAAGTGGATTTTGCTATTCCGCACAGGTTCAAAGAGCACTGAAAGCAGTTTGAAAGTGCATTATTCTGCATGTGCGGAATGAGCCTAACAGACCAACCTCTGGGAATTGGGGTAATGATCCCCCAGGTGTTAGGAGGAAGAGCACTGGTTATTAAAATGCAGACTGTTATTAAAACATAAGCCACTAAGCCAGCACAATTTTTGAGGGCTAATATAGCTATTCTTTTGCTCCATTTCCCAAAGGTTGGCATCTTCCTTTTCCTTCTCATCCATAGATTCAGTTACAGCTTTTGTGTGATAGGAAGTTTCTGTTTTTTTAAGTGTAGGTGGATGCCAAACCTATCACTCTAGACAGAGTTTCTCTCTAGCTCCTCTTCACCTTGCCTGGATCCAGACCAACATAATATGAAATCACAAGACTGTCCTAGCTCCACAGGACCCAGGTTAACCAGGACTTCCAAAACATTGCCCACAACCCCTCACCCCATTCCAGGTCCTGGGAGTATTTAGATGTTGCTTTTGTCTCAATTTGGAAGGAGGGAAAAGGTGCATTGTGGGGTTTGGGATTTCCTTGCAAAAATGAAGCTATCAAGCCCCTGAGCCCCGGTACTACACAGGGTGCCCCACCCCAGGATCTCAGGAGCCCTTCCTCCGGCCTCAGACAGGGCGCCTGGGCGCAGCTGCACTTCAGCGGCCCTTTTCCATGGCTAACATGTAATGATTCAAGGTGTAACTATATGGGAATATTCTGCCCAGCTGTTCAGGTCATCACTCTTTTTATTCTCTCCCCCAAATCTGGACTCTACCTCTGGCCCTCCCTCTTGGCTCTTCCCTCAGAGCCTTGACGAGCCCTCATCGACTCCAGTTACTCCTCCCCTTCCTTCCTGGCCAAGCTGGGCTCTGCCTCCTCCGTGTTACTGCCCCAGGAGGCCTCAGTTGGGGTTCAGGGGCTGAGCCTGCCTCTTGCTGAGGGCCTGGGCTTCTGACATGTTATTGGGCCATGTTGAGGCATGGTTTGGCCTGCTTTCCAGACCTCTTCTGCTGCTGGGTAGCCTTTGAAGCTGCAGCAGCCGCTGGCCCAGGTCGGAGCTCCTCCCTGTGAGCTGCTTTGCATCTCTGTCTGCTTCCTCCGTCTGCTGCCCTGTGCGCCCCTGGGGACTGGGAAAGTCTTTCTCCTGAACTTCTCCCAGGTCTTCTGAGCCCTCGCTCATCCAGGGTGGGAGTCCTGGGGGATGGTCCCTAGACACAAACAAACAGCAAGAGAACCTTTTGAGCACAAGTTCTTGTAAGGAGACAGCTTAAAAAACTTCCCACATTAAAAATAGTTTTTAAAAAGTGTATCTCTGTAAAAAAGAAAAAACCTCAAAAGATAGAATTTTTATATCATAAAGAAAAATAATAACATCCTTACATTAAAACTGGAGCCATGTTGAGGTTTACCTGAAATCTTAGTATCTAAAATAGATAGCTTTTATCTGGTTCACTGGGCAGTTGAATCCCCACTGAAAATTAAATACAGATACAACCAGGTTTCAAAATAAACTGCACCTTTTCATCGAGGTTTCAACCTCCCAACTGCAGCATGTTTCCAGTGAAGGCATCTATGCCTATCTCAGTTTCAAAGAATGTGACAATCCCCACTTAACACGTGATTGGCTTGGAGAGTCTATCCTGATTGGCTTGCCGTGTAGGGGCGGGAACTTTTTTTGTCGTGACAGAATGTGGTAATGTGAGCATATAAATGCGTACGCACAATATGCAGCTTTTTTGTGATTGACCCCTTGTGGCCACATTTGACTGGTTCCCATTCTCTTGTGCCCATGTTAGAGTGGTTCTCGCTCCCTCGTGCACATGTTTCAATGATAACTTCAGCCAAGCAAAACAGAAAAAGCTGAACGAAACAAACAAAAAAAGGCTGCACACACATCGTGCACAGCCCACCACATTCTAATTGGCTGGAAGGCATTTGTGTTACCCTCTAACCACATTAGACCCCCGAACCTCCCCAACGATCTGGATTGGAGACATTTTTTTTAAAGGTTCATGTTCATGCAGGTTCAGGAAAACACGGGATAAGGGGGAAAGCGCCAGAACCGCAATGAATCTGTGTTTGGCAGTTCAGCTGTGGGGAGTTCTTTGTGAAACCTGGATGTTTTGGGTGAGCATCCCGGGATTAATCAGCAGTGGGGATATCGCCACTGTGTGCATTACATCGCACATTGGATTCAGATGTGGGAGGCTAATATTTATATCCCTCTTTGGAGCCCATGAAATGGTGCAGATGATCAAAAGTGTTATTGCCTTCCAGCTAACCTCCTGCATTTGGATACTGAAAACTTAACACGAATCTGGGCTGGGCTATCAAGTGAGAAGTAATAAGCATGATGCTGAAACATTTTACCCAGCAATATAAGACGTCATGGCCTTTGGTGCCTGTGCTGCCGATAACAGTGACCAAAGAGTCCAAGTTTTTGTGGTTCTAATTAGTCTCATTCAGAGAGATATTGGGGTCAAGAGAACTCCCTGTGCCTGGTTTGCCACTGTGTTATTAATTCACAATGGTTCCCTGTGTGCCTAGATGGGTATTTGCTGTTCACATGGCCAATCTGGATGCAAGAGCAATGTTATGTTTTCCTGCTATCGGGCGCAGTGTAGGAACTATCACATTTTTTGATTTCTTATGTTATACAAAACCTGTCTGTTGATTCCAAGATCTGCACTGCCTAGGAGAAGAAACTCTTCTCATTAGCTATGCCTGCATTACAGGAAATCAGTGCGTCTTGCACACTATATGTACATCATCTGTGAGGTCAGTAGGTCAGATGTGCACTGGGTAAATGTCAATACACAGTCCTAATTGCTGACATGTACAGCTGTAGTTCTGCTATCTGTGCTATGCTGTAGAGGACAACTTATGGTATTTCTGTCTGAACAAAATAAAAAAATACATGGGTATTTTTTAAAAAACTAGAATATATCTTAGGGTGAAACTACTATGTACTACTGACAAATACATAGACCCTTTTTTTTTTAAGAAAGCCATTTAAAACCGTTTCTTGGCTGGCAGTTTTTCAACTTCAGTTCAGCCTCCTCTTGAACGCTGCCTTTTGCTGGGAGTTTGAGACCCTTGCAAATGCTTCTGGAACTCTATCTGTTTGTGTGGTGGGACAGCCTCTGGAAAGGGAGCTGAGTTGGCATGTAGATATGGCCAGTAGATAAAAGGTTAAGCACTTCCTCTGCCTCCACTTGAGATTGCCCTCCCCCATAGCTATTTCTCATTTTTTAAAATGTTTGTTACATTTGGTGACATGCACTTGCAGGTAATGTATAGTTTCCCCCTTAACAGTTCCTAATTAACTGAGCCACATTTTCATTCCACTCACACTATCAAAATCACATCAGCCCTAAGACAGACTGATATGTATGGTAAATTGTCCCATCTGTTGGCCCTGCAGGGGGTCACTCGGAGCCAGCTGTTGTCTATATTTAGTTCCATAATTCAGAAACAGACCAGTGTGAAATCCTCCCTATATGCCTTCCTGCTGACAATGATATTCTGATGAAGGCCAATTAGAAATGTGAGGACTACTGAGCTTTAAGTAAGACGAAGGGAAACAGGCATGCAATTAACCTTGGCTTGTTGTGGAGGGCACATGGCCTAGTGGTAAAAGAAGTCCTGGCATAAAAATTAGGGTTGCTGACACTGGGTTGGGAAATGTTTGGGGAGAGGTGAGACCTCAGTGGATATAATGCCAGAGAACCTCCAAAACTGCCATTTTCTTCAGAAGAAAGAGTCTGTTGCCTGATTATCAATTCTAATTCCAGGAAATCCCCAGGCCCTACCTGGAGGTTGGCAACCACGCTAAGAATTGTTTGCTGCAAAATCACAAAGTAAAGGCTTGATGCATATGAATTTGATACAGTAAAGGGCAGATCTCACTGTTACAGACCACCAAGCTTCTTTGAATAAATGTAATTCGGCTTTGCACAGCCAGTGTGGTGCATTGACTGTCCTGGCTTGCCATACTATGAAGTCCTGGAATCCAGCCTTTGCAAGAGGAGTTTATTTCTTCTGTGTGCTTTATTTCAGTTTTCCATGTGTACAAGGGGTGCTTATAAATGTGCTTTTACCTTTCATTCTTCATATGTTTGATGTGAAAAGCACAGATATATCTGCAGCAAACACAGGGCCTGTGAAAGTATGCCCCCAATTGTGGCTCTTTTATGCTTGCCCCACTGCAGGAAATTAGGTTCTAAGCATTTCTCTCACACATTATGGAGGCCCACTCCTTATCTTCTGCACTAGAGTGCACATATACTGGTAATTTTTTTAAAAAAAGAGGGGAGTGGTTGCATAGCTTGTACCCTCTCCCGCATCAAGTTTGATGTGCCTTAATGCTTGCTGGGTGATGAACGCATAATAAACTAAACACTATCTCAGCAGATGTGTGATGTCAGATGTGTGTTGGCTAAAATAATGGGAATGCAAGAGAGAGATTTTGTCAGTAGAGAAATCATTGGATGAAAGTGAGGCAGGCTTAACCCTTCCTGCTCCCACCTATAATCCCATTCAAATATTTTCCCAGGCCATTTCCCCATCAGCCAGGTGTACTCCTGGTTTTAGAGACCAACTGAAGTAAAAATAACTCCAAACTTAAAGGTCATTTATAGGAGAGAATTGATGAATGGAGGAAGGGTTAAGCACTCACACAACTTGCCCAGCCATCCTCCACAAGTTTTCTCCTGCCTGCATTATGAGAGAAACATGGGTTAGAAAAGACTGTGTTTTCCTTATAATGGCTAACCTTCTCCTATACAAACCTAACCTTCTGCTCCATTCCTGCTTTGGGTGCCCCTGCCACTTGTGCCTAGACAGTCGGCAATCTGAAAAATGGCCTTCTTGCTCATGACTACAGAATTTTGGAACTCTTCTTCAAAAAGATTGTCTCCCTCTGTAGTCTTCTGCTAGTGGCTGAAGACTTCTTTGTTTGTTTGGCACCCCCCTCCCCCGAGGCATAGCTCCAAGGGGGGCGGGGGGGTTGCGCGCGATGCACCAGGTGTGCACCCCTGTGGGCGTGTGACGAGGGCATTCCAGGGGTGTGGCGGGACATTCCGGGAGTGGAGGACGCACCAGTGCACTGGGTGCTTTCCCCCCTTGCTACACCTCTGCACCCTCCCAGTAACTGTTATTGGCCCTCCTCCCTGGTTTTGGTGACATGTGTGTTTATATTTGTGTTTATATGTTTATTTATATGTGTGTGTTTTTATTTTTATGTAATATACAAATTCACACACACTTTATTTTAAACATTGTTTTAATTTTGAAATGTGTTGATGACCACTACTGTGGCGAGCCTATTTGGGTGTAAAGAGGGCATAAACATATTTTAAGTGAATAAATGAAAACTTAAACCAACTTTCTGGACAGTTCCACTGCCTGGAAGTGTATTCATTCTTTTGTGAGTGAATTTGCTGTCACTATGTTCCAAATAAAAGTATATTAATTGTTATGGAAACTAAGTTTGGCAGGAATGAACAAACAAATATCACTTTCACATCCTAGACCTGCTGTTTTGGAAACAGCAAAAGGGAGGCAGACAACTGTAATATGAGACGTTGCCATGTAGGCACCAGTCTGCCAAGGAAATAGTAATTCTAAGCTCACAATTTTAAGCTCACATTGAATCCACTTTCACTGAGAGATCCACCACAACATCGAAATATCTTTCCTGAGGACAGTTCCAGTTCAGATTCTGTCAGCATAAATTCAGTCAGGTGCTTCTGCCCCAATATGCTTCATTATTTTCTTGCTCACATTGATCTTTGCTTGCCAGGCTGTCAGCCACCCTCCCATTTTGGAGAAATCCTTCTGAACGTTTTGCATCTGTTTTGGTTTTCACCATCCTGAACAATCTGATGCCATTGGCAACCTAGACTACCTCACTGTTCACTCCTGATTCAAAATAATTTATGAACAAGTTATATAACATAACATTGATCCTAATAAAGATCCATAAAGAATATTTTTTTCATCCTGCATTATTTTCTGTTATTCCGATCCTGATAAAATGTATTACTAGGCTGTTGTTTTCAAACCAGACAAACTATCCAAAAGTTCAAGTAGACTTTTTATGTGTCACATGGGTCCCACCTTAGTTTAAACTTATGTAGAAACTGACATTCTCGTTCTTCTAAATCCTAAGATTTATGGAAAGGTTTTGGTAGAGATTTCCATGGCTATCTCTTCCATTCTAAACTATTGGTGAGTAAGGGGAGTTATGGCAATGCACTTCCTTGTGACTCAACCAATGACTATTTTTATATGTTCACTTCAATGCGTTTGAATTAGTTTTACAAATCTTTTGAAAGTATCCAAACTACACCTTGCCACCTTCCATGTTCTCAGCTTCCTATTTCCTGGAATAAAGACTCTTACACCAAACAGACATGAGCTGGGGACATGATCACATGCATCTGCTTACACTCTCAAACCTGTCAGTGTTTTGGCATGAGAAGAATTCAGGAATGTTATTTATCTACAATAGTAAAGTCAAAATACGGACCAGGCATTTCTAAATATATTGCAGTGTTCTTCTGTGACAGTTCTGGAAAGAGCGGAGTCTTGTTTATTTATGATATTATAGTACTACTCTGAAATGTTTATTGGTGGAAGATTTCTTTTGTAATAAAAGTGCAGCTGGAGGATTCCAGGAAGTCAGCAGGGGCAAGGAGTTACTAGAATGCCTCATCCAGTAGCACACGGCTGCTTTTGCTGTGAGAATCTATTTCAACCTGAACATTTCAGGAATGGAATAAAAGCAAATGTGGACATTCTGGCACTAACTCATTTTAGTTTGCTCATTCTAGTTACTATAAGATGCCTCGTTAATGGGGAGTTGGAATGCAGCAAAATTTTTAGTGGGAATTGGATCCAAAAGTTATGGGTCAGTTGGCCAAACAGCTTTCCATATAAACTAGTGGGAAGGACCTTCAAAAACAGGATTATTAGGCATATAGAAGGTAAGTTCTACTGAGGAAGAATCAGTGTGGCTTCTATAAAGGGAAGTCCTGCCTCACTAATCTTTGGTAATCTGGTAAACAATTACATATTTGGATTCAAGTACAGTGGAACCTCGGTTATCGTCGCCTTTGGTTTTCACCTGTTTTGGTTTTCGCCGGTTGCCCCCGGCTGTTTTTTGCCTTCAGTTTTCGCCAGCGCCTCGGTTTTCGCCTACGCCATTTGCGCAAATGTATGCTTTTTGCATACATTTGCTACGCCATTTACGTAGCGGATGCACAAACGGCGTAGCCTCTCTGAGTTTTTCACGGTTTTGGTTTACGCCCGGCGATACCAGACAGTTGAACGGTGGAAAACCCTGAGGTCTCCATTTAACTTATATTTCTGCAGGAGCCCACAAGTTGGAAGACAAGTTTGCTTGTGGATTAATAGCTGGTTAACAGGAAGCATAGGATAGGAGGCCTGTTGTGCACCTCCAGTGTAGGATAAGCAGATTTCAGCATAAGAAACCATCCTGTTGATTCAGACTCATTTGTCAGAGGATGTTGTTGCCATTAGTTGAACTAATCAGCTGCATCCGACCTGTTGGTTTATTTCTGAGCAAAAAAGGCAACAACAAATGGTATGGATTCAGAGGTAAGCTAGAATGAAAGCAAGTTTAGTAATCGGTTCATGGTACAGAAATCCAGTAATAGGTTCATGGCTGCAGGAAATTAGTATGTTGAGCCTAATTGTGGGTTTCAGTGCCAAAAGCAGATCCACAGTGCCTGAGTTGGTTGTGAAACAATCTTTCCTAGAAGACTGAATAGACATGGTTAAGATGATCTTCTGGAATCCTTTCAGTGGTACAGTAGGATAGTGAAATGTTGAATTGTTTATTAGATGCGTTGGGAACTGCTATAAGGAATCAGGAACGTATATATAGCAACAGCATGGGGCAAAATCCCTACGAGCCATCAGTTTGAATTCAAGAGAACTTCTGGAACTAAGATATGACAGTGTCCCCATGTCTATCATGAGGATGCACCATTTTAAGATTGGGATTTTCTTCCAAGAACACCATGAGGCCTGATCCTGCAAACCAACATGATGGTACTCTAAGCAGAGATCTAGCTTATCTTCCTCGGGCTGAGAAGGCTTGAAAACAGCACTGGGGATGGGGCGGGGAGGACACAGATAGGAACCCCAGAGACAGCAAAGGTGAGGTTCAGATGTCATACTATACTAACAGGAAAAACAAAACTGGAAAGAAAGAGGTGAAAGAGAACTACATTGGATTCAATTTTTGGCAAATAATGTAAGAGAGAGCTGTAGAAATATTAGAAGGACAAAGATAAGAGACTGAGAATCAGATGTTGGGAAATTGAATTATATTTTAGAAATGATCAGGCTGCTACATCTCTCAACTGCACCTGTTGCGATGACAGCCATTCTGTGCGAACTGCTGACTTCTAAGGCTCTGGCATCTGTTTGGGAGTCAAGTCAGCACAGTACTTGCAGAAAGACAACTTGCTGCCTTCAGGAACTGCAGGGGCAGTTGGAACCACATATAAACAGAGGTCATAGGTCCAGAGTGCGAGGAATGGACAAGCCGTCTCAGTTCATCTCTGGACAGCAGTGTTAAAAGCCCCACTGAGTCTATGAAAGGGAAATGAGAAGCAGGGCAAGCAGTGCCTGAACAGAAAGCAAAAATCCTTTATTGTACACAGTACAGAATGTAATGCAGCTTTGCAGGAGATATATTATTATAGCCCTGCTCAGGCAATAGTCATTTCACATCAATCCTCAGATTAACCCTTTCTGCACTATAGACTTCCCATGCCAAATTCAAAAACAAAAAGAAGCAAACCCCAGGTGAAGCCCTGGGACATGCTGGGAGCCACAGCAGAGTTTGCTGTCAATATGTGCTTTCTGATAGGCCCTCTTGGGTCATTGGATACATTTTGGGGAGAGTTGCTGAGTCGTCTACAAAGAGTTAATCTTCATATTCATACTTTTTTCCTTAAAAAAAGTGAAGTTAGTCAAAAATCCAAACAAAGTTATCAAAGCAGAAAAAGAAATCCTATACAGCATTTACAACAAAACACGGAGCCCGCAGGGGAAGGATGCATTGTGGGTAAAGCATTATACAGGAGTGTGCCAAGAGGCTCACAAAAACGAGAGACGGAGAGAGAGAGAGAACTCCTGAAGGATCCAGAGAAGCTTTATATATACTGAGTAGCTCTGGCCGCCTTCCTCTCTGCATTTTCACAAAATCAAATTGTAATCTTTTTCTTTCTTTAAAAAAATCCTCTTAAAATATGTGGTTTGCATGAAGCATCTCAAAGAAGGAAATGTGACTTACAAATTAAGCTAAAAAACACGTCTCTTTCTTCCTTGTTTACAAGCTCAAAGAGGACAAGAAAAGTCAATTAAGCAGTAGTATGGCATAGGGATGCCAGCCTCCAGGTGGGACCTGGGGATTCCGTGGAAATATAGCTCACCCTCCAGACTACAGTTCCCCAGGAGAAAATGGCCATTTTGGAGAGTGGACTCTATGGTATTGTACCCCACTGAGGTCCCTGTCCTTTCCAGCCTCCATCTCCCACTCTCCAGGAGTTTTCCAGCCTGGATCTGGCAACTCTGTCCCCCATTCCCCCACTGGTGACCAGGGGGACTTGGCAACTGTAGTGTGGCAATGGAGTCATAAAGTCAGAACTGTCATACCTGGGGATATTCAACAGTGGGGACTGCCATGTATTATATACATACAGTTCCCTGACACAGAAAAAGCCAAGCAGCGTGCGCTTCGCTGCTGCACAGACGCATACTCCAAATGCACAGCATGATGTGCAAAGTGTCCAGGCAGGATCCAGTGCAGGAAAAGCGCAAAGCAGATACACACACATTGGGCCAAAGAAGCTCCACCCAAGTGGCAGTACCCTTTGCAACAGCACTGCCAGAGGCAAGAAAGCAGCAACTCGGCCAGTAGGTGGACTTGCCACAGATACAAAACCTACAAATATCTGGTTAGAAATGTTGCCCCACAACATAAAAAGAGTTTGGCCAAGCCCCCCTTTACCCTAAAAGCAAACCATCCATGCACAGCCTTGTTAAAGAGAGGGTGGCCAAGGACTTGCTGGGCTCTTAGGGAGGTGGTGCTTAAGTGCTGTCCTTTAAGTTGGGTTGTTTACAGCATACTAAGAAAGGCTTCCCCAGACCAAAGAGCTGTGCACTGAGAACCCAGAGGGCTGAGCTAGCCCAGTCACAAGGTTTTACACTGCATTGGTTCCTCTTTTCATCTGCAAATCAAAGCCCTTTTCTATTATGCAAGGTAGATACAAGAATTGTGATTGTAACAGAGCACATTTTCTTAACAAATTGCTAGTCATACACAGTCTATTCAAGTCCCATGGGCACATATATCTCAGCTGTTCCTATCAACTGGGCATAGAAGACACCCCCTTCCCAATCTCTCTTCATGGTTGCACCCAATGTGATCAGCAATTGGAGGTCCTACTCACTAGCCATGCTATTGTCGGTCTTCACACAGAGGGCCTTGAAGTATTTTAGGCTCTTCTGATAATATTTGCAAAGAGCAGTTTTATGAACAGCAGAATTTTTTTCTTTACAAAAAATTGCCCTTATTGGTTGGATCAGGAGTGTCTCATTCAGAATTCTGCTGCTTTACAAGTCAGTAAGCAAAGCCCTCTGCATAGGGAAGGTTGCTGCAGCGATCCAAGTCTAGGAGGTATGCAGAGTTATCTTCAAAATGCGTCAGAGGTAAGGTGTCATCTTCATTCACATGGCAGTCTGGTTCAGCTTTCAAGAATGGGCGCTGATTGTCAGGGAAGGCCATGGAGAAAAGGGCATCAGGATCACAAACAAACTTGTAGACATACCGCTCTCCGGCCACCTGGAAGAGGCAGAAGGTTCTGTTAGGGCAGAACAGGTAAAGAAAGACAAGGGTGTTTATGTGCACATATAGATACATAAAGGTGCCAAGGAAGGCCATTAAACCAGCAATCAGTCCTTTCTCTTGGATAGTCGCAGAAAACAGCTGCAACTTACATGACTTTTTCCCCTTCTTCATCTAGTGTCAACATGTCTCCTGAGAATACAGTGACCAGGGATATGCTCAAAGCCTCTGCCAGAAAACTCCTTGCACAACCTCCCCGCTCCCAATCAAACTCTTCTGAAACTACCTCCAGAACAGCAGTCGCTCCTTACAAGTCCTTTTAGTACTATGTTAAGGCTATGTGTATTCTAAGATTCTGCAAGCACACTACAGAAGTGCAGATTTTAGTACTGGGAGCAGAATGAATCATCTTGATAATCTGAACTGTCTTTAAAATATTTTTAAAAGCTGCTAAGGTGCCAAAGGTTGACTATATGGTTTCAAACCTGCTGTCAGTCGTCATTATCGTTATTAATATTATTTCTAAACCACACAGAACACTCTGCCCTAGCAATATCAGATTGGGGCGGGGCTGCACTCGGATATGCTAAGATTGAGTGATGTGTCTGCCAGCACAGAAGAGGAAGAGACCTTATTCTTCACAAGAAGTGAAACAGATTAAGCACTCATAAGGAGTTTACCAATGTTTACCTTGGCAGCAAGCCCTGGACAAAGCCTAGACGAGCTGTTTGCCAACTTTCAGTTAGTTTTAGATTGGTAGCATTACTGTAGAGAAGAAGCCAGCAAAAGGAATTTGCAGCTGACTGCTTAAATGCATAGTTTCATCTCTGGCTGGTGTTCTAAAGCACAGATAAATAAAGCCAGTCTAGTGAAGTGGTTACAGTATTGGATTAGGAACTGGTAGACCCAGGCTCCAGTATCCACTCCACCAGAAAAGCTTGCTGGGTGTCCATGGACCAATCACTCTCTTCCAGCCTACCCTACCAGCCTACTTGAGATTGTCAGTGGCTTTGGGCCCCAATGGGGAGAAAAGCTGGGTACAAATATATAAAACGAGAATATACTAAGTTTTTAATGCAAAAAATATTTTCACAGCATGTCATTTTGAACGTGTGTATGGGAAGGGGGTGTAACTCATCAATAGTTACTTCACATAGTGCAACAATCAGGGGCTTGTGCAAACACACTTCACAGAGGAATTGCAGGATAAGTGAACGAACCATTGTGGTAAAAAATGTTATATTCCCCAATGCTGGGTATATTTTCAATGCTGGGTATCTCAATGCCGAGCATTTTCAGTTGAAGACATGTAAGGAACAAATGAGAAGCAGATCTTTTCTGCATTGTGGATGGACAGGCACCAAGAAGTGGAGGAAGGGAAGTACCTAAATGAGCCACTCTCACCCTGAAGTCTGTTTCTTTAGAGCAACTGGAATGTGTAGCTGGAATGTTCACAGGGAAGAGAGAGTTACTTGCCTTTTGCATGATGCCTTTTTCATAGTAGTAGCGAAGGGAGCGGCTGAGCTTGTCATAGTTCATTGCAGGCCGGTTTTTTTGGATTCCCCACCGACGAGCTACCTACAAAAGTGAAAATGCAATTAGGAACTCTGAGCAGCATATCAAATTTTGCCCTGATTGAAAGGTGTTATTGGGAAAGTGTTTCCAGTCAAGTTCTTCACATAGAACATTTGGGTATTTACACATTTTATACCCCATGTTTCTGCCCTTATTAGGGCCATCAAGGGGGCTGAACACATGAAGCTGCAGTATACAGAATCAGACCATTGGTCCATCAAGGTAAGTACTCAGACTAGCAGTGGCTCTCCATTGTCACCAGTAGAGATATTTCCATCACCTGGCCATGATCCTTTTAATTAAAATGTTGAGGATTGAAACTGGGAGCTTTTGCATCTCAAGCAGATGCTCACCTTTTCAGCTCTCGCCCCTGGATTATGGAACTTCCTTCACCTAGAAATGAAGTTCAAACCATTCCTCCAAGCTTTTTGAAAGAGTGAAAGCAATCAGGATTGGGGAACACTGCTTGGTTTAACTTTATAATCTTTGATTTCATCACTATATGCTTTACAAATTTTTATGGATGACTGTGGTTTGAAGAAATATTCTAAATAAATCAAAACAAGTTACTTGCAATACAAGGGGCTGAAAACATCTTCCCAGATATAATCTGGGAGCAGAATCTGTACTTGTCCACAGATCTCCAACAATTACTGTAGGCTGGGAGAGTTAGAGGGTGTTTTAATGTAGGTTTGTAGAAAAATTAAACTGGAATATGAACTGCCTTTAAATCGGGCATTTGTACACTGATCACATAATTTGTCTACGTTAAAATTACATGGATAATCCTTCATAATATTTTCCCATTAATGCATTCATTGGATCACTTGAAAAAAAAAAAGATGCAGCAAACACTAAATGCTATTCCATTACCTACAACACCTTATGGGGAAATTAAAGGAACAAATTATAGCTTGCACTTAACAAGGACTGCTGCTCAACTTGTTCAACAAGCCCATTAATAAGGATGTACCCTTTGCAAGACTTCTCAAAAATAATGTTGTTCATTTGTTTTACTAACAGTCAGCTATGAGAATTTAGAAGACAGGCATCATTAAATTGTGTTCCCCTTGCAATAAAACAGAATAGCAAAGACTTCCAGGCATTGGCAATCTCAGCTAGGTGAAACAATTACAGAGAACCACATCCCTTTCCTAGAAACACATATGGGCTGCCTGCATGCCATTCTGTCAAGTCATAGGACTGCCTAAATCTGTCGGTCATGATGCAAAGTATCAAGTGGAAATCCACTGTTCTTTTTCCTACCGCATTTTGACTACTTCTGGTGTTTTGCCCCCCCACCTTCGACACTCTACCTGAACATTTAGTAATCATTGACAATTCCCACAATATTTCTTCTAAGCTAAATACATAGTTCAATATTATATATTATTGTTTATTGATAATAAAATCAACAATCAATAATTAGTTATCCAAAATGGTTTGTAAGAGAAAACAAATTGATAAAACATATAAAATATATTGATTGTTGATAAGAAACTGATTGAATTAATAGTATCTAATTGATTTAATAGTGTGTTGATGTATTGCATAATTGTACAAAATTATAGCTAGGAGAAAAGAAAACAGATATAGGCAGTGGTGGGATTCAGCAGGTTCGCACCACTTTGGCAGAACCGGTTGTTAAAATAGTGCTTGTAAACAACCAGTTGTTAAATTATTTGAATCCCACCACCGGAACCGGTTGTTAAATCATTTAAATCCCACCACTGGATATAGGATAATGGATAATGGTGCAAACCAGTAAAGCTGGCAAGAAAGTAACGGTAGGGGAAGAAGACATTCTAGATCGGTCAGATACCCCCAATGAAATATTAAAGCAGATTAAGAGCTCCAGTGAGGAACTAAAAAAGTAAATCCAAGTTATAAGAAGAGAAGCCCCAGACATGAAAACGAGATTTCAACTCAAATCAAACAGTCAGAGCAAAACACAGGACTGAAAAATGTGAAATGAGGTATTGTAAAAGAATTTGTGGAAATTAAGAAAAATATATAAGAAAATACTCAAGAAATTGTCAAAATAGAAACAAAAAACTGACTCTCTCAAGAAAAGTGGTGCAAAAAGCAGAGGAAAGAATTTAAGTCCTCGAAGTTCAGGGAAGACATAAGGATCTGCAGTTTAGAGGGATCCCTGAACAATTTGAATAATCAGATTTAGAAGGGGACTTCTGCAAACTGATGCAAAACAACTTAAAAGTGAACGAAGAATTACAGAGACTGAGCATATATATAGCATCAACTTGAGATCTGCATATAAGAACAAAGTTCCAAGAGACATCCTGGTGAAATATGCATATGAAAAATGAAAGAATTTTTTGAAGAAACATTGGGAACACCCCCTGTGGTAGACAACACAGAAATAAAAGTATTTCAAGACCTACTAAATACATTATAGAGGAAAATAAGTGAATTCAACTTTCTATGACAGATCTTGTTAAAAAGAGAAATAAAATACTACTGGAGAATCCCTTTTGCATTAGAGGTTATTTTATCCCCTGGTAAGAAAATAATCTCAACACTGAAGCAAATAGCTAAAGGAACATTTTACAGGTGAGAAATACACAAACGGTTTCCCAGAAAGTATGAATCCAGATAGCAGTTCATCTACAAGCTCAAAGGAAGACCATATTAAGAATAAATTAGTGGACAAGCTAAAAGGGTTAACAGATAAAGAAGACAAACTGGACCAAGATGTGACCTTTGTGCCCAGAAAGTAAAATGAAGATTGGTTAATATAAATGGACTGAACTCCCCTTCAAAAAGAATGAAAATCTTTACTTGACAGCAAAAACAAATTGGAGACATCATTTGTATACAAGAAGCGCACATAAAAGATAAGTAGAAATCCATTAGCATATTATATTTCTAAGCGGCTGCAGTGGAAACTGTAGCCAGCAAGACATGATTGGGAAATTTAATGAAGGAACAAGTGTGCGTTGATTGAGCATTGACTCAATTCTAACATGATTCTGGAGCAGTTGTCTAGAGAGGATTATTGATTCTACCTCTCTTTCGGAGCAAGATCTGATGACATCAGCCTGTTGCCAACCAACCTACTGTTTCCCAGGGGATTTCTGGAATGGACAATCAGCCAGGCACTCAGGGAAGATTAATGGGATTTTCTAGCACTAAGTGCATCAAGACAACCCACAACCACCTGAGGCCCAGAAGAACAGCCTGAGCCAAATGAATGGGGCGTTTCCAATAGTCTCAGCTGCTAAGCAAGCTAGTGGCACTCAATCCAATTTTACTATCATGGCTAAGAATAGGGAGAAAGTGACGCGCAAGGATGAATGAAAGAGGAACATCATTAGCAGAGAAACGAGATCATACTTAACACTCCACAGCACTGCCACTCTCATGAACACAGAAATGTATTTCTCACTGTAAGCATCCCTGTTCATTCTTTGAATATTGTAGTATTTTCCAGCATTATAGGAAGAATGTATTGGGAACCAACCACAGCTGCATGCACACAGCATTGCTTTGTTAAGTTCATCAAGCACCTTAGTCAGGGGAATCTATGGGAGGGGGGAGGCAGGAAACTCTGCTATGCTGCCAACACATTGCAGTATGCTTTCCAATAGCAGACAGAATGAAACCTTTTGTAACTGACTCCAGGGTAGAAACATGTTCAGGAAATATTTTGCATGTCCAGACACACGTTCCTTTGCATGTGATATGCCATGGCAGGGAAAGAGCTGAAAGCACAAAAGTCTATGCACATATTCCTAGAAGATTCTAAGAGTTATTGTTATATAATCATCACCCAGCACTCAGGCTTTGATTATGGCACTAAGCAGCGAAAGAGCTTCCTCTTTACCGCAGTACAGGCTGACACAGAAAATCATAAACTCTTCTGAAAGTCTTTTCAAGGTTTGACTCTCAGCGATTGGATCTTTTAAAAGGAATCTGGTTCTATTTGTGTTGTATTTTGCATCGTGACCCTGGGGCGGTGAGAGGGCTGTGCCCCAGGTGCTACTCCCACAAGTCACGTGTGTGTGTGTGTGTGTGTGTGTGTGTGTGTGTGTGTGTGTGTGTGTGTGTGTGTGTGTGTGTGTGAGGGGGGGGGTGCTATCAGCCGCCCTCCTTCTACTGCAAGGCTAGGAATTGGGGCTGCTGCTGCTAGGCTAAGGGTCACCTTGGCTGGAAGGCAGAAGCAGCTGAGTGCCCCCGGAGGTCAGAAGCAACTGAGCACCACTGGGAGGTTGGAAACAATGGAATGCCCCAGGGAGGCCAGAAGTGCCCTGGGAGACCAGAACTGGTGGAGTGCCCCTGGGAGCACACCACCCGCCTCAAGGTGCTGTGTCATACTCCTTCCAACCAGCCATCCCTTTGGTGCTTTTTTCCCCTGTGGAAGTTGTGTCACACTGCATGCCTCTTGCCTCGTCCTGCAGCTGGCCCTCTGGGGCAGGTCTGCGCTCACTTGTTCATTGGGGAAAGACTCAAAGAAGGTGGTGGCATGTCAGGGCCTGGGTTAGATTGCTTTTTCTCCACCTCCTCTCCACACACAGCCCACCCCTCTGCTCCACAATGAGCCACTGCCTCTCCGAAGCTCCCCCTGCTCCGGCATGCAGCTCAGAGGTGCTGGCTCAAGGCCGTTGGCAGGCAGTCCCCCTCCAGCCTTTGCCACCCGGTGCATCAGCTGTGAGCATCTAGCCTGGGAGGGGACAGTGTGGGGTGGCGGAGTGGTTTTTACAGAGGTGCACAGCTGTTGCCCACCTCCTCCTGTGCAGCCCCTCTTTCTGATTTTCTTTCTGCCTTTGCTTCTGTCTTTCTTTCAGACTTTCTCTCTGCCTCTCTTTCCCTCTCTTTATCCCTCTGTCTGTCTGCCTGTCTTTCTGATTTTCTCTTTCTGCATTTCTTTCATTCTGTTAAGTTCATCAAGCACCTTAGTCAGGGGAATCTACGGGAGGGGGGAGGCAGGAAACTCTGCTATGCTGCCAACACATTGCAGTAGAGCTCTCCTCTGCCTTCCTTCCTTCCTGTCTGCTTTCCCTCTGCCTGTCTGTCTGTCTTGCTTGTCTGTCCTTCCCTCTGCCTGCCTGTCTGCCTTCCCAGTGCATATTCTTGCAAACTTCCTTTCCAGAAGAAAGGGATGTGTGGAAGCCCTCCCCCTTAATAAATCTGCTGGCTGGCCAGCTGATAGAGTCTACGCCCTGAGTTGGGAAGTCTCTGCTGCAAAGTCGCAAGCCTTGATCACCAGATAGAAATTCACTAGGTGGCCTCTTCTCTTCACCACAAATGCAGGTTGATAGCAGCTCTCTACCCAAATAATTTGGGCAGCAACATTGAGTCAGCTAAGTGGGGTTAGTTAAATCGACAAGACGTCTTTTAATCAGCCCCAAAGCTGTTCCTAATTAATCAAGCCACTAAAATAACTGTCTATGGGAGAGAAGGTGGCAGGGTATCTATAGCCTGATCCTGGAAACTAAGTAGGCAAAGGGAGATCACCAAGAAAGACCTTGCAGAGGGCAGCAATGGCAAACCACCCCTGCTTTTCACTTGCCTTGAAAGCCCCTCCTTGCTAGGGTTGCCATGAGTCAGCTCTGACTGGACAGCATTTTCACACACAAGTAAACCTTAAACCTTTTATGCTTTTTTTAATTTAAAAATTGAAAGCCTAAGCTAGAGGCCTGGTGTTTCCTTATGAACCTGCCTAGCAACTATAGTGTTCTACTGAGATCCGCTTCTGTGTGCCCCACCTGTGGAGATGTCACTTTGACTGTGGTCTGTTTTTCACACAGCTGTTCACTTGGTACCTCCTGAAGAAGGGCTATAGATGCCATTTTGGGGCATCAAGAGTTCAGGCGGGGAGAGGGTGCCGTGACTCGCAAGTAACCACAGTTAACCATAAGGTGTGGCTTTAGTTGGCTTGACTCCTGATGAAGAGCTGTGGAGGCCACACAGGAACGTCAGAGTTGCGTGAATGTGTGCGCAATTTCATGCTTGTCCCAGGCACCGTTTTCTGTAGCTATGCCCTTGCTGAGAGAGATCTAACATATCAGGTCACATGTTGTACATCAGGAGGTCACATAATGTGGCCGTGCATCTCCCACGCATGCTCTTTTAGCCTTCCCACTTGTGGAAAAGCCAACCAGGACAAGATTCATGGTAAAAATATTTTCAAGATCAAAGCAGTGCCTTTTCAGAGTGCAGAGGGAGTGAAACAGCGTACTATCAAAGACCTTCAACTAGAGGGGGCTGCTAAATTGCTGTTTGAAAAACCAATATTTCCATGCAGAGCGTGCTGTATATTATGGATAATTACCCACCATGCACTGCTTGGCCGTGCAGCTGGTTTCAATTATTAGTCAAACAGCTTCCTCCTCTGCATCATTCAGTACAACTCAGTGTACCATAAGACTCCTCTCAGTAATTGCAAGGGTTTATTTACAAAAACCAGTGTCTCCACAGGGCGACAACAGTGCAAAGCCTACAGCAACAGTGGAAATTAGCAGAAAACCTTTCTCCAAGGAACAGCTCAGTATCTGAAGAGTAATGAGAAAAGTACATGCCCTAGACCTGCTGAATGGGAAGATGTTAAGGAAAGCCAATGAACTGTATAAAAGAATTGCAAGCAGAGGGGGAACAGAACAGAAAACAAGTAATAGATTCTCAGCAGGTTCTTCATATGTGCTACCAACTTTTTGAAATTTGCAAGCTTTTAAACTGCAAACACACTTAGTGTGAACAAACAAAAATATCCCATATCATCACCCATTCGAACCCATGAATTTCCCAATAGCAAAACTGTAGAAAGAACTAAAGAAACGGTAGATTACTACACAGAGAAAGAGCAAAGGTGAAAGGGGTGCTTTAACTAATGGGACACCAATGCTGACACAAATCAATATGCTCCTAGAAGCCAAATCAGAGAAAGTCTCAGAAATCTTCTATGCTTTATATATGTTTCTTCTTGCATACTGAACTTCAAGCATTCTGCTTATTTGCTACTCTGTATTCTAGAGTGGGGAGATTTTGATGCTGATGTATCAACCTTTCCAACAATGAAGCTTTCAAAGCTCATAAAGTATGAGATTTAGTAAGCAGCCATAAAGGATGAACATAGCACATGTACCCTACTTGTGGGGGCACACGTCTGATGCTTGACCCTCTGAAGAAAGGACACATTCAAGAAGTAAGAGGCTAGTGACACTGGAATTGAACTTTGTTGAATCAAGAGACGTCTGAGATCCAGTGAAGCTGGCCTCTCTAAGCATTTTGCCACCTCACTCTCCTTCATGTATGAACAAGGCTCAAATCCAGTTTCATTTTAACTCTAATAAAGGTTATATATGACATTGAATGGATGAGGTTGTCTACTGGAAGACAATACAGCCAATTAAGTAAAGGAGTCGATGTCTGCCAGCAATCAAATATAGCAACAGCTAGACCAAACGACTTTGCATCCAACAGGTTCAGTGACATGTGTGAAAGGAAGGCCTTACACATCTGCTCTGTGTTTTCTCCATTTGACCTTGGTGCGGACTGGAGAAGATTCAATAAACAGATTTACACGGGGCCAGAAATGACTTTATTCACAGCTGCTCTGCCTCTCGTTGTACCCCTAGGCACCATTCATAAGCGAGAACTGCCATTTTAATGCTGGAGTAAGCTAATAATAAGGAGACAAATCAGTTTGAATAGGGATTGACCTTGTCAAGATGCAATACAAATAGACCACATTGTGCATCAATCCACTGAGATAAAGCAGAGGCAGCTTCAGTGCTACAGGAAGTACTGTGAAGATGCAAAATTGGTGAACCTGTGCATCTCACTTCTGGGAAGGTACCATAGGTAGTCAATGCAGTTTTGCTCATCTCCCTCATGCGGACTGCCCTTCATATGTCACATGCATTTTTCACTAGCTCCACACATGCTCTTGATACCCCAAGAAAGAGACACTGACCCTGCATTGACCAAAACCTCAACTTCCTGCAAACGCAAGTCCCAATTAATGCAATTTCTACTAAATTGAGCTCGTTTTCAACTGACCTGGTCCAGAGATTAAAAATAAATGAATCAGCACCATGTCACATCTATCTCCTGAAAATGACATTCTCCCCCCGACCCTTGAAGAGGTTTTTTGATAGAAAGCAACAGCAGCTAAGAACTTTGTTGCAAATGGGTCAATGCCTCTAGCAGTCTTTTGTTGGACAACTGAAAAATACAGGTGAACTTGGGAAGCTCTCCTCCCTCCCCAGGTGTTTTACCTCTTCAGGTTCAATCAGCTTGAACTCCATGCCTCTGCCAGTCCAAGCAATGAAATGGGCATTGGCTGGATCATCCAGGAGAGTGACCAGGAACTGCCACAGCTGGAGTGATCCTCGTCTCTGGTAAGGAGGCCCTTCACGATACACTGTGGGTTCTTGCTTCACTTTGCCTGTTCAAAACAAAGCAACACCAGTTAGATTCAACATTCCAAAAAGGGAAAGATAGGGCATTGCAAATTCCTACAATTTGTCAGAACAATCCCAACCATTCTTAAGAAGCCAGGTGAAAGCAGAAGTTCTAGCACATCTGGATGATGGCCATCTAGTAAGAGTGTCCCCTTATACAAAGAAGCACCAAGCAGCTAGATGTCATAGTGAATCTGGCTTGCAGAACTTCTTTTGAATATTCACACAGTTTCCATTGCCCTATTTTGTAGCATTAATCTGGTGATGGATGTACATTTACCAATGAAGCCCTGTATCTTGCAATGAGCATAGACAGTTTCTTTCACAATGCATGAGGCAAATGAGACAGTGTTGACAGTGTTTCTTGAAGCACACAGAAGGTCTGCAGGTTAGCTAATCCCACAATCTGGCTTCTACAGAACTCATTAAAATCCCTACAAAACCAGCCCCTTACCTTCCAATCTTTCTGGTACAACACAGGTATCATCAAAGTACAACCGGGCATCCTTCTCATATGAGAACCCTACGAAGGAAGTAGACATGCAAATTAGCTCATCAACAGTTCTGTTTAATTCTCTGTTATACAGCACTAAAAACACAAATTAGGCTGTTTCTTCCTGGACAATTTGATTTGCTCCACTTTGTGGTCTGTTGGAACCAACTGCTAGAGTGTTTGTTAAAAATTAACAGGAATGGCCTCAAAATGCTTACTTGCAAATATGCTAGCTACTCTGCTCTGCCAACTCCAAGGACTTCTCTAGACAGCAGGTTCCCCCATGCCTGACTTTACACCAAAATGTGGAAATTACAAACAAGGGAAAGAACCACAAAGAAAGAGAGGTCCAGTCTATCTTATGCTACAGTCTTTTTAAAAAAATTGTGACACTTTGCTAGGACCTGGCCGGGCACTCAGAGTCCCAGAGATAAGCATCGGGATCAGAACAGTTCCTTAGCGTGGCTTGTTAGGATTCTGTGCTTGATGCTCAAGAACTAGCTCTCTTCCTTCCTCAAATCCGGTGGCCCAGTCAGGCTTTGTTTATACTAATTGGTTGAACTATGCAAGCTGGTTCAGACTGAACTTTAAAATGTCATTTTCTTGAGGTCAAACAGCACTTGTTATTCTTATCAGACACTGTTACAAGAAAGAAAGAAAGAAAAGAAAGAAAGAAAGAAAGAAAGAAAGAAAGAAAGAAAGAAAGAAAGAAAGAAAGAAAGAAAAGAAAGAAAGAAAGTCTTAATATTAAAATACTACAATAAGCATGTGTCTAGCCCTGATAAACGAATGCCTATAGATATACAATGAATGGGGTGCCTTGCTGCAGGAAGAAAACACTATCTGCTCCTTTTTCCTAATTACCTCTGCATTAGCAACTTTTTAAAAACAAGGAAAATCTTTTTTTAAATGCTTTATTGACAAACAAATACATCTACATAACATCAAAGACCACATATATATCACATAGATACATAAATAACCACCTAACAAAAAAGGACAACTACTTAAAAGAAGGACCATATTTTCAATTCCACAAGGTTACTGGCCAGCAGCATTGGCTTTGACCTCTGACACTTCTATGCAGGATACATTGCAGGCAAAAGGTCTCAAATCAGATATGACACTGGCATTCTGTGAATGGAGCTAGCACGGTTTTTAAAAATCTTAAATAGCAGGCTTATGGAGGCCCTGATTTAGACTAGTGGCCACGCAAGACTGCTGTTTAAAAGGGGGGAAAAGCATAGTGGAAACTCTATTAATGGAATTTCTAGCATGCTCTGTAGCTCACTCCCATTATCCTTGACAATGAGGAAGCTGACAGGAAGAGAGTAGATTCCTCTGAAATGTGGTGTTGAAGAAGGATGTTATGGATACTGTGGGTTGCCCCCCCCAAATAAATAAGTGGGTTTTAGATTAAATCAAGCCTGAACTGACCCTAGAAGCTAAAATGACTAAACTGAGGCTGTCGAACTTTGGTCACTTAATGAGAAGACAGGAGTCACTGGAAAAGACAACAATTCTAGGAAAAGTTGAGGGCAGCAGGAAAAGAGGAGGACCCAGGATGAGATGGATTGACTCTATAAGGAAGCCACAGCCCTCGTTTTGCAAGGTGGAAGCCATGGACCCCATTTCCCCGCAGTGCAGGGAAGCCCTTTGGGGGTGGGTGGGGCAACACCACAGCAGCGCCATCCCCACCTGCCTAATCTGGATCGGGCTGTTCGTCTTTAGAACTGTTTTGATTTTAATTCCATTTTCTGTTCTGTTTATATCCATAAAAAAATAAAATAAGTTGAGCAAAAAAAGTTACTACAGTCCTAAATTGTGATGTTAACATTTTAATGGTTTTTATGTATTTTGTTTTATGTATTGTCTAGATATTGTAAGCTGCCCTTAGCTCCGCAAGGAAGCTCATAACTGTTTTAAGTGAATAAAAGCTCGATTTGTGTGTGCACATGCAAGAGATACTGTTTGCTCAAATAAGGTTCCAGAGAAGTCAGTCTTTTATTAGCAGCAGTAGCCACAAAGGCAGCTGATGTTGGCACCCAACATGCCAAAAAGAGAGACCGGAAGGAAGAGTTCCATTCTGTGAGTAAAATGGAAGGTGTTATAGCAGCAACTTAGGAGGGAAGCTGGCAACAGGCATATTAAATTTCCCCAACAGGTCCCAAATACCATTATCAATCTGCTTGCAAAGCAGAAAGGGAATCAGGGTGGTTTACAGAGAGAAGACTAGACTGTAGGCAGGACAAGATAACATCATCTGCTGGATAGAACTGGCTTCCTGGTCCAATTAATGTCTTCTTGTTGTGAGAGGATACAGTTCGTGCAACCGCTCAGTTTGTCTGTGCTTCTAGGGATAGATAGGGGCACTTGCTACCTTGGAGGGCCTAACATAGCCTTCCAAGATAAGCTGCACCCCTTTCCAAGCTCACAGTTTTGTTCAAGCAGCAAACAGTACTCTCCTCTTCCTTGAGTTTGCTAGGCATTCAGTTCACACCAATCAGAGCCCAGTCTCATCAGATCTTGGAAACTAAGCAGGGTCAGCCCTGGCTAATATTTGGATGGGAGACCTCCAAAGAATACCAGGGTCAGGACAGAGAGGCAGTCAATGAAAAACCACTTCTGAACTTCTCTTGCCTTGAAAATTTTACAGAGTTGTCATAAGTCGGTTGAAATGTCATAAGTCGGTTGAGACTTCACGGCAATTTACACTCCCACCCAAAATCAGAACAGTGAGGTTCTCCTCAGAAGGGCCAGGCATCAGCAAAAAAAGAGCCAAAAAACCTGAGCTCTGAGGTAGCAACAGGAACAAGATCATTCATCTATATGGAAGGGATAATCAACCTACCTTTCAGAGCTGCTGTAATTTTCATATATGTGCAGAACTCTGATCACTTCAAACATTTATATCAATTTTTAATATTTTGATTGTTAGCTGCTAAGTTTTTGAGAACTCCTCCTAAATGGCCTCAAGCAAAAATCAACTGTTTCTAGTTTCATAGGAGGGCTTTTTGCCCATAATCACATACAGATGTATTTTTCTAATTTTATTTCATATGTGCCAATATATGTGAGCTCATTCATGTATCTGCTGTCACTTACCATCATGGTTGTTGGGGAAATAGCCACCTCCTCCTCTCACATATGCCGACTGGCAATTAGGCACTTCTGAAATAAAGATGAAGACAGAGGTAATAATGTCAGCGCTTCATTTTTTCTGGGTTCAGATTTCATCATGGAAAGACATATAAAGAAAATCCCAGATACACCACAAAGAATGTGTGGTCCCACCCAGTAGTTTCTTGGAAATACAGTGCTGTGGGAAAGCACTACTAGAAAAGTCAAAACATAAATACATGAAAGCACCTCATTCCAAATCAGACCCCTTGTCTGGGTAGGACTGTGTACTATATTTGGTAGCAGCCCTGCAGGGTTTCAAGCAGAGATCGGCCATCCCTTAAACTTGCTACTCAAGATCTTTTTAGTGGAGGTGCCAGGGATTGAACCTTTAATGCTTGGCACACAAACCACATGACACGCCTCCTCTCTTCACTGTGTGGTAAACCCAGTTTATACAGTCTGACCAGGTAAAGAAAGTCATAGCTTGCCTGAGCAATCCATTACCTGTCAGTTGTATGGTCTGATATTTTACCCAAATCATTTAGGATCAAGATGCTTGTTTCTGTTATCAGCCCAACTGAGTTCTGAGAACTTCCTTGCTTGATACCTCCCTCTAATTTTGAACGTGAGTGGTAACTGGGGGTAAGGGCTTTCTGTAGGGGCACTGAATTTGTGGTACTCTCTTTGGAGATTTTCTCAAACACCATTTATCTGTCAGGCACTGTTAAAACATTCATTCTTCAAGGCATTTGAAACGTGATGCTTTTATGCTGCATCTTTTCAAAACATGCTTATTCCTTTCAGTGGTTTTTGTTTTTAGCTGTTATATTTTATTGTCGTTTTATCATATGTGAGTGTTCTTAAATTGTATTATTTTACATTGTTAGTTGCCTTGTATGTTTCACAAGTAGAATGGGAAAGGTTTTTTTAAAAATACAATTAGAAGTGAACCACTTCTCCTTTGCAAAAAGCAAAACTCTTCAGAAAGAGGCTATGTTTTAGACGTAAAGCACTGCTGTCCTATTCCCGTGTGCTAAGATTATTTACCCTCTGGGATTAGGCGTTCAGAGACACAATGAGCCACTGACTAAATAGGAGGTGTATGGAATTTGCAGGCATTAAAATAATCCGCTGAAACCAGGCACATCATATTGTTCCTGGAAGAAATCGCTCAAATAAAAACTCCCTCATGGCTGCAGCTGTCTTTCCCCAGAAGGCAAAAGCTTCCTGCAATCCCTTCCATTGGCACGTGGGAAAAATTACTTAGAAACCTACAGAATAAATTGGAAAAACATATTTAACCTACACACAGAGGCATGATCTAAAAGCTCAGCTTCATCCCTCTGAAAATACACGAGAAGCAGGGAAAACAAGAGAAAAAAAATTCCTTTAAGTTTAGATCTCCCATCTGCTCCACCCTGCCTCTGACAGGTCATGATATTTTTAGGTCTAAGGCGATTTGTAGTTATGCTGCGGGACCTGTACCAGCAGCAGCTGCAGAATCTAGTAAGTGATCAAATCTCCCTTTCCATGTCCCAAGGTGAGCATTCTACAGAAGGCCAAAGTCAGCTGTAGGTTCCAAGAGATGCCCAAACGCATCTTGAATCTTGTGCGCTAAATGTCACCCAGCAGAAGGCAGGGAAGGGGGAAAAACTTTTGCATGCACGCATGCAAAGCTGCCCTTCCCCACTGCCAATAGTAATGCCTTTCAGATTATGGAAGCTTAGATCCTGCTACATCTGTTGAATGCTTGTTTTTTAAATTTATTTTTTAAGCCACAAAGAGATAATCTACCATTTTAAGTAGGTTAAACATGGCCACAAAAAGGCAGCTGCTCCCCCTTCCTTGGAAATGTGAAGCAGCAGCAGCACAAGCAGCAGTTTTAGAATAGTATGAAAAGCCTCTAAGAAAAAAAATACAGCACTTAGAGCACAGGAGAGCAGGTGGAGGGACTACAAGATGCTACAGTAATATTATGGCTACATCCTCTGTCTGTCTCCCATCCTGACATGGTCAAAAATGGAGCAGCTGCTACAAGAAGTTGGGATAGAGCAAAACTGCTGGAAATGGTCACAGAAACTAAACATGGATATCTCCATCCAACAGGTATTGAGCCATCTCTTACAACCTCACAGACCCCCAGAGATTCTCTGGTGTCTGAAGCTGCAAAGAAGCACACTGGGTACACAAAACTGCAGGAATGCCCACTGAGGTTTCAAGGGCAGCAGCATGCCACTGAAAAGTACCACAGCTGCTTCATATACCTGACAGGCACCAAGGAATGAGCACTTGCCATTAGCATACTCACCTGAGTCAATGCAGTAATCCCTAGGCTCTTGCTTGATTCCCATGGGAGACTGGAATCCATGCCTGGGTGGGCCAGGGACGCCTGGGACTCCATGGTCATAGAGGGGGTCATGGTACTCTTGCTTGAATCCCTGAGGAGGATGGGCAGCAGCAGGGACAATAGGCTCTGACATTTGCCTATGGTAGATGGGGCGATTGTCTCCAGAAAGCCCCGGCTGAGGATAGGGGTGGCAAGGTTCAGACATTTGTCTCTGAAATCTGGGTAAACACAAAACAGACAGGCAGAGATTATCAACCAAAGTTAAGCAGCAAGGACCCTCAGCACTCTGAGTTGTCCCTCAGCCCACAATACTTCATCTACAACAGCCAGCTCATCTGAAGTACCTAACAGAAAATCTTCTTCAGTTGCAACAACCCTCAAGTAATATAACCACACAGGTTTATTGTCATGTATGAATGGAACAGCAGGTCTAAGTTTTTTTGTGGCACTGTAATAAAAATGGCAGCCTACAGACCTGCTAGCATTGAGTGGGTCCACATTGGGTCAACTGTGTTGGAAAACGCATGGCTTGTCTACAGTGCAGTGAGCCATGGCCGAAAACTGTGCTGGCAGAGGGTAGCTGTTACTTGAGGACTGCATCTGATGGGACTTGGCATTAGGTAGGCGACTAAAAAAGGAAAGGATCTCTGTGGGTCTCATCTAGCTCTCGCCCAATTTCTCAACAATTCATATAGTCAAATTCGGACATCAACATCGAGATAATATCTAGAAATAGGAAGATTCTCACTTTCACAATCAGGATGCTTAATAACTCATACAACTTTGGATCCCCTTTCAAAACTCTAGATGTCAAACACAATTGAAAAAACATATTCATATTCTGACACAGCCAGCCTGAATTACACAGGTTTTGGGAGAGAAGCAGAGCAAGATGCATCTTGGGATGCTAAATATCATTTTTTAATCAACAGTGAACCCCCCCCCCCCCAAAAAAAAAGCAGAAGACAATTGAATCCGGCCCCATCCTGAGAAACAGAGATCCTTTGTACTATCCTGGTCCTTTGGCAGTAAATTATGCAAACGTAACTGGAGACAATTTAGAAACAATATGTAAAAACTGATTTGTTATCTGTCCGAGCTGCTTGTCGGCTTTATGCTTGAGGTTGAAGCAAGAATGACTTCTAGTGAGGTCTCTTGGGGCAGATGCAAATAGTGTGAGTTTCTATGTGGCTAGCATTTCTCCATAAGAAAAAGAATGCAAGCCTGACATAGAGAACTGTACATTGTGATCTGATTTGCCATCCATTTAGGAAATTCATCATATTTACAGCACTCTTGTTATCTATGCAGCAGGGTTGGCTAGAAAAACCAGTAAGGAACCATTTAGCATTAAAAAAGAATGACTTGATTTTCCTGCCACAACACAAGGCATACCCCTTTCATGCAAACTAGACCTACAATGAGATGAGAACATTGCAAAGAGGACAAAGCGGTTCACCCTTTGCTGGTGAGAAAGAACCCACTACTTTGCCATGGCTACGTTTTGGTCAAATGCAGCAAACAAGTGGTTACATAATTCTGAATCTATTCAGCCATCTGAAAAAACCAAGTGGTTGCTAATCTGCCTAGGGGATTAAGCCTCTCCATTTGTGGAGGGGAAATGCGTGCTTTCCGAAATGCTCTGGCTCTGTGGTACACACAAAGGCTCAGCATAGCACATGATCCTGACAGAGTACCTTGAGATTTTCAAATGTTGGAGAGACACTAGCTTCACCTTTTTTTATTTGCTTCTGTTCCCAGGATGCTAAGGATGCAATCTCATACTAGCCATATAGTGCAACCACTGAAATTAGCACAACATTCTACAAAGAAAGATCCCCACCAAGATTGTTTTTCCTCATCCAGCCTGGTAAATAGTTCTGGAGAACTTGAAAGCTGGCACACACCATGTCGGGTTATTTGGGTTGATCTTAGCAAAAGGTCTGACATGGCCTTTGGTCCACAGCAAAATCCCAAAACAATGTGCCTGCCTACTTTTTGGAAGGAATTTTCACTATCTTAGCAAAATCATTTTAGGACACAAAGGAAAGAGCTGATTAACAAAAAAAAATTACTCTAGTTTAAGGGCATGTCCATTTATAACCTTACATTCCTGGTTTGGCACAAAAGGCTTATTTTGGTTGTATGTGTGGTAGGATGGGACAGAGGTCCCAAGAACTCTACCACTAAAGTTTAGAGGCAATCATGCAATTTCTCTCCCATCTCGCCTGTACCCCCCCTCCCCCAGCTCTGCATCTTAGCACTTTGAAAAGCGATTGCTTTCAATCAATGCCTTTCCCAAGCATCAAGAGGCATACAAGCTCCATTTGGCTTTGTAATATGATCTACTGCAGCTGACAGGCCTGGATTACTCCACTTCCGATTGGTGTCCTTCTAACCTTCCAGAAATGTAACTCTAGAACTATGCTGGTATGGCCTCTGCAGGAAGAGGCTCTTCCAGATGGGACCAGGCTGAGTATCCCTAGCATAGCTTTAAGGTCATTTGTAACTCAGGGCCTGCGGGTTTTAAAGCAACTTTAGCGCCACCAGTATAGGGTGATACTTTTTTAGCAGGCAGGGTGGAGATAGGGTCACAATGAAAGATGAGAGTAGACATATCCATGAAGGTAAGCTCATCTTTTGATCCCCTAATGTTGATTTATGTTCCTATGGTTTCATCACTCGCCCAGATTAGAAAAGCATTTCACATCACATTCTACACAAAACAGATTTGTCTAGCTTTGCGTGCCAACCTTTGAATTCCACCCCTGCGGCTTTTTTAAAAAGCCATTTCACATTTGTTGTCTACTCAATATAGGTATTTCCCCTTGTTTATGGGGACGAGAGTCACAAAAGACCCATATACATATGAGATGACTACATTTCTAAAAATCCTCTGCTTACCAAATGTGGGCTATTTCAAGCAGCAGTGCCTACCTACAACCATATGCATCTATGCAAAAAAATTAATACAGTTTATGACTCTATATAATGTTTTGAAGCTGGAAGGTCTGTAATGGCCAAAACCACAGCTATTTTTCTCAACAGCAAACATGGAACTCATCTTTTACTCTTAGTTCTGATGTTCCTTAATGAACCTAAGGCAGGGCCTTCAGGGCCTTGATTTACAGTCAAAGAATTAGGAAGAGCCGAGTCTCTGAAGGGAGCTACACAGAGCAGCTGGAAGAAAAGCTATGCAAGTTTTTTGGATTTAGGTTACTGGAAAAAAGGGGGTCTTGGAAGAGTTGGAAGGGCTAAAGAAAACACAATATAAGGGCAATGTACATGTGGAATGAAGATACTAGAACTGAACATTTAAACATCTTGGGAAATGCTGGGATAAGATTTCTTTTGGGATAGCTCAGTACATCTGAACTGCATTGCTTAAGGAATGCATTTCTGTAAGAAGCATAGCTCTTTCAACAACACATGACCCTGCCTCAGAGGATTTATAGCAAACAGCAGAAAATGGTAGCTGCTACCTGGCAAGATAGACAAAGTGCTGTAAGAAATATTGGAAAAGAGGGCATGAAAGAGGAGGCTATCAGCCATCACTCTTCAGTTAAGCCCTCAAGAAACTAGCTTAACTGGTCTTGAACTTCTTCAAAACAGGGTGCTGGAAACAGTGATCAGTACAAAAATCAGCAGTAAAACTGAAACAATCAATACAGGTGCAAGGGATGGGGCAGCAATTTATAGCCATTCTGTGGCCCAGGTAAAGCAGCAGTCGAAGGGTAGCACGGAGGGCACTTAACAGAACACATTGGGCAGGGATTCACAGGAGTGTCAGGTTTCCAAATGTTTTCTGCTACCTTGACTAAAATTCATCAAACCCAAATAAAAGCATGCTGCATAGAATTGGTGGAATACAACAGCTGGGCTCATGTCCAGCAATCATTTGTCTTGGGAAGCAATTAATCACTTGAAAGGGAAAGGAGCTTACGGAATTTCATTTCCAAAAAATACTCTTGAGTTTAAGTCATGGCAAAAGCCATGGTGGATATTAACAAGAAAATCAGATGACTAAGAAAATAATGATTGTATTCAGTCACAAAAAATAGAGCACAGGTGTCAAACTCTCGGCCCTCCAGGTGTTATGGACTACAGTTCCCATTATCCCCTTCCAGCATCATGCTGGCAGGGGATGGTGGGAACTGTAGTCCATAACATCTGGAGGGCCGAGAGTTTGACACCTATGAAATAGTGGGTTGCCTGCTATGGACCTGAATGGCAGCTTGCTGCCATGTGGTCCCCTCTCCTTGCACACAGAGCATGGGTGCAGGCTTCTGGTATTTGACAGCCTTGAATCAAGATCCAGTTTGCTGTGAGGTATGAAGACAGGCATCTCAAGTCGACTAGATGTTGTGCCCCTCTGCAATATGGGATTCAAAGACGTGGTTTTAATCTCAATTTACAATCCTGATACATGTATGTTCACGATGGGGGCGAGGGGGAGAAATTTAAATTTGCCAAGATGCCTATTTTCAGCCATGGTGAACCGGAGGCTGATTCTAAGTTTTTCAAACTCAGAAGCCTTCCTTTGTCTTCCTAGTATAAGTGGAGGAGGGAAACATGAGTGAACAAGCTCCATCTGCACCCATCTTGGACAAACCTCTATTTGTCACAACATCTGAGTGCACCCAACTAAATGGATACAAATCGTTTGCTCTGATCTGAAAGTCAGGCCTAGGTGTAAATTGACTAGTAACTTATGAAGCCGTAAAGGGCAATTTCCCAAAATAATACATTATTCTCAAAAAAGGAACTATTCAAGCCATTTTCCCCCAACGCAATGAGATGCAGAACACAATAGTCTGGTCTTCTATAGTGGAAGGTGAGTGAAAAAAAAAATTCAAGAGTTCTTTTAGGCCAACACTGAATCATAGCACAAGTAATGCAATGATAACAACTCACTAGAGATTTCACAGCTGCCCAGATAACATTTCCCTTTCAGGGCAGGCCTAGAAAAAAAAATATTTGCCACCCCACAGAATACCACTATCTTCAAATTCCAGACAGTAATGCTGGTCTATGACTGTAATAGAGACTGACTGACAGGTGCTGTGAAAAAAAAAGAGAGAGCTTTTGACTACATTCAAAACAATTCTCAAACTCAAAAGCAATCTGGGAATACTGATGGTAAATGTAAATGAAATTCTGTGAGAAGACTAAGACTTCACGCCATACCTTGTGCAGAATTTCATTCCACACGATTCTGGATATGGAATATACAAATTAGCAAGTTGGGGCTTTATAACTGCTTTTCAGATTTCATTATTTAGAGGTCACACATCCAGGGATCAATCATCTCCCATTACCCACCAGTGCTGTCCCCTTTACCTGTGTTCTGCTGGATACTGGTTTTCAGGCATCATCTTTGGCATCTGAAGGGACTGATGAGGTGGTCGAGGAACAGCAAAGGTCTGCTGCTGCCTTGGTTCCTGAAGAGCATGAGAGGGGGCTGGAGGAGGCGGAGCTCCTTGCAAAGGGCCTGCCACAGTGGCAACATGAGTGGGAGTCTGCACAGGTGCTGCAGGCAGTGGTGGAGGTGGAAGGGAGGTGCTCTGGAGTGCAGGTGATGCAGGGGTGGTAGGTGGAGTTAATGGCTTGAACCCATTGGGGGGCTTCCTATCATAGGCACTGTGGGGACAGAAAACAGAGAGGAACTAAATATATTGACAACAGCCATTGACACAGCTTCAGCCTGCTGCTCTTGACAGCTCCAGCTTGTTTGCATTTCATGGTTGTCAGGAAGTAACAGTTAAGGTTGCTCACAGCCCCAAGGGAATCTTTGTACTTCAGGCAAGTGACAAACAGACTGAGTCATAGAGCTCATTTTACAACACTTGTCTCAAAATTCCTCTGAGATAATTGTAGCTTCCAATTCTTTTTAGAAAAAGTGATTGTACTGAGAAAACACTCCCTACCCCCATCACTTATAATCAAGAATTTAGGGCCAAACTAGATACAACAGTGTCCTTGTGGCCACCATGAAAATGATACCATTTTCATGACAACATGTCTCGGGGGCCCAATCATGATTAGTCCACAACGTGACACTCTTGCTTCCCCCTCCCCACCTTTTCAAACCTGGAAACAGCTCTGAGGTCAATGTGTGACTATTTCCATACTTGATAAGGCATGGTGGAATGGGTGGGGAGACAAGAACACCTCCGTGTGCTGTGGGTCTGATCAGGACTGGGCCCTCACAACATTTAAAATGACTTTAAAATGGTGGTGGCATCCTTATGGTGGTCCCAAGGATGCAGTCTAGTTTTGCCCTTATTGTATAGTCAAAATGGAGTACAAACTTTCACTCAAATCAACATTCATTCATTCATTTATTTGTTTGTTTGTTTGTTTGTTTGTTTGTTTATTTATTTATTTAATAGTCTGTCTAGCTCACAGGGACTTAAGGTAGATTACACATATTGAGCTGGTACAATCACAAAAATGGGAAATTCAGTAACCAGTGAATTAGGATTTTAGAAGTCTGGAACTACCAGAAAGAACAAAAGCATAGCATAAGTATTCACATGATATGTAAGTGATACAGAAATTACATAGTACGATTCTGCTTACAAAAAGCTAACAAAGCCGCATAGAGACCACAGTCTTTAATCAATTATCCAAGCAAGTTTGTAAAACCTCCACTGAAAAGCCCTCTTGAATAATTCAGTTTTGCACAATTCATGGAAGGCTAGGAGAATGGGACTTTTTTTCCCTCCTTGGTTAGGCCATTCCACAAGATGGGAGCCAAAACAGAGAAAGCACATCTGCAAGCAGTCCTTGATTTTGCCCATTTGCAGATTGGCACCTGCAGATGCCCAGAACTGCAAGATGTCTTAAATATGACTTCTTCCTCATGTCCCCATGTGTGGGGGGAAGCATACACCTGACAGCCATGTCTGACAGTCACAAATATCTGTTTTGCTGCACTTGCACGCAAAAACAGATCCATGTAATCTTTGCAATACAAAGCAAAACGGGGGGGGGGGGGGTGCCTGCTTGGAAATTATCTAAATGTATAGAAACTGACTTGTGACAAGTAGCTGTGACACACCACTGATTTTGAGATTATCTTTTACAACCAAAGAGGCATTTCAAAAAAATGAATATCCTTTGGGACCTCACAGGTATCAGGTTATATGGATCCATAATCACTATCTTAGTGAAGGGCTTTGAATGTAACATGTAGTGTTACTTTTCCCTCACAAAACCTACTACCATTAGTCACATCATCCAAGTATAGTTCATAATTAGGATCATGTGCAGTGGCTTTTGCCCTGACCAGGATGGCCCAGGCTAACTTGATCTTGTCCTATCTCAGAAGCTAAGCTGGGTCAACTCTGGTTAGTGCTTGGATGAGTGACTACCCAAGGAAGTCCAGGGTTGCTGTTCAGAGGGAGATGAGGTAAACCATCTCTGAACTTCTGCTGTGTTGAAAAACTTATGGGGTTGTCATAGGTTGCCTGCGATTTGGTGGCTCTTATCACAACAGGCGTCAGCATATGGAATCTGCATTTGACCTATACGGATGAACACAAGCCAAGGTTACTTCCTTATCAGGCTTTCAGACCTAGTGCTCAGCTGGGAAGCTTTGATTTTTGAGCATGGGGCCTGAGCATCATATTCCACGAAAGTGTTTGCATTCTCATTCATAATTTTTTTAAAAATCTAAGCATTATGGTTGGTCTTTTTACATCCTTTCGTGAAGACAGGGGATGCTGTTATTGCAAAGTAGCTATAGTCACAGCAGTACCAACACACCCATACAATTGTTGTTTTTCCCCAATAAAAATATGCCAGGGGAGTAAAAATAAAAATAACTATTTGATATTTTCCATGTTCCCACTTCCATCCATTCACAGCTAGGTTGCTTTTAAAGCTGGCATCAGTTCAGTCAAGGTAAAATTTCAGCTGTGGTAGATGGCTATCCAGATGTGCCCAGCCTAGATGTCACATTGTCCAACCATCCAAGGGCTTCTTACTTATGCTCTGTAAGCATGTCCTACCTACCAGTAGTTGTAGAGGCACTTTTCTCCATAATGAGTACAATGCACCTGTTCATGGCTACAGGTAGACAGCTCAGAAGAAGGGCTGTGGAGTTCCCTCTTGATCTTTGCTGGAGGTGGTGCATGAAGTACCACTGAAAGCAGAAATGGAAGAAAAACAAAAAAAAAGTCAAACAGCATTTATAACGTATGGCAGCAAACACAACTCTTCCATTATCTTCTCTTGCCTTGAAGACTTTGACCTGATTTTAATAAAATTCTGGTGGGACACAAGAACTTACTCACGTGACCTGACGAGCACTCAAGCATCTGATTTCAGCCAGACGCTTAGTCGCTATATGTGCACTTATAGCATGCCAGACATTTGTAGCCTGGATGGGCATTGCGCTGGCAAGCTACCATTGTTCATGAAGTGTGATTGCATGTATAGTGGACTAGCAATGCTACATGGATGAATTATTCGGCTTTGTCAGCATCCCATTTAAGTTAGCTTCCAGGTTTTGCCTTGACACTTTTTGTTGTACAATTGTGTACATTTGTGCTACTATAACACTATAGCAGCACTATGGAGGTGTATTCATGGTAATACCATCACTACTAGGTTATGTTAGCAACTGACCCCTGAGCAATTATCTGAAACACTGTCACAACTTCTCATTCTTAAGACTCAGTCATTATTCTTTTAGTACAGTCCATGCTGGCAAGAAGAGAACAAAAGAATTAGACCTCAGGATAAATGAATGTATTTGCTAGAAATTTTTAAGAAGGACAGAATATGCTTTGAGTCCATAATCAGAAGAACAAACATCTCTCTACTCTTTGGGTAAGATTATATTGGAACAAGTGGAATTTGAATTGTATTGATTGGTCTGCTACAGAACTCTGACATGTGAGAGGGGATTCTAGGGCACATCCTCCAGGGGAGCCAAGAAAACTGAGCGCCTTCAGAAGAAGCCTAACATTTAGCTGTAGTGGTGCATTGCAGATAATGTCAGATGAACTATTGACCATAGGGGCCCACTGACCTCTGCAGATGTACAGACTACAGCTTGAAGATAGAAATAGAGGGTTACAGAGCCACCTGTATTGATAAATTCCTGTACTAATATGTTATACTAATTTAGCCGCTAGATTTTCACAACTGCTCAGACTCCCAACACAGGTCCTCTGTAACCTGAAGTTTGCTTTGGACAAGCATCTATCCTGAACTGCCATTGAGAGAAATAAGGGAAGTGGTTTTTGAAGTACTTGCTTAACCCTGGCACGCTGCACCAACATCCCTTTAAGTGAGATGCATCCTCCAGCACAGGATCACATCCAAGCAAAACTTGGCAACAGAAGGTAATGTTCTGTTCGCCTTCTTTTGGAGACAATATGTTGCAGCTATGCCAATGTTTGTTGATAAGTTACAAAGTAGGAAATGACTTTGTTAGGACAAACACCTTGTCTCATCAAGGGACATGGCAACTGCCAGCTTCACTGGTTCTAAAAATACAACATGCTGAATCCACTAAATGCCTACATGTGGTCACTAGCTATGTTGGGCCCCTTATTATCCTAATCTTTTTTTTAAAGTAGTACCTATATTTTTGACCTCTTATGTATGCAGATCACAGTGAGAACATCATCTGGATTTCACAAGAGAGTATAAACACATGCCAAAGTTAAATGAATGCAGTTTCTACACTAGATATTTTAATCAAGTACGCACAGAGATTTCTGGCAACAGAATATTCTGGCAAAGATTTTGGTTACAACAAAAATTTAGGGTTTCAGCATCTCGCCTGCCACCATTTGGAGACTGAGAAGTATGGTAAACTACCAAGTATGGTAAACTGGTAAACTACCAAGATGACCCTTAAAGATTGCACCAGAACTCAGCTTAAAAGAAGAGATATTCACTCTTACGCTGGCTTGGAATGCTTTGCTTAATATTTATAACAACTATTACTTATACTGAACACATTCCTTGTTCTGTTGACCCCTTGTTCATTTCTGCTGATTGCTTGGCAGGCATGGTCTAATCTGAACAGCACTGGATGATCCGTTAGAACTGTCTGAGCTTACTGGGTTATTTCCACGTAACAGTAAGGGTCAGATGAACTTTATACCACTAAGGAGTGTAAGGAGCACCCCCCCCCCCAATACAACCACAATTTCTACAACCCTCTAGATGTGCTTTTTCAAGCAGCTAATTGCAGTAACAGAAAAAATGGACTGCCCATAAACACATTTCTCCATGTAAGCACATCCTCAAGATCATTTGGGACAACACATAGAAGCATGAAGTGACCTTTAGATTTTAAATTAGAAGATCTGCATTGTGAATTTTAATTAAGGCTCTTTTTTGATACCATTTTCGCTAAATGTGAAGCTAGCCAAGTAACGTCATTAGCAGTCTTACCCTCACTGTCCTTTTCTAGTGAGAATTCTTGGTCACTTTGTTATAAACTTCCAAAATCTTACAAGGTGTGGAGAATGAACTCAGCAGCACAGCTTGAATCTCACTTCCTTTGCTGTTTGGAGCTCCCAACATAACCTCCTAGTCACTCACCCAAACCACCACCACTTCCATCTAAGCATATCTGCCCTCACATCTGGTCAGGCTTCGTCTCAATACGAGTAATCACCGAAAAGACAATGCAAATCGACCCTTCATGACCAAACATTGATCACAACATGCTGACCAGTTGTTCTGAGTCTGTGGCTACCAAAGAGAGCTCATTCCAACTTGAATCCATTTTGTTGCTGATTTGGAAGTAGATTTCAATTTTTAAAAGGAAGAAGTAGAAAATGATAGTGAAAATTATAGTGAATGAGAACTCTACAATAACCAGACTGAGTGAGAGCGGCCTCTAGTCCCAATGCTCCAACATGGAGTTCTACTCTCTCTGTGTGTATATATACATACATATATTTAAACCAACTAATATATGCTTAACCTAATTAATTTCTAAAAGAAGAGACTCTAGGCAAAGACAAGTGCGTCACAACTGTACCTAAATAGTGACTGAACATCTTGGCTTAGTTGGAAGTGGAACATTATTTCTGTAAATGCACATCCTAGCCTGGTTACACCATGAGAGGATAGCTTGGGTCTGTGCTCCCAGCCATCAGTGTCAATTAGCAGTTTCCTACATTCTCAGCGCATTCAAGCCTTCGAAGGAGAGACAACACAAGCTCCCTCTGTGCAGTTGGACTCATCCCAAGAATGAATGCTGAGCTCTCAGCTAAGATCCTTTCAAGGGCTCGTTTTCAAGGGAGGGCCAAGAGCTGTGCTCCAGAATCCTCAAGGAAAATTGGTCAGGAGACCCAGGAGTGCCTTGGGATACTGCTAGCCATTTAACCGCAAGGTAATATTCAGCCGCGGTTACAGGGAGAGACTGCAGCTGCTCTTTATCATCTCAGTAGGGAAAAAAAGTCAGTGTACAACAAAGTTCATTCACCTCTGCTTTTTAAACAGCAGCAGCTGCATTTATCTATATACACCATGTTCCACTTTTGCTCATTTTTGGTATTTCAAGTGTTAATGACCCCCCCACCTGCAATTGCCCTCTGTCCTCTCCCACCCCCCTCCCATGTTTCGCCTCCTATTAGGCATGGCCTTGCGGAACAGCAAACAGCAGGAAACTTGCATTGGAGGTGTTCCAGCTGTCAGTCAGAGGCATGTCTCTTTCCAACAGTCTCTGTGTTGTTTGAACTGTTGTTTTTCTGCCAGCAGCACAATGGGGCTTAGTTATTCATTCAAGGGAAAAAAAAGTCTGCAAGCAGGCACCACCCTCCATTCACAACCAATTTGGAATACTCCATCCATTCACAAAAAAAAGCCTCTCTCCCTGCAGCTGAGCACTACCAATCAGGAGAAGGGAAATGACACTTAAGATCATAACAGAGACCAGCTGTCCTGCACAGAGAAGCTTGTGCTGTGGGCAACGTTTATGTAAGGAATTCAAACACTGCAGGAAAGGCCTGCAGAGCTAGGAGGGAGTCAGCCAGTGAAGCTTGTTACAAACCCAAATGATTGCACAACCCCACTTGTGGTGAGGTCCGGAAATGCCTTCAGCAGGGGGAAAAAAAAGTAAAAATAATTTTAAAAATTAACTTTTTTTCAAAACAACACTGCCTGCCAGTGGACAGAAAAACCTCCCCTCACACTGAAAATGTCTCCAGGCTCCAACTCCAGCTGTCTCTGCCACTTCTCTAGTTATGGAAAGAATTAGGAAGATCTAATTAAGCCCATTGCAGCACAACAGACTTGTTTGGGGACCCAGAAGTTGTGGATAATGGAGCAGACTTTTGCTCCCAAAGGGATATGAGGGAGAAGAGAAGGAACCTGGAAGAATCAGACCAAGACATATTTCTAGCTTAATGCCCAAAGAAGTAAGTAGAACAGCATCAAGAATCAACTTCATTCCTAGAAACTCCAAGAAGTGACTACCCTCAAACAGTATTCAGAAATGTTCATTATTAAGTATCCAAAGTTGTATTATATCAATCCCATGTGAATTACAATGGCTGACAATTACTTTTTGGCTGAATTCTAGTTTTTGGTGTTGAAACTGAAAGCCCCCATTGGCTTACTAGGCCTTGCCTACCAAAGTACTCCCATAATTTATGATGGGGGGGGGGCAGGGTAGAGAGGAAGAAGAAAAACTGCATCAAATGTTTACTCCAAAGGATTCCAGAGACCAGGTCTTTCTAACGGCAGCACCATCTCTTTGCCAATTCTCACTCTGTAAAGGCCCAGAGACATTCATCCTTGTTATTGGGAGGCCAGCCTGTGAACAGACTAGCTTTTGATGCCCCACCCGCACAATAAGTGAGGCTGAGAAATTACTATATCTACGGAACACATATATTGGGAGAAGAGCAGAAGGAGGAGGTCCTTACAGATGCAAGAAATCCTTAATTTACACAGGAAAATCCTTTAAAAACCCCCTATTCTCCATAGCTAATTAGGAACTGGGAAAAATATGCAATGCACAGGTTTGAACCCAACGCCTCTGAAGCTGGGAGTTAGGTTGATATTTACTTGCTGATTTAGCTTGATGTGTGGGGCATCCATGTTTTAGGGGAGGGTTGGGTTTGAAGAACACACACCCTGAGGCCCAAAGAACCACTGAAAGCAAGGCTCCTCAGTCTTGTCCAATCTGTGGACTCTTCTAGGACTTTGCGAATGGGTAGAGAGTGCTATAACAAAACAGCTCCTGTGGGAGTGCAGTCAATCACAAAATGTTGGGAAGCTCCACAAAATGTTTGGGGGTTCCAAACTGAGCCTTCTCCTCTAATCAAGGCAGCATTTTCCAAATAGGTGCTTCCTACAATCCCAAAGGTAATACTTCCAGTGCGATGCCCAACAGCACCTCCTCGGGAAGCAGAGAACAGGGCAAGGAAGTGCCCCAACCTGCAAAACCCTCCTTCCCTTGCCGGAAGGCATCAAAACCCACACAAAACAGAAGCTGCACCTGCCTCATCTTGGCCTGTCCAGAATCAACTTGCCAAATAGGACGGCGGGAGCTCAGCAAAGGCAGGTTCCTCACTAAGGAGATCTGCAGCAATGTCAGAACTAAACCCTCATCTGTTTTCTGGCAGCTGCAACCCCTGGAACCCTGCCAGGAAACAAGGATAGAAAACACAACTAAAGTGCTTTCCTCAGGTGCTGACATTGAGAAATGCACATGGCAGCACCTAGAGGAAGAGCTCAGTGCTTCAAAGGCATGTATGTGCGAGTATGTCTGAGAGAGAAAGTGCGTGTTCTAATTTCCCTGTTATAATATCCTCACTATAATTAGAACCTCAGCCAGCAGGACAACAACAGGAAGTGTCTTGACATGCCAAGGCATGGAGGAAGAAGTCAGGACTGTAGCACTACTTAGATAGGAGGCATCAAGAGCTTTGCCTTGTTCACCTGAAAACTGGCAGTAAGGTAGGACAATAAATGCTGAAACAGCTTTGAGGTGCAGGCCCTTCCATCCCCTGGAACCTTGCACAGATGGAGTTTTGTGCCAGTAAAGTGATGCCCTGGTCTAAGATGCTGTGGTGTTGACCCCATACCTTTAGCCTGGGTTATCCTGCTTGTCTCACTAAACATGAACAGGTGTATGCTATATGAAGATAAAGGAAACTACCCACAACATCCTTCCAAGACAGCTGCACCAATGAGACCAATAGCCACCCTTCTAATCACTCTTCTCTTCTTGCTAAGGCAGAATGAGCAGAAACACGCAACCACAAATTCTATAGTGCACTTCTGGCTAGAGTGACCCCTTGCAACAACCAATGAAGGGTCCAGTTCCAAAACTCCAGCACAAAAACCTCCTTGCATGTAGAAGGTAGTGTACCAATGAGAAGAACTTTCATCTGGCATGCTTACTTTCCATGGTGGCAAACCTATGGCACTGCAGATGTTCATGGACTACAATTCCCATTAGCCCCTGCCAGCATGGCCAATTGGCTATGCTGGCAGGGGCTGATGGGAATTGTAGTCCATGAACATCTGCAGTGCCATAGGTTAGCCACCACTAGATGCTAGGATTTAAAAAAAACAAATTGGGGGGCATTTACTTATTTCATCAGTCAATTTATACGCTGCATTTCTACTTTAATTAGGCATCCAAGGTTAACATTCAGCCACCCGACTGTAGCCTCAGGTGATGCAGACTAGCAAGAACTGCACGAGGCAATTCTCCTGACTGTGTACAGTAACTCAATATGAGCACAGGCCTCGTTTTCAATGTATTCACAGATAGAGAGGAAAATCACAACATCTACAGGTTGGAAAAACTGAACCCGAGTCATTGACTTGCCTGATTTGGACCACAGGCGAGCTACAAGAGAGCAATACAGGTACCTGTGGTCAACTTTTCAGAAAGACCACCAGACTAGATTTCTTGCAATTCTATGCCTTATTTAGTCATATCCACATTACATGGCAAATACATATTTACAAATCTCCTTGCATGCTTGTGTGGTACCAACCACCTAACCATCCGTTTGCCTTCTGGAGAAGCATAACCTTACTTCGCAACCACAATTTCTCAGGGCTGCTGTGGATTTCCAACCAGAGCAATTTGTTACCAACTCTAAAGCAACTTGTACACACAAGCCAGTTGCTTGGCAGTAGTTAGCCTGGGAAACCAATTGTTTTCACTCTCAGGACCAGAGCACTTTGCCACCAAGTAATCTGCACAGGAAGGATTTACAATCCCAGGAGGATAGTGCTTCCCTCACCAGCTAAACACACAAGCCCCTGAGACAAAAGTCAGTCTCTTATCTTTGAAAAAAAATCAGACAAAGACTGACAGGGGACAAAGTTTCTCTGATCCAAGATTTTTACACCGTTTTGAAGCAATCTACCACTCTGACCCAGACCTTTAATCTGCTTTGCTTTCCACAGGAATGCTTCATCTTTCAATCTCCCAAATAGTGGCTCCAAAAACATGCCACCCATTCTCAGAACAACTGGATAACTTCTGAAGCAGTCCTGCATGACTCATCAATCAGTGCACTTTCCCGCCATGCATGAGTTCTGAATCTTGGGACTCCCTTCAAAACTGGTTCCTCGTTTATAGTTTTGGAGAAACAGCCTGAAATTCACTGAACCTCAAGTTCAATAGCAATATCTTTTAAAAGAGTACTCAAAGCAACATTATCTAGCCACGCTTGCTACCAACCCACTGAAGAGGTCCAGTTACTGATGCTGAAAGAGATGAAGCCAATAACAAGAAATCTGGGCTGTCCCACAAGGAGTAGCAGAATGCGACAGTTTAGTGGCAGATGCCACTAAAAGAATTCCGCAAAGAAGACGTTGTTTCTATTCAGTTGTCATAGAATCGTAGAGTTGGAAGAGACCACAAGGGCCATCAAGTCCAACGACCTGCCATGAAGGAACACGCAATCAAAGCACTCCCGACATATGTTCATCCAGCCTCTGTTTAAAAACCTCCAAAGAAAGAGACTCCATCACTCTCCGAGGCAGTGAATTCCACTGCCGAACAGCCCTGATGGTCAGAAAGTTCTATCCAATGTTTAGGTGGAATCTCTTTTCCTGCACCTTGAACCCATTGCTCCGTGTTCCCATTTCTTTGTTCACTGTTACAGTAGCACTGTCCTTACACTTTTTAGAGAAAGACCATAATACTCAAGGGAGCTAAAAGGCTTGAAAGAGATATTGCTTCTCATGGTATGTTTATACATCACTCTCATTTTCTGTTGCTTTTGGTCAAATAGATTTTGCAGATTTTTGAAATGCAAGAACCTGCAAAGCCGGTTTCCCACAGGGAAATGTGCTGCGGGTATCTGTCAAGAATAGCACTACCTCTATTAACTGCCTTCAACTGTAACCCGCCCCAAAAACACACAAAAAAAACCCCCTTCCTTTCCCAGGTCGTTTCACATGCTCCCTGAGCCTCTCCTTCACCAAAATAGTTGTCTGTTTCTTTGGGTGTTATCAGCAGTGCACAAGAAAAACATATTAGCCAAGTGTCCTTTTAATCCTCACAAATCCATTGAGATCCACTTCTTATGCTTTGGCCTTCAGGTGGAGACAGCCTGAAACTGCCTGGTGGTATTTTCTGTAGTCTGAGCAAAAGGGTCACACAATGGCAACAGATAGATGTGGAGAGAAAGCCTGGCTTTACTGGTATTCCCATTCAGAGGTCACTACAGCGTTCCCGCACTTCTGTGATACAGAACTGGTCACTGTGGGGTACCCAAATGGGCAGTGGAGGCTATTCAATGGGAACATGAGACACACGGGCAACCACATTCTCCAAATGCTAGCCATTATGAAGTTATGCTAACTAGGGAAAAATATACTATCTCCACAAAACAGAAAAGAAAAACTCTCTGGAACCTCAGCAACGAATGCTCCTTGCGCGTTTATTGCATGAAAAATGCCAACTCTGAAAAAATCCATTGATAAGGTAGCAGTAAGAAGAAACTGGGACAATAAAACAAAACAAAAATCAACAGAAGGTAACCAAAATAGCACCAACTGTGGGGAGGGAGAGAAGAGGCACTCATTAACCTGAAACAACAACAATATTCAGGCAAATGGGTTCATGTGATCACATACTAGGAAATACCAAAAGAAAAAGAAAGCCCAACTGAACTGCAATAGGAACCCTCCTGCCTTCATCCCAACAGGGGCTGTGGCTTCGTGGTAGAGCATCTGCTCTGCACATAGAGGGTCCCACGCTCAATCCTTGGCATCTCCAGTTGAAAGGTTTTGATTGTAGGCGATGGGAAGGGGCTCTGCCAGAGACCCAGGAGAACTGCTGCCGGTCTAAGCAGATAGCATTAACCTGGATGGACTGGTCTGATTCAGTATAAGACTTGTGTTCACAAGGGGGATTCCAGCATTGCGTTTCTATGGGGAACAACTGTGGCTTAGTGAAAGAGCCTCCGCTTTGTATGCAGAAGATCTCAGGTTCAATTCCCAGCATCTCAAGTTAAAATGCACCATGTGATGGGAAGAAGAAGAAGAGTTTGGATTTATATCCCGCCTTTCTCTCCTGTAAGGAGACTCAAAGGGGCTGACAATCTCCTTGCCCTTCCCCCCTCACAACAAACACCCTGTGTGGTGGGTGGGGGCTGAGAGAGCTCCGAGAAGCTGTGACAAGCCCCAAGTCACCCAGTTGGCGTGTGTGTGAGTGCACAGGCTAATGTGAATTCCCCAGATAAGCCTCCACAGCTCTAGCAGCAGAGCGGAGAATCAAACCTGGTTCCTCCAGATTAGATACACGAGCTCTTAACCACTACACCACTGCTGTTCCTCTGAGACTCTGGAAAGCCACTGCCAGTTGGAGAAGACAATGCTGACCTCGAGGGACCAATGGCCTGATTCAGTATATGGCAGCTTCATGTGCGAACAAACAGCAGAAAAGCTCCCCCACACAAAACAAGTTCAACTGGATCATAAATCCCCAATCTAAAAAAAGGTTTTCTTGGCTTTGACCTCACTATTTAAATGAAGCTTACTTCATTTAAGTATGTTTAAGATTAGTGTGTTAGTCATACAACAGTGGATTTCTGCACCAGAGACCACAGCAAGCATGGATAATTCAAGCCAGTGAGTCATCGTAGTTCGATTTATGCCATATTAACAAAAGTGGTTCGAAAACTCTTCAGTTTTCCTCAGATAACCCTTTCAATCCTTATGATTGTTCATAGATTCCTGACAGCTATTTTGGCACCATCCCTAAGAAGCTTCACTCAGTAGATGCTGTTCTGCAGCTGATCTGCTTAAGAATAGTGATACTAGAATTCTGTCCATTTTATGGATGCTCTAGCGACAAAACTTATTTCAAGTCTTGTCAGCAAATCTCTTACTTTGCACTTAGAATTTCGGCCTGAGAAAACACAGATTCTTCACCAGACTCAGTGGCTTGAACTATTAAATGATTAACAGTTCTGTTTCATCCATAGATATGAGCACACTGTTCCAGTAAGACTTAGTTTTGCATTGCACGATCTATTCCAGACAGGAAGCCATTCATTCATAAATAAACAGCTTTCAATGGGAACTCCTCCTACCATTGACTTTATTTTCCACAAATGCAGAAAGCAATGAGTGTACTTGAACCACGCAGGGGCCTTTTTCAAAGCCAAGAGCTCCTGCACTGCCTCACCAGACTTGCTGCAGAGGTCCAGCACTCCAAAGAAGCCATTTTGTTCCTCCCACAATCCTTCAGGTTACAGAGATGCAAAAGCTTGCCAAGAGGCACATTTGAAAACACCTTTGCCAACAACACCTCCTCCCCCGCAGATTGACTGCAGTTTATACTGCTCCAAGCAAGAACTGGAAGGGCTGGGCCAGAATGTCAACAGGCAGCAGAATTTCTGACTCCAGGCTGCCTTTCATCTTAGAGAAGACGAGGAGGAACAAGAAGGGGGTGAGAGAGCACAGCAAAACACGGCCGTCTGCCTGAAGAAGCTTTCGTGGCAAGCTTCCCATTCACTTAAAAGTAATCAAAGGGCAATAATTAACATGCACTCACTGTAGCAGAAGATACTCTCCCCTGCATGTTGTGACAGAGTTTAAATGACGAATCTGTTCCACTGCAGGCTATGTTTTGCTCCCTACACATTTCTCAGCCATTAAACAGCCTTGCCAAAAAGCACTCCCGGACCAAGCCAGGTTTGCAGAAAACAAGTCAGAGAGCCTCCCGCTTTCTTTTAACTTCTGAACACCCCGGGAGCAGAGTCTAAAAATATGCATACAACATGCAAGCTTCAGTTGCTTGCTGCATCCAGAGAGAAAAAAAAATAAAGAAACAAGCCAACCCCCCCAAAAAGAGAGAAAAGACCCAGGTGTTGGTTCTCAGACCCTGAAGGAAAAAGAAATGCGTGCTCTCTCGCTCTCTCTCCCCCTCCCTGGTGCAGTGCAAGAAGGGGAGAGGTTTTTCGAGCAGCCTTTGTGGAATTGCTGCTTTGCCAATGACTAATGCTCCCTGAAGCTGCTCAAGTTTCACCAGCAAAGCTTTGTCCTTCACAGCTTCGCTTGCTACAGCTCTAATAACCAGAGAAGTCATTGGGGGAATTGGAGGCACAGAGCTGGGGAGAGCCGGAGTGCTCTTGTGTTCGCTGTCAAATGGATTTCCATATCTTTTACATTATGAAGTATTCATGGGGGTTTGAAAGGATTCCGCAGAGATCAAGGTTAACTGACAACCCCGGAGGTAACTCTCAATAGACCTCCTTAGTTCTTCAATGCAAACCAGGCTGTTCTCTTAAGCCAGTGGTTCTCAACCTTCCTAATGCCGTGACCCTTCAGTTCCTCATGTTGTGGTGACCCCCAACCCTAACATTTATCCATTTTACAGATGGAGAACACTGATGCAGAGAGTCTTAGGCGACCCCTGTGAATGGGTCGTTTGACCTCCAAAGGGGTCCCGACCCACAGGTTGAGAACCACTGTCTTAAGCCTTCCGTGCCCCACTGTTCGATCAACTCCCTTCTGTCCGAGTCCCACCAACTCTACAAATGCCTCCAGATACAAACCCTTCCATTTTTATTACAAAGAACACAGGAGGAAACAGAAACAGCCAATCAAAGCATGATACATATTTTCCAACATATCTGCAGATACCACAGCAAGAAGATCACGAAGAGTTACTTACAGTTATCGGATGGGAAATCTGGGACAAACTGTTCGTCATCGGGAACTTGGGCTACAAAAGAGAAGATTTGTATTGTTTTAGGCTCTCTGGACATTGGAGTACAAAGAGATCTAGACAACAATACTGGTAGGGACATTTACCTTCAGCTAACCAAGCCTCCTGAAGCTGGCTAAGGTCCTGAAACAATTCTGAAAACAAAAAGAAAAACCTTTTCAGTAACCACTCTACAGACAAGGAAAGGCTGCCCATCTAGTCAGAAGGGTGGTAATCATATGCATTTGTGTGTGGAGGGAAGAGCCTTTGTTACCTTCAGAATCATGAGCCAGGTCAGTGTCCTGAAACTTCCGTTTCCTATCATTCACTGGCCTCCCTCGACACTCTTCAGTGCAAGGTTTCTGGCAGAAGGAAATAAATAAATACATAAGGTTCTGCAGGTTTCTGGCAGAAGCAAATACATAAATACATAATAAAATGGTGCAGTTAATGTCTCTCGTAGGAGCAAATAAATAAACAAAGAAAGAAAGAAAGAAAGAAAGAAAGAAAGAAAGAAAGAAAGAAAATGGTGCCGTCAGAGAAAATACTTGAAGAACAGAGTCAAAAAGGACTTCGCAGAAACGAAAGAACATGCAGCTTTATTCTAGGAGCACTGCGCAAAAAGTAAAACTGCACAAGACCTACCCCAGAGACCATGAAGGGGACTTGCTGATCATAAAAGCCATCCATTGTGCTTGCAGATTCTTTAATATTCTCCTGAATGATTTTAGCATTGAGCAATTCCAGGGTGAGAAGACTTCTCAGAATCTAGATCTGCTAAATTTAAATGGGGGGAGGCAGGAGAAGAGAGAGAAAATCACAATATGATCTGTCTTTGAAAGACTTCATTTCCAACAGAATCTCATGAACTCAGACTGTAAGCTCTAGGGATTATCAGTTATGCTTCACTAACACATACCAAACATTCATCATTGAAAAATCAATCCACTGCAGTGGTTTCCCCCTTCCATTCATCTGTTTGGTATGATTGCTTATGTTCATTCATTAAGTTAGTATTGTACTCCTTATCCTTTATTTTGTCAGTACACAAAGGCCTCCACATTTAACCCTTGATGTCATAGAATTACTATGGAAACATAGCTGTGACAACATTAAAGACTAATTACAACTGCCTAAGAAGAAACATGGAGAGATGGGCATGGATTGAGATCACATTGCTTGGAATACATTTTCTCCCTACATGGTCAAAAGATAAACTATAAATAGCAACAAGTGTGCAAAAAGTGGATTCTACTCCGTGGCTTCTAAAATGGCTTCTAAAACCTTGACTAGATTGTGGGAGAAGAGCAAACACCATTCACTCAAAAGTAAATTCCTTGGGTTTCAGTTGTACCCTCCCTTCCAAGCAAGTGTGCTGAGGACAGCAGCCTTTCAAGCATCATTGGAAGTAACAGCATTTTCGCAAACCTCAGCTTTTAACTGTCAAGATATTTTTAGACCACTGGCTAGAAAGTGAACCATGCTGTAACAGAATCCCCACGTTAGGCTGACACGTGGGCCAGCAAAAAAAGGGGGAAAACACCGCTCCCTTATTCTTCTGATGCAAGCCCTGCCATTCTCCAAGCATCCTGTGTGCAGCACAGGAATCAAATCTTATATGCAAGCAGCCATTCCATAGCAGACTGAACCTTCGCACTTTTACCGACATGCAAACCTCACATAGTTCAACCGGGTTACTCCAAAACAAAAGAACAGAGGAATGCCATCTAAACAGTGTTACCCTTGAAGTTATGCCCAAGACCGTTTTGTATTGCACAATTTCTACACAATTAAGAGGAACACATGTTATGTTTTCCAGCTAATTCTAGAGGGGAAAAAATACCAAATCCATTATGCACAACAAAGTTTAAATATGAAGTTTTGTAGCATTATTTAAAAGGCAGGCTCTCCGGTTAATTTCTGTACCCTAGAGGACCAACTGTTGCAGATCCGTTGGGAGCATCAATGCACCCGTAAAAATGTTAAATAAAAACCTCGATTTCTGATTTCCCCTACGTTTTTGCTCTGCGATTTAAACAACCAACCAACCAAAAAAAAAAAAGCACTATCGTTAAACCCGCTGTGTACTTCAGCCGCTGTAATTCGTGTCCTCCCTTTCCCGTGCCCCTAGGAAAAATCTTTAGCACGGCCAAACAATACAATTAACCATCCCTTCTCCTCCACGCAAATCTGGCCTAAGTTTTATGAATGGCAGAGGAAGCAACGAGAGCAGGTAGAGTGTAACTGGATCCCCAGCGTAGGGCCCCATTCACAAAAACAAGGCACGCACTTCCAGCTCCCTCCATTCATGAAACGCCTTCAGATGTGCCCCCACCCCCACAGCCCTGTTCAGAGCGCCGCGAAAGAGGCTTAGCCCCCGCCCCCGCACTCAATGCTTCATTCACACAAAACCAGCTCCATTCATAAAATCGCCCACATTCACAAAAACTCTCGGCAGAGCCAGTGCCTGCCGCAGCCTGTGGCGGCGCGACTGTGCAACTCTACGCCGAAGCTAGACTCAATGCAACCCCCGGGTACCTTGCAGCCCCCCAAATCCATCCCTTCCCGCCCGTCAAGACTGTCCCTGATATTTTCAGCTGCCCCAGATCTGATAGATGCCTTCCCCCCCAGCGACCCTATGCCAAGACCAGCACCTTGCACCTTAAGCACCTGCACCCCCGCAGGCGGCCTCCCGCAACCGACTCCATCCCACAGCCCCGCCCGCCCCTTGCTCCATACCCCCATCCTGATTTTGGCCCCGCAGGCTGCACAGCCCCGTCCCTCCTCACCTGGCCATAGAACTGCCCGTCTGCAATCGCTAGAAGCCCAGCGTCTTCTTTGGGTTGCTGCCGGAGCCCCCGAGCGGCCTCCAGAGCCCGCCCCGCCCGATCCCTATTGGCCGGCCGTCCTGCCAGAGGCTGTCGATCACAGCTTGTTTACCGTAGCAGGCGCCCAATGGCGCTCGAATGTTACAACGCCTCCCGGTTCTGATTGGGCGCGGCTGCCCAGCAGCCCATTCTTAGTCCTCCTCCTCGCAACCATGAACTGGCCAATTTTTTTCTTTGCGGGAACCGAACCAACCAAGGCAGGCTCATTTACATACTTTTCCGAGGAGGGCTTTCATTCATAAGAAGGATCGCGTTCCGAGGGCGAGGCAGCCTCGGCGGAGATTTAAAGGGAACGCGACGAGATGGGCTTTTTTTTTTTTTTTGCCAGCGGCGTTAGGGTCTGAGCGTTGGCTTTTCTGCAACTCAGCAGCCCGCCCGTCGCCTGCGCCCCATTTTTCCTTTTAATCTAATGCACCGGATTTGTCTGAACTCGTGGCTTCAGGCAGGTCCCCTCGTGCCCTGAGACAGCCCGAGCTTCACATTCTTCAGCCATCTGAGGGGCTCATGAAAAGGGGGAACCAGTGCCCAGCCCCAAGCCACCTTTTGGTTGCCGTAGGAAAATGGCAGGAAGCAAAATGTTGCGGTTTGGGATGGATTTCATTGCATTTGCATACTGCACGCCGCAAAGATTGCTCTCTGACTTGCATCCAGGCTGTGTGAGTGTGTGTGTGTGTGTGAAAGTCAACATTGGTAGGCGCATCTAATTCTGCAGGGGCTGGGCTTGCACGAGCTGCTGCAGGTCGCCGCAGCCTAGAAGTAACTTCTAAATTAGAGCTGGACAATTCGAGGCGTTCTCCAAAATAAGCCCCCCAGAGTTTAGTGGGACCTTTGGGCTGCAGCCCTGTCAGAACCTTGGTTGGGAATGAGTGACCTGAAAAAGGAAGCCTGCTTTTTGAGTTAACATGCAACGGGTCACACTGGGGAGCTGGAAGCCTGGGCACGTTTGTAGTTTAGTTCCGAGTGAACTTGCAAGATCCAGCTATGTACATTTTCCTTTGTGCTGCTTTGCCTTTGTAAGTTGCACTTGCTAAGTGGGGTACTATTCCCCAGCAAGCTCCCCTATTTTGCTGAGCCAGCAAAGAACAGTTATGGAGCCAGTTTTCTTGCTGGAATTGAGAGAGGGCTGACAAAAAGTAGACGTTTTCCCACTTCACAGGATTCTTTTTGTAGGATTGAGATCCCCAAAGATAAAGCAGCCCCAAAACGATGAGTGAAGACTTGCTAAAATGCAGTGGGATGTATAGTTTTATACATTCTTTTTATATAACTCTTCTGCCTATCCAAAGTGTTGTGTATTTATTGCCTTATAACTCTTACAACAACCCTGTTATTTCTCCCATATTGCTGATAAATAGGGCCCGATTAAGCCATGCCTAGGTCCTAAGTTAAATTTAAGAGGTCCCTTAGTATTACCAAAAGTAAGAGGATAATGCTAAAAGGATAATCTTTAGTATTTCAGTATTTTTTTAAATTTAAAGGCCTCTCATTATCTAAGATCCTAAAGGGTGGTTTACATACTATTTATCTAGAATATTTCTATGCCACCTCTTCAGATGATGTAAACAAGGCTCCATGGGGCCATTTGGGGTCAGGCAAATGGGACAGGCAGTCTCCACTTGCTTAGCTGGAGACAGAGAATGAGAAGTAGGATCTGGGATTGGTAACCTATGTCTACCAGGATAGTCTTGGGTAAAAACCCTCAGACAGGCAGTTGTTTAGTTGAAATAGGTTTTATTAAAGAATGAAGTAATGAAAGCAAGAAATTTATCTCAAGCAATGAGCATACCACGCGAAGCTTACAAGAGCTGACTGGGCCCCTTCCGCACACGCAAAATAATGCATTTTCAAACCACTTTCACAACTGTTTGCAAGTGGATCTTGCCATTCTGCACAGCTACAAAGAGCACTGAAAGCAGTTTGAAAGTGCATTATTCTGCATGTGCGGAATGAGCCTAAGAGAAAAGGGAGGAAGTTGGAGAGGGTATCAGGGACGGGTGAGAGTCACCAGTCTTGAGGGGATGTCCAGAGACAGCTGGGCTGAAAAGGGAAATGACCAGCATTTCCAGGAGCAAAGGAAAGAGCCCAATGCAGAGCTGGAGTGAGGGGAAACTGCGCCTGGGGCATGTGTGTGTCCTGCACCCCTGCCACAGTGTGTGTCCGGTGCATCACACACACACACCGCCCCCTTGGCGTTATGCCACTGACCCCATGTAAGTGTGTGTGTGTTGGGGGGGGGGGGTGTTGCACATGCATCCAAGACCCACATAAACACTATGAATGACCAAGGGACCAATATTTATACACCAAAAAGGGTCCTGGGGCAGTATGAGGCAAGCTAGCAGGAAAACTAGAGATAAAGAATTGATTGTTTTTCTGGGGTTCCAGCAATAAGATAGGAGAGGTTTGATGATGTGTTGGGACCCAAGAGAATGCCTAAACTATTCTTTTGAATACCAACGGATTGCTGGGATGGGTGCAGATATGATTAGTAATAGGATCCTCACAATGTTGATGGGCAGTTCAGCCACACTATTTCTAAAAAGGCTTATTGCACCTTGGCCAGCAAGCGGCAATGGATGCTCACCTGTGGAATTGCCCTACGCAGCTCCATGGGATGTGCTTAC